>NW_026694432.1:22185000-22785000 GCF_021218885.2 Marmota monax | reverse complement strand
AGTGGGCTCTTACTTTTGTATTTGGTGTAGTTATGGGGGATATGATGTTTAAGATTCCATTTTCTGGCCAACGTAAAAAAATGGCATAAACAGCTAATTCTTGTGAGGTATACCTGGGAAGAAAAGAGATATCATTGTCAAAGATACCTGTTTATCACCTGGATAATCTTATGAATTCTGCTTTCAACTGCTTACCAGATCCAAGACCTTGGCTCTCCCTTCTAAGAAGCACTAATAATGCAAAACCAATTAAGGGCTACAGGAAGGCAGCAGTCTATAAAACTCTTTTGATATCTTTCCCCCCCTCTACTATATTGTTTTATATATATATTAGTTTTAAGTGGATACAATATCTTTATTTTATTTTATTTTATTTTATGTGGTGCTGAGGATCGAACCCAGTGCCTCATGAATGCTAGGTGAATGCTCTACCACTGAGCCACAACCTCAGCCCTTGAGTTTTATTTTTATTGATCTCTTACACTAGTGGTTTTACATTGAAGCCATTTATTTTCAAATCTTTTTTTTTCCACTCCAAATTCATGAGAAAATAGGGAATAGAGCAAGGGCAAGGTTTGCAATGAAGATGAGTTTGTTGTCCTGAGATTTCATTATGTTTAGGGAAGAGGGTGAAAATCACTCAATAGAAAAACTCAGCCAAAAGAAGGAATAGTGTGTTTCCCCTGATCTGAAGACCCAAGCTCTTTGGCTCTTGGATACGACATCAGAGGTTATATTTTTTTGAACACTTAGAGTTTGCTGGGTGCTTTATACATATTAGCTCATTTAGTCTTAAAAACAATTTTTTTTTGTTTTTGGTACTAGGGATTGAACCCAGGGGTGCTTTACCACTGAATCACATTCCCATCCCTTTTTATTTTTTCCTTTGAGACAGGGTCTCACTAAGTTGCTGAGGGCCTTGTTAAGTTGCTGAGGCTGGCCTCGAATTTGCAATCCTACTGCCTCAGCCTCTGAATCTCTGAGATTACAGGTGTGCACCTTTACACCTAGCTAGTCTTCAAACAACTCTACAAAGGTAAGTATCATCACTCCCTTTTGCAGTTGAAAACACCAAGGCTAATATCAAATCACTAGCTCCTGAAGTCCAAGTATGCATGGAAACAATTTAGAATGGAGCCCTGTGCATTGTAGGTGTTCTATGAGCATCAACTAGTACGATTTTAGAAGGCAGGGTCTTCTGATCTAGACATGTGATGTCCCCCAAAACCTGTGTTAATGCAAGAATGTTTAGCAGTAGAATGATTAGATTATGAGAGCTGTGACCCAATCAGTGGAGTGCTCCATTAGCTGGATTAGTTACTGGTGGTAACTACAGGTCCCTGGGGGCACGTCTTTTGGGTCTGGACTGAAACTCTGAAACCATGAGCCAAACTACACTTTTCCTTCTCTAAGCTGTTACTGTCAGATTCTGATCAGAGCAATAAAAAGCTGACTAACACACAGGGTGAGAATCACAACCAAACTGACCAATGCACTGTGGCTCCTTCCTGTCCGCCAGACCCCGCCTGCCTTCCCAGCCCGCCATCCTGGGGTACTAAGACATAACCCAACTGGGTCACAGAGTGTACGGCTCAATAGCCGCTGGTTTCCTCAAGACCACGTCTAGCCTGGCAGGTCACCGTGGACTGGGCCATACCCTGTTCCTGTGCACATCACAAGATGAGACTTACCACACAGAGGCGTTCTTTTCGAATTGCACCCGCCAAGGTTTGGAGGAATAGATGGCCTCCCCGTTGACATTCATCCACCTGCCAACAGAAAGGAGCCTTTCTTGGAAGATGGGGTCGATCAATCCATCTTTGGTTGGTGCGATGTTGAGAAGATAGTTGCCTCCCAAACTCACAGTCTGAACCAGTTCCTAAAGAAGGACATGGTGAAACCCTGGCTTAATGCTTAGAATACACACCGAGCCAGAGAAGACTCGAGGGCACTCCTTCCTGCCTTGCAAATATCCCTGAACATTTAAAAATCATTCATATTTTTGTTGTTATAGAAGCAGGATGGGCTCACATGAGAAAACAAAGATCCTGCTATAAGATGGAGAACATGTTAACTGAATTCAAGGGCGAGGTCACAGGCTCTTCTCATGAGACTGCGCTTCTCATGGTGCCGGGCACAGCGGGAAGGGTTGGGTCTAGTACCACAAGGAGAGAGTGGGGCAGGAGAGGAGAGCACTCTGCAGTGGCCGGATCCACAGGAGTGTGGAAAGACAGACAGACTGACAGGGAATACAGGGGTCAGACAGGAGAGATTCTGAATGGCTGCTGTGGACACTGGGCTAGGAGAGATGCAAGGGACTTCAGGACATTCATCATGTGGGCCACAGGGTGCCCCTTTGGAAGGACTGCTGTAAAGAGAGGTAGTCTGCGAGGCTCCTGCACTGGGGCCTGTGTGTGTGTGTGTTCACTCTGACCTCAAGCAAGTGCCCTTCAAGGTTACAGAAACACTTGGGTTGGATACACAATATTTTAAAAAGGAGAATCCAGCCAGGCGTGGTGGCGCACACCTGTCATCCCTGTGGCTCAGGAGGCTGAGGTAAGAGTTCAAAGCCAGCCTCAGCAATAGCAACTCAGTGGGATACTGTCTCTAAATAAAAGACAAAATAGGGCTGGGAATGTGGCTCAGTGGTTAAGTGACCCTGAGTTCAATCCCTAATACCAAAAAAAAAAAGAAGAATCCATTACAGCCCTCCAAAGACTCCACACCACTTACCTAGGCTATCTCCTTTCAGTCTTTTTCCTGTGCAGTTAATCTTATCTTTATTTTTTGACTTTTCTATTTTTTGGTACTGGGAATTGAACCTAAAGTTTCTTAACCACTGAGTCACATCCCTAGCACATTTAAAAAAGTTTTTTCGTTTTGGTTGTAGATGGTCAGCATGCCTTTATTTTATTTGTCTATTTTTATGTGGTGCTGAGGATGGAACCCAGTGCCTCACAGGTGCGAGGCAAGTGCTCTGCCACTGAGCTACAGCCCCAGCCCCCACTAGCACTTTTTGAGATAGGGTCTTGCTAGATTGCTGAGGCTGGCCTTAAACTTGCAATCCCCCTGCCTCAGTCCCCCAAGTTGCTGGGATTATAGGTGTGCATCACCACACCTGGCTTCATCTATTTTTATTGATTGGTTGATTGATTGTGGTACTGGGGATTGAGTCCAAAGGCACTCTACTCTCTTTTAATTTTGAGACAGGATCTCATTAAGTTGCCCACATTGGCCTTAAACTTGCAAACCTCCTGCCTCAGCCTCCTGAGTATCTGGGATTACAGGCATGAGCCACTGCACTCAGCTCCCATGTGGTTCCTTCTGTACAGCTACAATACATGATATTTTTCACTCAGTAACTGAGCAATAGCCGCTATTATGTTCAACATTTTACTGGTTTAAAAAATTGTCAAATTTACTTCATTATCTCTTTATGGCTGCAAGAAATTGAAACCACCCATATGACTAAATAAAAATAATCCTGGGAGCACATTTCTATATGTAAAACTTTCTTCGGTATTTGCAATTATTTCCTTAGGACAGGTCTCGGTTCCTGGGTTCGGTAGCTCTAGAGGGTTCTATCAACCTGCCCTTCTATCCAGATGCTTCCATCCCACTTGAGGAAAATAGTTAAAAATAACTTGGAGGGCACTTACCCATATGATTTCAGATTCACTCAAGATATCCGCCATGATCATGTCCCGACGATAGCCCCAGGAGTTCTTGTCGATGCTGGTGCACATCTCCCATTTGTGGTCCAGCAAGCTCTGTGGCTGGAATTTATCTTGACAGTTGTAGAACCCTCCGTGGTGACAGGAAGTGTTCCTACCCCATCGATCATTTACCACCACCTTAGCCTGAAGGAGGAAGGGCTGGGTCATTGGAGTAACACCACCTGGTTCCTCCTCAAGACGCAGTTTGATAGGATAAGAGTCTACTTGGAAGTAGGAACAGTGAACCTAAAGCAGAAGGTCTCAAATAGGGACAGATCTGTTAGGGTTAGGGTTAGGGTTAGTCCTGGCAGGGCATCTGGGAAAGGTCAGAGACATTCTTGGTTGTCCCACCTGGGGTGGTGCTGCTGCCTTCTGGTGGGCAGAGGCCTAGGATGCTGTGACACACCCTGTAGGGCACAGGATAGCCCCCAAAACAAAGGAATAGTCAGCCCCAAATGTCACCAGAGGCTGAGGATGAGACCCTGTCCAGAGACATATGATAGATAGCAGAGCCAGGAGAGGCTGCTTTGAGGACCAGCCACTTTACAAGAGGAAGAATGTAGAGGAAAGACTCATCTGAGGTCTTGTCCCTGGGCAGTTTCCAAAGCTGGGACAAGGAATTAGGCATCTGAGTCCAGCTCAGGTCACCTACTATTACACAACCCTAAAGCCAACAAATAATCATTTTCTTCTTTCAAGATTTAGCTGATTAAGAGAAATCACTACACAGAATATCTTACTGTGATATTTAATATATAGCAGTGTATTTTAATAACACTATCACCTCTTAATTGGCAGAAGGACATTCAATAAAAATAAAATTCTACTTTCTTGCCTGTTTTAAGGCCAATCACATTACTATGGACATTCTTCCTATGAAGCTAGTTGAGGACCAAAGCAAAAGAAAACATTTGTTGTTTGTAGCTAGTTTGATTCAAGGTCCTATGCTCAATTATTAATATCTGGACATCTTCAGAATTGAAAGGGTCAAGGAAAAAACCCAACAACAACAAAACCAAAAACTCAAAGGGTGAGTTCACCAGGGGCTCTGAGGGTCCCACCTGTGAGTCAGAGGAACTCAGGCAGGTGATTTTACCTTGTAAGTCTAGTTATCTGTAAAAACAAATGAACGAACAAAAAACAAAACTCAACTGACTACAAACCAACCAAAGGAAAATTACCTACCTCCTGGGGACTTTCAAAAGGATAAAAATGATAGCATCATGGCCCTGGCACAGAATGGTCACTCAGGAAGCCCTCATTCCTGCCTCCTTTACCTCCCTCTCAGCCTGAGAGGATCTGCACCCCTGTCTATATACTCGGTCCTTCAAGGACAGACACAGCCTTGAACTTCTTCATACTCACAGTCTAACTGGGTACCCCATGCTTCTGGCAGATTGTGGGGACTTAGGACACACCTCTATTGTCTTACTGATCACCCTACAATGCATCCTCTCACTCCCTTCAGACTGCAGTTCCTTAAGAGCAGAAACCGACAATTCTGAAACTGCAGGGCTCCACATACTGTGTGCCATAAAGCTGGCTCCTAATCAATCCTTGAGGAAGTAGGGAGCCATCTACAGCCCCATATATCTGCAAAGCTGGTGTATAAATAGGTAGAGACACGTCCACACCAAACGTTCTGTTTGCTGTGGAGTTTCTATGACAGCCCAAAAGACAGTCTCCCTGACTGTGTTTTTTTTTTTTTTTTTCTTCCAGCACTGCTGGGGATCAAACCCAGGACCTTGTACATGTCAGGCAAGTGCTCTACCACTGAGCTGCACCCCAGAGTCTTGATATGCTTTTTTTTTTTTTGGTATTAGGAATTAAACCCAGGGGTGTTTAACCACTGAGCCATGTCCCCAGCCCTTCTTTTAATTTTTTTTTTTTTTTTTAAATTTTGAGACAGGATCTTGCTAAATTGCTTAGGGCTTTGCTAAATTGCTGAGGCAGGCCTCAAACTTTCAATCCTCCTGAGCTGCTGGGATTATAGGCATGTACCACTGTGCCTGGCTCAATGGGTTTTTTTAAAACAGCCCTGAGTTGATATTTCTTCCCTTTTCTAATCCTGCATCTTTGCTTAATCTTTTTTCTTTTTGTTGTGCTCCTGAACTGCAGAAACTTGACGGTAACCCCACATAGCAAATGACCTGGCTTCTTGGGTATACACCTTGAATGTGTATGTAAAATCCACTTCAGAGAAAAATGGGGTGTTGGCTGGGCATGGTAGTACACACCTATAATCCCAGCTACTTGGGAGGCTAAAGCAGGAGGGTCCGAAGTTCAAGGCCAGCCTGGGCAACTTAAAAAGAAAATAAAAATAAAAAGGGCTGGTGATATAGCTTAATGGTAGAGTGCCCCTGGGTTCCATCCCCAGGACCCTGGAAGGAAAAATTAAAAAAAGGAAAAAAAAGAAAAGAAACCTGAGGTTTAAACCATCTCCATTCTTGGTTCAGTAGCCATCCACTCATTAACTATATACTCAGCAACTAGTATAAGGCTCAAACTGTGGCAGGTCCTGGGGTATCTAAGGTGACTAAAATACAGTTGTTGCCCTTAAAAAGTAAGCAGAGACTTACAGGAGACAGGTATGTGGACAATTATGACATATATCAGTTAATTATGTTAATTACCTAGGGTTGAACTGCACACCTAGGAATCCCTACATTCTCCCTGGAAACCATCTGTAATCTCTCTGTTCACCACACAGGGTCTCTTTCTTCTTTTTCTTTGTACCCATATTCTAAGTTTAGTAATAGCTACCCAACAAGATCCTTAGAGGCTTATGAATCTACTAACGAATTTTAGTTCAACTTTTATTTTTATTTTTTGGTGCTGGGAATTGAATCCAGGGCTTAGTGTATTCTAAGCACTCACTACAGCTACAACTGAGCTACAAACAAGCCCCCAAGCTGGTTTTTTGTTTTTGTTTTACAGTGGTTTCTGGGAATTGAACTCACAGGGCCTCAAACATGCTAGGCAAGCTCTTTACCACTTAGTCACATTCCCAACACTTAAACTGGTTTTAGATTTCAAATTTTTTAAAAAAAAATCTACAACAAATCTAGAATATGAAATATTGAATTTTCTATGATCAATATTGAGATTTCTGCTGCTTTGTAAAAGCACCACAATATAAACCATAAATGAGCAGCCATCATGCACTGGCTAATAGTGTTGATTGTGGGGAGCGAGTCAGGGTAGGCAGTATACCCACCAAAGTTTGAATACGAGGGAAAGGACCTTGCCCCTAGAGAATTAAACTACATAACCGATGTAGGGTGGGTGGGACCACAGACATGCACATTTTATTCTCATCGCTTAATTTTTGTTACATATTAATTTTGGGCTGTTCTCATTTATAATATTTGTTTGATAAGTTTATTTTTCTCTGTAAGTGGCCTGAGAACTCTATATGCTATTTCCATTCTACCTGAATTAAATGCCACTTAAACCTACGTTATCAAAACCAAGAATGCAAGGAGAAGAGGGTGGCTTGTTCTCCAGGACTTGAGGGTAAAGGAGGAAGGTTTCACAGCTGTTAGGCGCCCAGCCCTGCCAGTATAGCTCTTCGTCGTTGCTGCTGCTGTTCCTGTTAGTGCTCCAGATCTTGTGTTTTCTTTTATCCTAACAGATAAATAAGTCCTGCAGTCACCTACCTTGATGGGGCTATCATTGTAGAGCCAAGAAAGAAAACCAGTGGCGTTCCAGTAAGTATCGGGAGACTCCCACTCCCCATCTGACCAGATGATGTCAGGCTTGTAGCTGGAAGACATGTGACCAAGAAGAGGTTACTGTCTGAGTGCATCCATCTTGTGGACTGATCTTTGTTACAAATATTTTAAAAGTCTGAAAGTACCATATAAGTGCTGCTGTGCGGATGATGTAGAAACTAAAGAGACAGCGACCACACATCAGTTTGTCATCATAACCACTGATTAAACAAAGAGCTCTCTGGTATGTCTCCTCCCAAACTTTTTCTAGAAAAAGGAGTTGCAATATGCCATCTGGTTTCCTTCCAGCAACTAAAACCAATTAACAATGGTGCTCCAGCTGGGTGCAGTGGCACACACCTATAATCCCAGCCTTTTGGGAGGCTGAGGCAGGAGGATTGTGAGTTCAAAGCCAGCCTCAGCAACTTAGCTAGGCCCTGAGCAATTCAGCAAGACCCAGTCTCTAAACAAAATACAAAAATGTTCAGAGATGTGGCTGAGTGGTTGAGTGCCCCTGAGTTCAATCCTTGGTACCAAAAAAAAAAAAAAAAAGAGTGGTACATGTATTGAGAAGCCAGGCACGGTGGCACACACCTGTAGTCCCAGCAGTACTCAGGAGGCTGAGACAAGAGGATCATGGTTCAAAGCTAGCCTCAGCAACAGCGAGGCACTAAGAAACTCAGTGAGATCCTGTCTCTGAATAAAATACAAAGCAGGGCTGGGGATGTGGCTCAGTGGTTGAGTGCCCCTGAGTCCAATTCCCGGAACCACCCCCAAAAAAGATGTATTGACAGAAGGGTGTGGTGGTGCACACCTGTAATTCCAGCGACTCTGGAGGCTGAGGTAGGAGGACTGAAAATTTGAGGCCAACCTCAGCACCTTAGTGAGACCCTGTCTTAAAGTAAAAAATACAAAGGGCTAGGGATGTAGCTCAATGATAGTGTCCCTGGGTTCGATCCCCAGTACAAAAAAAAAAAAAAAAAAAAAAATTGTACTAGGCAGCTTATACTCACTAATTCTATTAGTTCTCATGACTCTGTGGTGTATTAACTCCATTTCACAGATAAAAAATCTGAGTTCTAGAAAAATTGCATAGTTTATTCAAGGCCATACAAGATTAGTAATGTCCAGATCTGTCTCTGGACAGGCCTTCTCTAGGCCTCCTACAATGATACTGTTTCCTTAGAGAAGTCCTCAGGGTAGAATCGGACCCAAGACATGTTGTTATTGTCATGGTCCTGAAATAGAGTTCAGGCAGAGTGGGCTGCCCCTTAAGTTCAAGGGTCTACCATCTGGTATGGCCCCGGGTACAATAGGGCAACTGGGAATAAACACGGTGAAGACTAGTGGCAAATTCTGAAGTGGAAGGGGCCTCTCTCTCCCTCCTTCTCATTTGCAGTTCTTCAGACTGAAGCCAAGGCCTTGCACATACTAGGTAAGAACTCTACACTGAGTTATAGCCCCAACTTTTAATTTTTTTTTGTATTTGTGGCACTAGGGATTGAAACCAAGGACACTCCACCACTGAGCTAAACCCCCAGCCCTTTTTCTCTTCTTTTCTCTTTTTTGGGTACTGGGGATTGAACTCAGGGGTGCTTAACCATGGAGTTATACTCCCAGCCCCTTTTTATTTATTTTATTTATGAGACAGGACTTTGCTAAGTTGCTGAAACTGGTCTTGAACTTGTGATCCTCTTGCCTACACTTCCCAAATCGCTGGGATTACACGTATGTGCCACCACAGCCAGCACAAAGAATGATGATCTCAGTAACCTTTACTCAGTCCCAGGCACTGTGACGGATGTATTCTATGTATTATTCTTAAGTCCTACATAGAAGGAATTATTATCACTACCTTACTGAGAATCTGAGACCCAGCAGGGTGATCTGTTGAAGGCTTCTAAGTGACAATAATACCCAATTTGTTAGACAACTCACCCCGTCTCCAAGGTCCTTAATGTAATGAAAACGGAAAGCAAGGAGGAAAGACAAGTCCTGACTTACTCCCACTCTGGATTTTGGGAGATTGTTTCAATTTATAAAGACAATATAATCACATTACAGAAGTTTCAAAAAGTAGGAGGAAAGTGTATTTTGCCCTAATAATACAACCACAGCCACCACTTTTATTATTTGAAAATTTCTAGATTTTTTTCATACCTGCCCCCACTCCTCTCTAAAAAATGTTCGCAGTATTGGGGACTGAACCTGGGAGGGCTCTAAAATGAAGCGACATCCTCAGCCCTTTGTTTTTTACTTTGAAGCAGGGTCTCACTAAGTTACTGAGGTTCACCTCGAACCTGTGATCCTCCTGCCTCAGCCCTCTGAGTGGCCACTGGGCCTGGCCTTCCCTCCTCCTCTAACAGCCTCCTACAGGAGCTCTGATTTCATTGATAAAGTCACAAGGCTGAAATCATTTCTGTTTCTGTATGTTAACATACCTGTTAACAAGGTGGTACAGCTCTGGAGTTGTTTTTACATTGACAAAATTCTGAGTTTTGAAGCCATTTTTCTTATCCAGTTGGTAGAGTGGATGGAACCACTCTAAGAGTGAGTGGTAGAGGCCGTAGCGCAGGTTCCTTAAACAGAAAGGCAGATGGAAACCGTCATTAAGCAAAGGACAAATAATTTGTATTTACATTTTTTTAGTTGTCAATGGACCTTTATTTATTTATATGTGGTGCTGAGAACCAAACCCAGTGCCTCAACACATGTTAGGCAAGCGCTCCACCATTGAGCCCCAGGCCCAGCCCCAGTGAAATCCACTCTTAAGGGCATGCAGGAGAGAGAGACCAAACCCATTTACTTCAATTCTCTCTTCCCTTTCCCTCCCACTTTTTCTTTTTTGTAGGGCTGAGATCAAACCCAGGGCCTCACACAGGGTAAGCAAGTGTTCTAGCATGGGGCTGCATTCCCAGCCCTTAAATTATTTCTCCTCATCTACTTAAGCAAAAATATTGGTTACTGTGTGTGTGTATGTGTGTGTGTGTGTGCGCGCGCGCGCATGCGCGCGCGCAAGTGTACATTTGGGGATGCTAAGGACCAAACCCAGGAGCTCATGCACTTTTTTTTTAAATTTTAATTTATTTTGTTGTTATTGCAGATGTTGTAGTTGGACACAATATCTTTATCTTACCTATTTATTTTTAGTGCCTCACATGTGCTAAGCAAGCATTCTACCACTGAGCCACAACCCCAGCCCCATGTACTGTTTTGATAATAAATATAACTACTTTTACACATAGATACCTTAACACCAAAATGTCACTTAAGGCAAGGGATGTAGCTCAGTGGTAAAGCACTTGCTTAGAAAGTCCAATGTCCTGGGTTCAATTCCCAGCACCACACACACACAATCAAAAGTCATTTAAACTATTTTTATGACAATTATTTCAGTAACATATATTCCTTTTTAAAAAAAAATGTTTTCAAGCCGGGGGCACTGGCACACACCTGTAATCCCAGAAGCTCAGGAGACTGAGGCAGGATTGCAAGTTCAAAGTCAGCCTCAGCAACTTAGCAAGGCCCTAAGAAACTTAGCGAGACCCTATCTCAAAAATTAAAAAAAAAAAAAAAAAAGAGAGCTGGGGATGTGGCTCAGTGGTTAAGTACCCTGGGGTTCAATTAAAAAAAAAGTTTTCATCATTAATCATAAATATCTATATTGTCGAGAAATTGGAAAATAGAGAAAAGCATATAGAACAAAATGCCCCAAATACTATCACTCTGAAATAATCATTTGCAACATTTTCTACATAGTTGAAATGTATGAATGTAGGTTTATTATTCTATTTATCTATGATTTACTAATAGTTCTTAACATACCCAAAATAAAATATGGTTAGAATAATCTGTTTCCATATATAAGAAATATTTTTAATTTTTTTCTAATTTGTCATATATGACAGGAGAATGCATTACAATTCATATTACACATATAGAGCACAATTTTTCATATCTTAGTTGTATTTTTTTCTTTTTTGTCAGTGCTAGGGATGGAACCCAGAGCCTCACACAGGCTAGGCAAGTGCTCTACTACCGAGCTTCACCCCACACTGAATGAAGCTTGTTTTGGTTTATGAATAGTGAGTTTCATAGCAGAGAGGAAAGAGAGGGTACTAAGCTAGGAAGGATGGGGATGGGAGAAAAAGAGAGGCTGGGTAACAGGTACCAACATCTAGCTACCCAAGAGGAGGAAGTTCTGGTGTTCCCCAGCACAGAGGGATGCCTGCGGTTCACAACAGTTTATTACATATTTTATAAAGAACTAGAAAAGAGGAGTGTGACACTCCCAACACAAAGAAATGGTAAACATTTAAGGAGATGGGAATGCTAGTTGCCCTGATGTGATCATGACACACTGTACACACACATCAAATTATCACACTGAAACCCATAAAGATGCACATTATGGGTCAATTAAAAAAAAAAAAAAGAATGGGTCCATCATGGTCCGAGGAACTTGGGAGGTTGAGGCAGGAGGATTCCAAGTTCAAAGCCAGCCTCAGCAACTTAGCCTAAGTATAGACCTAAGGTCTTAGCCTAAGACCCTAAGTATAGCAAAAGCTTGTCTCAAAAAAAAAAAAAGAGAGAGAGAGAGACTGGAATGTAGCTCAGTGCCCTGGGTTTAATCCCCAGTACAAAAAAAAAAAAAAAAAAGTAGTGTTACAAAAACATTATGATGCTGCAAGTGAGAAGAAAGGTTAAGACTGTAATGCACAGGTAAGAACTAAAGTTAGGATGTCATCTTGTGACTTGGGACCAAATGGCACATAGAAGATAAAAATCCTGGTCTCCAAAGTTCATATCAAATCAATATTTAAGATCTAATCAATACTGACATCAGGATTAAAGCATAGCATCAGGAACTGAATATGAGTAGTTGACAGGAATCGGCAAACTTGCTCTTAAAGTCTAGGAAATGTTTTAGGTTTTGCAAGCCTTGTGGTGTCCAGCTCAACTCTCAAAAATTGTACCTTGAGATTGTCTTACAGGGCATAAATGAACAGGCTCAAATGTATTCAAATCACACTATGCTTTATACACAATAGCAAGCCTACCCCTCAAACAGGACACCACATTGTCAAATCATAGCACAGCTGAGGCTGAACCCAGCATAAAACCACCTTTCCACTGTACAGGACTGTAGGATACAAAGTGCAAATATCTGGGTTCCAATCCCCACTCCGGGGCTGGGGGTATAGCTCAGTGATAGACTGCGTGCTTAGCATACAGGAGGCCCTGGGTTCAACCCCCAGCACCCAAGAACAAGAAAATAAATTCCACCTCTGCCACTCCCTATCTCTTTGATCTTGGGAAGCCACTTCTTATTAAGTGACAAATATTAGGGAAATTAATTAGAATCAACTGTGTGTCCTTCCTATCATTACATTTGCTGCTTTAGCTAACCTCGGTACCAAACTTGGCCTACCATCATCCAAACCCTTCCTGCGTAAAGCTCTATGCTGATAGCTAAGGAGAACACAGAGATGAGAGGCCCAGTCCCTGGTCTCCACCAGGCATTGGTGAATGCCCTGCACTGGAAGGCTTCCCAGGAGGGATCCTCTGCAGGATGCAGGTGGAGCACTGTAGTCTACGCTGGGTGTGCTTCACCCAACCAGAAGCCTCCATGAACTTCTCCAAAGGTGTCACTGTGGCCACGTGAAAACCGTTAAGACTTAAACACTGACAATTCAAAGGCTAGAAGCTCTTCAGTCTCCTTGTTAAGTGCAAACTTAGAATACACGTGAGCATATTAGGTACAGAACTCTGAAAGAAAAGAGATGAACAGGGTAGCTGTCCATAGACACACACCTACTCCGGACAGCTGCTCCCAACTCACCAACCAAATCACGATGGGGCCCCACGTCCTTAGAGTTCCAATTCCAAGACACAGGACTTGGCCAGTTTGTGAAGCCTTCGTGATGTTTTGTTGTGAAGACCACATACCTGTGAATGTCAAAACCAAATGAGCAAAGGAATTGGCCAACAGGTCACAAGCATGAACTTGCCCAGCCTGCCTGTGGCTTTTGAACTGGTCAGGAGAACTTGACCCCAGGAATCGTACTGGGATGGGTGACTACATTAGTGATACCTGGATGTTGCTGCAGTCACAACACCCTTGGGTATTATTCCAGGAATGAAGCACAGCTGGCAAATCAGAGTCTTTGTCTCCAGCCAAGGAGGAGGCCCAGAGGAGAGGAGAGGAGTAAGAAAAAAAAAAAAAAGTATACCTCAGCTCTCAGATTCTTCAACCCTTCTGGGTATGAACAATTACCTTTATTTAACCCTTTGCCCTAAAGGAGAAAGGTCTCTATTGGCAATGGCAGATGGGAGAAATGTAAGCTGTATGTTTTAGCAAGCCTATAGAACTTCTTATGTATAGAGGTAACAAAGACCCAAAGGGCCATGGAAAAGGGGCAAGTATTGAAATAACCAAGTGACTCAGTATTTCATTTACTTTTATGGCAGAAAAATAGATAACGCTATCACACGATGCATCACTGGAACTCCTGGATTTTGTAGGCCAGATAGTGTTTTAGGCTCGTGAGCCACATTCCTCTGTACACATTCTTCTCTTCTTCTATTACAGTCCTTTGCAAAAAAAAGGCATTACTTCTTCAGGATGGCCCTGCCTTCAACAAAGAAATGGATCCTTCACCCCTTTCCCACATAGGGGCTCTCCAAACTTCCAATTCTCTGACCATTCCGTTTGGCCAGTTTGCAGACCCCTGATGCAGTGGAGAAAGTATTTACCCTGTAGTCCTAAGGTTTGCAGTCTAGGACATTAGTCCCCTTCCTCTGTCTCTGAGCTACTCACCTTATCCTAAGGGGTTTGGAAAGAGGCTGTCTCCAGATATTAATTTTATTGTTGTTGTTGTAAATTATGGGTATCTAGCACTGCCAGAAGACAGATTACACTGGCTCTGCTTATTCAAGTCTTATTCCCATACCTTTAATTGGAAACATTAAATGCCAATTGTAATTTCCTTTTAGTATAAGAAAATCAAAAAGAGAAACCTGAAGCATGGCAGATGATTCAAGAGGGGAGATTGGTCTAAGCCAGGACAGGGGAACCTCGAAGCTTTGGCCTTACTCTATTCAACCCACTTCCCTTTCTCCGCTGTCAAAAGCAGAAACTATTTCCAGAAGGCAGGGAAGCCACTTCCTGACTTAGCCCGGGTCCATTCAGGGGCCCTCAAGGCTTACTTCTTCAGGATGGCCCTGCCTTCAACAAAGAAATGGATCCTTCACCCCTTTCCCACATAGGGGCTCTCCAAACTTCCAATTCTCTGAACCAGCTCCCCGCAAGCTCCAACAGGTTTTCAACACAATTCAGACCATTCTGGAGCATTTTCTATGAGCAAGGTACTGAGAAGAGCTGAAGAGGGAGAATCCATGTAGCATCCCCAATACACTACACGCCCAGGAGCTGGGCAGCAGACTCCCTTCCCTCTCTTTCCACCTTAGAGACATTAAACCAACCCGTGCAGTTTCCCTCTGTCACCATCCAAGGAGGCTGCAGGGAGGCTGAAGTTCACAATGGAACTAGGACCTGACTCCAGACCACTGATTTAGAATCCCAGTTGTCTTACGGATCTGGAAGGGGATCTGGAAGGGGCGTTAGGTACCGACCGCCCTTTGGATAATACAGGTGTAGATACAGAGAGCTTTCCAGACCATCCGGCCTGAAATCTTTTATTTTTAAATCCTCAACCAGAAGCACCTTCTCCTTAAGATCAGGTGTGCCACGTTCAATTCTGCATCCAAAACACAAGACCTGGAGGTACCCTAAGGTCAGGCAGGCCCTGGGCAGGCGGCCCGACCCGCCACCTCCTGCTGCCCGGGTCAGCCCGGCACTCACTTCGCCCCCGAGGCCATAAAGAGGTCGGCCCACTTTTCCGGTTCGAAGAAGCGCGCTGTGAACTGCGGTCCGAACTCGGGGTAGCTGAAGCCGGGCGGGTAGTTCTCGTTCATGAAGCGCCGGTACTGGGGCAGTCCCTCACCCTGCCAGTGCCACCAGAACCACTCGCTGCCCCAGGCCGGCACCGAGTACACGCCCCAGTGCACAAACACCCCGAACTTGGCCTCATCGAACCAGACCGGCAGCGGCCGGGAGTCCAGGCTCCGCCAGTCGGGGGTATAGCGACGCCCACTACCCCAGAGCGACGACTTGGCCACTTCGAGCAGTAGCAGCGGCAGCAGCAGCAGTGCGGCGACACGGAACCGCCACTTCTCCGCCACCTCCGGCATCGCTGCTTCTGCACCCTTACCGTCCGCTCTGAACGCGCAGAAGCTGACGAACGGCCCCACCCCTCTGACTAACGATTGGCTCGGAAAGGAAAAGGGGCGGGTCGACCCAGACGGGCTGTTGAGCCGCTTCCTCCACGGATCGCCCTTCCTCGAGCGCCCCCTGGCGGTCAAAGGGTGAAAGACGCAAGCAGGTCGGTGTTGAGCTCGCTCCGCGATGGAAGAATGACAGCTTTCCCCCTGGGGGTTTAACTGCGAGGTTAAATCATGGAGTTTGGGGAATCTTAGGGGAAAAGTGGGAATAATTCACTTTGCTGCGGTAATCTGGCAGGGGTAGGGGAGTTAGATCTTGAGTTTTATTTAGTGGGCAAATGGGAGCCACAGGGGGCTTTTGAGCTGTATTTCAAAGAGAAGCCTGAGAACATACCAGATTGGAGGGGTATTGAAACAGCCCCGGCAGAAAAAAAAGAAGTAGAGGGATGATAGAAAGAAACATTATGCGGAGAGCAGGCTCTGCCCTGTCCAGAGTTACTCCATAGTTTTCAGGCTATGCCTAAACCTGAGTTACCCCATTTTGTAGAGCAGTAGTTTGCCATCAACTACTCCTAAGTGCTGAGGTGGAATGACTCTACACCTTGTTTGTACAAGTAAACAACCACCGTCATCCCAGCACAACCAAAGAGCCCTAAGAGTGCCAGCTGGTAAATCAGTGTGCTAAAGAAAATGACCACCTGTGGACTCAGTGAATTAATCAGAAGCACAAGGATGCATGGGCATATCAAACTTGAATTGGAAAAAAACAGACCACTGAATGCAACAATGACCTCGCTCAAGGTCCACAAAAGGAGGAGTACCAGGAGACTGGATAGAGCAGCACCCTGACCCCATCACATGATCAGTCCTCAAGAGCTTTGCCCAGGAAAATCGTCACAGTGATAAAAATTCAAATCTCTGTCTTTGGGCTTTAGCAGGATGGGTTTTCTTCTCCCTGGGATGACCAGGCACTGCCTCAAACTGACACTCCAAGATGACACTCTGAAACTGCCTTCCCTCTGGATCTTTGCCTAGACTAGAATAAGTTCCTGTGCTTTGACAGCTCTGTGCCCTGAAAGAGTTCTTCTGCTGATTCATAATCTTCTCTGACAACACACAGTGACAGTTTGCTTTTGTGTCTGCTCTCCAGCTTCCTGAACTGCTGTGGTTGCTTTAACCCTTTCTTAGCCTTTCTGTAAACACACACACATACAGTGATGTGTGACTTGAGTGTTACAGATACTAGAAATTAAGGCTGGAATAGAAGAACTTGTGTTTGTCTGGGTTATGACTACCAGGTGACCCACAGGTTTTCAGTAAACTGCCACAATTCTGACACTGTGGAAAGACACAGATGTGTTTGGTCTATGTATGCCATAGCTTGCTTGCAACACCTTCATCAGGGGTGAGGAGGGAGAAGAGTGGGCACTGAGGGAGAAGGAGCAGGTGTGATCATTTTGCTGTTGAATTAGCTTGCTTTGGGAATTCTGAGGCATTTCAAAGAGTTCAGCATTTAACTATGAAAACGCGGCTGGGGTGTAGCTCAGTGGTAGAGTTCTTGTCTAGCATGTCCAAGACCCTAGGTTCAATCTTCAGCACTGCAAAAGCAAAACCAAACATGACCCGAGTTCAGGTTGCCATCAGTTACACTGTAGAAAACCAGGTTCAGCAAAGTGAGAGCCAAGACAGTGACCCTGGGAGGCTCTGTATGAACCTTGCCTGGCAGGGAGATCACCTAGGTCCTCTACTGTTGGCACATGTTACACATGCTCAGTCAGGTGGGAAGTAGGCCAGTCAGAAGTCACATGATCCCACGTGGAAGTCAGAAGTCCCTGGTCCCATATGACAAATCAGTCCCCATATTGTTATAGGGCTGGGGCCTTGCATGAAACTGAGGCAGCAGAGAGGCCCTCCTTTGAACCCCAATTCTTGTATAAACAGGCCAGAAAGATTTCAGACAAGCTGCTCATAGTAACACGCAAGAGTCTATTAGAAGGGATAGGATAGTGGGAAAGGGGACACTCTCAAGGTAGAGAGTGGGTCCTCTTGGAGAGGAGAGGGATGACATGCCCCTCCTGCCAGCCAGTTTTATTGGGGCCCCAGGGAAGTTTCTAGAGAATTGCACTGAGGTCCACCCCTTGACTTTTGACTATCAGCAGGATGACATCAGACTTTCAAGTTCCCCACCATATGACAATTCTAGGTCACTTCGGTCCATGCTGACTGGTTCTAACTGGAATGTGTTCTTACAGATTTTATGGTTTGGAGGGATTATCCTTTTCTTCTTGAGTTCTGGGATCTGGTCTGTGTAAGAGTCATAAACCTGCCCTCAGCCTTTAGCAGGGTAACTCATATTCTTCTCATTTCAGACCTGAATTTCTCTTGCAGATAAGAGATTGTTTACTGGGACTGAGGTTATGGCTCAGTGGTAGAGAGCTTGCCTCACACATGAGGAACTGAGTTTGATCCTCAGCACCACATAAAAATAAATACAAAACTGAAGGTATTGTGTCCATTTACAACTAAACATATGAAACAATCACATTTTAAGAAGAAACAAGTATTTGCTGAGGACTGCCACGTTTCCTGTGAACTTAAGCCAGGCTGGGCTGTAGGTAAATTGCTTTTTAGAAAAGAAAGCATGTGGGCTCAGGAAAGTGGGCCCATTTCATAGATTTATTCCTTTAACCTCATATTCCCACCACAACATCAGTCAGTCCCCCATCATGATCAGCAGGAGAACAGCAGCATGCCGGAGCTGGCCTTAAGGGACTTTATAGACCTCCGCCATCATCCCTTCCACACTCTTCCCATTTTACAGAGGGGGAAACGGAGGCCCAGAGAGGGGAAGATCAGGCAGCTCATTTGGATCAAGAGTGGGACCAGGATGCAGATCTTCTGGGAAGTGGAATCTGTGCCTCTGTCCACCTGCGGAGGAGGGGCCAGAGCCAGTGTTGATAGAACCAAGCACTTCCTTATTTGGGGAGCAAAACAGAAATACAATGGCTGTAGTATTTTCTTTATTTTTTGTTTTTCTTCCTCTGCAAGGTTATGTTGAAATTGTGTCACAAGAGTAAGCACAGTTACCTTAAAAAAAAAAAAAACAACACCCCCATACATCTAGTGATCAGAGCATCCTGTGGCCTTTTTTTTTTTTAATATTTATTTTTTAGTTTTAGGTGGACACAATATCTTTATTTTATTTTTATGCAGCACTGAGAATCGAACCCAGTGCCTCACACATGCCTGGCGAGCACTCTACCACTTGAGCCACAGCCCCCACCTTCCTGTGGCCTTTAACATACAGAACTTGTCTTGGGGGAGAAAAAATGGGACACTGTGACCTTCATTTGTCCTTACCCACATAACCAAAATGCCAACCCACCGGGATAGGTGAGCGGCATTGTTGGGGAGCGGGCAGAAGGGCATGACCAAAAACCTGGGGTTCTTGCATTGGGCACTGTGCTGGTCTCCTTGGGCAAGACTTGTCCCCTTGTCTGGTTCTGTTTCTTCCCCTAAGCACAGAGGACAACTTTCAGGGATATCCAGGGTGCTCTTTCCTGTCTCTCTCCCCCCACAACCTCTGCTTCTGTGTGGAAGTGCACTTGATTGAATGACTCCTAAAATCTAGTTGTATTCACTCAATAAAAATTTACTGAGTGCCACTTTCTGTCACGTACTTGGTCATTTTCTTTGCTAAATAAGGGGGGAAAGCCACCAATGAATAAGAGAGACGTGCCACAATAGTGAACATAAGAAATCACTTAAAAATTTTGTGTCATTTGCAGGGGATGCAGCTCAGTGGTAGCGCACTTGTCTAGCATGTACAAGGCCATGGGCTCCGTCTCTGGCACCAGAAAAAACACAATAATGGCATTTCTTTGCCATAATGTGAGTGAAAATAAAATTTTGGTTTTCCAAAATGCATGTTGGAGCTTTTCAGAGACAATTCAGTTCTACAGATGTTGACCAGGTCAACATCTTCTCCCTGAGCACTGGGGACACAGAGGCAAGCACAGAGCTCAGCTCCAGAGAAGACAAGCTAATGATTGTCATTAACACAGCCCAGAGGGGTGGACTTTGTCCCTGGTGGTTGCACTGGGTTGAACATTTTATAGTGTTCCCCAAAACTTCACATTTACATGGAGCCTGTGAATGTGACCTTATTTAGGGACTTCATTGGTGTAGCTAATTAAATTAACACCAAATCATGCTAGATTAGACACCAAGAGACAAGGGATAAAAAGGCTGTATGACTGGGGCTGGGGCTGAGGCTCAGCAGTAGCGCACTTGCCTGGTATGTGTGAGGCACTGAGTTTGATTCTCAGCACTGCATATAAACAAACAAAATAAAGGTCTATCAACAACTAAAAAAAATTTTTTTTTAAAGATCATATGAAGACAAGAGACAGAGATTGCCACAATTTAAAGACACTAGGAGCCATAGGAAGTTAGAAGAGGCAAGGAAAAATCCTCCCCTTGCAATTCTGGAGGAATCATGGCCCTACTGATTTTGGACTTGTGACCTCCAGAATTGGGAGGAGATAAGTTTCTGTTTTTTAAAGTCACCTAGTTCATGGACATTTGTTATAGGAAATTAATACAGGTGTACAGAATGGAACATGTTAAGAAACAATGCTGAGTTAGGGTTGCAATGGTCTGGTGTTCAAGAAAACCACCATCAGGCCTAATGAGCAGTAGTCAAGACAAATTGGACTGAACTAAGCTGAGAAGGTCATGTTTAAGGAGGCAGGCTTTGGAGTAAACAGAACCAGACTGGAAACCCCAGCTATGGGAAATCAGCTGTCCTTAACCACTGGTTCCGCGCGTGTGAATCTAACAAACCACAGATTAAAAAATTTAAAAAGTTTTTTTTTTTTTTTAATTTTATCTGGCCGGATGTGGTGGCACATGCTTGTAATCCCAGTGATATGGGAGGCTGAGACAGGAGGAGTGCAAGTTCTAGGCTAGCCACAGCAATTAAGCAAGAACCTCACTAATTTAGTGAGACCCTGTCTCAAAAAAAAAAAAAGATAAAAGGGCTGAGGATGTGGCTCAGTGGTAAAGCTGAGCCATCCCCAATACCACACACGCACACACACACACACACGCACGCACGAAGTATGTGGGAGAATGCACGCAGGTTATGTGCAAATACCCCTCTTATATAAGGGCTTTGGGCATCCAAGGACATCGGCATCTGTAGGGAGTGGAGGAGGTCCTGGAATCGATTTCCCCCTTGGACCCCAAGGGACAATTACATTTGTTAGCAGTGTGACCTCAGACAAGTGACTGCCTTTTGGAGGCCACTAGGCCCTGTTTGTCAGATTATTATGCAGACTAAATGAACCGAGGCATCTCAGCGCACTTACCCCAGGGCCTGGGACATAGTCATGGCCTGTACACACAGTAGGTCAACCCTACCTGAAGTGGCCTTCATCAACCCCTGTCCCATGACCTTGCTGATTTCCTCCTTTTGTATTTTTTTTTTCTGACTTTCTTTTTATGCAGACATGGAACACAAGCTCCATGAGACTTGGGGTGGAGTCTCTGTGGCTGGATTTCCTCTCCCAAGCACAGAGCCCAGCACTTGTTCACAAGATGGATGGGACAGAGAGTGGACGGGGAAAATGTTGTCTTGGATAATTAAATGGAAACATGGTTAGTCAATATATTTTCTTTTATTGCATCTGTGGTCCCAAATGACTGCGCCTGAATTCCTTTTGCGATCCTTCATGCCACCAACAATTCCTCTTGCCTCCTGTCTGAGGCCTGTCTGCTGGGAACCCAGCCCCACAGACACGTAAATTATGGGTCCCTGCAGACCCTCCTAAGCCTGGGTCAGTTCTTGCTGCGGTTAATAGACTGGAAAGTCAGCCTTGCCCCCTCCCACTTGCTGAGCATTCTAGGTGTCTGGTGGAGGCAAAGGGGCTGCATTGAGTGGGGACTGAGAACACTCTGGGGACTTAGAGAACCTGTGAATAGCTTCCTTTTCCCTGCAGCTGGGTTACCCTGAACACTGCTTGCTCCCATAGCACCACCAGGTGGACGTCATGGGTCAGTATGACTTTTGGAAGTATCTGTGTCTCCAGTACCTCCCATCTCCTCCCAGGGATCTGGGGGTAATCATGGCATGAGCAGGGATGACAGGGCATCAGGAGGGCCTTTACCCTAACAGGATGCCCTGAACTGAAGTCTTGTTATTTGTCTCTGCAAGAAGTGGGTCAACCCCCTTGATCCTCATCAACTCACAACTTCTTGGGCCTCAGTGGGAAAGGGTGACCTGATGGAGGGGCTTTCATGCTTCCAGAACAAAGGAGGCCCCCATGATCAGTCAGACACAAGCCCTGGCTGGCCATCCCATCTGATACCCAAGGTCCAGGGACACACAGTCCTCCTCGCATTTTCTCTGAGCCAGCCAGATGCTCCCTCCTTCTGTGGTCTCTGGGGGGATGCAGGCACTAAGCCACTTGTTGGGAAGGTTTTCCTGACCCGACATGAAATGAGCCTGTCCTGGGCCCTGTGCCTTTTATGCACTTTGTCACTCTTCACAAAGCCCCAGACTTGTGCAGGTGGACACGGCCAGGCCACCCTCCAGGAACCAGTCCCAGCACTCCTCAGCACAAAGGGGTCAGTTCCAAGTCCTGGGGCTGGTTTTCAAAGGTCGAGAGGGCCAGGACCGCTCTCATTCATCTAGGGAACAAAATGATTTCTGACTTGGGTTAAAAATGGGAAGAGGCCTCCTCAGCAATCTGAGCAGAATGGACTTCTGACAGGGGTCCTTAGGTGATTTTCATGTCAGCCTCTGTCTCTGTGACGGAGGACTTGGGGGCTTCTTCCTTTCCTTCAGGACCACGGCCTCTCAGGTAGTCCTTCCAGCGGGCCAGGCTATGATGGGCCGAAGAGCGGATCTCCCGACTCCGCAGGGCGTAGATGACAGGGTCGACCATGGAGTTGACGAGGCACAGCAAGGAGCAGAAGGCAAAGACCTTCTTGACCTGGTCACTCAGCGGGGCGACCAGGCTGTGGGCTAGGAGGGCCAGAACCGGGAACCAGCATATGACCAACACAGCCAGCAGCAGCCCCAGGGTCTTGGCCAACCTCACATCCAGCCTCATGCGGATCATCCCTGGCAGCTGTCTGTCCTGGTGCTCGGCCAAGTTGACTGCATGCTGATAGGCCTTCCAGAGGACGTGCCCGTAGGTGTAGATAATGCCAGAGAGGAGAATGGCAACCAGCAGGAGCCAGCCCAGGAGATAGTTGTCGGGGACCAACGGGATAAGCTGAGAGCAGGGACTGGGACAGCAGGTCCACCCCATGAGAGGCAGGTAGGAGACCAACGCTGACAAGACCCACATGATGCCCAGGGTTGCCAGGGCCCTCCCACGGGTGAGTAGAGCTTTGTATGTAGGTGGGTAGCGCAGACAGAGGTAGCGGTCAATGGCGGTCAGCAGCAGGCTGCCCACCGAGGCAGTGAAGGTCAGGGTCACACTACCGATCTTCAGCAGGAAGATGGCCTTGGAATCCACGCTGTGGAAGACGTGGAAATTGATAAAGTTGCAGGCGAAGATCACACTGGCCAGGAAGTCAGCTATAGCCAAGCTGCCAATGAACAGGTATGAGGGCTTCCTGCGGAGTCGGCGGGAGGACAGAATCAGATAAAGCACCGTCAGGTTCTCCAGGGCACTTAGCAGGCTCAGCAGGGTGCACAGCACGGCAATGGCCACCTGCTGAGGACGGCTGAGGACCATGTAATCCTTCATGGGGTTGAAATTCAAGTCATTCTTTGAGCCATTGACTGCCTCTGTCTCCAGGCAGAACTCCATGGGTGGGGGCCCTTCCGCGTCCACTGGCTGGTCCAGAGGGCTCGGCTGCAGGACAAGGAAAAGAGAGAAATTTTCAGTCAGTGCAATCATCCGACTGACTCCAGTCCAATTTTGACCTGTGCGGATGCAACCCCTGTTGAAAAATCAGCTTCCACTGTGGCTGTATATGTTGCCCTTTGTCCATTCAAATAGACAGCCAGCCAGGACCACGGGAAGGCGACAGGCACAAAACCCTCATCTGAACACTTCCTTTTGAAAGCAAGGGGAATCCCCCAGAGGCAACAACCAGGAGGAAAGCAAAACCCCAAAGAAATGGAATCTGGAGATGATGTAAGGGGGTTTCCATTGTGTGTGTGTGTGCGCGCTCACACACACCCCCACACCCCCACACCAGTTTTGGTAAAGTGCTGAAGTTTTAACAACAGTTTGGGGAAGGGAAATAAGACTATTTTTACCCCAAGTGGTGGGAAGATAAGCTATAGAAGATAAAATATTTTATCTTTATAAAATATAGAAATTCAATTAAGCTGGTTGTGGTGACACACATCTATAATCTCAGCTACTTGGGAGGCTGAGGCAGGGATATTGCAAATTTGAGGCCAGCCTCAGCAATTTAGTGAGACCATGTCTCAAAATAAAAAATAATAAGGACTGGAGCTGGGGTTGTGGCTCAGCAGTAGAGCGCTCACTTATCACGTGCGGGGCCCTGGGTTTGATCCTCATCACCACATAAAAATAAATAAATAAAATAAAAGTATTCTGTCCAACTACAACTAAAATATTTTTTTAAAAAATGATAAGGACTAGGGATTGAGCTGAGTGATAAGGCACCACTGGATTCAATCCCTAGCACACAAAAAATTTGAATCTTAGATAATGAATCTTTTTTAATAGAAAAGTTTGTGATATTGAAGAAAAAACTTGGGACATGTAAATATTGTCTGAGACACAAAAGATATAATTAGAAAGCAAGCTAAACATTTTTATAGAGAGATATGCTTACGCAGCTTGCACAAAATTACTACATAAAAAGGCCTGTGGAATTTGGGCTCGACATGTAAAATTTCACAATGTGTGAAAGCAACAGCAAGCGTTAGCAGGAATGTCAGATAACAGAATTACCCTTCCAAGAGCTTTGTAAAGTATAATTATTAGGTAAAACTTACAAAAATGTGTTTGGGATAATTAGCAATAATTGAAAACATGAGCACAGAATAAGAGATTGTCTGGGTAGACATTTTTAAAAATTATTTTTTCATTTATTTATTTATTTTTTAGTTGTAGTTGAACACAATACCTTTATTTCACTTATTTACTTTTATGTGGTGCTGAGGATCGAACCCAGTGCCTCACACATGCCAGGTGAGCACGTTACCACTTGAGCCACATCCCAGCCCCCATTTTATTTATTTATTATGGTACTGTGGATTGAATCCAGGACCTCACACATGCTAGGCTACATCCTCAACCCCTCTTTATTTTTCATTCTGGGACAGGGACTCATCACATTGCCCAGGCTGGCTCTGAACTTGTGATCCTCGGCCTCCTGAGTAGTTGAAATTACAGGGGTGCACCCCGCCCAGCCTATTTTTTTGAGATGAGGCCTTGCTCAGTTGTCTTCCTGGCCTTGAATTTCTGAGCTCTAGCTCCTCCTGCCTCAGCCTCCCAGAGGCAAGACTATAGGTGCATGTCACTGTGCCTGCTGTGGGTGGATTTGAAAAAGAATGAAATAAAATTTCTGGAAGTGAGGGCTAGCCATGTAGCTCGGTGATGGAGTGCCTGCCTAGCATGAGCCGGGCCTGGGGGAAGATCCCCAGCATGGCAGGGTGGGGCTGGGAATCAGGCATCATCCCTTCCCAGGGGAGTGCGGCAGCTTCCCACCCGGGCTCCCTGCTTTCCTCCAGGCCCATTTCTGGTTTGATTTTCAATACATCAACCTGAGCGATCCTTTTAAACATGTCAGATCATGTTGCTCCTCTGCCCCAAACGCTACTGAGTTCCCCATGTCATTCACAGTAAAAGTCTTAGTCCTGACAGTGACCTGATAGGACTTATGTGCTCTGGTCCTTACCTCTCTGACCTCCTTAACCACATTTGTCTTGGTCACTCAGCTTGAGCCTTGTTGGCTGCTGCTTTGCTTCCTTCCTTCCTTCCTTCCTTCCTTCCTTCCTTCCTTCCTTCCTTCCTTCCATCCTTCCTTTCTTTCTTTTTGGCAATACTAGGAATTGAACCCAGGGGTGCTCTATCACTGAGCTACATTCCTAGCCTATTATTATTATTAATATTATTATTAATCATTTTTAATTTTGAGACAGTTGTTGCTCAGGCTGGCCTTGAACTTCCGGGGGGTGAGCCCAGGGCCTTGTACGTGCCAGGCACTTGCTCTACCACTGAGCGATATCCCCAGCCCTGTATCTTTTTTTGTGTAGTTACTGGAAAAATCCAAGTGACATGGGACTCCTGTCGTATCGTCATGGGCAGTGTGCCTGCTGCCTGCAGCCAGCCAGGTAGAGGTTTTCTTCCGCACCTCAGCCCGGCTCCAGGAGCTGACTCCAGTTCCCCAGGAGATTTGCTTTCTGGCCTCCAGATCTTTGCCCCAAGATTCTTCTCCTGGCTCACCTTCCTCCTCCTCCTCCTCCTCCTCCTCCTTCTTCTTTAAATTTTTTCTTTTTTTTTTTTAGTTGTAGATGGATACAATACCTTTATTTATCTTTATGTGGTGCTGAGGATGAAACCCAGGGCCTCGCACATGCTAGGCAAGTGCTCCACCGCGGAGCCACACCCCCAGCCCTCACCTTCCTTCTTGACCTTCCATTTGGGCTCATCTCCTGCCCAGTGAGGACTCTTCCAAGCCCTCAGTCACATGCACAACTCCCAACCTTACTCTGTCCTTCCAGTATGTATGGTCAGGGACCACCACAGGTACATAAGACAAAAAAACCAAGCCTTTAGCTCCTGACCCCATCGTCTATTAAAAGAAAGGTATGCAGAAAGACCAGAAAAACATCCGGGACCTTAAACTCTTTTTATGGTTTGCATCTAGAATGTTCCACAAAGGCTGAGAGAGAGAGAGAGAATAAACTAAATGATTACTGATTTTTATCTTCTACAAAGAAGAAATTCCTGAAAAAAAAAATACTATACTCATGACCAGGGGAAATTACCAGACCTTAGTACTGTCTCTCCTCTCTTGAAATAAAACCCTACAATTGAAGCTTTCTCTGTGTGTCTGTACCCCTGGCGGATCCCATACAAATTCCATACAGAATATTTTTTTCTAGCCATAATCTAATTTCATCTACCTATGATAGAAGATTCACAGGTGGGTGGGGCAAACTATGTTACATGTATATATTAGTATTTCAAAATGAACCCCACTCTGCATCACTATAATGTACTAATAAATTTGTTTTAAAAGAGCAATTATGTTTGGGGCTGGGGACGTGGCTCAGTGGTTG
The DNA here is from genome assembly GCF_021218885.2 of Marmota monax. Classification (NCBI taxonomy): domain Eukaryota; kingdom Metazoa; phylum Chordata; class Mammalia; order Rodentia; family Sciuridae; genus Marmota; species Marmota monax. The sequence continues at coordinate 22,758,004 of NW_026694432.1, read as the reverse complement.
GAGAACTTGCTCAGTATGCACAGGACCTAGGTTCCATCACCAGCACTTAAAAAAAAAAGTTTATTATTCAGTAGTTTTTCAGATTTTTAAGGGAGCAAACACTCTGACAATTGTAGGACCCCTATTTATAAAACAGGCCACTATGTTGGGAGCTCAGGTTCATCTGTGGAACTGTCAGGCTCCAAGGAACAGATTGAAAACCTCATTTTATCCATCATCATCAACTTATCATGGAGCAAACAGAGAACAGTGGGATGTGATTTGCCCAAGGTCACCCAACAAATCAGTGGCAAAGCTAGAATTGGATTCACACCTGCTGACTCTTGTGCCACAGGAACAGAGATGGCCCGACCCAGGGAGGCTGGAAAGTGGCCCAGAGACAGATGCCCTTGACAGAGCATGGTCAAGGTCAGAAAGCAGTGCTAGCTGAGCTCTCTCTCCATTCCCTTGAAAAACTGCCCCCTCCACCCCGGGAATGGTTTACCTCCCACCCCACCCCCAGAGCCCAGCCTGGAAGAGAGACGCTGGGGGTGGCAGCAGTGGCTGGCATCTGTGCCTTGCTCAGTCCCAGTGTGGCTGGCGACCTGTGGCTACCATCCAGAGTGGGAAAGGGCAGGAAGCACAGGCATTCAGGTGGAGGGCCTTAGAAGACGGCATCTAGCAACAGCAGGACACCCAGAGTGATAGGAAACCCAGCTCCCTGTCCACTGGCCCTTTGGGCAGATAGAAATTCCGGAGTCACAACATCTGGCTTCTAGATGGAGCTGCCTCTAGGCAAGGACGGGGGTCTGGATGCCCAGAGCCTGCTGAACGGGGTGACTGCGCCAGTCCCACCTCCGCCACACCTGTGCAAATCCCTGCAGCTTTCTGAGCCTCTTTTCTCATCAACGAAGTGGCAATGGCGATACCTGCCTCCTCCTCCTTAGGGAGGTCACTGGGGCTGACTGATGATTTGTAACCCCGGCCAGGGGTGGGCTCTGATGGGGTACTGATCCTCCCCAAGTGTATGACACATCTGTGCTTTTTTTATTTTTATTTTTTTTTAAGGAAAAGGATTTGTATTTTTTGTCAGTGCAAGTCAGGGCAGTTTCAAGACGAAACTTGTTAGGAAGCAGGTAGGAATGAGCAGCAACGGGGGACCCTAACGTAGCAGGTCACATGAATTGCCTTTCACGAACAACCAGGTAACACGGAACAATGGGTGGACTAATCCTGAGAATAAACAGGTGGACACAAAGAGAGCCAGTTAAGAAGTACGTAAAAAAGGAAAGATCAATGGGCTGATTCCTGGCAGGGTCTACTGAGGACACTATACAGCTAGGAGTTAGGCCATAGGTTTCTCAACGTATTTTAGAAGATAAATTTCTTTAGTAGCACAGGTGCACTAAGGCAAACTGTCCAGTCACTGACCCCGATACCCACATTAACATGGGGTTGAGCCTGGCGCCGTGGAGAATGCCTTTCATCCCAGCAGCTCAGGAGGCTGAGGCAGGAAGATTCAAGTTCAAAGCCAGCCTCAGGAACTTAGCAAGGCCCTAAGTGACTTAGCAAGACCCTCTGTCAAAATAAAAGATAAAAAGAGCTGAGGGTGCTCCGTGGAACAGCACCCCTGGGTTCAATCCCTGGTACAAAAAAAATGGGGTTGACTTGCAGATGAAGCCCCCTGAATAAGATGGCTACTACTCCACTGCCCCATGTGAAGGAGGAGTTGAATACCCGATTGGTAAGACTGCAGCAGGTGGTCCCCAGTTCTCCTGCTAAACATCAAACAGTAATAATTTTGGAAGCAGAACGGTTTCCTCTGCTGTTTTCTGCTCAGCCACCCACTCTCGCTCTTGAGAGAGCTCTTTGCTGGAGACTTACTTTTTCACTCATGATAAAATACTCCTGTTGGACTTTTTTTTGCCGGGGGGGAGGGTGTGGTACTAGAGATTGAACCCAGGGTCACTTGCCCACTGAGCTGCATCCCCAGGCCCTATTTTTATATCTTATTTGATTTAGCAACTCTCACTAAGTTGGTTAGTACTTTGCTTTTGCTGAGGCTGGCTTTGAACTCACGATCCTCCTGTCTCAGCCTCCTGAGATTACAGGTATGCGCCACCTTGCCCAGTGTCTTGCTGAACTTTAAATTTTCTTTCATCAGGACACAAGAACCAAGGTTTGGCGCTTCAGCCCCCTCCCTCCTGAGACACACCTGATAAAAAGAGCCACTGATGTATGCAAAAACATTTTGTGATCCAGTGCTGTACAGATGTGAGATTAAAAGAGAACCAACCGAGTGTGTTCTCCACTCACAAAAAGTCAAAGGCCAGGAACCACCTGCGCTCCTTCCCCAGGGGGGCTTCTAGGCTGGGCCTGCCGTCTGGGGGCTGCAGCCTGGACCGGGCTCCTGCAGGCCGAGCCTTGGGAGCTGGGCATGGGAGGCTTGAGGCCTGGGAAACGCTCAGGAGAAGGTGTGCCTGGGGGTTTTCTGACCTGAAGTGAAAACGTGAAGTGAAAGAAGGTGGCAGCTGCAGACTGTGTGTCAAGTCCTCCTGGAACCCCCACCCTGCCGTGGGAAGCTGAGGTTCCTTGCACCAGCCTCACGGGGGGGTGAGGGGGTGGGTTTGGGTTTGGGTTTGGTTTTGGTGCTGGGGACGGAACCCAGGGCCCGTGGCACATTGAGCATGTGCTCTCCCCAGTCTCCTCTTCCTGGGTTCTGTCCCTGCCCTGTCACTGAGTGGCTTTGGGCAGGTCCCTTCTACACTCCGAGCCTCTCTTTTCTCAGGTGGGTTAAGGGGGGTAACTCCTAGGGTCTTCACCTAGAAATTCAGCATGTTGGATCCCAATGTCATGAACTTTGAAACAAGACATTCTGGGACTCAAATTTGGTTCTGCAATGAATGGGCTGTGTGACCTTGGGCAAGTTACTGCATTTCTCTGAGGCTCTGTTTCATCACCTGTAAACAGGGAGAAATACTACCATAGAACTTTGTGCAGATTAATGCTGGAAGATTACTAAACTCACAGCAGTGTGCCTGGTTCATAGTAGGTGCCTAATGAGAGCAGGAAATGCTCACTAGAGTTACTTCATAGGATCCTCATAGGATTCTGTGCTCAAGTCATTCTGGGAACGAGGCAGATAGAAAGACCCCCACTTACTCCGGACTGACGCCCTATCACCATAGAGGCCAAACCATCAACATTTGGAAACCGATTTGACCTGCGAGAATAAGCCATCAGTAACAGATCAAGGTGACCTTCTGGACCTGCTACTCAGCAGCCCTGGATGCTGTCTATGGACAGCCCAGGAAGGGTGTCCTGGGCTTCCTTCCACCTTTTTTCTTTTGGTAGTGCTAGGGACTGAACTCGGGGCCTCAAGCATGCCAGGCAAGGACTCTCCCACTGAACTACATCCCTGGCCCCCACAGTTCATCTTCTAGTCCCCCGTGTTCTTGGTTGCCCTTGATCACAGTTACAATACTTTTTTTTCTGGGGTTTTGGGTTATAGGCTGTGGTCCTTGACCCACATTTTATCTATTTTTATCTGCGGATAATGACTTAGTGGTGGTATGCACGAGGTCCTGGTTTCCTTCCCCACCACCACAAAAACAAAACAAAACAAAGCAAAAAAAAAAAAAGTGCCCCCTGCCTCCTCCAGGAAGCTTTCCCTGGTTTCTCCCACGGCTGGCCGAAGCTTGAGGAGTCCTACCCCCTGGATCTCTGTCCACTTTGTATTATTTGTGTCCATTCTGCACCTTGCTTTCTGGACAATGAAGTTCTGATCTTGAACTTTCAATTTGGGTCTGGAAGTGAAGTTGTCACATACCCCTCTCTCCCAAAAAGATGCTGCCTAGCACAAGGTTAGGCCCTCATTTGATTCTTGGAGGAGGACTTTTGTTTTGTTTTTTGTTTTTAGCACCAGGGATTGAACCGAAGGACACTTAACCACTGAGGCACATCCCCAACCCTCTTTGTTTTTTATTTTGAAAGGGGGTCTCAATGAGTTGCTGGGGCTTTGCTAAGTTGCTGAGGCTGGCTTTGAACTTGTGATCCTCCTGCCTCAGCCTCCCAAGCCGACGGGATTATAGGTGTCCTCCACTGACTTTGTGGAGGTCTTTTGAGGAGGGGCCAGAGCAAAGCAGCCGTGTGCCTGCAGAACTCAGCCCAGCCAGGTGAGGTGATTAGATGGCCCCTGAGCTACCACTCCAGGACCCCGTGCCCACGGCAGCTGTGGCTCAGGAGTCCTCCTTCAGCAGAGCTCTAAAGCAGGACGTGACCTTGAAGGTCAGCAGCTCTCCAGACTCCTTTGGCCTTGGGGACAGACCACAAGGACAGTCACTCTTCAGGTGGATCCGGCAGAGGAGGAGGGAGAGCACCGTGGGGAGAAGGAACTTGAAATCTCTTCAGTGACATAAGTCCCAGAGGGTATTAATGGAAAGCCAAATACAGAACCTGAATACAGAGCTGAGGAGCTGCCCCAGGGCTGGCTTTCCTAATCAATCCCTTTAATAAACTCCTTCTGGGATTTCCAACACCTGAGCCAGCAGCAAGACTGGGAAAAGCAAGCACTTAAATACTTTTAAATTGATTTATCGAATGAATAAATGAACCAAGGCCTGGTAGGAAAATAGCAGGATTTTTCAGGAAGGCTCTGAGTTTGTTTCTCAATGCCGGGGATCCACTCAGAGCCTCAGGCATGCTAGGTAAGCACACTAACCCTGAGCTCCATCCTCAGCCTTTTTTATCTTACTTTGAGACAGGGCCTCACTAAATTGCTGAGGCTGGCCTCAAACTCTCGATCCTCCTACCTCAGCCTCCTGAGTCAAAACCATGGCCTGTGTGTATGCCAGGCAAGTGCTCTCCATGAGCCACATCTGCAGCCTGAGGAGGTAGGTGGCTTTGAAACAGATACAGACATAGATATAAAAATGGATGAAATGTGGGTCAAGGACCACAGCCTACACCCCAGAAAAAAATTATTGTAACTGTAATCAAGGGCAACCAAGAACCAGGGGACTAGAAGATGAACTGTGGGGGCCAGGGATGTAGTTCAGTGGGAGAGTCCTTGCCTGGCATGCTTGAGGCCCTGAGTTCAGTCCCTAGCACTACCAAAAGAAAAAAGGTGGAAGGAAGCCCAGGACACCCTTCCTGGGCTGTCCATAGACAGCATCCAGGGCTGCTGAGTAGCAGGTCCAGAAGGTCACCTTGATCTGTTACTGATGGCTTATTCTCGCAGGTCAAATCGGTTTCCAAATGTTGATGGTTTGGCCTCTATGGTGATAGGGCGTCAGTCCGGAGTAAGTGGGGGTCTTTCTATCTGCCTCGTTCCCAGAATGACTTGAGCACAGAATCCTATGAGGATCCTATGAAGTAACTCTAGTGAGCATTTCCTGCTCTCATTAGGCACCTACTATGAACCAGGCACACTGCTGTGAGTTTAGTAATCTTCCAGCATTAATCTGCACAAAGTTCTACGGGTAGTAGTTCTCCTCGAGCCTCCTCTCGAACTCATGGTCCTCCTACCCCAAGCCTGCATCCCTGCATCTGGCTTCTCCTGCATTCTTGCCGTGCAGCTTAAATAATCATTAAAATGATTGAGCAGTACGGGGCTGTCTGGCTGAACTGGAGAGAATGTGTGAGCCCACAGGAGGAATCAGGGGCTCACAGTTGGAGCCTGGGCTCTGGCACCAGGTGGCTCCACAGAGAAGCCCTTTCCCTGTCTCGTTCCCGCACTGCCATCCAAAAGGAGGACAGGAGGGTTATGGTGATGGGTCCTGGGCATTGAATTAGCTCTGTCTTCGTACTGCCTCCTGTAAGCCTCAAAACAACCCTGCGAATAGGCCTTATTATTATTTTCCATATTTTAAAAATGGGGAAGTTGGGGCCTAGAAATATAAAGAAACTTACACCCAGAGCCGTGGTGGATGCCTGTAATCCCAGCGGCTGGGGAGGCCGAGGCAGGAGGGTCGCAAGTTCAAAGCCAGCCTCAGCAAAAGCAAGGCACTAAGCAACTCAGTGAGACCCTGTCTCTAAATAAAATACAAAATAGGGCTGGGGACGTGGCTCTGTGGTCAAATGCCTGAGTTCAATCTCTGGTACCCCCCCAACACACACACAAAAAAGAGATATGGAGAAACTCGCTGGTATCATTGGGCTTAATTCCTCCGAAGCCCCAGGATCCCTTCCTGTGATTCTTTTTCTCCATTCTCCCCTCTCTGTCTCCAGACAGACGCTTGGTGAATCGACTCACTGGTTCAAGATCTGCCCACAGGATGGTTTTGTCACTTTTCAAACATCTTCTTCCTCTTTCTGCTATCTTTTGTGCTTCTGCAACTTCCTTTTCAGAGAACAGCCTAGTGGAGCCTGCGACCATATCACACTTGATCATTTACACCCCAGCTGTCCAGTGAACCAAGCACCTTTCCTCAGGCAGAGGGGTTCAGAGGGGGTAAGTCACTTACCCAGACACCCACAGCAAGCGGCACTCTGACCTTGTCATAACCTAAGGTGCAGAGGCAGGTGAGGGGCCCAGACAGTGGACACAGACATGTGTTGTCTTTACTCCCAGGGGAAGGTCACATCCCTCTTCTCTTTTTTGACTCTTTCTTCTTTTAACCAGTTTTGCTCCCTCACGCCTCCCTAGACTTTTGTCCTATCCCCATCAGCCGAATAGAGTCCTGACCTTGAGGATCTGCCTGGGCTGTTGGGCCTTGGAGTCGTGGTTCCGACAAGTATTATTAGCTTTGTACCCTCCGGTAAAGTCGCTCAATTTTTTCACCTCTTTCTCTCAGTTTCCTCATCTGCAAAATGGGAACAGCCGAGAGACAGTACTTGCCTCCTTGGTGGTGGCGAGGCACAAGGATTAATCGAGACAGTGCCATGCTTTCCACAGGGGCGGGCCAGGGAGCCCTCCTCAGCGACGGCTGCAGACATCTTCTGTAAAAGGCATGCTGGTTACAGGTTTCTCCTCTGGGTCCCAAGCTGTTTGCTAGTTGATAATGAGTGAGAGTGACAGGTCATCTCTGTTGTGCTCTTGGGCTGGGCGGGGGAGGGTCAAAGAGGGAAAGGAGAGGTAGCAGGGAAGGCTGGGACCGGAAGGCAGAGGAAGGGAATCCTGTTTCTGTGGAAGCCTGGCGGTGACCAGCTGGGGCGCAGTCAGCAGCCACCCGCCTGCCATCATGACAGGAGCCCTGGGTCAAGAACACATCTGACTTCAGTTCCACTCCTGTGAGGAACTACAGCCGATGGCTGGGCAGCAGTCCCTTCTCACCAGGGCGGGATTTTCTTTCTTTCCAATATTGGCAATAGACTCTGCGGGTCTACACCACTGAGGGAGAGCCAGGCGCTAAGCAACCCAGGGAGGCTCTGTCTCTAAATAAAATACAAAATGGGGCTGGGGGTGTGGCTCGGTGGCCAAGTGCCCCTGCGTTCAATCTACCACTGAGCGACTTCTCCAGTGCTTTTTTATTTTTCCTTTTGAAATTGGGTCTTGCTAAGGCTGGCCTCAAACTTGTCATCCTCCCGTCTCAGCCTCCGGGGTTGCTGGAATTTCAGGTGTGCCTCTAGGAGGGGCTTTTTGATGAGCTCTCAGAAGGTCCTGCCAGTCTGGAGGTGATGTGGTCAGCCAGAGCAGAGGAGCTGGCCGAGAAGAGGAGGGCATCATTGCCTGGAACCCCCACTGTGGCCTCAGCCTCCTTTGTCATCTTAAAATTCCCCAGTGCTTTTGATGTGGGTTACGCCTATCAGTATTGTAAAATCAAATGGGTAATTTAAAAATACCTTTAACTATTAACCAGACATCGGTTCTGGTTTAATAGCACTAGACCTTTAGAGTGAGTGGATCTCTTACTCTAGCAGAGATCAATATTGAAATTGAGTTGTAGTTTGTTTATTTGACAAGCATTGAATTTTTGGGAGTTTGGTGAGGGAGAGAAATAGACCCTACCAGCATAATGTGGATAAAGTTTTTCATTTTTACTCGACTAAGGGAAACTGCTCAGAATTAAGAATACCCCAGCATGGGAATAAGGAACCTGCGTCTCAGGAACTCGTCTTTTGGGTGTGCACAGTTTTATAAGTTTGCCATAATTCTACTTTTAAAAAGTTTGACTTGTGTTCAGTTTGATAACCATATCCTTGGCCTCAGTGTTTTAAAGAGGTCTCGTCAAGCTTCTACAAAGACACAAGGCTTCAGACTTATACAACCTAAAAATCTCTGAGCTCAGACCAGAAATGTCTGAGCTTAGAGATTATTCTGAGCAAAGAGAATAATTAATGCATACTTATTTAAAGTAATTACAGTTAGAAATGGGTTTAATTTTAAAATGTAGCATGCATCCTTTAGCAGTTTAACCTAGACAAACTGGCTAAATTAGCATGTTTATTTCCATACTTGATTACGCTTAGTTTCTCTATGTTGAAAGGAAAATAACAAAAAGCTTTCAAAAGTCCTAAGGGCATAATAGGAAATGGATTATTTTGATTTTCCTTTCCTGTTATTTGGTGGATCTGGCCAGCCAATTAAAAGCTTTGGAGTTGGGGTGTATAAATTAATGGGGGTGTGTATGACCAATGTGATTCTGCAAACTGTACAATCAGAAAAATGAGAAATTATACTCCATTTGATTCAAACGTATGAAATGTCAAGATCATTGTACTGTCATGTGTATCTAATAAAAATAAAATAAATAAAAAACAAAAATTAATGGGGGTGTTATTTTATACTACTCTGCATTGACTTGTAATGGATTTATGGAGGAAAAACCTCTTGAGCTGTGAACTTTGATTATAAATATAACGTCTATCCATTTCAAAAGCTTTCCTTGCTTTTAGCAGAGAGCCTGTGTACATTTACATGTGACGGCCAATGGTTTAAAAGATTTATTGCAAAAAGTCATGGCATGTTTTCATGCAATTTGGAAAATTGTTTACTTCAAAACTACAGATTCACAAGGAAAAAAGACCCATAAAAGTGTATGTTTGAGGATTTTCATAATCGCAATAAATATTCAGGATTTTTTTCTAAGGAAAATGAATTTTGTTTATGAGTAAAAGGATGCATTTTAAAAACCTTCCAGATTAATGCTTCTTATGTGAAGCTGCTGAACTAAAAGTAAAAGGAAGGAACCAAGTCTAGAAAGTCCGGAGGGGTGGGGTTGAGGGAGGCAGTTAAGTACACTAAGTTACTTCCTCCAGAGGCTGTAGGCTCCCACGCTAGACGGTAAGCCCTTTGAGGACAGGCTATTAGATTTATCTTTGTATCTTCCCCAGCACTTAGCATAGTGCCTTGCACATGATCGGCACCCAATAAGTATTGATAATGAAAAAAATTACATTTAACAAGCCTATTTCTGTTAATAGAAATAACATTTTTTAAAAAAAAATACATTAATAGAAAATAACTCTGAAATTCTTTCTTGCCTGGCTTAGGAGAAGGCAACTGGATTCTGCTTCTGCGTTCAACTCTTTTTTTTTTTTTTTAAGAGTGAAAGAGAGAGAGAGTGAGGAGAATTTTTTTTAATATTTATTTTTTAGTTCTCGGCGGACACAACATCTTTGTTTGTATGTGGTGCTGAGGATCGAACCTGGGCAGCACGCATGCCAGGCAAGCGCGCTACCGCTTGAGCCACATCCCCAGCCCTGCGTTCAACTCTTGCTGTGGTTAAAGTATAAGAAGAAATTGAATCTGCCGCTGTGTGCAGGAGTTTCCTCTGTGACATGTACCTCTGCAACATGCTTATTACACACTTTGTCTCTCTTCTCTCCTGTTCAAATCTATATTATATATTCTTTAATTTTTTTAAATTTTACTTGTAATTGATAAATGATAATTATCTCTCTGGAGTACCAGGTGATGTTATGATACGTTTATCAAAGTTGACAAAAGAGGACTGAGCACAGGTAGTTTATGAGTAAAAGTATGCATTTTAAAAATGCCTGAGCGTAGGCTTAGCACACTCCAGACTCAATTCCCAGCACCAGGAAAAAAAAAAAAAAGAATGCTCAAAGTTTTTAAAAATCTTTTTTAGTTGTAGTTGGACACAATACCTTTATTTTATTTCTTTGTTTTTATGTGGTGCTGAGGTTTGAACCCAGCGCCTCATACTAGCTGGGCGAGTGCTCTACCGCTGAGCCCCAGCCCCAGCCCAGCGGTGGCCTTTCTTAGTGGCCTGTGGTTTCCCTCCAGGCTGATCTGCCTCCTCCTGGCTTGGCCAGATCCCCACCTCAGTCACGATCCTGCTTTGTTGTAGGGTTGCATGGGGAGGGAGGTTGTAAGTCAGGCTGGCTCCCCCCACAGAAGTGGACACTGAAGAAGCCATGTGCAGAGCCCTGGAGGGAGACTCACCCTGAAACAGCCTGGTGACAATGACATAGTAGCAGCTGGATGAGTGTTCACTGTGCACTAGCTCAAAATCTTCACTGCAAGACAGGGAGGGTTTGGCTATCACCTCCCGTTCTCCACCTAGTGAGGAATCAGGATCAGTGGAGGGGCTGGTTCGCTGGGCTCTGGGTAGCTAAGATCTAGGAGAGGTGATGACAGGGCAGCAAGGATGCTCCAGGTCGCTGGACAGAGGTTGATGGGTGAATTAAACCTCGAGTGGATGCTCACACCTTGGGAAGATGAGCAAGGCATCTGGGTGAGAGTCAGTCCTCCTGCATGTGCCACCTGCCCCTTCATCACAGAATTAATGTGCACTTGTGGATCTGTTTGGATTTTTGTTCTTGGAACCATGAAGAAGGAGCCTGTGACAATCTCTGGCCTGGGATTTGGGATCAGATCCAGCTGTCTCACTACCTTGCAAGGTGGCCTGGTATGGGGCTCCAGCTGACATGACTACAGCCATCTTGGCTGAAATGCCATTTTGTCTGTCAGGTGACCCTGGCACACATCCCAAACCCTATAGGACAAACAAAGCTGTTAAGCTAGTTCGCTGTTGGCTGGGGAGGTAGCTCAATGGTAGAACACAACCCCAGCACCATTAAAACACACACACACACACACCCTGAAACCAAAACCAAAGAGAGTCAACTGAGTGTTCTGTGCTGGCCATTCACACCTACACTGTTTTTTAATGGATATTGAACCTGTTGATAACTTTTGAGAAAGGCCAGGTCCATTCCAGAAAGCTGTGGCCCATCTTCGTCAGGCTTAGAATATAAACCTCTTCCTTCTGCCTTGGGGCACAGGGATCCTATCTTGCTGGCACCCAAGACACACGCCTGTCTGGAAGTCCCTAATAAACTGCACTTGTGCCATCTTGGACCTGTCTGCTTCTTTCCTCCGTCTCATGGCCCCTTTGGCCTTCGCTGACTGGCTCTCTACATCGGGATCTAGTGTTTCTGAAACACCAGGATCTCAATTTGCTGTTCCTGCTCCTGTTCTTTCCTGTTCCTCCTCCTGTTCTGTGGTTCATAGCTAAGCATCAACTAAGAATAAGAAAGAAGTAGACAAGAGGTTTAAGAGGCAGCCTGGAGCACAGTTGTGAATTCTAATTCTGCCCCTTATTACTACTGCTGTGGTCTCTTGGACCAATGGCCTTGCCTCCTTGAGCCTCAGTATCCTCATCTGCAAAATGGGCATAATGAAAGTACCTCTGCTCAGGGCTGTCGTGAGGATTAAATGGAATGGAAATGCAGAAATAGAAAATGCAGAGCACTGTCCCTGACTGGCACTTCCATTAATAGTCATTAAGGGATATGCTGTTGTGATCGTGTCAATGAGTGCATTTTTCCTTTCTGGTTCCTCAGCATTTGTTTTAAACCTTAAAATTATATACATGCCCTATGAAGCCAAAGTTTGGCCTTTCTGCATTTTACAGGTTCACGTGTGTTAGGTTTAACTTAAACTCTTAAGAGAAGAAAATGCAGGGCTGCTCGACAAGTTGTAAGGTGACATTTTATTTGGGACTAAACGTATACTACAGTGGACTGAAATATAACTGAGGAGAGAGGCCTCCTTCATGTCCCAAGGGTTTGACAAAAAAATTTTTTTGTATCTGTTGCTGAAAAAGTTAATTTATACCTTTTGAAAAAGAATTTTATGTTACAGGGAGAGATTAAAGTCGGCCTTTGGTCCCTAATTGTGAGCACCTCTGTGTGTGCCTTGAAAATGTAGATCAATCCTGAAAATTGCACGAAGTACTAGAATTTCCCTGCTATGTCCGGATACCGGGGATATGATACAATCAGAGAAGTGCGACTCATGACTCTTGAGGCGAATTTCCAAAGGAATCGCCATTTTCCCTCTCGTTTCCTGGAATTCTCAACCTCAGAGTTCCTGTGCTGCTTGTGCTTCCTGCCTTTAATCATTGGCTCATTAAGGGTGTAAGCTAAACAACCAAGAATACAAACAATGGGAGGTCAGATCAAACCAAAGCCACTCCAGGGCGCAAATCATTAGCCGCCTGGTTGAGTCATGAAGCGATGAGTTGCCTGGTCACCTTTAGCTGTGGCTTTTGTGAGTAAGCTTTCACATTGACAAAATATCTTTCTTTTTTTTTTCACCTTTTGATGGCAGGGCCCGTCACAGGCTAAGCAAGCACTTTACCACCGAGCTACACCCCCGCCCCGCCCCACATGTTTAAATATTAAAATAATGATTCACTGATTTTTTAGGCACTGGCAACAGGTGCCGTGGGCTTCGAATGATATACACCTTATGGAGCATCTCTCTGTGGTGGGAAAGACGGGAGAAAGGGATTTGGGCTCCTCTGAGGTCCGTCATTGCCTGTTGTTTCTGAGCCGAGTGGCCCCATCTGTCCAGTGGGTATTAAGATTGGCCACATGGGAGGGAGGACTGAGAGGCTGGGAGGCAGCTTCCTTCCTGTGCCTCCCTTGTAGGGATCCGTCTTGACATGACTACAACCATCTTGGTTGTATTTGCCATTTTGTCCGCCAGGTAACCTTGGCACCCATCCCAAACCCTCTAGGACAAACGAAGTTGTTAAGACAGCCAGCCGAGCGTTTTGTGCTGGTCACTGCCACCTGGATTGTTTCTTAGTTGACGTTTTTGCCTTGCTGACGCCCAAGCCAGGCTTCTGTAAGCCCTTAATGAGTTGCACTCTGGCAGTCCTGGATCTGTCCACCTCTTTCTTTGATCTCTGAGCTCCTCCCCCCTTTGGTGGCCATTTCTCATGCATTAGTTTTCCTGGTTCTCAGCAAGGGTCTGATCCCACCTCCTCCACCCCCACCCGGCCTCCAGCCCTATCGGGTTGCCCAGGACCCAGACCCACCCACAGGGAAGCACAGAGGACAGACTCAGAGCATCCCACCAGAGGCAACACCACATATGCAGCTGCGGTTCTCAAAGAAGAACTATGGGGTGGCCACAACCCCTAGGGAGACAGGGGAGCCACCAAGAGCAGCAATTTTGGTGTGTGGGGGGATTGTCTCTGGTACACTGGGCAAGTAGACTACCCCAGGCCTCCCCTGCAGTGGGAGCAAGTGGGAAGGAGAGGAGGGGAGAGGAGCAGCCACAAAGCTCCCAGGACACCCAGCCCGTGAAGTCACTCCTCCCTGTTTGTGTGGGATCCCAGCAGCCTTGCTCCAGCACCACCAGGAGGCTCCTCCTGCTCTCATCTGCCCCACAGACCCGCCCCACAGACCCGCCCCTGTCACTTTCTGTCTTTGGCATTTGAGGTCTTCACTGCATGGGGTAGGGACAGGGCACTTGGTGGAGCCTTTTTCTCCCCAGGATATGGAGGGAAAAGGAAGTGTTTTTGCCCTTTCTGGGCTCTGATGGCAGACGCTGGGACCCTGATCTTGGTAGGTCACTCCTGGGTTAGCCCCAGAGCGGAGGTGGGGGCTCCGTGCCCTGCTGTGCCTCCCACTGTGTGCCCTAGCTCTTTGGTCTTGGCAAAAAAGTCCCTCTGGCTAGTCCTCAATTCCCCTGTGTACGTCTGGGGCAGAAGGAAATGCCCTGGTAGGTCCTGGGTGAGGATGAAATAAGATAATGCCAGTCGTCCCTGAGCACAGGCAGCCGGCTGGTGGAAACATGGGATCTTCAGTCAAATGACCAGAGCCTCAGGGCCTGGCATGGAGCAGACCGCAAGGTGCCTGGGGATGAGACTGTCCGGTGCTGGGAGGAGGACCAGTCACATTCCTAGGCTAGGCTCAGGGTCTTGGGATGTCAGTGCTGTGGTGTCTGAAGGGACAGTAAAGACAGTGACTGCTCCTTGAACCTGAATGGCACCTTTAGCACCTGCCAGGTGTTCTCACCACGGTGCAGCAGGGCTCTGGATCCAGAGCACCCACCAGCTGTGTGGCCCCGGATGAGGCTGAAGCCCCTGTGAGCTTCTCGCCTCGCCAGGGACGGGCTGCGGGGAAGACCCCGTGAGACCCAGCATCCATGATCATGAAAGAAGAAAACGAGCCCTCCTCCCAGAGATTCACTCTAGAGTTGGAGTCTCTGAGGTTCAGAATGTGATGTGACCTGTCCGAGGTCACCTGACTTAACTGGGGAGGGCATTTGGGGTCTTGGAGTGACCCAGCGGTTGACAGCACAAGCCCTGGACTCTGGGAGCTGGTCTCCACTCACACTGGCTCCTCTCTTTTCTGTCCACGTGACACTGGCCAAGTCACCGCAGCTGCTGAGCCTGGTTTCCCTTATCTATGAGATAGGGCTGTCACCCTCCCTTCAAAGAGTGCCCTTTGTATCTCTGGTCTCGGGGCATTTTTGTAGGTGCGGAGGTGAAAGCAGAAGCTATTTGAAAAATAACCCTCTTCCTGTCCTTGGTGAGACCGAGCTCAGTGGGAGGGCCAAGCCAGCGTGCCAGGGGTCAGGGAGAGAAGGGCAACCAAAGAGAAAGGAGAGATTGCCCTGAGACCAGGGAGGGACCACTGGCCAGGGCCCCTTGAGTGTTGGGGACCAGGCTCTGCTCCCTGAAGAGAGGGGACCTCGTCTTCCAGGAGGAGTTGCTGGGTGACACAGCTCCAAGGTGAAGCACAAAGCAAAGTAGTCTCAAGTCTTGGCAAATAGTGGGGGACCCCAGTGAGCCTGGGAAGCGGGCACAGCCCGACTGGAGGGGATCGAGCCCAGGAGGACAATGGGCATCCACCAAGGGTCCGCATTTGATGCTGGGGCTGGGCAGAAGGAGGTCCAGCCTAGACCCAGGCTCAGTTTCCCATTAGCCCAGTAGGATGAAGTCCCAGAGTCCCACTGAACATGATTCTATTGGAATAAATAAAAGGTTCGATGTCCATTGAGGGCCCAGAGCAAGAGTAAGACAGGCGGAGAGAGGAGAGGCTGGTGCGAGAGGCTCTGCTCGGCTGAGGCCAGCTGCCATCTTGCCCACACTGACTGGCCAAAGGGAAAAGGGGCAGCTCACTGGCAAAGACCGAACCTGTGGCTTGGGGCAGGTGAGGGGGCCACCTCCCTTGAGCCATGAAATGGTTACAGAGCTGGGACCAGGCCCTCTCCCTGGGCTCCCTGAGTCCTGGGCTTCGTGCCCTCAAGGTATCTACCTGCCACCCCTTCTAGGGAAAGGTGGCTTCATCTTATCCTCACCTCTAATCCACAGCAAGGGCAGATGGGGAGAGGTCAAAATCTCCACCACAGCCATCACCGAGTCCAGCACAGGTACCCACCCCACTGCCACCATCACTTAACTGTGCCCCACGTCCTGCCTGGGAGGGATGTTCTCAGTTCCATCTTTCACAGAAAGTGGGACAGTCGCAGAGTGACTTGCCTGAGACCATAGTCACTGATGGCGAGGTCAGGATTCAATCATGACCCTGGCCCCAAGGTGCACTCATCAGTACCCTTTTTTTTTGGTACTGGGAATTGAACCCAGGTGCTCTACCACTGAGTCATATCCCCAGTCCTTTTTTAAATAATAACTTTTTATTCTATTTATTTATTTTTATGTGGTGCTGAGTATCGAACCCAGTGCCTCACGTGTGCTAGGCAAGTGCTGTACCACTGAGCCACATTCCCAGCCCCCCAGCCCTTTTTATTTTGAGACAGGATCTCACTAAGTTGCCCAGGCTGGCCTCAACTCGAAATTCTCCTGCCTCAGCCTCCAAGTAGCTGGGATCACTGCGCTGATGCCCTTATTTGATGCCTGTGTGACTTTGGGTAAGTGGTAGCCCTGCTCTGCAGAGTGGGCGATAGAGACAGTGCTCACCATGGACAATCATGAGGATCAAATGAATCCAACCACGAAAGGCCCTCGGAGGCATGCCCAGCACACCATACAGCTGTATGTGAGGGTCTGGTGAGACAAAAGTCCGTGCCGACTCTTGATTTTGTCTGAGAGGACCCACCAACCCTGTAGGTATCCTGAGGTGACCTCACCCCCTGCCCCAGACAGGCCCACCCAGCTTCTTCTGATTCTGGAGGGAGTGGGCAAGGCAAGAACACAGGCTTTCTGGGATGAGAAAGATGTCTAAAATAAATCAGCTAAAAATGTGACTCACGTTTGCTGGTGGCTGGACCCTGGGAGCTGGTTTTTGTTCACCCCCAAGTCCTGGTCCTGGGTCCTGTCCGGAGGTCCCGTTGAGCTGCTGCCTTCAGCCAGGTTTTTCTTGCATTTGCACTTGTCACAGATGAGTGAGTGTGAGGAGGTCCTTCCGTCCCTGTTACCACTTCCCCTCTGGGTCCCTGGTGCCACAATGCTCTTGCCCCAGTAGTTGAGTTCTTTTTCACAAGGAACTGTGGACGGAGTGGGGCCTGTGCCCACGCTGTGCAGTTGAGGGACTTGGGTTCTGATCTGGCCTGGAAGTCACGACACTGAGCAATTCACTTAGCCTGCCAGAGCTCAGTTTCTTCATCTGCAAAATGGGGATAATGGGCCAGCCTTACCTAATTCACCCAAAAGGACATGCCTTTCACTCCAGGACCTTCTCCCTATGAGGCCAGAGCTTAGAAGTGCAAATGCCTACAGAGGCCAGGCAGACACCATAAATGGGAGATGGGTACCGACATGGGACAAGAGGGAGTGGTGGGGACTGTGGGGAATAGTGGACTACAGGTGCCTAAGTGAGCAGGTACCTCAGCTCCTCCACCTGGAAGTACCCAACTGCCAGATATTTCAAATTTAATTTTAGAACAATCAGGTACAAAGTCAAATCTTTTTAAAATGCTATGTGAGGGGTTGGGAGGCGCTGCTCAGTGGTACAGCACACGCTTAGTATGTGTGAGGCCCTAAATTCAATCCCCAGTGCCCCAAATCAAAAACAAAACGCTATGCGATCAAATGAAAAACAAATTTCGCCGGGCTCAGTGGTGCACACCTGTAATCCCGGGGGCTCAGGAGGCTGGGGCAGGAGGATCACAAGGTCAAAGCCAGCCTCAGCAACTTAACAAGGCCCTAAGTGAGTGCAAGACCCTGTCTCAAAATAAAAAGAGCTGGGATGTGGCTTAATAGTTAAGCGTGGATTCAATCCCCAGTACCGAAAACAAAAACAAAAACCCCAAAGGAAAAGTTCTTTCTTGTTTATCTGAAATTGAAAGTTACTTGGTGACTCTACCAGAGCATTTAGCCATGCTCAGAGACATTTTTGGTAGGGGGGGGGGGTTCTACTACTGCCTAGTGGGCAGAGACCAAAAATGCTCTAAATATCCTTCAGCGTGCAGGAACCCTGATACAGCCAAGACTCACCCAGCTCAAAATGTTACTATGCCAAGGTTGAGAAGCCCTGCTCCAGGCCTAGCCTTGGCCCCTTTGGTGCAAACCTAGTGCTGGGGGCACTTTTAATTCGATAAATTAACTCCCCGTGGGGGAATGCATTATGATAGCCTCGGCTCTTGTGCCTCTACCAAGAGCAAGGAATTGAGGAATGGGATAGAGAGCCCTGGTGTGCCAAGAGAGAACAAAGAAGGCTGGGAGACAAGGACTAGGGACCTCCTGCACCTCCGTCTGACTTCTGTAGAAGCGGCAGAGTGGAGACACCAGAATGAGTGGGATGAGATCTAACAGATATCGCAGCCTCCAAGATCCTGATCCTACACCCCAGCTGTGAGGAACAGTGTTGAGGACCCCCAAGGCCGGCTCTCCACCGCAGTCTGAAGTGTGCGCTGGCAGCCTGGGTGCAGGATGAGCAAAGGAATGAATTTGGGAAGAAAGAAGGAACACCATGAACCTGAGTCCTTGGGTGGTCAAGTTTTCACATGACAGTCATTTCTTTTTGTTTGGTCTCAGTTTCCCCATTCCTAGAATGAGGAAGTTGAAGATAAGAAGTGCTTCTCAAACTTCCATAAGCAACTGAATCAACCAGAGATTGACCAGTTAAAACACCCTGGGGGCCCTGCCCCCAGAGATTCTGATTGATGCTCTGGGATGAGACCAAAGAATCTGTATCCCTAACCAGGTCCTGGATGAGGTCGCAGGTCCTGAGACCCACCTTGGGCAGCGCTAGACAGTGTGGCTGGTGAGGGTGCTCCAGGATCTCCAAGTTCCCTGAGTGCCCTGGCAGGGCTGATGGGTCCACGCAGGAAGCCTCTTGTCTTTTCCCTGGCGCATTAGCGAGTGAGGGTCCAGTAGTTGGTTTCATCAACTGCAGAAAACCAGCCTCACTAGCCCTTGTGCTGGGAGATGCTGCCATCTAGTGGATGTGTCTGTACTGTGCGGGGCCCAGCGTGCGGCCAGTGCCGGTTCCTGACTGAGGGAGGAATGGTTCTGGGAGGTCTACTTTTCCTATCAGGAAGCAGCAGCCTTGTTCACGTCTGGGCCATCTGACCCCTTTGGAGTCCGCTGTGGATATTGATGCCTGGATTATTTTGGGAAAATAAAACAAAACGAGGCTGCAAGCCTAGGGGATAGCTTGCTAGGGGAAACTTGGAATATAGCTGAGCATAGTGGCCACCCCTGTAATCCCAGTGATTTGGGAGGCTGAGGAAGGAGGATCGCAAATGTGAGGCCTGCCTCAGCACTTAGCAAGGCCCTAAGCAACTTAGCAAGATCCTGCGTCAAAAAACAAATAAATAAATAAAAAGGGCTGGGGATGTGGTTCAGTGGTAGAACATGTGATCAGCATACGTGAGGTTGTGGCTTCAACCCCCAGGACCAAAACAAAACAAATGCCTGTTATACTGTTATCTCTTTTGAAAATCTAATTAATTTTTGTAATTACAATTTTATTTTAAGAAAGGAAGCATCGTGTACAGCATGTTTTCTTGAAATAAATATACATTATGGAATGGCTAAATTAAGCTAATTAACATATATGCATCTCCTCATGTACTTCCCATCCCATATACTTTTTTTTTTCCTTTTTGTAGTTGTAGATGGACAGCATGCCTTTATTTATTTTTATGCGGTGCTAAGGATCGAACCCAGTGCCTCACGCATGCTAGGCAAGCGCTTTGCCACTGAGCCACATCCCCAGCCCACTTTTAAAAAATGTTTTAATTTTTAAATTTTTCAAATTTTGAGACAGGGTCTCCCTAAATTGCTGAGGCTGGCTTTGACCTTGTGATCCTCCTGCCTCAGCCTCTCAAGCCATTGGGGAACTCCGGGTGATTTTCAAGAACACAGCACACATTGTTTTTAACCCACAGTCATCATGTGTAGTAGATGTCTTGAACTAATTCCTGCTAACTGAAATGCTATGTCCCTTGACCAACCTCTTTCCATTCCATCTCCTAGTTATCTTGATTTACTAAACATAGATGTTCATGGGGATGTTTCTATGGAAAAAGATTTGTGTGTCTTTACATATTTTTGCTACAGATCCTCTCCAGGGGGCTCCATACGCCAGTTTTGTTGTTGTTTCTTTATGAAGCTGAGTCTCACTATGTTGCCTGTGTTGCCCAGGCTGGCCTTGAACTTGCTATCCTCCTGTCTCAGCCTCCCAAGGAGCTGAGACAACAGGCACATACCACCACTAGGCCTGGCAAGGCACTTTGAAAATGTTGGTGAAAACATGATATGTCAAGACCTTTGTAAAAAAAAGAAAGAAAGAAAGAAAGAAAATGTTGGTGATTCACTTATCCAATTAGGAAAAAAGGAAAAAGAAAACAATAAGAATATTGGCGAGTATGTGAAGAGGGGAGAAAGACCTTTGGTGTGTGTGTGTGTGTGTGTGTGTGTGTGTGACTGAGTTGCTGGAGCTGGCCTTGAACTCCTGGGTGCAAGTGATCCTCTGCCTCAGCTTCCCCAGTAGCTGGGACCACAGGCACCCAGCAAGAGAGAGGCCGGGTACATGCGTTCATGGGATGGACCTCTGGGAGGGAACTCACCCTGCAGCCGCCCTGAGCTGCCTGGGGACAATCCAGCTTTGTTTCACTCTCCACTTCTTGGACCTTGAAAGAGGAACCTGGAGACTGTCAAGGGTTCTGAGTTTAACATCATCAAAATCACCTGGAGAGCAAGGTGATTTTCAGTCACAGACTGAGCAAGGCCTGAGGTGGGCCTGAAAGTCCCTTTTGTAACCAGCTCCCCTGTCCCTATGTGACATGTGCAACCTTGGCCCCTCTGAGCCCCAGCTTCCTTGTCTGGGAAGCTTCTAGAGTAATGTAGGTATCACGTGAGAAAATGTGTATAAAGTTATTGTCACTCCCTGAATGGTTTTAAACATGTCCCTAGCATTGAATCAGTAATCGATGCCCAGAAATCTTCCTTAAGAAATTCATTGTATGACCAAAGATGTTCACAGTGGTATTATTTATGATAATGAGACCAGGAAACAGCCTAAATGCCCAATAAGAGAAGAATTATCTAATGTATTTAATAAGTCATGGTGTACCTACGTGTTGGAATATAATAAAATTATTAGAAATGGAATTTTTCCAAAAGAGCTCTAATGACTTCAGAGAATGCTCACAGCACTTTTTTTTTTCTTTTTTTGGTACTTGGGTTTGAACTCAGGGGTGCTTTACCATTGAGCTATGTCCCCAGTCCTTTTTTTTTTTTTTTTTGAGACAGGATCTCACTAAATTGCTGAAGCTGGCCTTGAACTTGTGATCCTCCTGCCTCAGCATCCTAAGTCCCTGGGATTTCAGGCATGTGCCACCACGCCTGGCCACAGCATAGTTCTTAAGGATGTATTTATTTACTTATTTATTTCGCCATGCTGGGGATCAAACCCAGGATGTTAAGGATCCCAAATGGGGTCAGCTGGGTTGGGGGTAGGAGGACAGCAGATAAAAGAAACAATCCGTTCCCGGAGGGGGCGCCTGGCAGAGTGCAAAGATGGTGAGCCCTAGACTGAAGGGGTCTGCTTAAGAAAATAAAGTTTCCCCATAAGGAAGTAATAATTATAAACACTTTGGAAATTTCAAAATAATAAAAGGAAGTAACCCAAACTGGCTCCTGTTGTCAGCACCGGGTGGGGAGGGGCGGTTAGCCACAGCCAGCTTTATATGTGTCTCTCTTGGTGGCCACGAGCTCAGGCCCTAGGGCTCAGGGCTTAGCTTGCTGGTCGGGGCCGAGGAGAGGAGAGATGGTGGCGGAGATCCACTGGAGAGCTGAGCCATGGAACCCCAGTGTGGAGCCAGACTTTGGGCTTCCAGGATCTGAAACCTGCCCAAGCACTACAGTGGGTGTAGTGCTGCCCCGCCAGCCCTGCGGTCAGCTCCAGGGACAACACCGTGGGCTGACCTGAGCTCTGAGCTTGGACTCTCACCACAGGGCTCAGACAGCAGGACAGAGCACCCTGCCCTCCAAAAGGGTCTGTGGTTGGGTGTCTTCATTCCTGAGGTTAGTGAGACAAAGCACAGAAAACTCAGCCCAGGACAGAAAGATTGTTAACCTTGTTTCCCCAAAGGTTGGAGGGGAGGAGAGGGAAAAGACGAAAGGAAAAAACAAAGTCAGTTTTAAAATAAGCCACTAGTGGGCTGGGGTTGTGGCTCAGTGGCAGAGCGCTTGCCTGGCCTGTGTGAGGCACTGGGTTGGATCCTCAGCACCATATAAAAATAAATAAATAAAATAAATGTCTATCAACAACTAAAAAAAAATATATATATATATATATGCCGCTAGTGATCAAGCAAGGTTTATATTTAAAGCATGAAGTGGATCCCTGCAGAAGATTGGATTTGGATTTTCAAAATAGGTTCTGGCCCTGAGAGTCCACACAGCCCAAGGGCTAAGAGTCTGGGCCTCTCTTCTGGGTTACTTAATGTCCTTAAAGAAAAGCTCAGTTTTCATAATACTTATACTGTCTAGCAATTAAATGTCAAAAAAGAAAAAAGAAAGCACCAGATAGATAACAGGGATTAATGTAAACACAAGATAAATAAGATAAGATGCAGACACTTCTACTTTAGTTAGGCTCCTTGTGTTTTCAACTGGGTGTGGACTTTGGCTCTGTCCTGTCGTGGTCTGCCGGGCCCCAGCCATCTTAGCAAAGAATCCTGCTAAACCATCCTGGAACAGGGTCAGCTTCATGCTTTAAATAGAAACCTTGCTGCTTGATCACTAGTGGCTTATTTTAAAACTGATGTTTTTGTTTTTTCTTTCCCCTCTCCCCGTCTCTAACCTTTGGGGAAGGAGATTAACAATCTTTCTGTCCTGGGCTGAGTTATCTGTCCTTTGTCTCACTAACCTCAGGAATGAAGAAGTTCAGACCTGGGGGCTGGTACCAGCAGAGGCGACTCTCTAGATGACAATTATGACTCCTGATAGGCACACTTGGAACTTTTTATCTTTGTATGTTTAAAAACCCACTGTTGCTCCAGACAGAATCACAGCCTCTGAGACGTGAGCCTGCTGCCTTCTCCTTTGCTAGCAAATCAATAAAAACTTCCTTCTCTTTTTTCCCCCCAAAACCTTGTCCTCGTTATTGGATCTGTACCAGGAACAAGGATTGCACTTTCCATACCAATCTCCCCACCATGATATCATGTTCTTCAAGCCCCTCCTTTGATGTAGAAATCCTTGGCCTGTCTTTAGCAAGAGTCCCCAACCCCTGATGTCTCCTGCTAGTGAATTCCATCCACTGATCCCTCACTCTGCTCCTTGGCTATGAATCCCCACTGGTCCTTGCTGTATTCAAAATTGAGCCCCAATGTCTTTCTGCTACTACAACAGCCTTCGACAAAGTCTCTTCCTCCTCCTCCTCCTCCTCCTCCTCCTCCTCTTCCTTCTTCTTTTTCCTTCTTTTCTTCTCCTTCTTATAATGCTGAGGAGCAAACCCAGGGCCTTGCACATGCTAGGCAAGCGCTCTACCACTGGGCTATGTTCCCAGTACTTCCTTATCATTAAAAAAGAAAGAAAGAAGGTGAGAGTCATTTTTCCTCAGCATTCCCAATCTGAACAAAGACTTAATTAAACCAAATTAAATCAAAAGAATTAAAACCAAATTAAATAATTAAATACGTTAAATAAATTAAATTAAATAATTAATGATTAAACCAAAGGAAAACTAAATGTCAGGCAGTAAGTCCTGTATCACTGTTGAAAATTCCATCCTACCCAGTACGTGGCACAAATATCCAAACTTTGATAGGATCTCAGAACATATTTGTTGAATGAATAGATGCTGAGTATCCTTAAACAGTCAAAAAAAATAAGTAATAAAAGTCATAGTATTTAAGAGATCACTCTTATCTGTTCCCTTAGCGCAGAAAGGTGGGAGGGAATGGAGAGAGAATCCTGGGAGAGACCCAGGTGATCCCTGCCCTAGAGTTAGGCTCTCCTAACCCTGCCTCTGAGTCCCAGTCCCCTGTCTAGAGAATGAACAGGCTGGGAACAGGAAATTAAGGAAACTAAGAAAATTTTCATCAAGGAAAAAAATTAAAATTTTAAAAAAATTTTATATGAAATTCATTTTAGTAATGATTATATATATATATATATATATATATATATATATATATATATATATATATAGTCTACAAAATTGTAACATCAATTTCATGAAACTGCAATAGTCTTACCATGTGGGATAGGCTATATTTTCCTTGCTATTTTTTTATTTTTAATATTTTTAGTTATAGATGGACACAATACCTTTATTTTATTTATTTATTTTTATGTGGTGCTAGGATCAAATCCAGTGCCTCACATGTTCTGAACAAGCACTCTACCACTGAGCCACAACCCCAGCCCCCCTCCTTGCTATTTTTTAAAATATTTTTTTAGTTGTTGATGGACCTTTATTATTCATTTATTTATTTGCTTATTTATTTATATGTGGTGCTGAGAATCGAACCCAGTGCCTCACACATACTAGGCAAGTGCTTTACCACTGAGCCATAACCCCAGTCCCTTTCTTGATATTTTTATTCTTTATTTCTTTCTTTCCTTCCTTCCTTTTCTGCTGGGGATTGAACCCAGGGGTGTTCTACCACTGAGCTACATCCCCAACCCTTTAAAAAAATTATTTTGAGACAGAGTCTCACTTATGTTGACCAGATTGGCATTAAATTTGTGATTCTCCTGCCTCAGTCTCCTGAGTCTGTGGGATTACAAGCCAAAGAAATAATTTTTATTATTCACCTATGGATCACAAACTGGAATTTGGAAGTGCTTGTTGGAGGGCCTCCTCTCTAGGTCTGGGGTTCTGATCTGCCTTACTTCTACCTCCCCACCTTCCGTTTGCAGTGCCCTCTGCCCTCTGCCCTCTGCCAATCTACTTGGCCTTGACTTCTTCCAGGCCTGACTGGTTCTTCCTCCACCAGGAAGTCTGCCCTTCACACAGCCCACTTTTCAATCCATTTTCATTGGTTTGTTTCCTCCATTGGCCACAGCTGCCCTTTAGCTGGGGGGTATTTATTTATGGCAGCTGGGGTGCTGGGGGGAGACAAAAAGGTGTAAGATGTGTTCGGAGGCTCAGGCACCTAGTTGGTACCATGAGCAAGACACAGAAAACAGGGACAGGAGAAGGCAGCTCCCAAGGCGTGACCATGGGGAGGGGTGGCTTTTCCTTATATCCC
Organism: Marmota monax; assembly: GCF_021218885.2. NCBI lineage: Eukaryota > Metazoa > Chordata > Mammalia > Rodentia > Sciuridae > Marmota > Marmota monax. Next base: position 22,733,205 of record NW_026694432.1, on the reverse strand, counting down.
CCACATTGACCCCTGCAAGAACTCAGGGAAGTGGAGGAAGGACAAAGAGACAGGGCTGGGGACAAAAGTTGGCCCAAAGGGAAGGGAGTGGCAGAAAGAACCTTCTTGAACAGAGAGGCCAGAATCCAAGTCCCCACACAGTGCTGAGGGGAATGGGTCAGAGGGAGGCTTCCTGGTGCTGCACTGACTGCGTCAGTGGTGACTAACAACCTGGACTCGGCAGCTACAGGTTCCACTCTGCACAGATGCCCAAGGGTCCAAGCGACTGGGCACTCCTGACCAGAGTTGGCTAGAGGAGCTGCAAACAGGTTTATCTTGAAGAGAAAAAAAAAATCCAGAAAAAGAAAGTTGCTTGAATTAGTTCATGGTTTTACTTCATAGTCTACGAAGGGAAAGAGTCTGTCCTCAACCAAACTGTCCTCAGAATACCGTGAACTTTTCCATCTAGGCCTGAGCTTCTGGAACTCTGTTTGTCTCCACTGCGGCCAAGATTACCCAAGAAGCTCAGGTTCTTCATCCTCCACCCCCGTGCCCAGGTGCTGTCCATCACCCTGGCCTGCAGCAGGATCCTGAGAGACCAATTCAGCCAGAACCCCCTGCCCCCCACCCCACATTAGTTTACTAACTTTCCATCCACCGACCCCCTACCCTGCTTCTTGGCTGTGAGTTCCTATTGCTGGTGCTGTTCTGGGGTTGAGCCCAGCCTCTCTCCTGCACTGCAAATCCCCAGTGCATTGTGCCTGACCAAGGCAAAAGTTCTAACTCTTGACTCTGCCTTGGTCCAGCCATGTGACCTTGGTTTGTTTTGTTTGGGGGACTGAACCCAGGGGAGCTCTACCAGGAAGAGATATCCCCAGCCCTTTTTATCTTTTATTTTATTTTTGACAGGCTCTTGCTAAGGTGCTGAGGCTCAGCCTCCCAAGTAGCTTGGGCTACAGGTGTGAGCCACTGACTCTGGCTGTTTTAGTCATTTCTGTATCCTCTGGTATCTAGAACTTGGTACATAGCAGGTGCTCAGCTATTACTTGTTGAATGAATACATGAATGGATGAAGGAACGAAGTGAGTCTCAGAGAGGTTAAATAATGCAACTAACCCAATGCTACTTGTTAGCACAAATGATGCACACGGGACCAAGGTGAGAGACAGGAAGCAAACCTCAGATCAGCAAGCTTTTCTTCGTTCAGTGTTCAGGGGGGCAGAGGAGTCGATTCGTGGAACATCTGGCACGGCTCATTTTCAGGGCAGAAAACGGTGCGGGGCTGGAGCAAGGGTCTGGGTTATATAGGCTTCATTTAGGGTGGGGCAGGAGAGTAGTTTGGGGGGTTCATTGTATTGGGGTGTGGGACAGGAATGCTCATAGGGAATTTCCTGGGGCTATTGTATTGGGGTCAGCTGATCCATGGTGGGGGCGGGGGTCAGGTGCCAGTTCCTTTTTTCACTCTGGCTGAGGCCTGGGATTTTAAATGATTTTATCCTAAGCTTTTAGCTTAGGAAAAATGTCCTTGGACTTATTTTCCATTATCCAGCCAGCAATTAGGAGATCTGAAATCCCTGGAGTTGATTCATTTACTTCTAAATTCTGTCTCTTTCAGTCAACAAATATTTACCGAGAGCCTCCTCATTCCTGGTGGGCATTGTGCTAGGCGCTGGGGACAGAGCAGTGAATACAGCAGACAAAATCCTGGTCCCCGCGGTGCTTGCCTCCCAGCGTCCTCCCCTGTGAAAAGAGATGCAGTGTCACAGGACCCCGGTGCCAGGCCCACATACTGACACTGCAGTTACCTGTCCATGGCAGACATAACTAGTCAATCAAGGCCACACACTGTATCAAAGAGGAAGCTGCCCCAGAGATGCTCAGGGATGCATCCTCTGAACAGCAGAGCTGGATTCAAACCTGGGCTGTCTCACCCTCCACACCACATGGCCCCAGCTCCGGTGTCGAAACTCCAAAGAGATTGTGCAAGTCCAGGAACAGGCTCTGTAGAGGAAAGCAGGGCCGTGTGCAGAGGCGAGGAAACATTTTTTGGTTATTCATAATTTCCCGTACAGTACTGGGCAGGGCCTTTTTTGAATCCTTCTGGCAAAATTCCTTAAAGGCAAGGCCCATGTCTGTGTGTGTGTGTGTGGTGCTGGGGATTGAACAGAGGGCCTTGTGCATGTGAGGCAAGCACTCTACCTACTGAGCTATGTCCCCAGCCCCAAGGCCCATGTCTTAATTCACCTCTGAGCCTTGCTAACGTCTAACCCAGTGCTGAGAACTCAACTGGAGCTCAGGGAAAACATTTAAATGGACTAGATTCCTCTTTGAAGTTGAAGCACTGAGGCAATTATATCTGCTCATAAAAACATGCTGAAAACAAGATCACCTTTAAAAAACACATTTAAAAAATTCCCAACATTCCCGACACACTTCTAATGCAAGCTTTCTATTTGGGGCTTTAAATCCAACTCAACATTTTCTTTCTTGAGAGTTTGCAGATGTGGTCACCAAAGAAGGAGAAAGAGAAGCAAAGAGCCTTGACGGCTCCCTTGGACCCTCCCTGACACATTCCTCAGGGGGGGGAAGGAGGCCTCCCACTTTCTAAGTGTCAGATTCTGACTGGAGGGGAGAGGGGGAGGGGAGAGTTATTTGAAACCAAAACTCTGTGGAAACTTGTTTTCACAAAGTTTTCTTGTGTGACCTGACCCAGAAGCTCTGGGGAAGTTTGAGTGAGATTTTGAAGTTCAGAGGCAGCTGCCCATGCAATAGGTCCGGAAGCTTCCTTCAGACTGAGGCCCTTCTTATGGAAGCCCCCCCAAAACATAAATAGTTCCAGAGTGGCAAGAAGGGGAACCCCTCAATGTGCTTGTGTGGGTGGCTTTGTCTTTCCTTTTCCACAGTGGGTAGCAAACTTCCAGAAGTTGACACTGAACCAAAATAGAGGGATTTCTCCAATCCATTCGACTAATGCTATTGCTCCCCAGAAGGAGCTCATTGTACTTTCGAGCAGTAAACTGAGGCTTTTGCAAAAGGTATAGCAAAGCTCTAAATTATAACAAATAACAGTTCATGTTCATCTGACATATTGAATAGCAGCAATATGTGCCACAGTTAAAAAGCAGAGTTTTTTTTTTTGTTTTGTTTTGTTTTTTGGAGACAAGGTCTCTCTATGCTACCCAGGTTGGCCTCGAACTCCTGGGCTCCAGTGATCCTCCTGCCTCAGCCTTCTAAGCAGCTGAGTCTACTACAGCACCCCGCTGTGCCTGGCAAAAATACAGCTTTGGAGTTGGGCAGATTAGGTTTGAACCCCAGTGTTATCATTTTGCAGGTGCAAGGCCGTAGGTAAATAGTCGAATCTCTTTAGGTTTCAATATCCTCTGTGACTAACTAGGCATAACAATCGTTCCAGATTCATGGGGTTGTTGTGAGGATTACGTGAGTGTGTATCCATATGATTCAGTATGTTGAATCACCAGTAAATGTTAGCTCAGTGGTAAGTAGCCTCTGAAATGTCTCTCAATGGTCCCCGTCTCCTGGGACTCACATCCTTTGTGAAAGAAATCTCCTTTTGAGTGGACCTAGTGACTAAATTCTAGCAAATACAGTCTAGCAAAAGTGACAGAATGTCAGGGACCCCCATCTTGAAAAGAAGACCGAAGTTGGAGGTCCTCTATTTCCTGATTTCAAAAATATTACAAACTACAATAATCAAAACAGTGTGGTACTGGTTAAAGATGGACATGCAGACCAGAGGTATAGGCTCCCTTACCTTTTTAATTTTTTTTTTTTGGTGGTACAGGGGATTGAATTCAGGGGTATTCTACCACTGAGCCATATCCCCAGTCTTTTTCATTTAACTTTTTAAAATTTTGTTTTGAGACAGGGTCTCATGAAGTTGCCCAGTCTGGCCTCCAACTTGTGATCTTCCTGCTGCAGCCTCCCAAATCGTTGACGCATGAGCCATGGTGACTGGCCTTTACTGCCTTTCTGATTGCAATGGCATATATGTGTACTGGGCTGATGAGAACCTGGACCCAGAGGGTGGCTTGCTCATTCTAGAGCCAGCTGTGTTCTGGGCATCTCTGAGCCATGCAACTCTGAAGATTGTGCTCAGGCAGCAGAAGGGTTAGGAACAAAAATTTCAGTATCACAGCCGGGCACAGCGGCATGTGTCTCTCTAGTCCCCGCTACTCAGGAGGCTAAGGTGGGAGGAGCCCTTGAGCCAGGCTTCCAGGCTAGCCTGGGCAACACAGTGAGACCCCGAATCAAGAGGAAAAAAGAGAGAGAAGGAAAGAGAGAGAGGGGAAGAGAGAAAGGGTGATTTGGGGGCTGGGGATGTGGCTCAAGTGGTAGCGCGCTCGCCTGGCATGCGTGCGGCCCGGGTTCGATCCTCAGCACCACATACAAACAAAGATGTTGTGTCCACCGAGAACTAAAAAATAAACACTAAAAATTAAAAAAAAAAAAAAAAGAAAGGGTGATTTGGGGTGTTTTAGTCACCTTTCTCACCACTGTGACCAAAAGAGCTGTCAAGAACAATTAGAGGAAGAAAAGTTTATTTGAGGGCTCCTAGTTTCAGAGATCTCAGTCCCTAGACAGCTGGGTCCATCCCTCGGGCTCCAGGTGAGGCAGAACATCATGGCAAAAGAATGTGGTGGTGAGAAGTGGCTCACATGATGATCAGAAAGCAGAGAGAGAGACAGCTCCCTCTACACAGACAAAATACGGGTACCCCAAAGGCCTGCCCCCAGGGACCCACCTCCTCCAGACTACCTGCCTTCTGTTACCACTCAGTTTATCTCTACCAGTGGATTAATTCACTGATTGGGTTAAGGTTCTCATAAACCAATCATTTCACCTCTGAGTGTTCTTCATCGTTTCATCGTCTCCACACCTCAGATCTAAACCATAGCATTGGGTAAATCACTGAAACTACCACTCTGAACCTCAGTTTTGTCATCTGTTAAATGAGGAGAACAATACTGCTGAGCTCAGGGGCGTGTGGTGAGAATGAGGTAAGAATGCACACAAGTTGCTTAGTCTTGCCCCTAGTAAAGTGCTCAGTACTTACTGCTGTTATCTAACGAGCAGACCTTGTAATATGTGGAAGACGGTACTTATGAATTGCATAAGTACAGTTATAACAAAGTAAAGCATGACGGTCAAAGGCAAAGAGACAGGTAAAACTCCTTCCCCATTGAACTGGAATCAAGAGATCAGACTGTCCTTCACCTCCCGGTGCGTTAGAAGCTGTTGGCTGATGGAAACTCCCCAGGGTGGAAATCACACCATGGTGTCTACTAGGCTGAGCGGTTTTAATCATCTATAAAGCTCCCTCAATATGTTTTGTTTTGTTTCTGCTATGACAAAATACAGGCCATTGGGCCATGGAAGCTTGATTCACAGCCTCTTCCCAAACGCAAGCAATGAGCCAGAGGACAAACACTGGCCTGCCTGAGTCAGTGGAAAATTCCAGATGTTTGTGGCTCATTAACTGCCAAATTGACAGCTATGAAAGCTGTCAACTGTGATCAGTAAGTAGACATTATTAGCTCCATGTTACCCTGAAGAAAGATTTGTCCCACAGGCATATTTTATAAAAGGACCAAGTATAACATGATCTTGTGAGAGTGTGTGGGGAGGGGGTGCTGGGGCTGATTATACCCCGGGCCTTGCACAAGCACTGTACCACCAAGCTACATTCCCAGCCCTTTTAAATTTTTATTTTGAGACAGGGTCTAAGTTGCCCAGGGTGACCTTGAATTTGAGATTCTCTGCCTCAGCCTCCCAAATAGCTGGAATTGCAGGTATGCACCCCCACGCCGGGCTAACACGCATTCACCAACTTCTCTTACAGATCCAATGTCAGAGAAGCAGTAATAAATAACAAGGAGGGGAATAGCATCCTCAAAGCCGGAAACTGGGACATGATTTATACCCAGATGATGGGGACCTCTGTGGATAGGTAGTCTCTAGAAGAAGACATATTTGGGTAATAGTTATCAAAATCCTACTTCCTTATCTACTTACCTTGTGACCTAGTAATGTCACCTTTGGGAATTTGTTTAAAGGAAATTTATTTTAAAAAAATGAATATTTCTACTTTGTGTAGAACCAGAGAAATGAAAAATTGTGCTCCATTTGTGTACTATGAATTGAAATGCATTCTGCTGTCATGTATGACAAATTACAACAAAAAATTAATTAATTAAAAATAAAATAATATGAAATAACAGCAACAACAAAAAGAAATGAAGATTTATCTATACGGATATTTCACTTAGCATGTAATAGCAAAAATTGGAATAGTGGAAGATAATAAAATAAATAACAGATAATCATAACAGAAAGTTCTGTGCACAACCACATACATATGTATACATGGAAACGTTCACAATACATGGAGCTTCAAAAGTGAACAAAAACAAGTAACAAACAATTCATACCATTTATTATTATCTTCTTCATTTTTTTTTTTTTTGGTACCGGAGATTGAACTGAGGGGCACTCAACCACTGTGATCAGTAAGTAGACATTATTAGCTCCATGTTACCCTGCCTTATTTTGTGTTTTATTTAGAGACAGGGTCTCACTGAGTTGCTTAGTACCTTGCTTTTGCTGAGTCTGGCTTTGAAGTTTCGATCCTCCTGCCTTGGCCTCCCAAGCCACTGTGATTACAGGTGAGTGTCACTGCACCCAGCTCTTATCATTTTTGTAAAGAGAAAAAAAAATTCAGTAATCCAGGGATTTCTATGTGCTAGGCATCTTGTGAGTACTTAAGTGAGGTTGATTTAGTTCATCCTTACACTAAATGGTACTCAGTGTTAGGTATTGTTTTTAATCCCCCCTTCACAGATAAGACAATTGAATCATAGAGAAGTTACATGTTAGGAAACTAGAGCTAAGACTGAATCCTGAACAGGCTTCAGAGTTCAATCAACACTTTTGATGCTGCCTCTCAGCATGTTGTAGGGACAAACGAGGGAAGGCATCGAAGATAGCAGGAAACAGTTTTATTTGGCTGCAGCCAGGCTCAGAGGGCACAGCTTTTGCTGTAATCAGTTAATCCCCTGAACCCCAGGTTCAGGTAGTTTCAGAGTTTTATACCCAGTGTGTAAGGGGAGGGGCTCAGAAGTTCACAGTCTGCAGAAGTTCACATAAAAGCAGCTTCTTCTTTCACTGTTCTGGGCAAGTTAACTCTTCAAGGACAGCACCTGAGAAGGGGAGAGCTGCTTCTCCCCTTTCTTTCCTCCCCCTGCCAGCTGTTACCATGGAGCCCCATTGTAACTCATCTTAAAAATGTAGACATCTCTGTGAAGCCCAGCTCAAGGCCAGAGGCCTTGTTTGTACATTTCTACAAAGTACTATACTGGATACTTTTGTGAAAACTAGTAAGGGAGTGTCCAGCACCTGGAGTGCTGGTATCTTCTCGGCCAATGGCCAAGTAAACAGGGCGACATGAAAATAGGAAGTTTATCTACATTGAACTCTTTCTCAGAGACTCTTTTGCTAACAGTCCTAAAATTAGCCATGGTGAAGCGGGCTTTTCTGTGGAGAAAGGGGGTGCCACTTCGGGGCTGGGGATGTGGCTCAAGTGGTAGCGCGCTGGCCTGGCATGCGTGCAGCCCAGGTTCGATCCTCAGCACTACATACAAAGATGTTGTGTCCGCCAAAAACTAAAAAAAAAAAAAAAAAAATATTAAAAAATTCTCTTTAAAAAAAGGGGGGGGGTGCCACTTCAAGCACAGAAAAAATGCTGGAGGAACATTACTTCAAAGCACTAACAATGGGGCTGGAGGTGCATCTAGTGGTGGGGTTCATGATAAGCGTACATGAGGCCCTTGGTTGGCTGTCCAGTATCCCTCTGTCACCCCCCCCAACACCCAAAAGTTAACCATGGTTATATCTGGAAGATGATATGTTGAATAAGTTTTATGTTATTTTTTATCTGCCTTTTTATAGTTAAAGTGTTATTTAACAAGGCAAAATTTTAATGAAAATGTTTAAAATACAAGATCTCTGCTGCAGACTTCAACCAGAATCTCTGAGGGGCTGGGGTTGTGGAGCACTGGCTAGCACATGTGGGATCCTGGGTTCGATCCTCAGCACCACACAAAAATAAATAAAAATAAAATGAAAGATATTGTGTTCATCTACAACTAAAAAAAAAAAAAAAGAATTTCTGAGCCTCGGTTTCTTCATCTGTAGAATAGCAGTCACACTATTGGGTAGAGCTACCAGTTGGACAGAATAAAATAATGGATATGAAAGCACTTTGAAGGTGTAGATTGAGAGCAGGTTAAAAGCACAGGGGCTATTACAATATTAAGTAGAAAGTGATAAGGAAATATGTTTCCAAGAATTCAGAGATGGATGCTGAGCAAACACTGGTAGCTTGAGTGGTTTCACATCTTCTTGATTCTCTTTGGTGCCTCCCACTTTTATTTTTCTTCCTTTCTTAATTTACCTTTTAAAATTTTTGGTGCTGGGGATGGAACCCAGGATCTCACATATGCTAGGCAAGTGCTCTGTCACTGAGCTGCATACCCAGCCTTGCCCCATTATTCCTGCGCTGGGGATTGCATATGTCCTCCCTCATGCCATAGATATGAACAGGTGGGAGACAGGCATTGTCACAGTCTTACACATAAGTAGATGACTCCTCTATTCCATTTTTGTCCCTTGGTATGTTCCAGATTTCCGCTACCAACCTAGTTGCCAGTCTCAGTTTTTCTTGGTCATTCTTCTCAAGTATACTGCCCAACTCTGGGCTCACCTAGCTTCTGGTCTGAAGGGCTAGATGCTCAGAATCAGAAGTGGGTCAAAAAATGAACAGCTGAGACAACAGACTAGCAAGGAGCCTGATGCAGAGCCTGGGAGTTCACTTCTGTGATTAACACTTTTCAAAGCAAATCTAAACCAGGCCCGGTGGTTATCCCAGTGACCTGGGAGGCTGAGGCAGGAGGCCAGCCTGGGTAGTTTAGTGACATCCTGTCTCAAAATAAAAAATAAAAAGGATTGGGGATATAGCTCAGGGGTAGAGTTCCTCTGTGATCAATTTCCAGCAAAGGGGGTGGGGGATAGTCTAAATAACCCAGGATGTTCAGGAGCTATTTTGTCACTCTCTTGTTGTTTGAGAATTACAGAAGAGGGACTTTCTCATATATGCAGCACTGCACAAATTACCCTTAGAAAAGCTTAGAGCAGTAGTTTGCAACTAGAACAAAACATTGGGAGTAGTGACTTAAAATACCCATGTGCACATCCCCAAGGATTCTGATATTCTGGGATGGTGTTTGAGCCTCAGAATCCTTTGAAGATCTTGAATGTTGAACTCCTGGGTCAGAGTCACAGGAAGTATAGGAGGTGAGCACAGACTTCCTGTGTCCCACGGAGTAATTGGACTGAGGTGATTGTCATGGCCGACAACAGATTTGCAACTTCTCCAGTGAGTGGGCTTATAGAAGGGAGCCACAGATGCTTCCCCAGGAAACAAACTCGTAATGTGGGGAGGGATGTGTATTTTGATACCAGTTTGGCAACCGAACCCAAGCCCTGAAGCTCATCCAAATATGGGGCAGGTGTTCCATTTTACCCTTTGGCAGATTCCAAGAATTTGCTGCTTCTAACTGAAATAAGCCATCAGCTGACAGACTTGCAATCATTCAAAGTTGACATTCAAAATTCATAGATGAGTTTGAGGAAGAAAAAGGACCAAACCAGCCTTTATTTTGAAATAGACACACTCACAGGGAAATGACCTAGCCTGAAAGCTGGTTAGCCTGACCAGAGATCAGATACCAAGGTGTGACAACCTGGCACTCGTGGTGTCTCAAATAACAAACACTGCAACTTGCTTCAGCCTGCAACTTGCCCATTGTCCAAAGCTGGACTTTTAGAAACAATTTCTTTGTGTCTGACTTTTTGTTTTTCCTCTCCTTCCTTCCTTCTTTCCTTCCTTCCTTCCTTCCTTCCTTCCTCCCTCCCTTCCTTCCTTCCTTTCGTAGTTGGATGTAATACCTTCATTCTATTTATTTATTTTTATGTGGTGCTGAGGATGGAACCCAGTGCCTTGCATGATCAAGGCAAGTGCTCTTCAACTGAGTCCCAGCCCCAGCCCCTTTGAGTCCGGCTTCTACTTACAGACTAGGTAATGTTGATGTGATAGTTTCATTGATTTTGACTCCCACTGATACATAATCACAACAGATTCTCCTATGAAAATTTTTATCAAGTGCGTGAGTCCCTTCCTTTTAACTCTGTTCCATGGGGGCAGAGGTCACAATGCCTATAACCTGCACCTCCTTAGCATTAGCAGGTTAACTTCTAACTCCAACCTGCTAACTCTAATTCCAAGTTAGCAGGTTGATTTGCGTGTTTACTGTTCGCATTGCCTGTGCTTGATTCTCAGGGAAGAATGGAGGAAATCAATCCCCAGGCACCAGCTTCCCTCTCTGGTAAATAAGAGTCAAGGGAGCAGCTTTTGATCCCCTTTAGGACCCAGTGGAGCCTCATTCACTGTTGTGTCCCCAGGGCTTGGCAGAGGGCCTGGCACAAAGGAGGCTTCAGGTAAATCTTTGCTAAATGTTTTGTATTAAACATGCATATTTATTCTGCATTTAGCTCTCAGTATTGATGATCTACACCCTGAGGCTGTATGTTTTCCTATTTGAACTGAGAACCACTAATTGGATTGTGTTAGTGGAACTGATTTTAGAGAGCAGCAGGGGACAGGCAGAGGCTATATTGGATGTCCTGAAGAGGGTATTATTTTCCTGCCATCTTTTCAGCTCTGAGCTATTGTGGGTACCTGATAAATATTAAAGAATGAGCTGGAGCTAATTGAGAAGGTGCTAGGAAAGTGGGACATGTTAAAATCCTTAACAATGATCTCCTGAGGGCCATCTGACTTTGACCTTGTGGCAGAGCACCTGGTTCAGCCAGATGGCAGGATGGAGACTTCATTCTACCCAGTTGACTTTGGCAGCTAGGCAACTGTCAGTTCTTCTGGGCTGGCCACAAAGCACCTTTTAGGTGCTGGGAAGACAGATTCTACAGGGAATATGGAACCTGGGCTCTGGAGTCTTAGTGTGTGGCTTTCAGTTTTAAAGTGTCTGAGCCCCAGTTTCTTCTTGTTATCCAAACAGCACATACCTAAAAGTGAGAAGTAAAAGAAATGGCGTAAACAAAAAAATCCGGCCAAGGGCAGGAAGCAGAGTAAGTCTGATACGTGTTTATAAGATGCCAATGTGTTACACGTGTGTTCATGCATGTAATATTCAGAGGTGATTGAAGAGGTGATAGACTTATTCTGGATGGCAACAGACCTGAATAATTTTCTAAATGTTTAGGTTTTATTCTGTATTACAATTTGGAGTCACTCAGTGTTTTTAAAAAGAATAGATCAATAGATCACAATCAGATCAACGGATGGTAAAAAGGGCAGGATTGTGTATATGGGGATACATTTGAGAGATACTTGAGTAAAAAAGACTTAGAAAAATAAAGTACTCACACTGAAACCAGACTGACCACTTTATAAAAATTATCATACTAAAAATGTTGTAAGGGCTTTTTATGATTTTTTTTTTTTTCCCAATTTTGAGACAGGGTCTTGCTAAACTGCTGAGGCTGGCTTTGAATTTGCGATCCTGCTACCTCAGCCTCCGGAGTCACTGGGATTACAGGTGTGCGCCTTCACAGCTGGCCAATGTTAGTCTTGAAACTATTTAAATATAAGCTGGTTATCTGGCCGGATGTCTAAGCAAGCTTCTTGAATTGGGGAGAAACAGATTACACTTTCACTAAAATAGTAGTTGCTTTGCGGTTTATCTTATTTGAATATGATTAACACCAGAAATTCCCTTAAAAATATCTCAAAAATATCTTGTCTTACCAAATTACATTAACGAATTTCATCATTAGACATGCAGTAACTTTTCTTAATGGCTAGAATATAGGGGTTTGGGTTAGACTGCGAGGTGGGGCGGGATTTATAAGTCAATACCAATAAATTCTGTTAAAAGACAAAACAAAAACAAAGCTGTAGTTCTATCTAGATACACGTGTTCTCACATCCCCTCACAAACGAATTATAAAGTGGTGAGGTTAATTTTGCACCATTCACCCCCAAACTGTTCATATCCGTAGAGATTAAGCGTTCACTTTTACAACGTTCACTTTGGGTTACTTATAAATTCATCACAAACAAGTTGCCCTCTGCCCCTCCCGGCACCTTGCTGGCATATCAACGCAATATTTTCTTTCTCCCTCTTTTTCACTAAAAAAAATGAGGCAGCGTAGGTCACGAGGGCGCAGCCGTCACCCTCCCACAGCTGGTGGCACACTCAGTAACTTGGCCTCGGCGCGGAGCTCAGAACGATCCCCGGGTTCGCCCCGGATGAGTGCGGCGGGACAGCCGCGGGCCTCGCAGGGCAGTGAGACGAGGGCTCTGATCGGGCCGGACCCGCGGGGACCCGCGGGAGGAAGTGAAGGGTGCAATCCAGCGTCGCCAACGCCTCCGCACGACCCGGCGCCGCGGGCTTCGGGACGCGCAGGAACCGCGGGACAGGAGGGGCGGTGGGCGCCGGCCGCAGGGACCGGCTTTCTGAATGTCTCCCGCGTATGTTAGTCCCTCCGTGACGCGGGGACTCGGCTCCGGAGCAACATTCCCTCCCGCGGCCCTCCGGGAGGCTGCGCGGGAGGCGGCTGCGCTCCGGGGAAGCCAGCGGCCCGGGTCTCACGAGCGGAGGCCGCCGCGGCCCGGCAGTTACTCCCGACATGCTCCTCCCGGAGGATTTCAAACCCTCACAACAGCCTCCCCGCCCTCGCCCCCGGCCTGCCCCAGCAACAGGCGGTGGCCCGCTCCTCATTGGCCGGGCCCCGCGCCGCCGCGCGCCGATTGGCCGCGGAGCTCCGGCCCCGCTTCTGCGCTCGCCGCCACCTCCATTTTGATGGTAGAGGCAGGAGGAGGTCGGCTCTCAGACGTAGGGTGGTCAGCAGCCAGCTCGTCGGCGCTTGTGGGCTTTGTTCGATCCTTGCCTCATCTCTCCCTGGAAAGGGAGGGAGGCCTCGACGTCGAGAGGGAGCCGCCGCAGTCCGAGCTTGAAGTCGGTGAGTGGCGGCGGCGCGGCCATGTTGGCCGCCGGGCTCCCTATTGTTGGGGTCCGAGACGGGGAGCGATCCGCGAGCCGGGCGGCGCGGACCCGGAGGGGACTCCCGGGCTCGGGGGCAGCCCCCCGCCGGGCCGAGCGGACCGCAGCCGGGAGTGACCCTGTCGGGAAGTGTAGTTTATGTAGGTCATTAGAACTGGAAGGCCCTGGCACCCTGGTGGAACGAAGGGGCGGTTTGGTAACTTGGTTCCCGGACCGTCACACGGAAGTGAAGCGCGGGTCAGCTCTTGGTGGACTCGCGTGTGTACGTGTGTGAATTTACGTTGTGGCTCGGAAAACTAGTTATGGGAGTGATGGCCAAAGGAAGCACCTTGTTTGCATGGTGCGGACGGTGACGGAGGGGCGGCTGGGTGGTGTCAGAGACTGGGACTGGAACTCGGTTATTTCCTGCGGTGCGGGGAGGGAACCCGGGCCTCGCAGCGCCAGGCCAGCCCGAGGGAACTTCAGAAGCATGGTCTTGAGAAAATCACCCGTAAGCATGTCCTGGTGTGGCCAACGCCACTCTAACATTTTGGTCACAAACACGTGAGTGAATCTTCTCTGGGAAGAAGATAAAAACAAAAGGTCGTGAACTTGCACCAACACTTATAAAATTTCTGAGTGCTTAAAATGAAGAAAACCATTTTCAGAGACAGATTATTTTCTTGAAAACTTTTTGTTAACGAAGTAGCATTCTTTTAAACAATTTGTTTAGTTAATTTAAATGATCACTTTCTCTTGTTTTTTTGAATTGAAGTAATCAAGTAATCTTTACTTTTCTAGCTAGGACTTCTCTCAAACTTGTGTGCTGAGGAGACTCAGATGTTGGCCTCAGCTCCTAGGCTGAACTCAGCAGATTGGCCCATGAAAACTTCTGTATTGAGACAAAGGAAAGGATCCCTCAGAAAACAACACCTATTATCTTGGGCTTGGCAGCAAGGAAGAGGACAGGTAGTGGAAATCCTGCAATCGGAAAAGCAGACTGAAAGGTACAAAGCTCACATCATAATGGAGCAAACGTTTTATAATGAACCCATCCTAAAACATACTTTTTGAACAGGTTTTCATACTGATTTGTGGGTAAGCTCATCCTTCTTAGGAAAGGATGTGCATATAATAACGTGGGATTGCTTGCTTTAATTTTTGAGTTAAAAACAATGGAAGTACAACCCAGAGGACCAATTAATGCAAAAGGTGTAATCTCTTTTGTAACACCCCCTTAAGCATGTTTTACCCATTTTCAATCCTTCCCAAGATTTCTGGAGTTAAGAGCTTGAAGATACTTCTTAGTGTTTGAACTTTTCTTACTGAACTTTGACTCAGTATTTGTTTCCACTTACAGGTGACAAAGAAGCTGAAGATGGGTGGTGGAGAGAGGTATAACATTCCAGCCCCTCAGTCTAGAAATGGTAGTAAGAACCAACAGCAGCTTAATAGACAGAAGACCAAGGATCAGAATTCCCAGATGAAAATTGTTCATAAGAAAAAAGAAAGAGGACATGGTTATAACTCATCAGCAGCTGCATGGCAGGCCATGCAAAATGGGGGGAAGAACAAAAATTTTCCAAGTAATCCAAATTGGAATGCTAGCTTATCAAGTCCCACCCTACTTTTTAAGTCTCAAGTTAATCAGAACTATGCTGGAGCCAAATTTAGTGAGCCACCATCACCAAGTGTTCTTCCTAAACCACCAAGCCACTGGGTTCCTGTGAACTTTAACCCTTCAGACAAGGAAATAATGACATTTCAACTTAAAACCTTACTTAAAGTCCAAGTATAAAATAAGATATAAAGTACTAATGTTTAAATTTAGTTTATAATAAAGTTGTCAGTTGGTCTGAAACAAATTACAGATTCACTAGGGAGTTAACCAATTTGTGTAAAACTGCTTATTAATGTATGAATATTAATCAAATTTCATCTCATTTGTTTTACATATTGTGTGCACTGTAATATAATGGTGGTTATCAGTGCAACTTAAAATAATTGAACTTGATAAGTGTTCTCAATTGAATAGCTTTTAAGTGAAAACCAAGTTTATATTGGGAATGGTAAAGGAATCAACTTTTTATATTTTTATTGGGGGAATATTGTAAAAGATTCATGGATAAGTAGATTTACTTGTAGTGAATCAGATTAAGCATCTAGCTGAGACAAGGATTGAAAACTAGGTGGACATTTGAAAGTTTAATGTCCCAGAAAGCCAAACTAGTAACACGCCAACAACATAATGCACTGCCAAGAAAGAATGTGAATTTTTAATAGTTGCATTTTACTAAATTGCAGTGATCAATGTGTAAAGGGCACTTAGGGTTTATTAGAATGAGGCACAGTATGCAGTATAAGGTGCCCTGTTTCTTAAATTGCAATGGATAGGTGTCTGCCAATAAATGCACCCAAACCATTTTTTATAGAAAAAGTGTTGAGCACTTGATAGCGCTATTACAGAACTGCAAAGCTATTCTGACAGTGATCTGGCCTCATATCCCTGCAAAGCTTAAAGTGGGGAGTTGTATAATGTGAAAGTTCAAAGTACCTAGGGGAGAAGAGCCATGTAAATACATGTAATAAACTTGTAGCATATGTAAAGTCTTCTTGGCCTACAAAAATAGAATATTTTAGTATGAATTTGCTGAATGTAGAAAGACCATGGACTGTTTTTTTATACTATGGCCTAATTTTAAAGGTCCAGAATTGTTTTTAAAGTTTCCCCTCATGCTAAAGTGCCAGTGTATGTGTCATAATTGATTTGGTTGTAAACTATATTACAAAGTAAATCCTAATGTAATTAAGTTTTGTATTATAACTAAAAAAGTCTAAGCTGCTAAAAGATTTCCTACTTTTAGGAGATGTAAAATGCAGTACAGGATTCCTCTACCCTCCAGTCTATAAACCCAAAGATTCATTTTGGCTTTCACCAGTTCTTGTAACCAATGATACAAATCTAAATTGTATTTGGTGCCAGTGAGTGGTTTTTTTGTCATAGTAAGTACAACCCAGGGGACCACTTTTTTAAGATGTAATCTCTTGCATAACACCCCTTTAGGCATGTTTTTACCAATCTTAAGGGAAAATGCTAAATATGACAGCCTAATAGCAAGTTAGAAAAGTACATGGGCCAATTAAAGTCCTGATAATGCCCTACTTTCTAATTTTGCATCTTTGATGTTAAAACAGGCTAAGTTATATTACACTAAATGAATTTAGATGAACTATTGCCCAAGTCAAATATTGAATATACTAAAGGCAAAATTTATGTAGTACTTATTGTACGATATGAATTTGAAACATGAAATTAAAAAATAAAAATTTTCTCCCCAGTGGCTCTTTATTATTTTGAAAACTGTTATGACTGCTGAATCTTAGAATGTACATAACTGAAATGTGATAGGAATGTTGGCTTGAAGAGACTAATATACTGTTTAATAGCTGGTTTGACAGTTATGCAATTTTTGCTAGTTGGGCTCAAGCCCCCAAAGCAGTATTTGCCTGAACTATGCAAAAGTTTTGAAAACCCAGTAAAATAGATCTTTCTATATTCTAAGATGTTTTCAGTTTCCAGAGTAAAATAGGAAAAAAGAGCTCAAATTGGCAGGAACCCATGTGTTTTAAGTATGTGAAGGAACCCTTTGAATTGGCTTTCTAATGGACAGGCTCCCAACCTATATAGGGTGCCTTAAACTACTTGAATAATCCCAGTAAACGCACAGCTGTAAACAAATTTGTAAGTATGGTACTCATTTTCTTTTTGTCTGTGCATAATTTCTATGAAAAATAGTGCCAAGAACTGCCAAGTTCTCTGATGCAGCACTGCAAATGGGGTTAGCAGACTCAATAATGTGAGGGAACCTGAATAAAAAGTCAATGATAATATGAACATTTCATATTATTAGAGCTAGTTAGAAAATACTAATTGTGGATAACCTTCAGAAAGTGTGCTGGCATGAAACCAATATCAAAGCTCATGTGAAAATCAAAAAACAGTTTACAGATTCAGTTATACTTCCAGTGGGCCTTTTAATACATGTAATTCCAGTTTGTCCTATGTTTTGATAGTGGGCAGGTAAGTTTCATTGGAATTCAGGCCCATAACCTACCTTTAAATCCCAAGTAGTTTCTTCCCCCAAAGAAGCATAAAGTGGCAGTAGGGTGATAAAGGGTTTTAGGCAAGTTTCCCCCAGTGTGTTTTATTTGAATTCTCATAGGCAATTTCTTAAAATCCAAGAGAATATATCTCCAAAACTTCTTAAAAACAAATGAGGGGAACGTCTACCACGGTAGTTGTATCTGTAAGACAGAGCAAAATCTAAAAAAAACAAGATTTGTTGGCTCCTAGACCAGTTTATTATTTCACTCTCCAGCATTCAAAGAAATGTGATCTGCAAAAACTAGATACAAAGGCCTTTTACTTCTTTACAAACTACTGTTATCAATGAAATGAATTTACATGCCTTACTTTTTATTCCAAAAGAAAAAAAAAAACTCCATCTTTTAACACAAGGGTGAAACTGCTTTACAAATACACAGAACATCATAAAGATAACCAACACTGTTGGAAGAACGGGTAGAGGAAAAGACCCCAGAAGGCACCTTTTCCAGGACTAGCAGAATGTCTTACAGATGTCAACAGCTGAAGATAAACAGGTTGCTTACTTCACCTATTAAGTCATCACTATTTAAAAAATGAGTATTGTTCACACCTGGGATTCCTAAAAGCCCCAAAGGTCCTCTTAGTAGGATGTCATTAATTCCAAACTATTGCTCAAGTCACAGCGTTCCCATTTCAAAATATAATCCTGGGACATGGAAAAATAAAATACAATGAAAAAACCTGTTTTGAGACTGGAACTTGGAAAGTCAGGCTATGATGAGTCTGACCCACAGAGCCTGTCAGATATAGCAATCTAATTTATAAAAGTTACCATTATATTACAAAATTGAGAAATGAAGCCGGGTATGCAAAATTATATCACATGGAAGGTGTTCTGTAAATTGACAACTTTTTCTCACCTGCAAAATGGGTATAGTATTCATTTTCCAGGTATGTTTTTGGGATTAAGCAGCAGTATATGACAAGCATATGGTTTGGCAAATTAGGTACTTGATGATATTGATAAGTTTTTAATATTATATGGGAACAATCACATATAACAATGCACTGTAATTCAACAGGAGCCCAAACCACATGGACTTAACAAAACCAAAGACTAGTAAAATAAGAGAGGTTATGTGGCCACTAATTTTTTTTTTTTTATAAAGGAAAATCTCAACCAAATATGCAACTTAATTCTACTCCCTGGAACCCATCAATTCAAAAGGAAATGGAGAGGGAGGTAGAGGACAAAACACGCAGGAACTACAGATACTGTTTTGAAAGATCACACAGGACCTCTACCCTTAAGAATTACCAATTCAATGTTCAACACTAATGATAAAATTATGTAAGGGTATAAGAACTCAAATCTGTAATCTTTACTTGAAGCAAACTCTACATTCCATTATCACTTTTTATCTTCTTGAAAATAAAGCTGCTTTAAGAACATTTTCCAACAAAAATCAATCAAGTCAGAATTTATGGACTCTAACCTGAAACTTAAGTGCCTGGGCAAGTTAAAACAAAATTTTTATAGGGATAAAAATACCTCAATTTTAGACCTCCTTTCAGGCTTGTATATTCTACCATATTTTCAAAATTCTTTTAAATTTAAAGGCTTAAATTCCATTTCCAGATTTCAAGATGAAAATTAAATGTGAGGGAATCAATATGATAAACTTTATATCCTAATAAGGAACTAAGGAATCCAAAACATTTTGTGACACTACAAAAGGTATTTATTCACTATACACAGAACATGTCCCCTGTAAGATGTACACGTAAATGACTAAGAAGTATAATTTGGTGAACATTTTTTCAATTACAGAACATACTAAATCAGCTGGGGTACCAGCTGTCTGCCTCCAAATAATCTAATTATAGCACCCAGGATCTCCTTTATAGCTAATGCAAAATTAAATATTTATTTTTGGGATTACTTCCTTATGTGTGTGATTGAGGCAGAGTTAACAATTTAGTAAGTAGTATATTACAGTCACTACACAATAAATCAGTTTATTACAAGTTAAAACATTTTTCATTATTTGTATTAATGGGATGCAAACAAATAGATACTTGTAAAAGGCAGAAAACCAGAAAATTACTTATCTTTGATAGTATACTGGGTTTTATAATTATATTAGGATATGAATGGTGTAAAATATTGTTATAATACACCTCAAAACAAGGCCATATTATAACAATTCACTAGATTGTGCTCAGTAGACATTTATTGAATAAAGGAATTATTAATCATTCTTTCCCCAATTATCCAGTACAATGCTTTGCCCATGATAAGGGCTCAATAAATATTTGCTGAACATACTGACTATGAAAGAGGTGAGAAGAGATGGGCCCTCTCAGTTGGATGTCAAGTATAATTGGAATTTACCTGGGAAAGAGAGTGGTTAAAGAAGATGTAAACTGCATGTGGTACAAGTAAATAAACTCAGATGGCAACAAAGCAAACAAGCAGAAAACACTGGCACCAGAATAAACAAAGGCAAGACGTGCCAATAATGGCATAAATGGAACTGACTTTTAAGAGATAACCAAGAAAAAGTTTATATTGGACCATACCTTTTCCCACCCAATTCAGTTTGAGACAGACCAATAGAGGCACTGTAAGAGACTATGGCTGTCTTCCTTGATATTCAGACATCCTAGTTTCCAGTAATTTATTATGGACCTGTTACCCATGAATCAATATAAACCTGTTCATATTTAGGGATTAGTTTCCACAAGTACAAAGTTGAATTTCCTTTTATTTGTCCTAAAATGCTTACTTTCAAACTCGAAGGGACTTCAATTATTCCATGTAGTTTTCGATAATTCTTTTATCTTTTCAGACCAGAGTCAAAATATTCGTACAGTATTCATACTGCAGCACCTTCCACCCACCCTTTGGTCGCTTGAACTGCCCTTCTTTGGTTCTTTTTCCGCTTTCAGATCTTTCTTGAAGTGTAGTAAGCAGAACTGTACTGGGTATTCCAGCTGCAGTTTGGTCTTAAATAAAAGAAGGATGTTTGTCAGTTTGGTTTTCTTTATTCTTCTCTGTGGTATACAGGATTTTGTTAGTTGAACTGGATGTAGCAGCTTACTGGGTCAAATTTTCAAGAGAATAGTACAGTAGTTCCCAGGTCTCTCCCCTAGGTTGTAACTTAAGAGCTCATACTCTATGTAGCACTATCTCTTCTTCTTGCTTACTTTGCTTAAAAAAAAATGCAGAGGGGTCTCAGGTAAAAAGAGGTGAAATGTTAGCCCTCACTTGTGTGTTGATATGACTATTCAATATTAAGCCCAGTGCCAGACACAGAAGATTCTCAATAACTGTGAAACCCATCAATGATGTGACCCAAAATTAGCTCACTGGTATGAAAAGATCCTCATTACATATCAGTAAGATCCTAACTATCGTGAGTTCAAATGCAGTATAATCCTTGTGAAGCTGTTAGGTAAGCTATTTAATAGATAATATAAAAGCTTCTCAAGAAAATGGTGTTGAGTCTAAAAATAAATTAACAACGGAAATTAAAACATTAGGCCTTCTAATTCTAAACAGACTGAAAAATTTCATAGGCTCTAACCAACTTCTCTCAAATTATAGTCTGTTTAAATCTAATCCTGACTAGTCCTTTACTGCCTTTTCTTTGTGCCTCAGTTTCCTTATCTGTGACAGAGAGAAAATAAAAGCATTTTTCTTCTCATAGGGTTTTGTGGAGAGTGAATGAATCAACACACAGCCCCTTGAACAGTGTCTGGCACGTGGTAAATACTTAATAAAATAAATTACCTGCTATCAATGTAAAAGTAGCCAGAATTCAACCCACATAACACCTGCACTACTCCCCCTCAGTGGTTATCACTTAATAAATGCTCACCAACATTCAATGAAAAAGAATTTAAAATCATGTCATAAACATAAGGCCCAATGTATCTTGTTTAGGAAGGGGGGACAGAATTATTGATCCAGCCATCAATGAAAGTATAAATTTAAAACTAGCAGGCCCAAATTTAATTTTAATATGTATCTTAACATTATCAAATAACCTCTTAGGTTAAGAGGCTTAATGAGCAATCATGAATGACATACACAAGGAGGTCTTAAATACTATGTAAAAGATGTAGACTTCTGATAAGTCCTATCATTTCCAAAGTAAGTTATGCCTAGTGCAACACTGAATAAAAATATTCCTAAATCTACAAAGGACTGTTTTCATTATTTTAGAATCATATCCAATACTATAATAATTCCAGTTAATCATTATTTCCTTCATTTTGTTTTTATTATAGCATGTTTGCTTAATTTACAGCAAGCAGAAAATAAGCTGGGTCTTGTTTTGATCCAAACATTGATGTTTTTAAAGGTTGTACACAATATTTGTTAAAAAGAACATATAAAAATACCTTTTTAGAAGCTTCTATAAGAAAGAAAATACAAAGTTTAACCCCACAACTTTCCTCTTTGCTAGAACTGCAAACTACTGCTACAGTTTTAAATAGACTTTTTGTTGTTTAAACTATACATCCAGGAAAATCTAAAAAAATTAAAGAAACGTGCATATAAATGATTGCATAGCAGAACATGAACATTAACTGCAAACAGTAAAGAAATGAAAGTTAGAAATACTATCAAATATACAAAGGTTGTAGAATCAATCCTTTAAACACATTCCACAAACAGTATTTAAAAACCATCTCTTTTGTTCTTTACAGGCTAGGCCTAGATTTCTAAAACCAAAGTTGAAGAAAATAATCCTCTAAAGGAATTGTTTCCCCACAATACTTCTTACTTCTTTCTGCAAGCAAGCAAGCAATCTGAGATTTTAAAAGATGCTAGCTTTTTACTCTGAAATGAGACTGGACATTTCAAGTCACTTTTAATTGCCTCCAAATGATCATTCAGAGAAATACTAGAAATTATAAATAGTTAATGATATTACTTCTCCATTTTTAGTCACGTATGACATTGATAATCAAAATTCAAGAGGTGGCTCTTGCTTAAAACTAACCCTTTTTCCAAAATTATTTTTAATTTCATGGCACCTCAGAATCATCTGCCTAGAATGGGAGTGTTCTCTTTCAATGTGCCTCACATTAAACAAACAGAGGTGTGAAGAGCAAGCCTCCCTCATAAAGAGGTAAGCTAAATCTGATACAAATGCACAAGACGAGGGCTCTAAGCATCAAAATTCATTCTTTTATGCTATACACGCACATACACACACACACACCCCTACTGTGAAACAATTTACTTGCATCTAACAGCAGTAAGAAAACTAAGCAACAATGCCTCTTAAATTTTAGAGTAACTATATTAAGAACATTCTTTTCCCCTTAAAAATTATTTGTCATCATTGACCTGCTCAAATTTTAAGGGGAGCTTTTCTGATGTTTTCATGTTCCAAACCTTCATAGAAACCAGAAAGGAAAAAAAAAAAAAAAAAAAAAAGCAGTGAAGGCTCCATGTTTCAGTCAAAAACTTAATCTCCCTGAAAATGTTACTTAACCAAGTTGGCATCATTCCCCAAGACAGTGGGGTTAACAAAAGAACTATTCCACACTGTATCATAAATAAACTATTATCACGGGCCTAGACATCTTGACAAGACATAAAGGTCCACCCTGAACCTAAATGTGTCTGAGCAGTCAGTGTTGTACTGTGGCTACAACTTCACTTTTGTATCATTCCATCTTATTAGCAAGCTACATTTCTAGGTTAACAGTTTCTACCAAATATGGATATGAAAGTTTATTTTTAATAAGACAATGTTGCAAATTATGGTCAACCAACATCTTTCCACCAAATACTTCAAGCATAAAAAAATGAGAATCTTTACAAAAATATACAGAGACACCACAAATTGGTAGCTGCCCATAACATTAAACAAACTGGACTCTTAAGAGTGGCTTCTCAACAGCATATCATTTTAATTATAACCATTGCCTGGTACAGGGAAAACTAACAAGTGTTTTTTACGCATCATTGCAACATTGTATTCCTGATAATTTAAGTATACCAAACTATGAGTAAATGAATGATACATGCCTAAAAATTATCATGGTTTATACTATCAGTGGCCACTGGACTTAGGACTAGTCCAAGACCTTGATCTAGATTTTGACCTAGACCTAGACTGTGATCTTGACTGAGATTTGGATCTAGGTGGTTCTTTTTTCCTTGATTCCTTTTCATATCTTGAGCCAGACTTATAATGTGTTTTGGAATCTGTTTTAGAAGTGCCTCTAGTTTTGGTGTGAGATGCAGACCTAGAACGTGATTTAGCCTTCATTTCTTTCTTGGGCTGGGACTTGGACCGTGATCTTGAATTGGATTTAGATCTTGAAAAAGATCGATTTCGGTGTTTGAATCTTTCAAAACAGAGGAGAGATACAATTAGAGTAAAAATTAGATTCTATATTAATCAAATTTGTTATTTTTAGAGCAAAAGTTCACTCTGAATTGAAAAACAGGAGTCTTTTTTCAAAGCAAAGTTATTTACCTATCATTGTCGGAATGGCTTCTGCTACGCCGTGGTCTTCCAGTCGGTCTACTGCTAAAAAGCATATCAGAAAAAGCAAACAGTGACAAATGTCTACTTATAGGTCTTAAAACTTCAATCAAAACACTATTTTAGTCTCAACAAAGTATTCAACACATAAAGCACACAAAAAGATAAAAATGCTAACAAACACATCCTCTTGTTTTTGAGACAGGATCTCATTATATTGCCCAGGATGGCCTTGAACTTCTGTATTCAAGCAATCCAACTGCCTCAGCCTCCCCAGTAGGTGGGACTACAGGTCCATGCCCCCATTCCTGACCACGAACACATCTTTTTATTAAAAACAGATCACTGTACAAACTTACTTTCTAGGACTATAAGATCTTCTATAGTTGTAATCAAAAGACCGACTTCTTGACCTCCTCCTTTCATAACTTCGGCTTCTAGAACGTCTGTATCTGTCATAATCATCATAGCGCGAAGAACTGTACACATTCCTCCCTTCCTTGGCTTTCATTTGATTTGGTGCTAGGAAATACACAGAACACAAATATTCAGAAACATTTGAAATTTTATTATTTACATCCTTAAATTGTAGGGGGGGAAAAAACAAGCCCACATTCCCTTCTTTAATACCAAAACAAAGGAATAATGTGTTTTGCAGTCTGTCTTAGAGATCCCTTTAGTTTTGGTAAGATGCAGATCTGAAAGATGACTGATAGAGCCTTCTTTTCTTTCTTGGGTTTGGTGAAGGTTATAAATATTAATCTTGGGTATTTATTTTCAAAGATGTGTATCACAAGACTACTTTATGTAAAAATGACACCATAATTTCCTTGGCTTATGCCTTATTTATACCTATATCTTTGGCCCTCAACTCTTACCTCACTCAATTCTATATAGAAACTTTATGTATGATTGTATATGTATATATAAAAAACAGGGAATATCTAGGAACCTATCACCTCATTCCAGAACAAGAAAATTAACAACTTATGTCTACCTAAAGTGCTTTTTTTTTTTTCTTCCAGTTTTAGGTAGACACAATACCTTTATTTTTTATTTTTATGTGGTGCTGAGGATCAAACCCAGAGCTTCATGCATGCTAGGCTAGCACTCTACCACTGAGCCACAACCCCAGCCCTTTAGCAGCTACCTTAATCTGTATTCTCTAGTATCTTCTCCAGGATCAAATAATGGTTCAGCCACAAGGAAGTCTACTTCACCCCAGTCTATACTCCTACCTCATTGAAATACAGCTAAAACCTGGTATATGCCTTGCATAATAATAAAAACAGAACACTAAAATAAGATCTACTCTAGGTTTAATCTGGATAGCCCCTCCCAGTCGATCAGTTCACTTCCATAGCCATGCACTCACATAACAATTATACTTTGAAGATCTTTTTTTTTTAAAGCTTCATTTTTCAAAATACCTTTGGTACTGAGAATCAAACCCAGTGCCTTGCATGTGCTAAGCAAGCACTCTACCACTAAGCTACAACCTCAGCCCCCTTTGAAGATCTCTACAACAAAGAAAATGGCTCAAGAGATCCAAATGTTATAAATTTTTATCCTTCTCAATTTCACTCCCAGTATATCACAGTTGATAGTATTGATCAACTTTTGATCTTTTGGGGTTGGAACAGAATATATTAATTGCAACAATGGTTTTCTAGAAATGATTTAAACTTATGTTAGGCATAATGGTACTTACTCTTTCGATCTCCCTGTGCAAACTGTATTTCGATTTGACGTCCACAAATCCATTTTCTGTCCAAATTATGTAAAGCATCTTCAGCATCACGAACATCCTCAAATGTGCTAAATGTTAAGGGGCTTGGGAAATTTTGCAAACTTTGATAATGAATCAAAGTTCAGTTGGTAGGTCTGGAACAATTCATAATGTCCTAATATTCTAAAAAAACCAACCAAATCTTACTTGTTACTTAGGCTGATTCAGCCATTAATATGCTTCACAACATAAAAGTACTTGTGATTTTCTAAAGCTAATCTTTTAGAAAAAACACATGAATACATGTTATCAGATCTGTTAGAGCTAAATCACCAAGTTATCCTATTAAAAAATTCCCAGTTTTAAGAATTAACTTTATAAAACAAGAAAGAGTAAGAAAAACAAGCCAGTGGATTCTATCCTGGGTGCCAAAAATTTCTTGAAACCAAAACAGCTTTCATATATTTGTTTTAAAGAAAAAAAAAGGAAAAGGCCAATAGTTCTTGTGTAAGCAAGCAATATATGCCTTACCTTGAGAAAAGATGAAAGCATAATTTCAAATGTATATTGCTATTTTTTCCCCAGTTATATCTAATATTATTATTTCAAATAGTTGTCTTCCTTGAGCTGCACTAGGAAGACAGGCTGCTAACCACTTGTGGGTATCAAGACAGTCAAGCAATACTCAAAACAATCACTATACCAAATGCATATTACATCCATGCAGATGGTAAAAGCATGCTATCAAGAAAAAACAGAACATGATAAGGATTCCTAAACTGGAAAGCCCCAGCCATGATACTAAATATATAGCTTCCTGCAAAGTAGTTTTGTTTCCAACTTGATAATTTCAAGATAACATTTACCAGTGTCAAATAGGATCTGCTGGTATTCATTTTTGATCTGAGAAGCTAAGTTGCTATGTCTTTCCCACTCATGTCAGCAGAACTCTGAGGGCTAGTTATTCTGTTCAAATGTAGCTCCTTTTCTAAAATCATTATTCTAACAGAAGTCAAATACACATTCAAGGCAATGTTTGATATAAAAGGTTTGGAAAGGGAGCCAAGTTTTGATTCGGATTATCATTTTACCCCATCAATAAGTAATTAAGTTAAGTAAATAAATAAATGTCCTTAAGTATGTCCATTTCTATTTCTTAGATTTGAAAACATTAGCACACAAGATTTGGAGAGCTTATTTAGAACTAAAACATTCCTGAAGTGACATATTCAAGACTGATAATATGAGTTACTTTAATTTCAGATGAAATGGTCTGCCTCAGCCTTACTAGACTTCTCTGTGTTCTGAAAAGAATTAAGGACTGTAGTGGGTCCCCAGATCTCTCTTCCTGGGGCCATTGTGTGTAAGTTAAATGGAAGGAGGTTTGCTCAATTTTTAAATAACCTGGCATTTCAAAATGAAAAGGCTGATGAAGAGACTCGGGACCTATAAATGAACACTCCTCAAGGTCAATGCAGTTGGGATCCAAACTAATCAAAAGGAATAAGCTCACTAAAGGGTATTCTACTTCTACTTTGCCACCCCAAGAGAGAATACTTAACAACTTTAAAAGGGCTATAAAAAATTATGGGCTGGATGGCAAGGTTCTACACTGCTCCTGTTAAGCCAAGGATAGGAAGAGAAGGCCAATTGGGAAGAGTCAGATAGGAGAGAGCATAGCAGGAGGGGCAGCCAAGTATCACTCTGATGCCAGTTATGAAGAAATTTGTACTTCAGGGTCTTTCCAAACATGAAACCGATAAGCCTGTGATATATTTCTTTTTTAACTATTTTAAGACCATAGTCGAGACTTACTGAACATGTATTTAAAAAATTACCACTTTTCGATTCCTTTGTATAATCACACTTTTCTAAAGGCTCAAATATCACCACTTGAGTCAAAAGTACTGCTGTGCTTGGTTTTCACACCATCCCAAGCCACGTAAAATCAGATCAAAATTATAAGTCAGAATGTATCACTACCTTTATTTACCAAGCCATCCATATATAGATATATCTTCTCTATAACAGTTTTGCAACTAAGTTCCACACTTGCTAGCCCTGCAGGAGTAACTTTGGCTTTTCCCTGTTAATACTTACTAGGACTCTAACTAGAAAGTTCTAAGGGACTTACTGAATATTTTAGTAGTAAGAATTCTTCCTGACCTCAAGTCCACAGCCCAAACCTTTGTTTTTGCAGGGAGATGATTTCACTGAAGGGAAGAAGCAAAGTCACCTGAAACTCTGGGTCAAGGATAGATTTCCCATACATCCCGGTTAGGTATCCATACTAGGGAGAAGGCCTTCTGCAACCCATTCAAGGCTAACTGATCATATGTGCTAAAGCAGTGCAGGGCCTACAAGCTTCAGAGTTAAGCTCCAGAAGTTAGGAATTTGTATGTTCCCGGAAGCCATTTAAAAATCTATAAGGTGTTTCTAGTGGATCTGACAGTATACGACCACCAGAGCTGTTTCAAGGTAGTCCCCAATGCATGCACTTGTCTCCCTTTTAAGCAGGGCTCTGTGGCTTGAGCCCAGAAATTCATGCTACTTCAAAGAGCCTCTGACCACCGGTCCAAAACCAAAATATGCCGAATTTAAGCTTAACAATATTACATCCGGTTACACTTTAACTTGATAAGCTAAGAGAGAGTGCATTTATACAAGACCACAATCACAACATCAAAGGCCCACACAAATCAAGTTACAGGTTTTGTCACTAGACCAAACCAAAATAACTTTTGAAAATTAACTGCTTATAAACCATTAAAAAAAAAAGAAGAAAGAAAAAGAAAAGAAAAAGGAAAAGTTATTCTGTAGGATACATCAGGTATGACTCCTTTAATCTTGGCCATCATTCAACTTCATCTTGACCTTTAACTCTTTAAGTGCTTGTCAGAAGGACTTGTCATGAGATGCTTGGCCAAATATGACAGATGGCTTTATCTTTAACTTTGAAAAACAACCTTTTCCCCCTTTGTAGATAAAGCGAGGCTTTGTCTCCCATTAGGCTTGTCCTTCTTCCAGCTTTTCTGTATTTTTTCTTTTCCCAAACTCTCCCTTCTCTTCAAGCCTGATCCTTAAGAGGTCTTTGGCTTGTCTACTTGCCTTAAGTGTTGAATTCTACTCTAAAAGTTCTTTCATGCTTTCTCTTTGGGGTCGCCATAACTGTACAGCTTTACATTCTGAGGTAACAACAGAGGACAGCAAATTAGGGGACAATATTAAAGAAGTTTACCTCATTTTTATACAATTTGTTTTTGATCAAGTGATTCAAATTAACAAACAAGAATACTAAACTTTAATTGCTAAGCACAAGAACATATTAACTTTTAATTTGACTTACATTAAAGGTGGTAGCAACCAGAGTGTATTCAAATTTAAATCACACATTATAATCACTGATTTGCGTTTCAGCATCATGAATGGGAATTTAAATATTTAACTATTTTTGGATTAATAAGAAAATAGTAAGAGCAATGTGAGTCAGAATTAATTTTCAAAAATTTGAAGACATAAGACATTTATTAGAGGACAAAAATAAACTGCTTTTTAGATGTTACCACTTACATAAACTTGAATTTCAAACTTCAACACCCCTCACTAATCAGCATCTGAAGAAAGGATATTGAACATAAGCAAATCCTCTTGGCCGTCGAGTGTAGAAATCAAGTGGAACATACACATCGACTATAGGACCATAACGACCAAATTCACGCCGTAAATCTTCAGACCTAAAACATCATGAAAAGAACTCAAATTTTTATGTTCATGCCCTTAAAAGAGTTTTATAAGTAGTAATTATTTGCCAATATTCTTAACAGAAGGAACTGTGATTAGTAACACTGTGTGACCTTTGGGTCTCAGTTGTATCCCTGCCCTAACTGACCTGAAACAGACAAGCATTCTAAATTTTGACATTAAGAGTCAATTGTAGGACCTGGGGACATAGCTCAGTTGGTAGAGTGCCTGCCTCACATGCACAAGGGCCTGGGTTCGATCCCCAGCACCACAAAAGAAGAAAAAAAAGCCAACTGTAATACACAAAATGTAATGGCAATATCTTTTTGATAAAGGAAAGCCAGGATCCAAGCATTTGAAAGATAAATGCAGTTTATGAGTCCATTCATTATTTTAC
Source organism: Marmota monax (assembly GCF_021218885.2). Classification (NCBI taxonomy): domain Eukaryota; kingdom Metazoa; phylum Chordata; class Mammalia; order Rodentia; family Sciuridae; genus Marmota; species Marmota monax. The sequence continues at coordinate 22,703,600 of NW_026694432.1, read as the reverse complement.
ATCACAACAGAAAAGACATGTAAGGAAACAATCAGAATTCTTAAATCTACAGCCTTCATTTTTCACAAAAGGTAGAGCGGTAAGGCTCTGGGTTTTTGGTTTTTCTTTTCTTTCTTTTTTTTTTTTTTTAACGGTATCAAATCAACTCTAATACTCTGGAAAATACCGAACAAAATTACCCCCAAATCATAGTGAGTCAATTAATTAGTGGTAGATAAGGTGTGTGGGGGACAGAAACAAAGCCTCAAATAAAAACAACTTTTAAACATTGTGAAAATGACAAAGGAGAGATTCTTCTAGATGCTAAAAGAATTATTGCTTTTCTCCCCTACATTGTTAAGACAGAAGAAAGTAAATCACAAAACGCAAATCGAAAAACACTTTGTTTGCAGGTTATTTATCAAATATTAAACATCGTCATGTAATAATAGCTCCTCCAAAAAAATTCTGTAGGCAATTCGAAGCAATTAAGGGGGCTGCTGAAAACAAAGCCTATTTAAGCCCAGTCTCTAAACACTACAAATACATGTAAAACAGCGGCGGGGGAAAAAAAGATAGCAAATGCTTTCCTCTCCCTCAATCCCGTTATTTCAATGCAATTTTCTTTTTTAATTAAAATAAACCAACCCACCCAGCTGCTGAGCGAGGGGGCGTGCACCCCGCAGAACCGGGACTGAGCTCTCAGGCAACGGGCGGCGGGCAGGCCGAGCGGAGGGCGCGGGCAGAAGGCCGACCGCGGCGGGGGAGGGGCCGCGCCGCCACGCGGCCCGCACATCCCGCGCGCCCTGCGGCCGCCTGGCTGGGCCCGATGGCCCAGGGCGCCGCCTCGCTCGGCGCGGCCTAGTTAGGGCGCCAAAGCGGTCGCGGGACCCGCCATCTTCACCCCGCCCTTCCCCCGGCCCGCCGCCGCTCGGTCCTCGGCGTGCGCCCGCGGCCTCCTCGCGCAGGCCCGGAATACCTGCCCTGTACCTACCTGGTGTCGTCGGCCACGTTCCTGACGAACAGAGACGTATTGGGGGGGCGCAGGTAGCGGGACATGACGGCGGCGCGAGTCTTGGCCAGGGGCAGTAACGGGCTCAGCAAACCGTCCGCGGCTCCGGCGGCGGCTCCTCAGACACAGACACAGACACACACACAGTCAGAGGACTCCGCTACGGCAACCACCCTCTTCTCGCGAGACTTCACTCCCGCCTCCACTCCCCCTTCCACCTCGGCGCAACGCCGGGCCCGGCAACGGTTCTTTCCCGCGAGATTACCAGGCTTGCGCCTGCGCATGCGGAGGGCTGGAGCGCGAGCTGCAGCCTCGGTCTCGTTCATTGGCTTCTAGCTTTGCCTCTTCCCCTCCCTTCCCAGCCCTCTCTTTCTTTCTTTCTTTAGTGATTCTTTTTCCCGCCTTTACTGGATTGCACCGCCTTCTCCTCCCCCACGAAACAAATTGCTTGGCCCCTAGGCCAAATTTTACATTTATTGCTAAATGGACAGAGGTTTTAGCATTAGAATTCAGAGAGACTGCCCTGTTGTGCCTAGGCTTTTATTGGATTCCTGACCACCAAGATACGAAATTTATCGCTTGTATTGAGTATACACACTCCCCGCGCAGCGGTGCTGGATTGCGTGCAGCCCACACCTTTCTCTGTTGTCTCCACCTATCCCCGCAGTTCCCTCCTGAGGTTAGGCCGACCAGTCCTTACATTCTAATCACTGTTATCATGTAGACTGTATTTGCTGCTAATGGCTTCCTGGGTGTGCAAAGTTCCTGTGTTGTAGTGGTTCTCAAACTTGTTGGGCTCCCTCACACCTGGAAGACCCCAAAGAGGTTTCTTTTTTTGTTGTTTTTGTTTTCTGGTGGTTGGTTGTAGTTCTGGGACTTGAAACCAAGGCAAGGGTTCTACTATTTAGCTACACCCCAGCACACCCTCCCCCCATGTTAAGTGTTTGTTACATCTACAATTACCGAATTTGAATTTAAAATGAGTATGTTAAGACTTGGTAACATGCATTCCACCACCCTTCATCAAACATGCATATGTAGCCTCTGAAAAACTCCATTCTGCATTTGTGGAGAATATGAACATGAAAAAGGCAAATAATATTTAGTCTACTTTTCACTTTGGAAAACTCCTGAGAATTATTCCTACTCTTATCAGACACGAGGGAGGGGCCTCTTGTTAGAAAATCCCTGGCATGCCAGGACCAAGCAGATAACAGGGACTCAAGTTTTAACTAAATGAACTTTTGTTTTAGATAAAGGCCCATAAAAGAATTATTTTTGCATCAATCAGTATCCAAGGCAATTAAGTGACTTGACACTTGGTATAGAGCTCTGTAGCAGAGCTATTGTTTCTACATTGATGTTTCCCCAGAAGCTTTGGGCACGTAATTTATTAAAATATTTATTGTTACCTTTTAATTGTCATATGTTTTGTTAGACGCCAGAAATTCAGTGATAAACAGCATGCAACTTATGTTTCTAGGGGATAGATAACCGAAAATAAGCAGGTAAACAACTAAAGTAGTTGCAGATTACAATATGAAGGAAATGGTAATGGGTTTCTTTGTTTTGTTTTTAACTTCTAAAACAGAGGGCTGTCAGGAAGGGCTTGCTGAGCTAATCTTCTCTGGTATTTTGTTACATGTTTTTTAGTGGCAAGGAAACAGACTTGTAGCTGGATGTGGTGGCGCATACCTGTAATGGCAGTGGCTCTGGAGACTGAGACAGCAGGATCTCAAGTTCAAAGCCAGCCTCAGCAACTTAGTGATGCCCTAAGTCTCAAAATAAGATTTTTCCTAGTTATAAGTATTATATGGTTGTTGTTAAGATTTGGGGAGTTGAAAACAATTTTTTTTTCTCTGGTACTGGGAATTAAACCAGGGGTACTTTACCCCAGAGCTACATCCCCAGCCCTTTGTATTATTATTACTTTAAAAAATTTTTTTGAGACAGGGTCTTGCTAAATTGCTGAGGGGGGCCTATGCTAAGTTGCTGAGGCTGGCTTCGAATTTGCAGTCCTGCTTCAGTCTCCTGAGTTCTGGCACTACAGGTGTATGCCACTGTGCCCAGAAGCGATGAAAAATTTAAAGAAAAAGAAAATCACCTGTGATCATATTCGCAGAGCTAATTACTATTATGTGTTTTTGATGTATTTCTGTACACTTACATAATTGTTAAAATTCAAATCATACTACATGTACAGTTTTGTCATTTTCCCCAACCATGTTTATAAAAAATGTCTTCCCGTGCTTACTTCAGCAGTACATACACTAAAGTTGGAACTATACAGAGAAGATTAGCATAGCTCCTACCCAAGGTTGATGGCAAATTTAGAAGTGTCCCATATTTTTAAATAAAAAGGTGAAAAGAAAAATATCTTCCCTGGCCATTAAATAGTTTAATAAATATAATTTTTAGCCCCTAAGTCCCAAGTTTTAAATTCTATGAATATTTCAATGACATTGATACAGATAAATTAAAATACATTTGAAATTATAGCCTGCAGCTTATTATATAATTCATCATCACTAATATTAATGATATAATGTTCATGGATATAATTATAAAATAATCAATAATTATTAATATGACTATGGTTATCAATTTTATTGCTGTTATTAATTATCGCTAATCATTTGTCCCATCCGGCAGGACACATCAACGTGGGCAGCGAACCTAGATGGGCAGGAATGAAAGGACAAGAGACACGAAAGGATGACAGCAAGACAGGAGTTCTGATCAAGCTGCAAACTTTTATTGTTCACACAGGGGTATTTATATGCTGGGGATGGGGAAGCTCTCTAATTGCTGGATGTGGGTGGTAAAACTGCCAGCTGCAAGATGTCTGATGATCCTGATAACCGCAGGATGTTCCAGGGAGATAGGTAGCTGCAGGATGTCTCCCAGGGGGCTGTCAGGCTATTTTTTGAAGGAGAATTTCCTTCTAGTCCCTGACAATCATTCACCTATTACTTTTATCTAAATAACAGAACTCTAAAACTGAGGTTACTTCAAAGTAACCATAAGTGGTAAATTTGTTGCTTAATTTAAGTTTTTAGGTGTTCCTTAAATGGACAGTGGGACGTAATGGGTTCATAGTGGCTGTATCAACTATCAGTTGAGTTCAATTTCTAGCAATAAAATCCTGGAATAGGGCTGGGGATATGGCTCAAGCGGTAGCGTGCTCGCCTGGCATGCGTGGCCCGGATTCCATCCTCAGCGCTCTCTCTCTCTCTCTCTCTCATTCTCTTTAAAAAAAAAAAAAAAATCCTGGAATAATAATAGTCTTGATCCTGTTAGCTAACACGGAGAATTAAAGGACACAGCTCCTTCCAAGGGCGAATACACCCCAGGACCTTAGCTACTAGCTGCCAGCTACTAAGAGAGAGGGGTACCCCTCCCTCTTGGGGTACCCCTCCCTCCCTTCTCACTCTCAGACAGCCCATGAGCCTCAGAAGCCAGGTGCACCATGGAGGCCAGAATGCCCTCGCCATGACCCTCCAACGAACAACACAAAGGACAGAAAAGGGCCACCAACACAGCACATTACCAGGGCCCTTCACTTCTTGGTGGCACGACTTGCGTTTTCTTCCATGCCCCAACTATGTGTTCTCTTAGCAGCTGCAGCGACACATCCTTATCACAGGGCAAATACAGACTGTGCACCTCCGGATGGACCCCCTCTCTCTCCAGGTTGAACTTGCCCAAAGCCAATTAGAATCTCTAGACTCCAGCCCACCCCAACAGTCCTCACACAGCAAGAAAAACCAGCTCCCTTCCTTATCCAGAATCATCTAGACATGTTCAAGGTCAATGCTGTGTCTCTTTTCTCTAACAAACAAGAAATCCCAATGAAGAGTCTGTCCTATGGGGAATGGATCTTTATCCGATTCTTCTGATGAAGAACTTGAGAAACCACCCAGCCGGTAACATAGATGCCAGGCATTTTTCTACACAAAGGGCGAGGATGGCGATCCAAGATGTAGTGGGAGGCTATGGCTTTGGAGGCCATCCTGTTCATAGCTTTCAGTTATTGTTATTTTAAGAGGCAAGGATTGTAGCCCAGTGGTAGAGTGCTTGTCTAGTATGCATTGGGCCCTGGCTTCCATTCTCAGCACTGCAAAAAATAAGAAGGAAAATGTCTTGCTCTGCTGCCCAAGCTGGGTTTAACTCAAGTGATCCTCCTGCCTCAGCCTTCCAGGTCAATGGAACATAGACATGTACCACTGTGCCTGACCCACCCTTCCTTCCTTCCTTCCTTCCTTCCTTCCTTCCTTCCTTCCTTCCTTCCTTCCTTCCTTTCTTTCTTTTGTACTGGGGATTGAACCCAGGGGTACTTTACCACTGAGCCACATCCTCAGAACTTTATATTTTTTATTTCACCCTAAGTTGTTTAGGGCTTCACTAAGTTGCTGAGGCTGACCTCAAACTTGAGATCCTCCTGCCTCAGCCTTCTGAGTTGCTGGAATTACAGGTGTGCACCACTGTGCACGGCCTTGTTTTTTTTAAGTCACATATATTAACCCATTTAATCCTCACAACAAATTTATAAGCTAGATTATTGTTATTCTTTTTATTTTATGGAAGAGGAAACAGGTCTAAATAAAATTAGGAGATAGATTTATTTGTTTGTTTGTTTGTTTTTTGAATAATGAGAAATCAGAAATAGAGTTCAAGACTGGTATGGCAGCTCTAGTATATGGTAAGTGTCTAGTCTCCATCCAAGCTTCTGTTTTGTCTTCATCAGCTCTGTTCTGGCGTTTATATTCAGAATGCCTTGTTGTCACAGATAGCTACTGGAGCTTCAGGTGTCACATCTATATCCCAGGAAAAGAGAAAGAATAGGAACAGGGTGCAAAAAGTACATGGTAGCTCAGTCACCATCTACCCCTTATATGTAAGGAACACCAACAATTCCTGCTTATACTTTATTGGCCAGAACTGAGCCTCATGACCCAGTTTATTCTCAAGAGAAGCTAACCACCGTTACCCTCAACAAAATCAAAGTTCTGCTTATTAGCAGGAGGAAAGAAGGGGAGGATTTTTTGAGCAGACTAAAAGGGCACATTTCATGTCATGCTTCTATAGTTGACTTACATAGAAATGGGGATGATGATGATGATAAAAGGTAACATTGAATAAGAACTAACTACATACCAAATACTGTGTTAACTATCTTATCTGCATTGTCTCATTTAATCTTCACTACTTTGCAGTAGGAACTATGACTTCATTATAAAGAAGAAAAAAAGTCTTCAAGACACTATGAAGCTTTCTGATAATATATAAGGTTCAGGGAACAAAAGATAAGAGATTTCCTGTGTTTTCAAGGTGTGTTTGCATCAGCAAAGAACGTGTTATTTGTAAACAAGTTATTTTAAATTAGGTTTCCATAGTTCATAGTTCACTTTGGCATTTTCCTCCCCAGTACTTGGAATTGAACCCAGGGATGCTCTTCCACAGAGGTAGATACATCTCAGTCCTTTTGATTTTTATTTATTTTGAGATAGAGTCTCACTAAGATGCTGAGGTTCTGGCTCAGTAGCTGAGGCTAGCCTCAAACCTGCAATCCTCCTTCCTCAGCTTCCTGAGTTGCTGGGATTACAGGCTGATGCCACTGTGCTCCGCTCACTCACCAATTTTAATATAGTTAGTTTTAATACCGCTAAACTGCCTATCGTGATTAGGATCCAACTTCAGAGGGTAACCACAGGTCAAGTACAAAGGATTGTCTTGGGTTTACTGAAAGGCATCTGCTCCTTTTATGAGTGCCGCTAGGCCTGGGGTCAGAGACTGTTTGAAACAAACACAAACAAACACAAAAATTCAAGTTTCACTGACTCCCCCTTCCCTGACAGCAGGAGCAGGGAAGTCAAACTCAAGTGCTCACCTCCCTGGTATCCAGCTTAGACCACAGGGGCCATGATGGCTTCCTAGCCAAGGTCCTGCACTCCCTGACTTCCCATGACCCTGGGTGGCCCTGCCCCAGCAAAGCCTCATTCCTGTCACACCACTGTCTTCCTGCCTATCTCCAGCCTGAGAAAACCCACATCACAGGAATTGGCCTCTCACTTTACATTTATGGACACGAGTCCCAAGTGAGGGCTCAGCACAGCCGTAAGGTTCTGGGGCATTTCCCTAGTCCAATCAGTCCTGTTTCCCAGGGTTCTCTTTCCTTTCTTTCTAGCCTCAGACTTCCAACGCTCTCTGCATCCTCTTCATTCTCAGCTAAATTCATCAAGAAAATAGAAACAGGAGCAGAGGAGCTCCTGTTGCTGCCACCAACAGCACCCCCAGGGCGGGAGCCCCTTGTCCTCTGCCTGTCCTTTTCTTGCAGAGAGGGACTGTCCCTGACATGGAAGGCCAACTGCTTCCCCAGCACTGTGCCCCTTAAACTACTCTTTCTCCTGCATCATCGATTTCCCTTCTCTTCTGGGTCACTTCCATGAGCAAAAAATACGCAGCCAGGCCAGGTGCTGGTGGGCACACCTATAATCCCAGCAGTTCAGGAGGATTGGGAGTTCAAAGCCAGCCTCAGCAATGGCAAGGTGCTAAGCAATTCAGTGAGACCCTGTCTCTAAATAAAACACAAAACAGGGCTGGGGATGTGGCTCAGTGGTCGAGAGCCCCTGAGTGCAATCCCCAGGACTTTCCTGCCCCCCCCCAAAAAAAAAACAAAAACAAAAACAAAAAAACATAGAGCCATGGCTCCCAGCTCCAAAGTGCTAGAACCTAGGTGGAGCAAGATAATCTGATTTTGGAGCTTGATTCTGACTTGCCCTGAAATGTCTCCCTGGTCCTCCTAAAAAGCGGATCAGGGAGGGTTTAGATAATGGGCAGGGCTGGAAAAAAGGGCAAGAACTTTTGTCCTAAAAGATATTACTGAATTGCCAAGGGGTACTGTTCCTTTCAGGCTGGTTATCTAGGCTGACATGTAACAACTTGTATTGTGCAATAAAAGCCCAAGCCAACGGCCAAAGAAGTCATAGAATGTGGCTTTAGAGGTCACCCTGTTTAGTCGTTTTCTAAGCCACAGAGCTTGTTTATATAAATTCTTATCAGAAACCAAATATATAAAGCCATCCCTGGGGGGCTTTCCTCCCATACCTGTTTGGGACCTTCTGTAGTCCAAAAGGCCACGGATCCAGTTCAAGCCCCCCACCCCCCTTTATTTTTTTAATTTATTTTTTTAAATTTTTTTTTTAGAGAGAGAGAGAGAATTTTAATGTTTATTTTTTAGTTTTCGGCAGACACAACATCTTTGTTTGCATGTGGTGCTGAGGATGGAACCCGGGCCACACACATGCCAGGTGAGTGCGCTACTGCCTGAGCCACATCCCTGGCCCCCCCCACCCCCTTTAGAGGCAAGGAAATAGGATCCCAGAAAAGGGAGGGACACACCCCAGCTCTACACCACTGTGTAGGAGAGTTTGTTCTGGGACAACTGGCAGCCAGTTGTTGGAACTACATATTCATGTTGACTTCAAACTACAGCTTCTTTGAAGAAAATTTGTAAAGGCCCTTAAACATTTTATGTTGAGTTTAGTTAAAATTAGATATTTTAACATTAAGTTTATTGAACTGTAGTTTGCATATGACAGCTTGCACACATTCCAAGCATACCTTTCAAAGAGTTTTGAAATTTCTATACCTGGGTAAAAGCTATCTTGATAAAAATAAGGATTTTTTTTCCCCCTACACTGGGATTGAGCCGAGGGCCTCGAACATGCTAGGCAAGTGCTCTACCACTGAGTTATAACTTCAGTCCTTTGAAAAGTTTTATTTTGAAACAGTGTCTCACTAAGTTGCACAAGCTGGCCTCCAATTTGTGATCCTCTTGCCTCAGTCTCCCCAGCAGCTGGGATTACAAACCAGTCCACCAAACCTAATGCAATGTGGGATATTCCTGTTGCCCCAGAAGTTCCTCTGTGTTATGTCCCACTCAATTTCCCTTCTACTTGTGGCCCCAAGGAACAACAAATATACTTTCATTTATTATGTTTTTTTTTTTACCTTTCATGACATTTTGTATGTATGAAATCATACAGTATTTTTGTTCTTTTGAGTTTTGCTCAGCACATGCATAAGATCCATCCATTGATCTGCACATATCTGTCATTCATTTAATTTATTCCACTGCCAAGTGGTCCAATGTATAGAGAGGTAGTTATTATATGTGTCAACTTGGCTGGCCCTGAGGTTCCCAGACATTTGGTGAAACATTTCTCTCTGTCTTTGAGGGTGTTTTTGGAGGACATTGACATTAGAATCAGTGGAAAAGAGTCACCCCCATTCAATCAGTGAAGACCTGATAGAATAAAAGAGCTGAGAAAGGGGAACTCTGACTATCTGAGCTGAGAGTCTACTGTCCTTAGACAAGAACCACACCATGGCTCCCCTGGGTCTGTCTTCAGATCTCGGGAATTCTCTGCCTCCATAAATGCATGAGCCATTTTCTTGTAATAAATCTCTTCCTTTCTCGTGTTTTCTTCTGGTGTTGGGGATTGAACTCTGTAACACTTTACCACTGAGCTACATCACCGACCCTTCTTATTTATTTTGAGACAAGGTCTTAGTTGCCCAGAGACTCATTAAGTTGCTGAAGCTGGCCTCCAATTTAGGATCCTCATGCCCCAGCCTCCCAAGTCTCTGGGATTACAGGTGTGCACCACTGAACCTGGCTTTATAATAAATCTCTTTATGTCTATCTCTACATTCTGCTGGTTCTGTTTCTCTGGGACGACTCTGACTGACGCATATGGCTGTGTTCCAGTTTGTTTATCCACTCACCTGTTACTGGACATTTGGGTTGTCTGCAGTTTGGGGCTGTTATGAATGAAGCTTCTCATTATGTCCATGCAGTCTTTCTGTGGATTCCTACTTTCCTTTCTCCTGGGTAAATATCTAGAGGTGGAGTTACCAGGTTGCATGGTGGTGAGTCCTCTGGGAAGCAGTGACCCAGAGGGAGCGAGAAATTCAGGAGACCTACAGAGGTTCATGCCCACGAAATAAAAAGGGGAAAGGGAACAGGAGACAGGAGGGAAGATCTTCAGACCAGATGTGACCAGTGAGAGGAGGGGAGGAAGGAAGAGTGTGCAGGACCCTTAGGGTTTGGTACAGCTCTCAGGAGGTTTCACCAACTTGGAGGCAGCCCTCAGCGAAGCTCACCCAGTGAGGAGTCCTAGGCTGGGTAGGAATGCCAGGCCCAGTACCCCCTCAGTCTTTGGCTGGGCTGCCTGAGAGGAGCATAGCCCCAGTCCAAATGTGCCCGTGGACCCCAAAGATGCCGCAGCAGTGCTCTTAGCTAACTACACACCTCCTGGTCCGGCTCTTGTTGAAGGGAGACCTAAGAGCCAGCCAGAATTCAGGCCTTGATCCATGCAGGTCCACTTCTCTTTACGATTGGGGAGCAGTTCCTCCAGGGGCCCCATGAGTCCCTCCTTGAAGGGGGAGGTTAGTGGGATGAACAGCAGTCCCCATAGCTGCCCTTGGTCTCAGATCACAACTGGCATTCATCCTCTCAGTTCTCCATTATCCTCACTATACCTCCTGTCACTCCTGTGAATCTTTTTCTTGCAGGGAGAGGTACTGGGAATTGACCTCAGGAACACTCAGCCACTGAGCCACATCCCCAGCCCCGTTTTGTATTTTATTTAGAGACAGGGTCTCACTGAGTTGCTTTGTGCCTCACTTTTGCGGAGGCTGGCTTTGAACTCATGATCCTCCTGCCTCAGCCTCCTGAGCTGCTGGGATTACAGGTGTGGGCCACTGTGCCTGGCACTCCTGTGAATCTTGATGTCTTACTTGGTAGTGGTGGGAGCTCCTGGTCACCATGCCTTGGAAGTGGTAGGATATGCCAGCCCCAAAATATCTCTTTTGCATAAGGTTTATTTTGAGCTAAAGGCGCTTGAAAAGCATCAGGTGCAGGTGGGGCTCTCTGACCTTCCCTCAAAACCAGAGAGGAAACTCTGGTATGAAAGATGGCTCCCTGAAGTAGGAGGAAAGAAACATTCTTCTCACTTGAGGTGGGGGTCAAGGGTAGGAGAAATCTATATTGTGGAGGTGCCTATGTTTATGTAAAAAATTGTGTGCTTTTCTCCTATTTAGCTGTCTAATATCAGTTTCTAGAACCAACTGGACACCCTGAGAGAGAAGTTCTGCTTCCCTTATTTCCTTTTCAGGCCAGGGTTTCCGTCCTCATCCCCTGCTGTGCAGTTGGCCAAGGGTAAATATAGTCCCCCAAATAGAACAATAACTCTACCTCTTTCTGCTGGCAAGGGCTAGTTGCGACAGGTTATGAGGAATAGTATAGGGGCTCAGCATTGATTTTTTGTAGCAGCTAGACTAGTCTTAGTAAGTGGGAGTCTATACTAGGAGTCAGAAAAGTATAGCCAGGCTGAATCCGATGCAGCCTGCTTCTGTATGGTTTTAATGTTAAGAATGGGTTTTACATTTTTTTAAGAAGTTCAAAAAAAATCTAAAGATGAATCTTTCTTTTTTGTTGTTGTTCACTACCTGACTTCTCCTGTTGAATGTAAGTTTCTTTTTCTTTTTTGTGGTGCTGGGTTGGAACCCAGGGAGGGCCTCATGCATGCGAGTCAAGTCCTCTGTTAAGTAAGTTTAGTAGCAGCAGGGACTTTGTTTTATTCATGATGGGACAATCTGGCACAGCCAAAGTGGGCAACAACATGTTTTTCCCTTTGAGACAAGATCTTGCTGTGTTGCTCAGGCTGGTCTCTAACCCCTGGGCTCAAGGATCCTCCTGCCTCAGTCTCCTGAGTGCAGGGACAACAGGCACACACTGTCACACCAGGCATGTGATAATGTGTTAATCTATGGAACCTTCATGTGTTGACAGTAGGAGGCAGGTCTTGAAAACTGTTGGGCAGTTCCTCAAGAAGTGAAGCATAGAATTACCATATGACAAAGCCATTCCTCTCCTGGGTGTGTATCCCAAGGGATGGAAACAAGGGTTTGAATAAAAACTTGGACGTAATGTTTATGACAACACTATACACAAGAGTCAAAAGGTGAAAACTGTCCAAAGGGCCATCAGTTAATGAATGGTGAAATAAAATACGGTGTAGTCATACAGTGGAGTATGATTCATCCACAAAGGAAACGAAGCTCTGTTACATGCTACAACAGGACGGAACCTTGAAAAAGTTATTCTAAGTGAAACAAAGTCAGACACCAAAGGACCTGTGTTATATGACTTCATTCATATGAAGTATCCAGAACAGGAAAATCCACAGAGACAGAAAGCAGATTGGTGGTCACCAGGGGCTGGGGAGAAAGGAACACAGGGGCAAGAAGTTTTCTTTTGGGGTGACAAGAAAGTTCTGACCAGTTGATGGTGATGGTTGCATAATACTCTAAAGACGACTGCCCCCTGAGAGTACACTTTAGGATGGTTCTAATAGTACATTGTGTGTCATATGTACTTTATCAAAATTCTAAAAAACAATTTCTATAAAAATAGAAAAAAAAGATAATCTGTTATTGAATGTTCAATGCTTGACTGTTTCCAACTTTCAATATTAAAACTAAACTTGATACAGATGCAGTGGTGCATGCCTAAAATTCCAACACTCAGGAGGCTGAGGCAGAAGAATCACCAAGTTCAAAGCCAGCCTCAGTCAATTAGCGAGACCCTAAACAACAGGAGACCCTGTCTCAAAATAAAAAATAAAAAGGGCTAAAGATGAGGCTTAGTAGTCAAGTGCCCCTGGGTTTAATCCCCGGTACCAAACAAACAAACTAACCAAACAAATCTATGTTTACACAATTGCTCATGAATATGATGGCTTTTCTTGGCTTATCAACCATTTCTATTTCTTCTTTTGCTCATTTTTTGTAAATGTTCTTCTTAGGAGTCTGAAGATTCTTTTTATGGTAAGGATAACTATTCCAGTTATTTTCATGGCAAATGTTTTGCTGGCTTGTAGTTTGCTTAAAATTCTTGTAGAACGTAGTTTCTTTTTCTTTTTTCCCCCTTTTTTTTGGTACCAAAGATTGAACACACTGGGTTTAATCTGGGTGCTTTACCACTGAGTGACATTCCTGGCCCTTTTTATTTTTTATTTTGAGACAGGATATCTCTAAATTTTTGAGGCTGGCTTTGAACTTTTGGACCTCCTGCCTCAGCATCCCAAGCTGCTGGGATCACAGGTGTGCACCACCACACCTAGCAGTAGTTTCATCTCTGTAGAGATACAAGTTCAAGAAATAATGGGTATTAAAAAATAAAGATGAAACCTTACATGTGTATGAAATTGAGCTTAATCAGAACTGTTACCTATGGCTGTCTGGTTGTGCACAACATAGGAGTTTTGTTTACGTAGATTATACCGTGAATGGGATTTCTGGATTTGTCCAGTGCACAACTCTAGTAGTTGTATGTGGTGACCCCTACTTTGATAGGCAATAAATGGTCTTCAGTGAATAGTTGGATGTTTTGTAACAAGGACAGCAGAAAGCCATTAAAGATGGTTTTGAATTTTATGATAGAAGGTCCCTTGGAGATTATCTATCTAGTTCAAACCTCTCATGTTTCAGATAAGGAAACCCAAGATCTAGTGAGAGAAAGTGCCATGATTCATTCAGGACAGAATAAAACCCCCAGGTTTATAGACTCTTTGCTAATTTCCTTTTTTGTTTAAGAACAATATTCACTGCTGGCAGGAGTCAGCACTGCAAATTGCTTTTTTTTTTTTTTTTTAATGCTCAGGGTCAAACCCAGGGCCTCTCATCAACCAGGCAAGTGCTCTGTGTGGAGCTACACCCCAGCCCTGTAAATCACATCATAAAGCCTCTATAGAAAAGAAAAATGTACAACTATTTTGCTTCCTCTAATCTTTGTCGGGAACAATCCCAGGATGCCTACGCAGAAATTGTTTAGCTCTGGGTCTTTGCTTTTCAGCGTCTTCAAATTTTCTCAGGGTGAACAATTCCTGTTCAAGGAAACCCTTGAAAGCATTTTGTTTGCTTCTGTCCTGACGTTAGCTGGCAAGCTGTGTGGTTTAGCGGGTCGTTAGCTTGGAAGTAATCTGAGAACAGTGTCTCTGGAGGCCTGCTGAAGTCCTTTGAAGTTTGCAATGGGGAAATGACATATTGCTTCAAATTATAATTCAGAATCAAGCAGAGCCTGCGTGGGCACTATGGGAGGCCACAGGAAGCCATTGCTGGGAATTAAGTGCCTTGGGCTTCAAATTAATAGCCAGCTGCATATTGCCGATTCATTTTCCCCAGGCTCCACAGCCAGACAGTGGTCAGTAGATGGATATGCGGGAGAGGACGTGCGTACCCCAGCGTGCTGTGCCCATGCCAGGAAGAAGCCAACCCAGGGAGCCTCGTGGAGAGGGCTGGCGACTCTGGAGGAGGGCAGTGTGGCGGAATCCAACCTGAGCCAGGCCTTGACAGCCGCGGATCTGGAGCAGAGGAGTCAAAAGGAAGAGATGGGGAAGGCCTTGTGGGTGAAGAAGGTGACAAAGCCTAAGGGCCTAGAAGAAGAACCCTACTAGGTGTGTCTGGGAAACATGATATGGAGCATGTCATTTCAGTAGGGAGAAGTTAGGAAAGGAAGTTCAGTCTAGCTTGGTAGGTCCCTAGGTCTCCAACGACAGGGTTGTGTTCTTTTCTGTCTCTGTGAAAAAAAAAACAAACCTGATATAGTCAACTTTTAAAGAGGCGAGGTTCATTGTGGCTCACGGTTTAAGAGGTTTCAGCCCACGGTCCTTGGGGCCTGTGGCATCAAAGGACATCGTGGCAAGAGTGGGGGCAGCACAGGACATCATGGCGAGAGCAGGTGAGGAAGGACCCCCTCACCTAATGGTGGCTGGGTAGCAAAAGGAGAAAACAAGGGGCTAGGGTTGCAGATCCCCTTCCAGGGCAAGCCCCCAGAGACCTCACTTCCAATTAGGCCCCGCCTCTTAAGGGCGCCACCGCCTTCCCGCAGCGCTGCAGGCTAGGGGCCAAGCCTTAACATGCGGCCCAGGGGGTGGTTTCCAAAGTAGAGCAGGGGTTTAACCATTTCTCTGAAGACAACAGGGAGACATGAAAGGTTTATGAGTAAGAACATTATAAGACAAGGCGATGTTGGTGTCTGATTCCAATTCAGACCCGGTTAGTGAAAGACTATCCAAATGGGATTGAGATGGGGCTCAGGAGGATTAAGTCATCCAGAGAGAAATATTGCATGGATTCTTTTTTTGGGGGGCGGGGGGGCGAATGGGTCTTTGTGGGAGGGATGATCGCCTGTTCTTAGTTAGGAAAGCATGAAGTTGTTGCAGTTGTTGTGCGACGCTGAATATAGATGGATATGGATGCCCGGGGAGCCTGCTACTCACTTGCCAGTTGCTCTCAGCCCCCACCTGCCCTTTCCGCACTCTGCTGTGTATCAGAGAAAGACAAATTGTATTTCCCAGTTTCCCTTGAGAGCTGGCTTTTGTTTAGGTTCACACCGAAGGCGTGGGTGTGATAAATAAAAACTGCAAGGAGGAGAGAATCCACTCCCTTTCTGCTTCTGGATTCTGGTGTCCTCTTTAGCAGCAGAAGTAAATGATGGTGACCTCATTGGCTCTAGTGGACCTGGGTGGGAGGGCCACAGGGACAGGAACAGTGACTTGGAAATATAGGCTCCTAGGTTCTTGCTCAGGCAACTGAACTCCAATGGCAAACAGAAGCCTTAGGGACACTGTGCCTCTGAGCTTATTTATTTATTTAGGGTGTAGTTGGACATAATACCTTTTTTTAAATTTATTTATTTATTTATTTATTTATTTATTTATTTATTTATTTATTTATTTAATGTAGTGCTGAGGATTGAATCCAGCGCTAGGCAAGTGCTAGGCAAATGCTCTACCAATGAGCCACAACCCCAGCTCTGCCTGTGAGCTTTTGGAAACATTTTTGCTCTTATGTCCCAGGTTGATAGTGATTTCCTGAAGTTACTAATTTTTCTATCCTTTTACCTCCCCTCTTTTGTTCTTTCTAATATCCTTGTCACCAGTTCCATTATTAATCTGAAATATTCACTCTTTTTTCTTTTCTTTTCTTGATCCTGATTAGTCTGGTACCTACAGAATTTCTTCATTTGGCTTCTAGGATACTACCAGGCTTTCCTGACATCCTTCTGGATGTCCTTTGCAGTCTCTTGCTAGATCCCATCTTAAGTGTGACTCCAAATACTGGGCATGATTACTGTTAGTGATCTTTCCTGTTAAAAGTTAGTTAACTTTCCAGTGATCCTAAAGATCTAAAGATCTAGCCTTGAGGCTGGGGATGTGGCTCAAGCGGTATGCGTGCGGCCCGGTTCGATCCTCAGCACCACGTACAAACAAAGATGTTGTGTCTGCCGAAAACTAAAAAATAAATATTAAAAAATAAATAAATAAATAAAAAATAAACATCTAGCCTTAAGGGTTGATGATATAGCTCAGTTGGTAGAGTGCTTGCCTTGCATGCACAAGGCCCTGGGTTCGATCCCCAGCACTAAAAAAAAAAAAAAAAATCTAGCCTTATCTGTAATACAGCCCTATAATCTAGGCCCATAGGCATAATCTCATTTTACATTCAGGGAAAATTGAAGATTTTTTTTTTTTAACCCTACAGATTATTTCATTAATCCTATCTTTTTTTTTTTTTTTTTTTAGTGCTGGCACTCAAACCTAGGGCCTTGCACATGATAGGCAAGTATTCTACCACTGAGCTACATTCCCAGCTCCTCCTTAGTGCTATCTTTGCGTATGTGTGTGTGTATGTGTGTGTGTTGGGGGCCAGGTACTAAGATTGAACCTAGGGATGCTTTACCACTAAACTATATCCACAGTCCTTTTTATTTCTTATTGTGAGATAGGATCTTGCTAAGTTGCCCAGGCTGACCTCAAATTTGTGATCCTCCTGGTTCAGCCTCCAGAGTAGATGGGATTACAGGTGTGTGCCATCATGCCCAGTCCATTAATGCCATTTTTGGAGGTAATTTTATATGTTGATTTTTACCTCTGAGGTACAGACTTCATTTCAGACTGTTATAGCTAAAAGGAGCCCAAGAGTTTTGCTCACTGCTAGGATATTACCTCATTTATTACCTCATTAAAAACTCCACAATTGAGCCAGGCGTGGTGGTGCACGCCTGTAATCCCAGTGGCTGAGATAGGAGAATTATGAGTTCAAAGCCAGCCTCAACAACTCAGTGAGAACCTGTCTGTAAATAAAATGCAAAATAGGGCTGAGGATGTGGCTCAGTGGTTGAGCACCCCTGAGTTCAATCCCTGGTACCAAAAAGAAAAAAAAGTCCCACAGTCAAGGTTCTGGTTATCTCCTTTGCAGGTTCAAAAATATTCTTTTTTGTTGAGCCTGCCTAAAATCAATCAAATTCAAGAAAGTACAGTAAAATATTTATACTTTTCAGATGTTAAAATGAAATGTAAACCACCATTTGAAACATTAAGTTCCTGAGGAAGGGATTCGTAGTTTTAAGGTAACTAAAAGAACTCCAATGATATTATTTGTGTCCATGAGCATGGTATATCTTCATTTATTTAAGTCTTCTTTAAATTCTCTTAACAATATTTTGTTAGAGTTTCCAGAATTGAGGTATTATAAATGTTTTTAAAAATTTAAAGATATACTTTATGACTTGTGAAGTTGAGGCAGGAGGATTGCAGGCTTGAGGCCAACCTCAGCAATTTAGTGAGGCCCTCAACAACTTAGGAAGACCCTGTCTCAAAATAAAAAAGTAAAAAGGGCTGGGGATGTAGTTCAGTGGTAAAGCATCCCTAAGTTCAATCCCTAGGATGCCCCCCCCAAAAAAGAATATATTTAAAATATTGTTGGGGCTGGGGTTGTGGCTCAGCGGTAGAGCGCTCACCTAGCATGCGCGAGGCCCTGGGTTCAAACCTCAACACCATATAAAAATAAATAAACGTGTACAACTAAAAATAAAAAAATATTTAAAAAAAATAAATAAATAAAAAAATAAAATATTGTATTGGTGCATTGTGATTATACATAATAGTGGGATTCATTATGTCATATTCACACATGCACATAACATAATTTGATCAACCTCATTCCCCAGTTTCAAAATATGCCAAAGTCTGTCTGGGCACAAAATAACCGAGCCACCACACACCTTGTAGATTCAAACAGCAATTCTTTATTCCCGAACTCTCACCGGCACTCTACAAGCACGTTCTGGGAAAATTCCACACCTCCACCGGGTTCTGCATCCCAAAATACTCTCTGAATCCCGCGAGAACTCAACGGGAACTCAAGGAGCGGGCAGGCGCCTGAGGCAGCAGGATACGCCCTATTCCCAGCAGGGTCCACCGTAAACCTGGAACCCCCCTAATCCAGCAGGATCCACCCTAAACCCAGATCCACCCTGGTCCTTGAGCAGGGTCACCTTTCTCAAACATTCATGCAATGTTACTGCAAATGACCTGGGTCCAAGGCAAGCCCATTTCCACAATGGAGAGTCCTCCCTCTAAGCAACATTGGGTAGGCTGACAAAGAAATTGCCATGCATCATTCCTACTTGGCTATGGCTCTCAGCAAAAATAGACTTTTTTTTTTCTATTTTCTTTTTATACCAGGAATTGAACCCAGGGGTGCTAAACCACTGAGCCACATTCTTGGCCTTTTTTAACATTTTTATTTAAAGACAGGGTCTCTCTGAGTTGTTTAGGGCCTCATAAGTTGTTAAGGCTGGTTTTGGACCAACAATCCTCCTGCCTCAGACTCCCAACTGTTGGGATTATAGGGATGCAGTATTGTGCTCAGTTAGAATATTATACAATTAAAAAAATCTGGCTTTTCTTTGTCTTTCTTTTAGCATTACTTGCAAAGCATCTTACCATGTCTCTAAAGGATTTTATTAACAAGAGTAATAGCTGCATAGTTCAGATGGCAACTTTTAAACTACTACTATTACTTAATACTTTTTACTTAATACTTTTCCTTAATGATAATGTCTTCACTATGTTTTGTAGCATTTGCTTCATTGTGTTAAATAGAAAGTCTAGTATTTCACTGGGCGCCTTGGGGAATAGTTTAGAGTAACTGCAGACTGAGTTCCAAACCCAACACACCAAATAAAGAGGGTTTTCACTGAAAATGTCAGTTTACTTTGAATATTTCCCCATCATGTAAGCAGTCTTCATTTCTTCCCAACAATCAATATATTCATTTACCACCTCTTACCTCCTTTAGTTTTATTCCAAGGATTTTGGAGGGGAGTGGGGGTGACTATTGATCAGTCTTAAGGCAAATTTAATCTTGAATTTGATCACTCTATAATACTCCACATTGCTACCTGGCTGTGCTAACTGCCATCACAAATAATATAAAACATATCTATCATTTATTCATTTATTTCATCAACAAACATTTTAGTGAGGTGACATCTAGTATGTGCTGTAGGAATCTGATATATTCAGCTCAGTTTCAGAGCTGAGTAAACATGGTTTCTCCCGCCCAGGGACTTTCAGGCTATGTGATTCCACTAGAAACAAATCTTTGCAGCCACTGCTGGCCCTTGCTGGATGTTCCTGGAGGGCTTCGTCATAACCACTTGCTTTTCTCAGCTTCCTGCTGTATCCAATGGCCAATAGAGTCCTGGAGACTAGAGAGGATGATCACTGGGCAGTTTACCTTGATGAAAGCATCTTCCAAAGCACGCCAACTTAGGTCAAGACCGATTTCTTCCAGAATGTTCTGAACCTCTCCCCTTCCCACCAACATACTTCCTGGATCCTGTGGAAGCTTTGTGGCCAGTTGAGTCTGCCTTCCCCCACAACCCTCAGATCCTTGCTTTAATCTCCAAAACACAGGTCTCCCCGCCATCTGTCTTCTTCCACACCCTCCTCTGCATTCTGCTCCATGTTGCCTCTTCCTGTTGCTTTGCTCCTCTCAAGTTTCCACTGCACCTGCTACAGCCTCACCCCATACCATGCATATCCCTCCAGGAATGCAAGCTATTCCTAGAAGCCCCCTCTACCTCCTTGTCCAGCAGACACCCAACTCCTCTGAGTTTCTCAACCACTCTCTCATGAAGATGTGACTAGTTGCCCACTTCTCAAATGCCCAAGGTCAGGAGTTCTTTTCAGGGATGCCTCTGAACCATTTATAAACAAATCCCCTTGGGGAGCTTTCTGTTGTTCTTCCAATCAACTTTCTCTTTCATCCTTTAAATCTTCTTCATTCTCAGATGTCCCATAGGACCTCCTATGTGTTAACCTAGTGTCCTGCCAATCCCCATTGGCCGGCATCTGGGTAGTAGGGGCCATCAGAGCCATGCCCAGGGCCCCTGGGATTCTTCCATAGTTTGGGGCACACAATTCCTCTGTGCTTTCACTCTCCGCAGCCAGCACTCTGTCCCTGTCTGTGGATTGTCCTTAGGTCGCCAAACTCAGAGAACCAGAGTGGCTCCAATTTACATCTTCCCTCTCCTCCAGGACAGCTCTTACCCTTTCACTGATGGGTTTAAGTACCTGGGCAATTGAGGCAGGAGACTCCCCTGAAGAATGAGCCCAAGTCAGTTACCCTTCAGGCGACTTTGCTGTCATTGTATGCTTGCTTGACCTCTCTACCTTCCTGGTTTTTCATTCCACTTCACTACAGGTTTTTCCTAGGAGATATATATATATATATATATATATATATATATATATATATATATATATATTACTGGAGATTGGAACCAGAAGCACTTTACCACTGAGCCACATCCTAGCCTTTTTTATTTTTTATTTTGAGACAGTGTCTTGCTAAATTGCTTAGGGTCTCACTAAATTGCTGAGGCTGGCCTCGAACTTGCAATCCTCCTGCCTCAGCTTCACAAACTGATGGGATTACAGCATGCACCCAGCTTCTGGAATACTTTCTAATAACTCACTGTGCAGGAATGCTCATCTAAGAGATGGCTTCTGAGACACCCAATCTCAGACAGTCAACACCTAGGTCGTCTCCAGTGAGGTCTCCCTCATTTCTTCTACTGTGGAAGAGACACTTTCCCTTCAATACATGACCCAGGTACTAGCCTTCTCCCTCCTTTCCTGCCTCTTCTCTGCATTAACATGACCTTCCTAGGAAATCTTATCTACTCTCATTGCTGCATGTGCCTTCTGTATTAGTTTCCTATGGCTGCTACAACAAAATAACACAGACTGAGTGGCTTATATAGAAGCTGATAGCCTGACAGTTCTGGAGGCTAGAAATCCATGATTAAGATGTCAGAGGGTTGGTCCTTCCGAAGGCTGTAAAAGAAAGTTCCATTACTCACTCTTAATTTCTAGTGTGCTGTTGGCAATTGACATTCTCTCACTTGTAGATCTCTGCCATTGTCTTCATGTGACATTCTCCCTGTGTGTGTGTCTGAGTTCAAATTTCCCTTTATTATAAGGATACTAGTCATATTGAATGAGGCCTCACCCTAACAAACTCATTTTAATCAAATTATCTCTGTCAAGACCTTATTTCTAGCTGGGGGCAGGGGAGTTGTACACCTGTGATCCAGCAGCTCAGAAGGCTGTGAGGCAGGAGGATCAAGAGTTCAAAGTCAGCCTCAGCAACTTATCAAGGCTATAAGCAACTAAATGAGACACTGTCTCTAAATAAAATATGAAAATGGGCTGGGGATGTGGCTCAGTGGTTAAGCGCCCCTATGTTTAGTCCCCAGTACAAAAAAAAAAAGACCTATTTCCATATATAGGTCACATTCTAAGGTACTGGTTTGAACACAACATACACACTTAAAAGGGATATAATCCAAACTATATTTTTCCTAGAGAGAAATTGAATAATATTTCCCTGCTCCATGGGTCAAAATCCCAGAGAGGGGAAAATGGGGTTTTGGCTTGGTAGCTACTACCCATGAACCAGGTATTGGTTATTTGGAATTTGTTGGAGACTGTTCTGCCCAAACCTTGCTGCCTGTTTTGCAACACATAGCTCAGCCTCTGTCATGAGCTGTGTATAGTAACATTCAGCCTCTCCTAGGTTTCCCACATGCTCAGGTTAATTATAATGATTCCAACTTCTGTTTCACGTCCCCTCTCACCATGCAGATCCTGAACCTTGAGTCCCATTGGAACAAAGGTAAAGTAAAGGGCAGGCCCATGAGAGGAGCTTGCTGTGGTTCAGCAGGAGAAAAGCACACAGATTTTACACGCGCATGGGAGGTCCAGGTGAAAGGGATGACCCGGGACAGTGGCCAGGCACGGGGCTGAACAAAGAGAAGCATTCGTGGGAATTTCATCTCCTGCTTTTAAGAAGAAAAGGGAGTTGGGAGCACGTCTCTGGCATCTGCTGTTTCCCAAGAAGTATGTTCAGCTCAAAATAATCCTGAGGCCAAAGTGACGTATTTCGAGATAGCATATTCTGCCACCCTGCAGTCACCTGCTAAGGTAGTGAGGGTTAGAATGTCAATAGGGGTGGGGGGAGTGGGGAGGCTGGGGTTGTGGCTCAGAGGTACAGTGCTCACCTAGTGTGCTTGCCTAGCATGCATGAGGCACTGGATTCAATCCTCAGCACCACATAAAAATAAAATAAAGGTATTGTGTCCACCTATAACTAAAAAAAATAAAATAAATATATTGAAAAAAAAGAATGTCAAACGCTGAAATTTTGGAGGTGCATGAGTCAGTCCATATCTGTTTCAGTCTTGGGCTTTTTTAAAAAAAAATTTTTGTTGTTGATAGATTTTCATTTTATTTATTTATATGCAGTGCTGAGAATTGAACCCAGTGCCTCACACATGCCTTGCAAGCATGCTACCGCTCAGCCCCAGCCCCAGCCCCAAGGGTCTTTAGTTTTTGCAACTGAACAAATTCCTAAGTTGATCCACATCCAAGATGCATCTCCTTGAAATCTCCTTCTCTTCTGATGTTTCCCGGTCAGTGTGTTTGACCTTCATCTACTCAGAAATTGGAGAGTGTCTTCTCTAAGAAGCTAAAAATAATGTGGTTCTCAGCCTCCTTTGAAGTCAGAGGTGGCCAAATGACACATCAGCTTCCAGTGTCTGGGAATGTTGACCTCTAGAGTTTAATCGTCCCTCCCCCCATACATAACTAATCTCTGAGTCTTCTTGATACTATTTCTTAAATCTTTCTGTTATGAGGTGAATTTTGGTTCTCAATTTTTATATTGAAATCCTGACCCCCAGTATCTCACAAACAATTCTACTTGGAAGTAGCATTGCTGATGTAATTGGTTAAGATGAAGTCATCGTTATTATCTGAACGTTTATACTCCCCAAATTCATACGTTGACATCCCCCGTGAGGTGATGACCTTAGGAAGTCACTGGGTCGTGGGAGTGGAGCCCTCTTGAAAGGGTGAGTGCCCTTCTAAAGAGGCCCCTCCTCCACTGAGGACACAGTGACGAGGTGCTGCCTATGAGAAGACGGAACCTCAGCAGACATCAAATCTGTTGATGCCTTGATCTTGAACTTCTCAGCCAGAGAAATAAATTCCTGTGTTTATAAGCAGCCCAGTCTCTATGGTATTTTGTTACCGTAGCCCCAACGGTCTGACAGCAATACTGGAGCAGGGTGGACCTAAAATCCAGTGCGATTGGTGCCTTTATCAGACATGTGAAAACCGGGAGAAGGCCGTGTGCCCACAGGGGCAACACTGGAGTGAATGTGGATGCAGGGAGGATGGCTCTCACCAGAAGCTACACAGAGGGGAGGAAGGATCCTACCCAGAGTCCCTAGGTGCCCTGTTGACACCTTGACTTGGGAACCGTAACCTCTGGAACAGGGAGCGGACACCTTTCTGTTGTTTTAAGGTGCCTGGTTTGTGGCACTCGGTTACTGCAGCCCAAGGAGAGCAGCACTCTCTAATCCACTGACTCTCTCCCTGGTCGCCAGGCTCTTGTGATCCTGCAAGAGCCTCTAGAATGGTCTTCCCACTTCCTGGGTTGTTTCCTTTCCATTCATTCTCCAGCAGTTTTCTTAAGCTCCAGTTGCTCCCCTGTGTACACCCCTTCCAGGGGCCTCTCAGTACCCCAAGATGGATTCTGAAGCCTCTTACCCCATACACACGCCCCCCTGTGCCCTTATGGCTTCACCCTGTCCTCGATTTTTATGGTACTCTCAATGATTGCAATGCCCCATTGTTCCTACTGGCTGACCTCTGGCTTTAATTTTCCACTTGGGAGATGTTCCTTCTCCTAAGAAGCGGTCCCCAACTCCTCACATAGTGCCCATGCTGAATGCTTTTGTAAAGCCTGGCTCTTGCCCCTTCAGAGGATAGATGCCACTTACTGTGATGCTCATCTGTCTGCCTCCGTAGTCTGTGAGCTGCCCAAAGGAAGGGGCTGGGTCATTTTAGTATGTGACCTCTGTGCCTCCTTGTGACTGGCGCATTTCGGGTGCTTGATCCATTGAGGAAAACAGAAGGCTGTCTCTTTTTGTCATCTTCTCTGTGTTAGCCACCTTTCCCTCACTGTGACAGAATCCTGAGACAATTGACTTATAAAGAAGAAAGGTTTTTGGGCTGGGGATGTGGCTCAAGCGGTAGCGCACTCACCTGGCATGCGTGCGGCCCAGGTTCGATCCTCAGCACCACATACAAACAAAGATGTTGTGTCCGCCGAAAACTAAAAAAAAATATTAAAAATTCTCTCTCTCTCTCTCTTAAAAAAAAAAAAAAGAAAGAAAGGTTTATTTTGGCTCACAGTTTTGGAGGGTTCAGTACGTGATCAGTTGGGCTGTTGCTTTGGGCCTTGTCAGGCAGCACATCATGGTGAGAACTCATGGCAGAGCAAAACTATTCACTCCTGGCCAGGAAACAAAACAGGAAGAGGAAGAAGCCTGGTCCTACAATGTGCTTCAAGGGCAAGTCCCCAGTGACCTGAGGACCCCCGCTTGGCCCTACCATCTACTGATCATCCTGGGGACCAAGTCTTCAACATATGAAGCTTTGGGGCACATTCAAGATCCAAACTATAACATTCTCCACCGGTTTCACATTTTGAAAGATCTTCACCATCAAACACAAGTTATTTATTCATTCTTTTCTTTTCTTTCTTTCTTTCTTTTTTTTTTTGTTTGTTTATTGGGGGTTAAACCCATGGATTTGCAAGTGCTTTACCACTAAGCCACATCCCCAACCCTTTTTATATTTTATTTTGAGACAGGAGCTCACTAAGTTGCTGGGGCTGACCTTGACCTTGAGATCCTCTTACCTTGGCCTCCTAAACCTTTGGGATTACATCCAGCCCTTTAAAAAAATGTTATTTTGAAACAATTGCTCAGGCTGGCCTCAAACTTGTGATTCTCCTGCATCTTGAATATCTGGGGCACAGGATGCACACCTGTAATCCTGGCAACTGGGGAGGCTGAGGCAGGAGAATCACAAATTTAAGGCCGACCTCAGCAACTTAACAAGAATCTGTCTCAAAATTTAAAAAAATAAAATAAAAAGGGCCAGGGATGTAGTTTGGTGAGAATGCAGTTCAGTAGTAAAGCATCCCCGGGTTCAATTCCCAGTGTCAAAAAAAAAAGATTGAATACCTGGGAATACTAGTGTACCATTGTGATTGACCACAATTTATGAAATTAATCTTTGTGGCCTTATCAGAGAAATTAATTTATTTTTCTATTGAAAATAGTTGGACAGGGCCGGGGATGTGGCTCAAGTGGTAGTGCGCTCGCCTGGCATGCGTGCGACCCGGGTTTGATCCTCAGCATCACATACAAACAAAGATGTTGTGTCCGCCAAGAACTAAAAAATAAATATTAAAACTCTCTCACTCTCTCTCTCTTAAAAAAAAAATAATTGGAAACCTCTCTAAGCTGTTTTCTTTCAGGGGAATAACTGAGGACTTGGAAATCCTGGTTTTTGAATCTATCCTTCCCCTGCATTTATTAGATAAGGGAACTGAGGCCAAGAGAGGTTAACATAACATAGAGTTTACAGGAAGTCTGTGGCGGCACCAGGCCAAAATTCATGTTTTCTGACTTCTGCTCCAGGATTTCTCTTGTTCTTCCACAGCAGGTGAGACTTCAAGAGGTCAGGTGTGGCCTGCAGGTGAGTGTGTGACAGTGGCCATCTAGGGGGAGGGGAAAGGGCTGGATTTGCAGCATTTGTGGTCTCTGTGGTGTCGGTGACCCTTGGCTGATCAGGCTCCCTGTGCGAAGCCTCTGAACATAAGAGCTGGTCCAAGCTGACCCCGCCATCCTGCTAGGTACAGTCATGAACTTGGACATTGTCGATTCATGTTCTCAGGAGACCTCCATGATCTCTTCCTAAAGGTGGTGCTGGAGGCTCCTGCCCCTCAGAAAGTAGCCATTGCCAGAACATGCCAAACTCGGGCCACAGGACTGTGTAAAAGGCTAAAAATAAAATGCAAGGATCCCAAAGGAACGCCCTGTGGAAATGTGACGGGGCGGAAAACTTGTCTGGGTAGAAAGTGCACCTTCAGTTGCTTTTTTATTTTTAGAATTGCCTGTAGAATATACCCAAGCTCCCCACTTAATGTAGGGAGACCTCAGGCCAGTTTGTGAATCTCTCAACCTCTGTTCCTTTATTTTATTTTATTTTTTGATGGGGGGGTTACCAGGGATTGAGCTCAGGGGCACTTGACCATGGAACCATATCCCCTTCCCTATTTTTACAGGGTCTCACTGAGTTGCTTAGCGCCTTGCTTTTGCTGAGGATGGCTTTGAATTTGTGATCCTCCTGCCTCAGCCTCCTGAGCTGCTGGGATTACAGGCGTGGGCCACACACCCAGCAGTTTCTTTTCATTCTTTTTTTTTTTTTAATACCTTAATTAATTAATTAATTATATGGTGCTGAGGATTAAACTCAGTGCCTCACATGTGCTAGGCAAGCGCTCTACCACTGACTTACAACCCCTGCCCAGTTTCTTCATTTTTAAGATCCTTCCTTATAAGGTGGATACAGAATAAAATGACATAAGACCTGTGTGGTGCCCACCACACCACCCAGACATGTTCAGGATGCAAGAAGTACCTGTGCTCTCCTTTTATGGCTTGAACATTTCCTGCTTGTTCAAATCTTTACATTTTTTTTTCTTTTTGCAGTACTGGGGATTGAACCCAGGGGTGCTCTACCACTGAGCTACACCCTAGGCCCTTTTGATTTTTATTTCAAGATAGGATTTTGCTGAATTGCTCAGGCTGGACTTGAACTTGCAATCCTTCTGCCTCAGCCTCCCACGTTGCTGGGATTACAGGAGTGTGCACCCCACCATGCCAGCTCTTCTTTACATTTTTGAAGACCTGGCTTTCTATTAATGAAAAATTAATTTTACTTGGTGTCCTAACAGATATTTAGAGGCAGGAAGTTTTTCTGTGGACTGACTATCTAACTTAATTGTCTTTAATATCCAGTGGTTTTGTAGGACTTAGGGTTAGGGTTCAGTTAGACCCTCTACCCAGGTAGAAGGTAAGATCTCAGGCAAGTCATGCTCTGGAATGTGGACCAAGGTGCTCAAGAGAGAGAATGAGGAGTCTGCTCATGATTAAGGCTATAACCAGAAATGACATTAGGGCCCCAGCTATGGGCTGGGCATTTGACCCATAGAATCTTCTTTGATTCTCACATGAAGCCTATGAGGGTGGAACTATTCCCATTCTATCAATGGGAAAGTGGATGTTCAGAGAAGTCTATGCATTCACTCGACAATATTCCTTGAGCAGCTACTATATGCCAGGTGTTGTTCTAGAAGCTTCAGCGGAACATGAATGAAACAGATAAAAATCACAGCCCTGGTAGAGCCGAAGGCAATAGAGCAATAAACAAGGTAAAAAAGTGAAGATGTGGAGCATGTGAGGTGGTGCTAAGTGCCTTAAAAAACATTAAGCCGAGCAGGAACTAGGGAGTTAAGGGAAGGCTGCAATATGGTTGAAGGTGGTCATGGAAGGTCTCGTGAAGAAGATGACCCTGGAGCAAGAAAGACATGGAGGAGGTGTGGGGGTGGCCCTTGTGGATAACTCCTTCAGAAACTTGCCTGGAGTTACTAGGAACTGACGGGTGGGCACTGGAGTTATCAACTTTCAAGCAAGTGCTCTCATTTCAACAAGAGAGACTCTCTCTCTCTCTCTCTCTCTCTCTCTCTCTCTCTCTCTCTCTCTCTCTCTCTCTCTCTTTCTCTCTCCTGTCTTGGGAATCAAACCCAGGGTCCAGGGCCTCCTGCGTGCTAGGCAAGTGCCCTACCACTGAGCTACACCCCCCAGCTCAAACCTCATTTTCCAGAAGCAGTGCCACCGTCCTCTGACCGGGGATTGTGCATGTGTGTGCATATGCACACATGCACACGTGTGTGTGGCACCCCGAGGTGTGCTATGTGTTGTCCAGGAATGTGCTGTGTTGACCTTGGGCCCACCCCATGAGGACCTGAGCTTCCCTACTACACGTTGCGGGAGCTGAGGCCTCACACGGTTGATTTGCATGGAAACTTGGCAGCATTTCTAGTCACTTCACCCTGAGCCCTGCACCACATTCCAGCGGCTTTATTTGTGTGCCTTGGAACCCTGCCAGGCCTGGGCCTGGGACAGGTTGCCATGGTGATCTCCCCACTCTTTCCAGATAACTTCTCAAGGATGTTGCCCTTGGGCCTGAAATAGTTCTAGCCTGCTGCAGCCTGCTGGAGGAGGAGCCCCGGCCTGGTGAGACAACAAGATGGGACACCCCTCCGCCTCTCCGGCTTCACATCTGCACAAACTGCAGTCTGGGTCAGAAAAGTTCTGGGAATCATGCTCCTGTCTGCCCTCACTGACTCCGTTTTAGGACCAGAGATGGTCTTGCTTAGATGGGGGGACCTTCTTTCAGTGGTTATATTTTGGTTGTTATATTCAGAGCTTGCAGAAGAGAGCCTGTTAAAAAAACATTTTTCAAAAAGCTCAACTTCCTTGATGCAGGCCTCCAGTCAAACACCCTCTTTAACTGCAGAGTTCAATGAGTTCTGACAATGCATAATGTGGGGACCGACCACTACCCTCAAGGTACGTGGCTTTTCCATTTCCCATCAGGTGCCCCATTATTCCTGTTAATTTTAGGGCTCACCCCCTCCCCCACCCTCTCCCACCCTCCCCCACTCCCAGGCAAACCCTGATCTGCCATCTGTCATCACAGATTCGTTTCAGCTTTTCTAGAAGTTCACACAAATGGAACCATCTAGTATGTGCCCTTCTGGACGTGCTGCTTTTGCTTGGCGTGTTTTTGAGATTCGTCTATGTGGCTGCTTATAGGAGCAGTGCATTCCTTTTTTTTTTTTTTGGTGCTGGGGGTGGGGGCATTGAACCCAGGGCCTGGAGCATGTGAGGCAAGAGCTCTACCACTAGGCCACATCCCCAGCCTTTAGTTCATTCCTTTTTATGTCTGGGTCCTCTAGGGAGCAACCCAAGTGTTTTTCCTTGTTCTTCTATTGATGGGCATTTGGGCTACTTCCAGGTTTGGTTATTACAAATGTTAAATAAAAATGACAGGAGGCCATTGTTTGGGACTAAGCCCCAGCAGACTGGGCTAAAAATAAAAATGGAGTCATTTGTAGACAAGTTCCACTAAACTGAAACCAAGCTGCTTCTGAGAAATCAGGATTAGAGAGATAATAACCCAGTTTCCAAAACAGGGCAATTTCAATTGGTGCCATAATGAAGTTCTCTCTGCCTTAATCCTTATACCAAAAGATAATCTGATGTAACCTAATGTTAATTAAAAAGTTGTGTTTCTGTAGCTCCGTCTCCCTGTCCCTGCCTGAAAAGGAAAGTAACTTTAAAACGACCAATCTGATTTTTTGGTTCTTTGTACTTTCTTCAGTCCTTTCTGTCTACAGCTCAACCTCCTGCTCAACTTATTGGAACGATTACACTGTTTTCTGGAAAAAGATGTTACCTGCATATAGAATTGAAAATAAAGTCCATTCAGATCCTTAAACTAAACGGTTGCAATTTTGTCCTTTGAGAGAAGTAAAGTTGCTCTGTACATTTGGATGTAAATCTCTGTGTCAGCATGTCTTTTCATTTCTCTTGGGTTATACCAGGAACAGAATGGCTGGGTCATATGGTATGTTTAATTTTATAAGAAACTACAGAACAGCCTGTTCAAAGGCAGCATTGATTGCAATTGTTTTTTTTTCTTTAAAAAATTTTATAGTGCATTATAATTATACATGATAGTGGGGCTCATTTTGACATAGTCATAAATGCATATAACATGTGCATTTCTCTAATTCAGTTCCCAGTACTACCACTTTCCCTCCTCACCTCTCTCCTCCATCCCCTTTCTTTACTCTCATGGTCTTCTATTTATTTATTTATATTTAATTGATGCATTATAGTTATATATATAATCGAAATGCATTGTGGTACATACATGCACCTAGCATAACTTGGTCAACTTTGCAATTTTTTTTTTTTTTGGTACCAGAGATTGAACCCAGGGGTGCTTTATTACTGAGCCACATCCCCAGTCCTTTTTATGTTTTTTATTCCGAGACAGGGTCTGGTTGAAGTACTTAGGCTTTGTCTCGAATTTACCATCTTCTTGCCTCGGGGCTCCTGAGTTGCTGGGATGACAGGTGCATCCACCGTGCCTGGCTGCAACTGGTTTTGGAGGGACTGGAACTACTAGTTTCAAGGCAACAAGGAGAGTGGGATCCTTTACCAGTGAGTACTTGCCTGCCTGTTTGGGAAAGACCCGAGCACCTACTGGTAGCTATAGAAACAGGTGAGGTAAGAGTCAGGTGGGGCCCTGGCCACAAGAAGTCGTGCTCAGAGCCTTGGTGTGGTTAGATCACGGGGAATCAAGGAGACTTTGGGGAAATGGATAACCGGTCCAGGTCCCCTCATGCATTGAACATAGCCCTTGTTGCTCTGAAATGGACATGTTTGTTTCTCTTCCTCTCCTCTTCCCTGATCTCTCCTCCCTAATCTTCCCCTCTCTAATTTCAGGGGGATCTAGTGGGGGGAGGAACATGGTTGTTGGGGGAGGAATAAGCTTTTCAAAGCCCTGTGTTGGGGAGTGATGGGGAGAATCGCAGCTTCTGGGACAGGAGTCCCCTGTGTTTCTCCTGTGCTAGCAAAGCAATAAAACTTCTCTTTCCTTTTTATCAAAGCCCTGCCCTTGTTATAGGATTGGCATCAGGGACAAGGACTGAGCTTTCAGGAGCAGTTTCCCAGGATCAACAAGTTTCTAGGGTGGCTGGCTGGTCTGTTCTACTCCTCACTTTCATTTATCCACTCTGGTCCAAGAGAAAGGAAGCAAATGCATGAATTAGAATAACAGAAGACAGATTAACAAGAGAAAAACCCAACAAGTTCATTAGCATGAGCCTTGGGTACCCCACTGGAGCTCCCCAGGGGAGTGACTCAGAGGGGCAATTAGGACTGGCCTTAGAGAAAAATAAGAGACCAGACAAAGGAAAAGAATTTTGTAGGAAGGGAGCCTTGTGGGGGAGCCCCCAGGGAAGGTGAGGTCATGGTTTGTTGTGTACATTTTCCGTGGATTCTGTTTCTGGACCCATAAGAGTCTGGAGTGATATCAGTGGTTAGCTTTGGCCTCACAAGTGGAGAGGAAAGGAAGAGCCTGCTTTTAGGCCTATAGGGGAGGGCAGAGAGCTTTTCTGCGACTGCCACTGCTCAGTGGCCCTCAGCTGGAAATGGTCCTGTGTGAGAGTGGCACATGCCATTCAGGGTGGCCTCTTCTGCCTGCCGCTCTTCATTGGATATGCTCATCTCATTGAATCCTCACAAACACTTGGTGAGGTCTCTGCTCTTCCTTAAGTATTTGAGACAGAAAATAATTTTTTGGATTGTCTATAGAAGAGGCTGCTCTTCAGGAGAAAGGGCAAAGGCACCTGGAGGGGAGGCTGGGGGGTTGGCAACACACACACACACAATTGATCTGCACAAAGTCACACAGCCAGATATGGATTTGAACTCAGTTTCTGGACCGCAGTGTCCTCTATTATCTCACTCTTGGAGTGCAGGGGACCTGCCCCGGGTGCTGGGGTAAGACCCTGACCGTATGTGCCTTGGGGACATCCAAGAAAAATATATTTAATAAAGGAAATTTGATCTGGGAATAAAATGTGAAAATAAAATTGCAATTTGGGAAACATCTGTAACCTGGGCTGGCCTACAGTAAGTATGCCTGGAGAATAAAGGTCATGGAATTTTACTGGGAAAGAGAAAAGTTCCGTAAGTGTGGGCTGTCACTAGATAAAACGTAGAATCTTAAAACCTACTGTTTTGTTAGGTCAGGATTGTGAGGCAGTGACAGGCAGATGCCCTGTACAAACCACCAGCTGTCTCGTGACAGCTCCTGTTAGCGGACAAATCAGGTGTAAGGGAACCTCTTCCTGGTCTTTGCCAGCTCTGTTTGGTTAGGGCTTGACACAGGTGACTCCATTTTGAATCTAACAGCTTTCCCAGCCTGCCTGAAGTCTGCTTAAGAAATTAAAATTCCCAACCCGTGTGTTGTGGCACAAGCTTATAATTCCAGGGAGGATGAACAGGAGGATCTCAAGTTCAAGGCCAGCCTGGGCAATTTAGCAAGACCCTGTCTCGGGATAAGACAAAAAGGGCTGGGGTGTAGCTCAGTGGTAGCGCACTCCTGGGTTGCATCTCTACTATGGGATGGCGGGTAGTGGCGGTGGGAGGCTCATTGACGTCCCCAAGTGCTGAAGCACAGTCTGTCCGTTGAGCTCCCTCTGGGTATGGTGTTAGTTTTATAATTTTCACCGTTTGACAAATAAGCCACATGAACAGGGAGAGAGGAGATGGTGATGGTCTGGTCCAAGGCTTCAGAACTGGAAGTGGCCCCAGATAGGATAGGCCAAGTCCTTCATCCCTTAGAGAGGAAGAAATGAGGACCAAAATGGACAGTGCCCTTCAGCCCCTGGTTCCGTCTATTTTGTTAACTGGCGTCTACATATTTTCCAAGTCTCCTCTGTGAACTTCTTCCATATGTCCTGCTTCTGGATTTTTCTATTTGCTCCTTCTCAGTCCCCTGCTCAGATGGCTTTCAGAGCCATTGGTCATGTGGATGGCCTGTTTCATGCTTGTCACTCTGATCGACTGGGAGCTCTCTGAGGACAGGGACAATGCCTATTATTATTTTTTTATTTTAATGGTTAAAAAAGTATATTTAGAATTAGACAGCTGGGCTCAGTTTGGATTATCTCAGGTTTGCTGGAGACATCTAAACCTTCATGATCAGCAGCCACTTGAACATCTATCAGGCCAATGGGCCGCTTCAATGTCATTCAGCTTCTTCACAGCCTGTCTGATGTGCTGCTTGTTGGCTTTGACATCTGCAGCAAACACATGTGGGTTTTGTCTTCTGTCTTCTTATGGCTGATCTTTTTTTTTTTTTTTGGTACCAGGGATTGAACCTAGGGCACTTAACCATTGAGCCATATTCTCAACTCTTTTTATTTTTTGAAACAGTGTCTCACTAAGTTGCTTAGGGCCTCGCTAAATTGCTGAGACTGGCTTTGAACTTGCAATCCTCCTGCCTCAGCCTCTCGAGCTGCTGGGATTACAGGTGTGCACCACCATGCCTGGCAGTCAGGGGGATCTTGAGGATGGCCTAGTGATCAAGCTTGTTTCTCTTGGGGGTGCTTTTCTGAGGGTACTTGGGCTGCCTCTAGAGCCACAGTATCTTGGACCACCAGAAGAGGGGTGACATGCAGATCTTTTTGTGGCTGAGGAGGACTTTCAACACTGCCTCTTTGGCCTTCAAAGCCTTTGCTTTCAATTTGGCCATGGGAGTCCCAGGAGATCCTTCTTGGTTTTTGGTGCCATCTTGGTGAAAAGGCCTGGCTCAGTTTTGATCCTAGTCCCCAGCACAGTGCCTGGTACACAGCCAAGTGCTGACTGAAATTGTTTTGTGAATGTAATGCACATCTGCAAACATTCAAACACATGGAAAGCGTGTCTCCTTCTTCATGGTTCCCTTTCCACCTCCTATTCAGTCGACTGTGGGACCTCTCAGATTTTTCTCTGCATATGCAAAGCATTTGTCACTTTACCCATCTTTACAAACATGAGACTCATGCTATAGAAATGATCCTGTAATTTGCTTCTGCAAAAATGTAACCTTCTCAGGGTCTCTGACAAGGCCTGAAATTTAAATTGATGTAGACAATTTAACAGCAGAAAAGCCTTCAGATCCTCCTATGGACACAGCAGTCCCTACATGAAAATGAGGATTCCAAGAAGTAGTGATATCCTAAATTGAACAAAGAGGAATTGTAAAAAGTATGACGAGCAAAAAGGCCCAAGCTACGGTGTAATGGGAGAAGTGAGATTAGGGTCGGTTTGATGAGGTCTGTTTGTACAGATTTCTCCCAGCCCCAACTCCCTGTTTCTGGTGATAAGAATATTTCTTTCCTTCTGGAATGTTGTGTGGGGGGCCACTTTCACACGGGGAGCTCCATCTGCTTTCAGGAAGAAAAAAAAGTTCAGAGTGCCCTTCCTGCGCCTGTTCTTTGCAACTGCCTTTTAACTCAAAATAATCCTGATGGCAAAATATATTTTTTGGGGGGGTTGGG
Source organism: Marmota monax (assembly GCF_021218885.2). Classification (NCBI taxonomy): domain Eukaryota; kingdom Metazoa; phylum Chordata; class Mammalia; order Rodentia; family Sciuridae; genus Marmota; species Marmota monax. The sequence goes on along the minus strand of NW_026694432.1, from coordinate 22,669,081 downwards.
GGAGGGGAGGTGTTCTGCCATCTTCATTTCTCTTTCCCAGGGAACATTATCTTGAGTGAATAAAGTGACTTATTCTTTGCATCAGTTATCTACTTCTGTACAATAAGGCCCTCTCAATGGTGGCTTATGACAGCAACTACTTTATTTGCTCAGGATTCTGCGCATCAGCCATGCATGGCGGGCAGGGCAGCTCTTCTGCTGGTCTTGCCTGGGATCACACACACACACAGAGGCTGTTAGGAGCCTCAGCTGGGATGAGTTTTTGCCCCACATGGTCTTATTTTCCACAAGCTAGCCTGGGCTTCTGTGCATAGCAGGGCAGCATCCTGGGCTTCTCTAAGGCCCTGGGACTTTTCAAGGACAGATCCTAAAGTGTATGCAGTTCTGAGGGACTTCTCCAAAAATAAATAAATAAATAAATAAATAAATAAAAAACTGTTGCTGGGCACTGTGACGCACATCTGAAATCCCAGGGATTCAGGAGGCTGAGCCAGGAGGATTGCAAGTTTGAGGCCAGCAATTTCATGAGGCCCTAAGGAACTTAGTGAGACCCTGTCTCAAAATAATAAATAAATAAATAAATGAAAAGAGCTGGGGATGTACCTCAGTGGTACCAGTTTTGGATTCGGTCCTCAGTAATACACATACACACACACACACACACACACGCACACACACACCCATGAACCCAGGGCCTTCAATGAGGCCCATGCATGGAGTGGCCCAAAGCTGGAGCTCCAGAGGCCTCCTGGCACATCTGGTTTTCTCTGCTCTTGGACCCTCTGTGAGCCTTTAAGTGTTCTCTTGTTGTTCTTTTTCTCTGAAACTGGCCAGGGAATGGCCAGGAGCAGGGCTCCTTCTCAGTGACCAATACCCAAGTTCCCTGCCCTTTCCTGTCTCAATTCTGAGGTCGCAAGCACGGCTCTTATTCACCCCTCATTCTTCTGAATTCACTGGGACTGTAACTTTATGTCCTGAATCTTTCAGGCTTTAGCTTGTAAAACTCAACCCCGCCCCCATTTCCCTCAAATATGGTCTCGGCTGTAAATTTCAAAGGTCTATTTGAAACTCAGAAACTAAGAATGGACCCTTTGTTGGGCTGGATTCGCCATCACTTCTGGAGGAAGTTGGCTTCCGAGGCCCAGCTGCTTCTCCAAAGGGTGCAAGGACTTGGGAACCAAATCTATAGGGGGATACCCCTGCAAACCAGAGCTGCTTATTCACACAGAGTGAAGGATGTGAACTTGGCTCTCCCCTGGGGTTCCAGTTTCCCAGGCAGGAGATGGATCCTTGAAGCTCAGCTGCAGCAGGATTATGTTCTGGGGGAGAGAGGACAATGGGAGAGAAGGAACTTGCCCAACTGGGCTCTGAACAAGGGTGGGGAGTGGGGGGTGTGGGGTGTGGCGCTTGGGTGGGATGTGAGCAGTGGCTCTCTGCAGAGGGTGTGGTGGTTACCCAGACCCCTTGGGGGTGGCTCCCAGTTGCAGTGGGGGAGGACAATGCTGGGCATGAAAGCCAGTGCAGCTGTAGCACCAGGACCCAAGCAATGAGGGAAACCCAGCCCCCCTGCCAGCAGCCCATGGGATGAGCAGAGTCAGACACAGAATTGGCAGCAGGTGGAGATGCTGATGTCAGCTTGTTGAGGGCCACAGCTGAGTCCGGATGACGCATGGCATTTTGCCAGAGGGAGTGGTTGAGAGGTGAGGCCAGCGAGTCATTGAGATGATGATGGTTTTGTTAAGCTGTGTATTCAGTTGTATATTAGACCTTTACTGTTGGGCAATAGGGCAGCTCTTGCTGCCTCGGCACCCGCTACTTTGGAGTTCCCGTTGAGTTCTCCCGGGGTTCCGAGAGAGTGCGCTCACAGAGCCTGGTGGAAGGGGTGAGAGTTCCCGGGGAGCGTGTGTGGAGTGCTGGTGGAGTTCGGCAATAAAGAGTTGCTGTTTTGAACCTACAAGTGCTTGGTGGCGGCTCGGTTATTTGTGCCCAGCCAGACTGCGGCAGCAGCTCATGGCAAGAATAGAAGTTGGCTGTAGACAGGCAGGTGGCGAGGGCACGTTCAGTAGCCCAAGGATGGGGGTCTCCAGTGAAGGAACTAAGAACTAAGGACTGAGGATTTGGCCTTGGCGCAGCTTTCAGCTCTTCCCTGGGAAGAGCCAGCCCCCTTTTGAGTTCCTGTCTGGAAAAACTCAAGGTTGTCAAAAGAATTGACGCTGGTCCCAACCAGAATCTCAAAGAGGCCCTGACTTCCTTCAGAACTTGTGTGAGTGGGCTTCCAGTTGAGAATCTGAACTTTGTCCCTCTGAGATGCTATCTCCTACAGGACCTGAAGGCCATTCCTTTGAAGTGTGTAATCCCAGTAGCTCAGAGACTAAGGCAGGAGGAATGCGGGTTCAAAGCCAGCCTCAGCAACTCAGCAAGGCCCTGAGCAACTCAGGGAGACCCTGTCTCTAAATGAAATACAAAAAAAAAAAAAAAAAAAAAAGCTGGGGGTATGGCTCAGTGGTTAAGCATCCCTGTGTTCAATTCTTAGTACCAAAAGAAAAAAAGTGAATTTAGGATTCAGAGAGAAAAACAAAATAAAAAAAGTATGATTTTCTTGATGTGAAGTTCAATAATGGGTAGGAATGAATATTGCCTTCCCCCCTGTCCATGGGGGATTGATTTACCCATTGAAAAACCAGCCTCTACCTCAGAGCAAAGCCTGTCCAAGGAAGGGATATGACCCTCGTCCTTGGAAAGACCCACAGAGCACTCCTAGGCGCATACCCACCTTGCTGAGTTGTTTATCTACAAATAACAGGAGAGATCTGCTGCGCCAGGTGTCCCTGACTCAGTCAGGCTAGGTGAGGACCCATAGCAACCCCCTAGCAGCCACCAATCAGCATGAGACAGGGAAATACCTGGAATGCCAGATGGCCCTCCCAGTAGTTTATGGTGGTTGATAACATGTTGGGAAACCATGTAGTTCAGCATGTACACCCGTCGTGGCCTAAACCAATCAGTTCAAATGAGTCCCCCTCTTGTACTAGCCAATCACCCTTACCCAACTTGTTCCAGCCAGTGAATGTGCTAATCATGTTTTAGAGTTGTTTTATGATTTTCCCGCGGTGTGTGATGATTTGCTAAGAGATGCTATGATGTATGTGGGGGTCCCTGCCTTCCCCAAAGAGTGTATAAAACTGCTCAAACCCTAGGCTCGGGCCTCTGAGCATCACCAGTTGCTGTGTGTGCACGGAGGACCGAGCTAGCTCGCAATAAATGCCTCATTGCTGCTTACATCGATCTTGGTCTCTGGTGGTCTTTTGGGGGTCCCGAAGAATTCGAGCATAACACCATGACTCCATGCAGACACCAAAAATCTAGTCCTTTATATAAAATGGTGTCGTATTTGCACATGACCTCCTCACATCCTCCAGTATATTTTAAGTCATCTCTAGGTTACTTATAACACACAACACAATGTAAGCACTATGTAAATCGTAGTTGTACTGTATGGTTTAGGGAATAATGACAAGAAAAAAAAATTAGTACATGTTCAGTGTAGATGCAATTTTATTTTTCAAATATTTTCAATCCACAATTGGTTGAATCTGCACATGGGGAACCTGTGGACAAGGAGGGCCAGCTGTATATAACCGTAAAAATCAGAGCAGAGGCCCCCTCCAAAGGGGATTGACCGGCAAGTGGCATGAAAGTTCTGGTTTGTTTTAAAATAATCCTAATCTTGTTTGGGTTTCCTTCATTGCTTTACTGCTGTATGTATTTGTTAAGTCTCATCAAACTGTTCACTTATGATCTGTGTATTTTCTGCATGTAAATGACACTTCAGCAATAGTTGTAAAAGAAGCAGTGAATCCCCAAGTTCTAGATGTGCAGCTAGCAGGATTGCCAGCTCCTTTCTTTAGAACCAACCCTGGAGAAACCGAAGTTGCCAGAGGGAAACAAGTTCCTGCACCAACAGGAGAGGCACAGTTCTTTTCCTGTGTTGTATGTTTTATTTAATCTTTTGTCCTTTAAAACTGTGTCCAACTATGACAGTTTCTCCCCCGCCCCCCCCACAACTCATGCAACGTTAATGTGCTTTGTTTTCTCATTACTTCCAAAGTAAATTTTATTTCTAGGCTCGTCTTTTTAAACATAATTGTTTACCTTGTTGGCATGTTTAGGCTTCTCTTTGGCTTTATGCTCACTGACGGTTATGAGGTTCACAGAAGAGTAAAGAACTTTGTGTATGTGCACAGGTCACAATGACCATGCACTGGAGCTAATGCCATCTGTTGGTGGAGGGAAGGGTTGACATTCTTTTTTACTGAAGTTTTTTTTTTTTTTAAATTTTAAATTTTGTATATCTAATAGAATTTTGAAATGAAAGGGGAAAAGCTTCTTTACACATAAGATTCTTGGGTTTAAATATAATTCATTATATGTAGAACATAGAGATCTACTTTGTTCTTTTTCTATCATTGTAATATTCCATATTCTGAGTACACTATAATTAGTCAACCATTCCTTAATTGATAGCTACTTTAGTTGATACCAGATTTAATTTTTCTTTCTTTTTTTCTTTTTCTTTTTGCTACACATTTCACAAATTACGTACCTTTTTAGGGTTTAAAAAATTTTTTTGTGTGTGTGTGCTGGGGATTGAACTCTGTCTTGCCTGTGCTAGGCTAGCTTGCTGTACCACCGAGCCACACCCCTCAACCTTGGAATGCTTTTTAGATCTGTTGAATTGCCTGTGAATTTTGCATCAAGGTTTCAGGAGTGAGTCCATCTGTGGAAGAAACCTGAGAAACGGTCTCGGTCTGCAGCCTGGGCAACTGTCCATTTTCATATAATCGCCAACCTCTTCTGGTTGCCTCAGTGAGACAACTCAGTGAGATGGGTCTCACTGAGTTCCTTAGAACCTCACATTTGCTGAGGCTGGCTTTGAATTCATGATCCTCCTGCCTCAGCCTCCCAAGCTGCTGGGAGTTCAGCATTACCAATCACAGTTTCAAGATTTTGTGACCTAGGCCTATTTCTGTGGTTAAATTCAAGCGGGGGAGCTTGCCTGGCCAGCCAGCTGTCTGAAAATGTCTTAAGGTTAATGAGCTGACTTTTGTCATCATCTTGGTTAGGCAGTTTCAGATATTTGCATTTTGTTGCAAAGATGGAGAAACATAGTTTTTGAAATGCTTGCCTAAATACTGAGGGTGCAGCCAAGTTTCCACACTCCCATTTATGATTCTAAAGATTGGTAACCAAATGATCATTGGATAAGCTTTTTATCAAAACTATTTTGTTCCCTTCTTAAAAAATGTATATATTTAGGTAACTGTTCTCTGGATCAGGTCTGTTTTACTTGTGCGCAGGAGGGCGGAGGGCATCACTGTCCATCAGAAAGAGCTTAAATGGGCATGAAACCAACAGGACCAACTTTTTGGTACTTCAAGGATTTATTTTTTCTTCTTGGTGTCCAATGATTACTTGTGATTAAAAAAAAAGTGGAGGGGGGGTCTCAAGGCTGTGAAGCTCAGCATTATGAACTTTAAAGAATTTACAGTGGCTTGAATTTTGTTCATAAACGGTTCTGATGTGTTTGTCTTGATTTATGAGATGCGGCACCTCTGGTAAAGTTTGAGCAGTCAGCAGATCCTTGTAGAGGATTAGATTCTTAGGAAGCTTCTAAGGGAGGGTGGGGGCTTCCTCCCCGCCTCCTGTCCTCCTGTCCTCCTTCCCCCTTTCCTTCTTGTTCCTACTGGAGGGCAGCAAACATATTTACAAGTTCATAACCAGAACTAATCCTCCTTCTTCTTCTCCTTTTTTTTTTTTTTTTTGTGCTGGGCCTTGAATCCAGGGTCTCACCGTTTGCTTAACTACCACTGAGCTCGGCCCCCGTCCACATGTACCAGTCCTGAATGTCGGATGGATTTTCACAGGTACACATCCAAGTGCCCATCACCAAAAAAGAGAACGTTTTCAGCAAGCTGGCAAGCTTCCTTGTGCCCTTCCCATTCCCCGGCTGGAGGGAAACACAGTTCTGATTTCTGTGATCCTCAGTTTTGAGTGTTCTTGTACATACAGTGCGTGCTTTTGTGTGTGGCTCCTTTTGATTGACAGTCTGTGTTTCTGAAAGTCATTGGTATTGTTGACTGTTCAAGTACCAGTGTGCTGCTGTTGGGGGGGTGTAGTTTCCATCGTACCACGGTTTATTTATCCCTCTTCCCGCTGAGGAATTGGACTTGGCTTCCGTCTTTGTTATTACAATGATCATAAAGCTACCAGGAGCATTTTTGAACATTTTTACAGTGCAGTCATTTCTCTTGGGTATATTCTTAGGACTGGCACTGGTGAGTGAGAAGGTAGGTATATATTTAGCTTTAGGAAAATCTGCTAAACAAATTCCCAAAAAGGTTGTACAATTAGATTCCTTCCAGCGAGATCCGAGTGTTCCAGTTGCTCCAGTTCCTGGGAACGATTATCACTTTTGATGTTTTTAATGTAACCCTTCTAATAGCTGTATTTCCTTGTGGTTTTAGTTTGTATTTTTCAAGGTTATTTGATGTTATGGGTCAGTCTACCCCAGCTTTTACTTTTTGTTGGAAATGCCTTTTTTTTTTGGAATATGTCTAAGTTTCAAATTGTTTGCTGAGGGCTGGGGTTGTGGCTCAGTGGTAGAGTGCTCACATAGTGCGGGGGGGAGGCACTGGGTTCCATACTGAATACCACATTAAAATAAATAAATAAAAATAAAGGCATTGTGTCCACCTACAACTAAAAAAAATTAAAAAAAAATGTTTGCTGAGATGACTGGAAAGCTTTTACCAGTTTGCTTTTTTGATTTTTTTTTCCTGGTACTGGGGATTGAATTTAGGGGCACTCAATCACTGAGCCACATCCCCAGCCCTATTTCGTATTTTATTTACAGACAGGATCTCGCTGAGGCTGAGTTGCTTTGAGCAACTCCCCCACCCTTTTTATTTTTTTGTTTTGAGACAGGGTCTGGCCTTGAACTCGTAATCCCCCTGTCTCAGAAGTTGCTCAGCCTCACATTTGCTGAGTCTGGCTTTGAACTTATGATCCTCCTGCCTCAGCCTCCCAAGCTGCTGGGAGTACAGGCATGCTACTCCCCCCTCCCCCAACCCCGCCCAGCTATCAGTTTGCTTTAATCCAGCCTTGGTATGGATACTGTCACACCTTAAGAACCTCTAGTTATGCTGGGTGTGGTGGTACACACCTGTAATCCCAGCAACTCAGGAGGCTGAGGCAGGAGGATCACAAGTTTGAGGCCAACCTCAGCAGTTTAGCAAGGCCCTAAACAACTTATCGAGAATTTTTCTTAAAATATCACCCTCCCCCCACACCAGGTTCAATTGCCAGTACCAAAAAATGTCTGGATTTTTTTTTTTTTTGTGTGTGTGTGTATGTTTATACCTGGTAGGTCTTTGCATCAGAGAAGATTTTTCTAGAATGTTCTTAGCATGGGGAGTCATGCCAGGTGATTGCATTTGTGACTGATTCTTCAGATTAGATATATTTTCAGTTTTAGGAAAGAATTTTGTAAGCCCAGATTCCAGAGCCTGTTTACATAGAGTTGAGAAGGGGAATGTGATAGATTTGAACAGCCTGTCTCTTAGATGTAAACCTGGGCAAGCAAAGCCGGAAGGAAAGCGTTTTACCAACCCCAGACAGTTAAAGCAGCGCAGTAAGTACTTGCCTTGAGGGCCTCTTGGATAGGGTCATTCATTGTTGGATCAGCGGTAAATCTCATCATTCTAAAAAGCCGAGTTCAAGAGCTGGAATGTAGAAGAGTATTTTGCAGAAAGTATGTTTTTGTTTGCATCTCCCCAGTTTGATCAAACTGCATTAAATTCATTTTTCCTTTTTTCATCACCTGCTTATTTCCTATGCAGGTGGGTGGCTGAATCCGGCCAGCTGGGATCTGGCTTGGCTGTTTAAATATTTAAGATTTATTTATTTATTTTGGTACTGGGAATTGAATTCAGGGGCACTTTGCCACTGAGCCACATCCCCCGCCCTTTTTATTTTTTCTTGTTTTGAGACAGGGTCTGGCCAGCCGAGGCTGGCCTTGAATTCATGATCCCCCTGTCTCAGATTCCCAAGTCTCTGAGACTTTCCTTCCTTCCTTCCTTCCTTCCTTCCTTCCTTCCTTCCTTTTCTCTCTCTCTCTTTCTATGAAAAATCCCTGTCACTGATGCTGGAATAGGTGAAGGTATAAGAACCCTTAAATCTGTCCCCAGGGTACCATTGCTCTGCACACCAAATGGGGGCGATATCCTCGGAATGCGTTTGCCACCTGTCCATGGACCCCCTGAAGGAGGGCCAGTTTATTTTAAACACTATGTTAGGAAATCCCAGGGCACCTGGCTCTGGGTGTGGCCTGGCTGGAAATGCTGAGGGGCATGGACTTACCAGGGTGCAGGAGAGCACCCTAGAGCTGTTGGGTGCTCCCAGGGAGATTGGTCTTTCCCTCTTGTATATCATGGAGAGACAGAGCCCCTTTAAAATTAAAAGAAGCTTCCTGATGGCTGCTTTTCTGCATCCAGAGTTTCTTTATGCTTTGAATGGAGACAAACCACCAACTGGCCGGGTGGGCACCAAGGACACTGAGATGTTTCCTGGCTGGCACAGCCTGGCTACATCTACCAATGTCTGTTTCCTGGCTTTGTTTCTACAGATTGTAACTGCTTCTAGAGGACAGGCAGAGAAACAGCCTCGCTGCATCTCCACAGTTTGATCAAACTGCATTAAATTCATTTTTCCTTTTTACATCACTTGCTTATTTCCTATGCAGGTGGGTGGCTGAATCGAGCCAGCTGGGATCTAGGAGGGTTCCCTGGCTTGGCTGCCCGAGATGATTGTTCGTGGGAATGGAGGGGGCTCAGAATCCTTCAGGATCCCTGCAAAACCCACTGTCCCAACACTCACAACTTCGCCACAGTTACTGAATTGAGACCGTTAGACCAACCCCATTGTGTGACATCTCCGGTGACTTCAATGACCTCTGGGGGCAGACTCCACGTGCCCCAGCCTGCAGTTCTGAATACCTCTCTGGAGAGTAAGCCAGCCACAGGTGCCCACCGTTCACTGCCTGTCCCTCTGTCAGAACAGGAGCATGGCAGGGATTTGACTCTGGTGCCCTCTGTCTTCCTTCTCTCCTTTATTTTTCAGTTTATGACAAACTGTGTATAATTGTTCTTCAATTGTTGCTCTCCACTAAATTCTAAGCTCCCTGAGTGTAGGGATTTTGGTCTCTGTCAACTTCTGTTTTCTGAGCATCTTGAATATGGGCAGGCACATAGTAGGTACTCAATAAATACTTGTTGAATGAACTGTATTGCCAAACAGGCAAAGCTCAGTCAAGGTAAAAAGGACGACCTCTTGCTCCCATTGAGCTGAAAGGGGTGTTATGGAGGGTGTGTAAGTTTCCAGATAGCTGCGTGGCCAACTTTCTCAGCTCCTTTTAAGTTGCAGCTCAGAAGCACCTCAGTGTGGCCCACCTCCCTATTCAAAACTGGAACACACTGTCGCATTCTTGACCTTTTGTACCTTGCTCAAAGGTTTCCCTGTAGCCCATCCCATCTTGCAGCATAATCTATTTTGTACACATTATGGTCTTTAAGCTCCAACACACCCAGCGGAATCCTTCTTTGCTGGGGCTGAGACTCTGAAAACCATATTTCTTCGTCGCCAGCTGGTTCCCTGTTCCACTCCGCCGGTGGGCGACATCGAAAAGAAGCCGTGAGGATGCAGGCGTGTGTGTGTGTGAGTCAGCATCCTCTCGGAAACAGAACCAATAGAAGATGTGTGCGTTTCCAGGGAGAGGTCGATTTTAAGGAATTGACTCTTGGCATTATGGGGGCAGGGAAGTCCACAGTCTGCAGGACAGTGTGACAGGCTGGAGACCAGGGAAGACTCGATGTTGCAGCTCCTGTCCCAGGTCCCTATGGGGGCAGAATTCCCTCTTCCTTCAGGGAGATCTTTTTCTCTAAAGACCTTCAACTGATTGGACAAGACCCACCCATGTTATGCAGCGTAATCTGCTTTACTCTGAATCTACTGATTCAAATGTTGATCTCATCTAAAACGCGACCTTCCCAGGGACAGGAGACTGGTGTTTGACCGTGTTCCTGAGTACCATGGCCTAGCCAAGCGTGCACAATCAGTTATTTATGGCGAAGAGTGGGAAGGGACTTGCTGCTTCCCACTTGCTTCCTGCTCCCACAGGCACAACCGCAGCCACGGCTCCTGGCCCAAGAGTGGCAGTTCCTTCCTGGAACAGCAGCTGATCCTCTCTGCAGTTAACCTTAGAGAGGCAGCTTCGGGGCTTCCCCCAGAGACACAGCACCAATGAGCAGGGGCTCCTTTTTAGACTGTTCTCCCCAATCCCCCTGCGCTGAGCTTCTAAAGTCTAACATCCCAACCTCTCCCTGTGTGTCTTGGCCCTAGTGGGGGTGGCTGCTTCCTGTAGTTGCTCCTCTGTGACACCTTCAGCATTCTCTTATTTCCTCCTCCTCCTCCTCCTCCTCCTTTCTGTTTTGCAGTGCTGGGTATCGAACCCAGGGCCTTGTGCATGGTAGATGAGTGTTCCAACCCAGGGCCACGTCCCGGGCCCTGGCAATCTGCTCTCACCCTTTTGTTTCCCGTAGGAACAACCTCCTACCTCGATAACCATTATTTATATTCAACTCTCTGTTACAGTTCTAGTGTCATCTATAGCTCCTGATACAATTCTGTGTGTTGTTTGTTATCTGTGCTCACTTCATCCCCGCCTCCCATGACACCAGCTCCACAACGCAGGGGTTTGTCTGTTTAGATCACTGATCTATTTCAAGCCCTTAATCTGGTGCCTGACACCTTGTAAGTGTTCAAAAAATACTCCTGGGATGAGTGAATGGTTAGAGAGTTGAATGGATGGTTGTTGGTTTAAGATTTCATTGGGATTATTTATTTGAGTTTTCTATTTAGTGTTTTATTAGTTCTGAGCCAAGATTAATTGTAAAGTGAGATTTAAGGTAAATGAGTATTTTTTTTTTTTAAGATACAGGCAGGACCCAGACTTGGTGAACTTAAGGTCCATCTTGTGAACTTTTGGGGAGCTCTGTAAAGTGGGAGGCAGAAAAGCAGGATAGGCTATGAATAATAGCCACTCCTTCATATGTGTGGGTTTTACATGTGGGTTCAACCAACTATGGACTGAAAACATTGACAAAAATTGTGTAAAAATTTTTTTCCTTGTCAGTAACCCTAAACAATGTTATTTATATAACACAGTGTATTGGGTACTGAAAGTAATCTAGAGATGATTTAAAACATTCAGATGGATATGTGTGGGTTATACAGGTTGAATCATATTGATGCTTAAGAAGTGGAGGATTCGGAGCATTTTGGATTAACCAATAAAGGCTATGCAAATATTCCAAAATCTAAAAAACTCTGAAATCTGAAACTTCCAGTTCCAAGCAAATACTACACCTTTTATGTAAGACACTTGAGTGTCTGTGGACTTGAGTATTTGAGGGGGGTCCTGGAACCAATCCACCAAGGATACTGAGGGACAGTCGCCTGTACTCTGGTCAGAGGGGTAGTCCAGGCAACCAAGCATTTCCCATGTGACTCTGGAACGAACTCTGTTTTTGCCAACCAATAGCCTCATACCCCACCTCCTTTTTTTTTTTCTTATAGTACTGGGAATTGAACCCAGAGACATTTTATCACTAAGCTACATCCTTCCTTGATCCCCCAAATTTTAATTTTTTAAAAATAAAAAACTATGGGTCTGGGGTTGTGATTCAGTGGTAGAGCCCTTGCCTAGCGTGTGTGAGGCACTGGGTTTGATCCCCAGCACCACATAAAAAAAACAAAACAAAATAAAGATATTGTGTCCATCTACAACTAAAAACAAAACAAAACAAAAACTATGATCAGATTAAATAAGTTCTTCCTTGATAGTCTGCTAATTTTTTTAATTATGGAAGAATGTAGATGTTTATCAATTGTATTTTCTGCATCTGTTCAGATGATCATATGATCTTCTCCCCCAAACCTGCTACTTTGAGGGGCCTGGCATGGAGTGGGTGCCCAGAGAAATAAATTTTGTATGTGGGAATGAAATAATGGATAAATAAACTAAGTGACTTCCTCTTGGTCATGTACCAAGTAAGCAATGTGACCTAGGAGTCCTGACTTTTAATCCTCACATACTCCCCCTTAGTCCCGTCCTAACCCCCATGGTTTGCCTGGGTGCTGCCCCAGCGAGGTCCAGGGAGTCCTGAAGGATGAGTGGTGTCGGCGAAAAGATGACACAGGAGTCTTTCCGTTGGAGCAATCTCCAGAGAGAGAGCTCTAATGCAGCTTTCTCTGGTTCATCTTTTATTGCAATTTTTCTCATCATTATAGATTCAGAATACGTCATTGATTATACAATTTCAAAACTTTGCCAAGACATAACGTTTCCTTAACCATAATTAGGGGTATAGAAAAATGTAACACCAATTTACATTTTTCCAGGATGTGACCTTTAATTATCAATTATTAATAAAATGCGTCACTAATTTACATTTTTCCAGATTTTCCCAAGATGTACTATTTTCCCCAAGATATGCTATTTTCTTATTAACTAATGCCAAACTAGGTAACCAGACTCTAAGTCTCCTAACCTATCATTAACCTTTAAGTTTTAAAGTACACCTGCACTTTTATTTCTAGTCTAAAATTCCCATCTAAAAAAAGTCCCCTTAAATCTTATACTTAAAATATCCTAAAGTTTATAAACCATTCTTAAAACATATCAGAAACCCGTACAACTAAAAACTTAAGAATTCTAAACCCAAGAATCTAAATAGAATAATATTTCTAACATTATTCTAAAGATATGTTTTATAGAGCTACTTTAATTAATTCCTAAATTTATTCTCATAACTGGTTGAGCTGCTTTCTCAAAGAGTTTCTTTGTTTCTCAGTCAAGGTGTACTCGTTCTTATATCTTTATAATCTTTCTCAATAAAAAGTAAGTTCTAAACATCAGTCCACTTTCTGCCAATATTAAGATGCTCATCAAAAATCCCTATGTGAGGGCTGGGGATGTGGCTCAAGCGGTAGCGCGCTCGCCTGGCATGCGTGCGGCCCGGGTTCGATCCTCAGCACCACATACAACCAAAGATGTTGTGTCCGCCGAAAACTAAAATAAATAAATAAACATTAAAAAATTCTAAAAAAAAAAAAAAAAAAAAAAAAAAAAATCCCTATGTGAAGTAAAAGAGGGTTTATAGAAATGAAAAGAATGTATCCTTATATGTCCTAACTTTCCTAAGTGTATAACATAACTTTCCTTAATCAAGAATAAAACTACATTTGGTGGGTTTTGTTCAATGAGCATAATGATTAGGTTTTCTAAGAGGCTGGAAATATGGGCTTGGGTTCCAGTTGATATAATCAACGTGGTGCCTAAAATTCTCGTGACCTTTCGGAGAATGATTGTTGGCCATTATCAGTTTTGTCCTCAATGTGCTGAGATAGGAGAGCGGCTTTCTACTTTGTCCTTGATATGCTGAGGGGTAGTAGAAGAGCCTTCAAGGCATGAACTACCTGTTATGTTCTGGCCATCTGAAATTTAATTTGGTTTGGCATTTAACATACTCATGCCTCCTGTCAGGGACATGAGCATGAAAATGAAAAGTCCCAATTACATAAAAAAGGGTCTCATGGTTTTCGTTTCCCACCAACCAGTGAGGCTTTGCCCGCGTTCATCCTCACTGTGACCTTGACAAGACAGTGAGAGGGGAATCGCCTTCACCAATGGTTTATGGTTAGTTTGAGGCACAGAATTTGGATGTGCAGTCACTGACCAGGTGGACGACGGTGCATTCTTAGCCGGTTTCCTTCTGCATCAGACATGCCGTTACCCATGATCCACCTGTGCTCCTGGTGCTAAGTACTTCTGAGTCCAGCTGGTTGTGCTAAGACCCTATCACAGACTCTGCTGGCGTCCAGCTCATGTTCCACAGGCCCTTCCTGGAGGCCACCTGCAGATACTGTCTGCTCCTTGCAGGACCAAGCCTTCCTGCTTCTCCCTGTCCAGGGGGCTCTCTGGCCTTGTGTACAGGGGTACTGGGAATGTTGGGGAGTTGATGGTCCCTGGTGCCCCTGCCCAGTGAAGGTTGTGATTGGGGGCAAGTCCCCCAGCTTCCTCACCTTGTGGATGGGATTGAGTTCCATGCAGTCTGTCAGAGGGCTCCCCACAGGTTGTCCTGTGTCCCCAGCAATAACCTGCTCATCAATGTGCCCTTTACTGGCTCCTTACCTTCTTGCTTACTTGCAAGGTGACTTCTGGGGTCACCTCCCAAATAAACTGCTTGCACCCAAATCCATATCTCAGGGCGTGCCTCTGGGGGAATTCAGACTATAAGGAACACTGCTTTGGTCTTGTCAGTCTGCCACCCAAGATGCTGAGTTCACCCCTTGCTGTCCATTGACAAGCCTAAGCCCTGCTCCCCACCGGCTCCTCTCCTAATGCCGCCACCAGTTCTGGATTTTAGCTGCCACAGTTTCTTCACTGACCCCACATGCTGTGTCCTTACCCAGCTCTGTGCCCCAGATCTTGTCCACTCTGATGTATTTTGGTCACTGCCTTTCTCCCTCTCCCTGTCTATCACAGCTGCCCAGAGACCAGCACACAGAAGGAGCTGGAAAATATCTGTAGGACAAATTAGTTGAAGATTGAGTTGTCATGGGTGCTCATTAGATCATTAAGCTATTATTACATTTGGTAATAACAACGGTTGGTGCCTTAGTCTCTTCAGGCTGCTACCACCAAACACCACAAACTGAATTGGTTTTAAAGAAAAGAAAGAATCTGGGCAGGTCAAGGTCAAGGAAGATTTGGTGCCGGCCATGGCCTGCTTTCTGGTACATAGACACCTGCCCTGGATCCTCACATGGTGGAAGGAATGAGGGTTCTCTGGTTGTTTTTAGGGCACTTATCCTATGTACATGGGCTCTGCCACCATGATTTAATCCTTGGAAGGCCCCACTTTCTGAGACCCTCACCTTGGAGGTTAATTAGGATTCCATCCCACTCCTCTCTCTCTTCAGTGATCCAACCCAGAGGTGTTCATTCCCAGCTGTTTTAATTTGAGATAGGCTTTTGCTAATTTGCCTGGGGCCTCGCTAAGTTGCTGAGGCTGGCTTCAAACTTGCCATCCTCCTGCCTCAGCCTGCCAGGTTGCTGGGATCACAGGTGTGCATTACCACATCTGGCAGAGGTCAGAATTCAACATGTGAATTCTGGAGGGACACAGACTGCAGCTGGTCATTGGGGTAAGGATGTAGGTGTTTTATGCACTGCCGAGGAGGTCTAAATTAGCAGTCTTTCTTGGGGATACCCATCAAAAGTTTAAATGTGCTGATAATTCAAAGCAGCAGTTTCATTTTTAGTTACTCATCCCACAGAAGTACTTCATCCTGCAGAAATACTCTGTTTCTTGGGAATACTCTACATGAGATTAAAGGTATATGAACAGGGGCTGTTGAGAGTCACAGCCGAGTCAGAATGACGCCTGGCATATTGCCAGAGGGAATGGTTGAAAGGTGATGCCAGCGAACCATTGAGATGATGATTTGAGTTAAGCTGTATATAATTGCTGTGATGCTGGATTGATTGAGTTGTATATGGACCCTGCTCCGGATAGGTGGCTCAGTTAATCTGCCTCCGTCGCCTGCTACTTTGGAATTCTGGTGGAATTCTCTCAGGGGTTTGGGGAGATTAGGCGCGCGGAGCCTGGTGGAAGGAGTGTGTTCCCCAGTAGTATGTGTGCAGTGCCGGTGAGAGTTGGGGAATAAAGAGTTGCTGTTTGTGAAAGAGTAAAAGAAATTGAAGTTAAAGTGTAAAAGACCGGGTATTGTAAAGTTTCTAAGCTGCAAAGCCTGAGTTAAAATGTAAAGGACCAGGTATTGTTAAGTTCCTATGCTACACTCAAAATCTGAAATTCCTGTAGCTGTTAGGACAATTCCCGGGACTGCCCAGTAGATATTCCCCCTGACCATTTAGTTGTTTAATAACCTAGACCCTGTGCAGCTTGGCATGTAGGCATCTCAGGGCCCAAACCAATCAGTTTGAATGTATCCCCCTCCTTAGGACTGCCCTATCACTCCCACCCTACCTGTTCCCGCCAATGAATGTACTAATTGAAAGAATTCCCCACGCAAAGACACTTCGCCGGGAGAATTCCAATTTTATTGCAAAAAGCTGTGTGCTTATATAGAACTAAGGGGGAGATGGTAGGGCTTAGATAAATGGCAGGCAACCCGTTTATTGGCAAGTTCTTTCAGATATCAGCTCCAGAGCCCAGGAATTAGTTCTCATTGGGGCTAAGGTTCCCCGCCAGTGAGATTTGAAATTGGCACCAGCGGGAGAGTTCACACGGGCGGGAACTTTTCGCGCCACTGCAGAAAAGAAGAAGGTAGGAAGAAGAGGTGCTTAGGCGCCATGTTGGGGTTTTTTCTCTGGGGTATGGCTGCCTTTTATACTTTTCCCAACATTCCTCCCTTTTTGTTTTCTTAGGAAGTGGGGCGTCGTTGGTCAGATCCGGCTGCTTCCTGCTGTGTGGGGGCGCTGTGGGGCCTAGAAAGGGAAGTGGAGGAATGCTCGGGGGGCAGGTTTGGGGATATCATGGCAGCCAGAAATAAAACCCAGTGGCTATAGACAGCTACGTCCTTAGGGGTGAAGTCTGTGAAAGTTCCCTGAAGCCACAAGTTGTCGATGGCATCGAACCAGTCCTGGATGGAGGAGATTGTTGGTATCAGCCACTGGTCCTGTAACAGAGACTCTAGGAAATACTGGAAGCGTTGCCTGGACATGGCATCACCAGCACCTGAAGAAGATCAGAGTGAATAAAAACAGAATGAAGATAAAAATTAAAGCAAAGGTCAATTTTTGGCAGAAGTTCCATGTTGGGGGACTGACAGAGAAGAGGCCAAGGGCCATGAGGAAGCTTAGAAGGACATAAAGACTCATGAATCCAGGATGGCAGATTAAGAGGTTCTCCGAGCTCGTTGTCTCCCGCTGTCTGATGTCTGTTGCATTCCATTGTGCCTGGTAGTGAGCTTCAGCACTGAGTGAACTGTTCTCTTAGAGATGTTGGGGGTTCATCGGTCATCAGAGGCTGGTAGTGCCTAAGCAAAAGCTGGTTGAAAGTTTGATTAGAAATTTTCTGCAATTGGGTTTGAAGGAACTTCATTATGCAGGGCAAGAGAGCACAAAAAAGGAGCATCCCAATAAGGGGCCCCAAGATAGGTAGTAAGTACGTGGCAAGAGAGGATTGGAAGAACCCCGTTATGGGATTAGAGGAGGTGGGTTTGAGCAGTTGGGTCAATAATTCCTGCAATTTAACAACATTTTTTTCTATTAGCCCAGACTCATTAACATAGTAGCAACATTCCTCTCTGAGGAACAGGCATGTACCCCCTTTTTCTGCAGTGAGAAGATCAATCGCCCTTCGGTTTTGTAAAGCCACTTGTGCCAATGAAGTAACCTGCCGCTGCAAGGAGCCCAGAGACTCAGCAGTGGTATCGAGTGCTTCCTGCAGTTTTTGTTGCAGGTCATTGGATGCCCATAGAGCATGACCTATAGCTCCACCAGAGAGTCCGAGACTTGCCACTGAGGTTGTTAAAGTGAGGCCTACCAGAACCGGCAGAAAGACTGCCCTACGGGTGCGGGAAGGTAGGGCCAGCTGCCGGAATTCGGTGGGAGTATACAAAGACAGCTGAGGAACTACAGTAACCAAGAAGCAGGTGCCAGAGACATTGATTGTTGAGGTACTTAAAGACCCGTTACACCAGAGGAAATGTCCAGGTTGCATAAACGCAGGGCTCTATGGGGTGCTATAGCTCAAGGAACAAATGGGTAAAGGATTCATTGTTGGCAGGTGGAAACAGATGAAAGGAAATGAAGTATTGGTGGAATAACTTTCCCACAGTGGGATACGTGTCACATGTAGGGGTTGTCCTTTCTTAGAGAAATTGTAGGTTTTTGCTGAAATATTTCCTGCCGCTAATGGGACCACTGCTAGAAGTGGACGACTAAGTGAAGCACAGAGAAAGCACTGAGAAGTAGGCACAGAAAGAGGGGTGGAGTTTAATAATCAAAGAGTTTGGTGTAGCAAATTGAGCCATGTGGGAGGGGGGCCTAAGGGGGTTGAAGGCTCTGAATCCTCTTTGGATGGGCTATGGATAAGATCTCGAAATTTTGATTCTGACTCCTTGATGTGTTCGACTACCTGGATGGTTGCTTTAGGTGCGGCCAACAGTCATCCACCCTGTGGGTCTGGCTGAGGTTGTCCGAGCATAGACAGCAAACTCAACATAGTCCCAACGTTTGGCCTTGGGGTCAGGTATATCTAAAGTATACCATCCATTGTTATCGGATGAAGAGCCTTTATGCCACTTTAGGTAACTAGAAGTCCACCCTTCAGGGTAACCAAGTGAATGGTAAGAATAGCTACCACGTTCATCATGGAACCTGCATGACCAATAGGGGCACCCATTATATATCTCAGGCCACCAATGACAATAGTCTTTGGTTTGATCAAAAAGGAAGCAAATGAAAGGCCAGTTCCAGCTACCAGGGATGAAGGTCCTTGAAGGTGACAATTTTAGGGAAATAGAGGTGCAGTTGTGGATGAAGCAAGTAGTTGCATCCACTGCGCGGACCTTCTGCATGCCATGTTCTGAGTATCGTTCCCGAAGAGTAAATAAATACATGGTAGGAGAGGAGGGTAAAGGCCAGTCCTGACAGAGCACAGAAAATAAGCAGAGCACAAAAAACAAGCAGAGAGAGAAGACTAGGGTGTTGGGAGAGCTCATTGTGCCTTCTTTAAGAGGAATTGGGCTGTGGAGAACACCGTGTGAGCCACAACTTAAAGGGGTGAGATGGGTGTGGAGAGCAGGAGTAAAGGGGAGGTTCAGGAGGTGATTCTTGGAGTTCCTCTGGGGTGGTCCTGTCGTCAGCAGGTGGGGCCTCCTGGTGATACGGCTTCAACCTAGAAATGTGAATCCAGGGAGTGAGACGGTTGTCTGGTAAGGAGAGTTTGGCGGCGGTGGGGGTACAGAGAATGACAGGATAGGGGCCTTCCCATTTTGGGGCAAGAGGCCCTTTCTCCTCTGGGGTGTTATAATAGACTAGACTCCCAGGTGTTAAGGGAGGAGTGTTTGGAGAGGAGACTGGGTCCGGAAGAAGCCAGTCCTGATATTTCCAGAGTTCCGAGCGGAGATGAAACAAGAGAGGCAAAGACAAATCTCGGGTGAGAGGTCCTTGTGAAACGACCAGCCCAGGGGGTATAAGAGGTCTTCCATACATTATCTCAAAGGGAGACAGTAAAGATGGTTTCTTAGGGAGAGCTCTGATTCGAAGCAAAGCCAAGGGAAGGAGTTTGACCCAGTCTAAGTTTAATCCCATTGTCAATTTGGTAAGGACTTCCTTTAGAGTACGATTTACCCTTTCCACTTTCCCTGAAGCCTGGGGGCGATATGGACAGTGGAAATGCCACTTGAAGGAGAGGGCTTGAGACACCTTTTGTGTGATCCTAGAAATAAACTCAGGGCCATTCTCAGATTGTAAGGAAGTGGGCATACCAAACCTGGGGATAATGTCTGTCAGTAAGATTGAAGCTACAGTGGAAGCCTTTTTATTGGAAGTGGGAAATGCCTCAACCCAACCAGAGAAAGTGTCCACAAAGACAAGGAGGTATTTAGTGCGCCGTACTGTGGGCATGTTGGTGAAGTCTACCTGCCAGTCAGCAGCGGGAATGTGTCCCCGGGCTTGGTGGGAAGGGAAAGGTTTGGGCCTTAAAGGAGTATGAGGGTTGGTCCACTGACAGATCTGACAATTAGAGGCTATATTTTGTAGCATGGCTTTGTCAGAGGGGGTGAGGGAGAAGAAGCTCTGTAAAAAGAGGGTTAAAGACTGAGAATTGGAATGGAATAGAGTATGAAGGAACTTGAAAAGATCCTTGTTCTTACTGGAAGAAGTAGGGGCTTCAGATGAGCTGTCTAAAGTGGCCATTATATGTCCCCCAGGGGGGCCATAATTGGAAGTGGTAGCAGCCATTCGTGCTGCCTGGTCAGCTTTGGCATTGCCCTCAGTGATAAGAGAGCCGTCCTTCTGATGGGACCTACAATGGACAACTCCCAACTGGGTGGGTAAGTGGGAGGCCTCTATCAGATTGGTTATAAGAGCCGAATTAGTGATCGCATTACCTTTGGTGGTAAGTAGGCCTCGCTCCTTCCATATTGCAGCATGGGATAATAAGATATGGAAGACATATTTTGAGTCAGTATAAAGGGTGAGGGATTTGCCTTGTGCTAGAAGGCAGGCACGAGTGGCTGCTATAAGTTCAGCCTGCTGGTTGGTAGTTCCTGAAGGCAGAGCTTTGGCCTCTATAGTCTCAGTGGCTGAAACTACAGCATATCCAGAGTAATGAGTGCCATTCTGCCTAAAGGAACTGCCGTCAGTGAACTAGATAAGGTCAGGCTTGGTGAGTGGTCCCTCAGAAATGGAAGACTGACAGGGGAGGAAATCATCTAAGGTTTCCAAGCAATTATGAGTTGGTGTGTTAGACGTGGGAGTCATTGGGAGCAGTGAGGCAGGGTTCAGTGCAGAGCAGGGGAGGAAAGTAATATTAGGGTTTTCCAGAAAGGAAGTGAGGAGCGACAGAACTCTGGATGGAGGAAGGGTTTGAAGGCCCTTATAAGCTAAAAGATCCTTCAAATGATGTGGGGAGTGGATAGTTAAAGGGGCCCCAAAAGTCAGCTTAGAGGCTTCTTTGTGTAAAATTTGTCCAGCAGCCAGAGCTCTTAAGCAAGGGGCCCACCCACGGATGGTAGGGTCTAGTTGTTTGGACAAATATGCCACAGGTGCAAATGTAGGCCCATAGTTTTGACCTAAGACCCCAAGTGCTTGTCCCCCTTTTTCATGGACATATAGATGAAATGGTCTTGAAAGATCAGGAAAGTGAAGGGCGGGTGCCTTTAGGAGGAGTTGCTGAAGCCTGCGGAAGTGGTAGTTGGGGGAGGAGGCAAGAGATTCACTAGGGGGTCCCTTTGCTAGGTCATACAGGGGTTTGGCTAGAAGAGAATAATTTGGGATCCAGGCCCTAAAATAACCTGCTAGTCCTAGGAATGATAGTATTTCGGCTTTCGTATGGGGCACTGGAAGATTAGAGAGGAGTTGCCTCCTATCCAGTGTTATTTCCTTTTTCCCAGGTGTAAGACGAAAACCAAGATAGGTGACAGAAGACTGGGAAACCTGGGCCTTGTGGGGAGACACCCTATATCCCTTATCTGCTAGGAAATTGAGAAGCTGGGCGGTGTGGGATTGAGAGTGTTCCCAAGAGGGACTACATAGAAGAAGGTCATCGACATATTGAAGGAGAGTAGAGTCAGGACAGGTGGGGTGAAAGGATGTGAGGTCCTGGGCAAGAACTTGGCCAAAGAGATGGGGGCTATCCCTGAATTCCTGTGGGAGGACAGTCCAGGTAAGCTGACGAGAATGGCGGGTGTGAGGGTCAGTCCATGTAAAAGCAAAGATATCCTGAGATTCTGAGGACAAGGGAATAGAAAAGAATGCATCTTTTAAATCTAGGACCGAGAAGTGGGTAGTAGTGGCAGGGATCTGAGAGAGGAGGGTGTAAGGGTTGGGCACTAGCGGGTGGATGGGGACCACAGAGGAGTTGACAAGGCGAAGGTCTTGAACCAGCCTGTAGGACCCGTTAGGTTTCTTTTTTTTATTTTTGAGAATTTTAATATTTATTTTTTAGTATTTGGCAGACACAACATCTTTGTCTGTATGTGGTGCTGAGGATCGAACCCGGGCCGCACGCATGCCAAGCGAGCACGCTACCGCTTGAGCCACATCCCCAGCCCATCGTTAGGTTTCTTAACTGCCAGAATGGGGGTGTTGAAAGGAGAGTGTGTAGGCCTAAGATACCCCTTTCATAATAAATCCTGGATGATGGGTTCTAATCCGAGGAGGGCTGTGGTTGTGAGTGGATATTGTGGTTGACTAATATATCTTGAAGGGTCCCGTAAGACAATATGAATAGGACTGCATTTAGCCATAGAGGGTGTAGTTGTGTCCCAAACCTCAGGGTTAACTGGTTTAGATAGTTGTGGAAGAGTGCGTGAAGGAGGTGTGTCTGCCCCTAGGAACATCATGAGGAAATGAGAGGTAGGAGAGGTGTGGGGTGATATGTGAATGGTGACCTTCAATAGTGAGAGTATTTCCCTTCCCAGAAGGGGAATGGGGCAATGGCTCATAACGAGAAAGGAGTGTGTGAAGGACAAAAGGGATCCCTGCATATAACATGATAAGGGGGGGGGGGTTGAGGGAAAATCTGTTTACCTCCTACCCCGACAATAGGAGTTTTTGAGGGTGTGGTAGGACCCCAATACTCCCTCAAGACCGAAAAAGCGGCACCAGTATCCAAGAGGAAGGTAATGAAGCGTCCATCCACCAGGAAGGTGACCCTAGGCTCTTGCTTCTTGATGGTAATAGTCGGGAGGGAAGGCCCAGGGCTTGGTCAATCCTCCTCTGCCAAGCCCAGGAGAGGCTGGGGTTGCCGGGCAGCTGACCAACCTCCCTTCCGGGTTGTTGGGCAGTCTGCCCCCCAGTGTCCCCTTTGATGGCATTTTGGGCAGGGGTTGAGGGTGTCCTCGGCGAAGGACAATCCCTGGCCCAATGTCCCTCCTTATCACATTTGGAGCAAGCTCCAGGGGGTGTCTTATTAGGACGGCGTGGTGATGACCTTCTCTGAATGACCTGGGCCAACATTTGGAATTTGGCATTTTCAGCCTTCTGCCTACGGCGTTCACTTTCATCCTCTCTACCATGAAAGACCTTGAAAGCGACAGCGAGGATTTCGGTCTGAGGAGTAGCAGGGCCCTGTTCAAGCTTTTTAAGCTTGGCTTTAATGTCAGGGTAGCTTTGGGCCAGAAAATATGTCATTAAGACATGACGGCCATCAGGGGTTTCTGGGTCGAGGTTTGTGTACTGTTGAAGGGCCTTGGTTAGTCTATCCAGGAATTCTGAAGGTGTTTCCTCCTTCCTTTGAATGACCTCCTGCACCTTTTGAAAGTTAACAGCCTTGCAGGTGGCCTTTTTCAGGCCCGCCAAGAGGCAGGATGTAAAAAGGTCACGAGACTGTAAGCCTTCAGGGGTGTTGTAATCCCATAGGGGATCCTGCTCTGGGACAGCATGAGGGCCCATGGGGTGGTTAGGATTGGTCCTATGGTTTTCATCAGCATGGGCTTGGGCTAGCTCCCAGACCCGTGGCCTTTCCTTGGGGAGAAGTGTATTGGCCAAGAGCATGTAGATGTCATGATGAGTGAGGCTATATGCTTGTAGGACCCATTGAAACTCCCGAATGTAAGTGGTGGGGTCAGTGGTGAATGAGCCTAACTTCCTCTCTAGCTGAGTAATGTCCGACATGGAGAAGGGCACGTGGACTCTGATGACACCCTTGGGACCAGCTACCTCACGAAGGGGTGTGATTGTCTTGGGGGTGGGAAGGAGTCCCTTAGACCTGGTAACAGGAGGACTGAAAGAGGCAGGCGGCGGACAGGAAGGAGAGGGAGGGGAAGGGAGTGTCTCTGTGGAGGAGGAGGAGGTGGAGCAGGCAGAATAGGGTGGAGAGGAGGGGGATGAAACGGAAGGCTGAGGATCTGTGGAATCAGGCAGAGGAAGAGGAGGGTATAGCGGGAGAGAAGGGGCAGATGGGGCTGGGGGATAAGGTGGGGGTTCATCTGCTGGGTCAAATGAGGAAGAATCTGCGAAGTCAGGAGTAGAAGTAGGGGAAGAGAGGGGTTTGCAAGCAAGGAGGACCTGAGAGGGAGGGCAGGAGGAGCAGAGAGCAGGGTGCTGTGCGAGAAGGCTAAAACCTTCAACGCAGGGAATCTCCCTCCACTTTTTCAGACGCTGGCAATAGTTAAAAAGGTCCCGGAGGAGGTTTGGATCTAAGGAGCCTTCTGGAGGCCAATGATTGCCATTATCCAGTGGATATGTAGGCCAATCTTGGGTACAGAATTTGATTAGAAGTTTGGGCTTGATGTCTGGTGTGAGGGAGAGTGTGGCCAAATTTTTTATTAAACATTTGAGAGGTGAGGCTTCAGGTATAGACGAAGAGGTGCCCATAGTCACAGGGAAAGATGGAAGAGAGAGAGAGAGAGAGAATAAGAGTAAGCGAGAGAGACAAGGAGAAAACCCGGGCTGGAACGGCTTCCAGGAAGCTCAGGGCGAACGGGGGTCAGGTGGGCGTCCCCAAAATGACCAGCCGTCGCGAGGAAATACAGAGGGCACTACCTGGTCGTCACCAGTGAAGTGCGATCTGTGAGACCCAATGGGGTCGGAGCCACGGGCAACCTGACGTCAGGAAAGTTTTCGACCGCAGCGGAAGAAGTCAGTAATGAAAACAGAACTCCGGCTCCGGCAGAACGCAGTTCCAGGCCGGGAGTTCAGTTTTCCCCGAGCAGAGAGGCAGCTTCAGCCAGACACAGCAGCCCCACAGGAAACAGCAACTCTAGCCGGCAGCGGCAGCGGCGGAGGGAAAAAACCACAGAGCCTCTCGTGTAAACTCAGAAGCCTCACGCCCCAAAGGGAAACGGATCACCAGAGGGTCCACTTCGGCCAGTAAAGGTCTTAGTGGGAGGAATTCCCTCCCCCCTACCGGGCATCTGGAGTGTGCCGGACGATCACGGTCACAAACCCAGCGGTAGCCCGAAGGGAGTTGGCGAGCCGGGGTCAGGGGACGCTTACCTACGCCAGATCAGTGGTGAGTGCAGGAAGCCGGAGTCTGAAAAGATCGGACCAGGGCGGAGTGTCTCGGCGGAGCGGGGGATGGGGCTCTTGTTGGAAAGAGCTCACCCGTATCCTCACACGGGGCACCAGAATGAAAGAATTCCCCACGCAAAGACACTTCGCCGGGAGAATTCCAATTTTATTGCAAAAAGCTGTGTGCTTATATAGAACTAAGGGGGAGATGGTAGGGCTTAGATAAATGGCAGGCAACCCGTTTATTGGCAAGTTCTTTCAGATATCAGCTCCAGAGCCCAGGAATTAGTTCTCATTGGGGCTAAGGTTCCCCGCCAGCGAGATTTGAAATTGGCGCCGGCGGGAGAGTTCACACGGGCGGGAACTTTTCGCGCCACTGCAGGAAAGAAGAAGGTAGGAAGAAGAGGTGCTTAGGCGCCATGTTGGGGTTTTTTCTCTGGGGTATGGCTGCCGTTTATACTTTTCCCAACACTAATCATGTTTGAGAATTGTTGTTTGATTTTCCCACGGCGTATGTTGATTTGTTAAAGGGGACTGTGATGTATGTAAAGTCCCTGCCCTTCCAAAAAAAGTGTACTTAAGCACTGCTCAACCCCTGCTCGGGGCTCTGGGCTGCTCTCCCTTCTTGAGTGAGCACGGAGCCCCAGCGCGCTGGATCCTCAATAAACCCCCTTTTGCTGTTGCATGAGTCGGTCTCTTGGTGGTCTCTTCCTCTGTCGTTCGCCGGTCCCTTACATTTGAACCTACAAGGCTTTGTGGGGGCTCGGTTATTTGTGCCCAGCCAGACTGCGGCAAGGGGCCATATGGAAGGTCCATCATTGCTTGCAACGATGAAGAAAAGGAAACTGCCTAAATCGATGGATGAATGGTTACATGATATTTAGCACATGGTATAAAAGGAGGAAGAGTTGTCATGAAAAATCTTCGACTATTATTACATTTGAAAAGCAAGTACAGATTCAATATCCCTTATTTGCAATGCTTGGACCAGATGGGTTTTGGAGATTTGGGAATTTTAAGATATTTTGTCTGGATATAATGAGATATCTTAGGGGTGGGACCTAAGTCAAAACATGAAATTCATTTACATTTCATATAACATAGCCTCCACCTTAGCCTCCCAAGCTGCTGGGAGTACAGCCTTGTGCCTCCACACCCAACTCTTTTTTTTTTTTTTAAAGTTTTAATCATTAATAAGATCTTTTTTTTTTTTTTTTTTGAGAGAGAGAGAGAGAGAGAATTTTTTATTTATTTATTTTTTTAAAATGCTTATTTTTTAGTTTTAGGTGAACACAATATCTTTATTTTACATTTATGTGGTGCTGAGGATTGAACCCAGTGCCTCTTGCATGTTAGGCAAACGCTCTACCACTGAGCCACAACCCCAGGCCCAAGAGAGAGAGAATTTTAATATTTATTTTTTAGTTTTCGACAGACACAACATGTTTGTATGTGGTGCTGAGGATCGAACCCGGGCCGAACGCATGCCAGGTGAGCGTGCTACCGCTTGAGCCACATCCCCAGCCCCTCTTTTTCTTTTTTTATTTGGCAGTTAATGATTGTACCTCTATATGGGGTACAGTGTGATATTTTAGTATATTTATAGATTGCATATGGATCAGAATATTTAAGTTATCCATCATCTTGAACATTTATCAATTCTTTGTGAAGAAAACATTAAAAATCCTCTCTTCTAGCTATTTGGAATTATATTGTTTTATTTTTTAATAAAATTAGTTTCATAACTCCATTGTGACCTGAGATGCCTACTCAAAAAAGAATGAAAACAGATCCCAAACAAAAGCTTGCCCACTCGTTCATATTCTTCTTTTACTGCTCCTCTGCTTCCTGACCATGGGGTGAACAGTTGCTGTGCCACCTGCCTCTCACCACGTCACCCAGCACACCTGACACAGGCCCCAAATGATGGATCTGCTCCATCTCGGACTGGAACCTTCCAATTTATGAACCATAATATGCCTTTTCATATACATATATATGTTTTTTTGGTACCAGGGATTGAACTCAGTGGTGTTTAACTATGGAGCCACATCCCCAACCCTTTTTATTTTTTTATTTTGAGACAGGGTCTTGCTAAGTTGCTGGGGATGGCCTCAAACTTGCAATCCTCCTGCCTCCGTCTCCACAGTCACTGGGATTTCAGCCGTGCACCACCTTGCCGGCAACCTTTTTCTCTTGTATGTCTTTACATGTATGTAAATCTCAGGTATTGTGTTACAGTGATGAAATGATTGCTACAGTGGGCCTATGTTTTCTCTATCCTGCCTAATTTGTCCACAAGCATTTATAATTTCTATTTAAAAATAACACAAAACAGAGACTATTTTAAAAATTTCTTGTGAGATTGCGGGCTTCTATTTCTGGGAGCCTTCCAACTGTCATCAGTCCAAAATGTGCAAAAGAGGGCTGGGGGTGTGGCTCAGTGGTAGAGCGCTTGCCTAGCATGCACAAGGCACTGGGTTCAACCCCCGGCACCACATAAAAATATAAACAAACAAAATAAAGGTATCATGTCCATCTACCACTTAAAAAAAATGTGCAAAAGGAAGGAACTGTTGAATTCTGTGGAAGCACAACCCACCCCAGGAAATGGGTGCAGGGCAGCCTCATCTGTTTATCACATTCGGGGCACAGCACCTGGCAAGCTCCATCACATTGAAATCTCACAGAGAGAGGACTTCCTTTCTCTGCGAGTCAGGCAGGTTAAATGACTTAATCACGTCACTCAGGCTAACGCAAGGGTGGATCTCAGATCACAACGTCTAGGCTTCCTTTCCTAGGTTTTGCTCCCACGGAGATGTGTTGAAGGATTGTGGAGCCCACGGATCATTTGAATGTGTGAGTTGTTTTGTTTTCAGTCATACTTGATAATAATTTCTTTTCTTTTTTTTTGGGTACCGGGGTTGGGACTCAGGGGTACTCAACCACTGAGCCACACCCCCAGCCCTAGTTTGTATTTTATTTAAAGACAGGGTCTCACTGAGTTGCTTAGCGCCTCGCTTTTGCTGAGGCTGGCTTTGAACTCTCCATCCTCCTGCCTCAGCCTCCAGAGCTGCTGGAATAACAGGCATGCGCCACCGCACTGGCTGATAATTATCTCTTATAAAGCACCTATTAATTTTAATTAGTACAATTGAAAAATAACACACCCTATGAATTGCCTGCCAGAGGGGGAATTCTGTGTTCACTTGCCTGTATCTAATACCCTGCTAGTCTTCAGATAAAAATAATGAACGTGACAACCAACGTTTTGTGTCTCATGGCTCCTTACAATTTTTTTATCATGAAAAAAAAGAATCTACAAAACGGGGAGTGTTGGCATGAAGCCCCATATGCCCATCACCCCATTTTAAGAACGGTTGGTTTCTTGTTTGTTAATTTTCCCACCTTATCTTCCTGCCATTTTCTTTTCAAAAAAACTGGAGAATTTAAAGCCAAAACCCCAAGACTCATTTCCCCCCTGAACATTTCTATAATTGGAACGGAAAGGCTTTGTGTGGCCCTGCGTTTCTTCCTTTGGATCTGCTAGTACAGGAAGCAAGGATCTAAAAATCAGCCCCAGGCGGGTGGGTTTCTGGGAGGCCGGGGATGGGGTAGGGGTGGCAGGGGGGCACTTCCTCCGGGCTGTGCTGTTTATTTTGCTCTGGGCTGGGGACATTCCTCCACGGAACCGGAACCGCCTCCAGCCTCCGCAGTTAGACTTTTCTCCAGTGCTGAGAGTCAAGTATCTGGCTTCCCCCCGCAAGAGACATCTGGGGTGTGTTGCTTCTGAAACTATTTTTGGTGTGAGAAATGTCACTCAAGAGCTATTTGGAATTTTTTAAGCACTGAAAGCATCTGACTGGAGCCACAGGGGAGGCCAGGGGGGTGGAGCTAGTTACTCTGTGGGCCAGACATTTCCCATTCGGGTTGCTGCTTCCTCTACTCTTCTTAAGGCTTTGAGTGCTTGGGCCTAGGATGGCACTGGCATGGCAGGCTTGGAGGTGGAGTGGCCAGTGGCATGGGAGACGGGGACCCTTACTGGCTGACTGGCCTTCCTCCAACCTGCACATCTGTCCTGGGCTCTCTGTAACTGGGAGATCCACGGAGAGTGCTGGCCAGAGTGTGAGCCACAGGGTCTGCTGGTTCCCACCATGCCCTGGCACATGTAGCCAGCGGGTGTAGGAGGGATTCATTTCACCCTTCAATTTGGCAGTTGTTTCAGAAATTGGAGACAGGTGTCACCTCCTGGTGATGGGAGTACAGATGATTTTTATTTTCTCCTTTATAATTTCTAGGATTTTCTAAAATTTTGTAACATCTGTAACTTTGCAATTCCCTCCCCCTGCCGTCTTATTTTTTTAAAACAAGGAAACTGGAGGGTAGGGGCACGCCCAGGTCTGTCCTGAGATCCATCCAGCAAGGCCAACCAGTACCTGTCACACCAGGGAAGAGGCCCCTCCTGCAAGCCTGACACCCAAGGTCGTCCAATGTCGCCGAGGCAGCCTCCCTTCTCACCTTTGCTTCCACCATGCCCACTCCTGAAGCGACCTTCTCTCTTCCCGCAGCAAAAATGGACCCATTCCAAATTTTTCAGGGTCCGATAACGATTTTGCCAATTGTGAGCATGTATTAAAAACCCTACCTGCCCCAATCAAGGTAACCATCTGTGTCCTTCCTCTGACCACTGGTGGCACTTTATTTGGACTCGTTTTCTAATCTTTACCCTCTCCTGCCTTCTCCTGGAGTCATTCGCACCCAGGTCTGTGACCTAGACAGAGAGCTCCTCATGGGCGGGGCCTGTCTATCATTTGTCTTTGACCTCCCAGTGCCATCCTCAGCCTGGCACAGGCTGGATCTCAAGTGAGTGTTTGTACTGTTTACACCTGGGATTGGTGAGTCTGTGCAGGCGAGCTGTGGTGTTAGCAGCCCACTAGCCTCTCCAGGAAACACCTCCAGTTGTGACAGCTCAAAATAGTGACATTGCCAAATGTCCCCTGCAGAGCAAAGTTGCCTCCTGTGGAGAATCACTGGCACGTGGCTTATCAGGGGTCCTCCCAAACAGTGCCGGGGAGGGGTAGGAATGCCCACTGATAGACGAGAAAGGCTCATGGAGAGTTTAGCTGAAGCCGAGTCTTGCACCTACATTTCCCATTCCCAGTCCAGCGCTCGCCCTGCCATGTTGGAGGTCTCTCAAAACCCCTACTGAGACCTTTGCTTCTCCCCTTTGGTGTGTCCACACTACCCCCATCCCCATGTTCTTGGTTCCACCCTGACCCTTCCCTCTGCCCGCTCCTGTGGCCTGCGCCAGGCTGTGACCCACTGGTTGGCCCTACTGGTCCATGCAGGCTGGATCTCAGGCTGTGCCCGGAACACGCTCATCACATCTTCTTGAGCTCCTTGGGCTCGTCCCCGTGTTTGAACACGCTGATGGTGACCTGGCCTGTCTCAGAGCCATACTTGTTCTTGACAAAGACGCCATAGCGCCCGCTGTCCTCACTGTTGACCTTCTCAATGGTGATGGTGACCTCGGTCCCCTTTACCTCCATGTGGTAGCGGTCGAGGAAGGCGACAGGCTGGTCATTCTTTAGCCAAGCGATTTCAGGAGCTGGGTCTCCTGAGATGACACAGGTCAGGCACAGGGTCTGTTCCAAGAGAGAGGAAGAGAAAAGTCTCACCTCCTTGTAACTTGAACTTGGTATTCACCTTCATGTCCCCAGAGAGCTCCTAGTACAGGTAGCTCCTTGGGATAAATTCATTGTGTGGGTTTTACTGTGACCTCTAAAGGTGAGAGACATTTTATTTTCACCCCACGTTCTCCATCATCCACCTTTCTAGGAGCGCTTACTAGTTAGAATTTCCCACTATTCCACTCTAGTAATTACCTGCTCCAGAATGGCCTGCAGTTTGTTTGATTGCTTTTTTGTCATATATGTGTCATGACTTTACCATGTAAGATTTTATTACAATAGCACAAAGATTTATTAATTGAATTGGAAAATTATCGAATAAGATCTAATGCAGAGCCCCAGAATGTAATGGTTAAACACGTAGGCTCTGGACCGGAGCTGTCTGAGTTTGAATCTCAGCTCTACTCCTTCAGGCTGTGTGACCTTAGATAAGTCTCTTGACTAGTCTGAGTCTCAGTTTCCTCAGCTATCAAGCGTTGCTAGTAATCATGCCCCATTTCATGTGGTTGCCTCTATGGTGAAATCAGTTAAAACCGGTCACCCACATGGAATTGAGCCTGGCACAAAGAAAGCACCTTGAGAAAATGGTAGCCAGGATTTTTGAAAACACTAGTCTTGGATAATTCCAGCCCTAGAAGGGATCGTCCAGTCAAACTCTTGTGGAAATGGAAGCCAGAGATGGCAGTCTGTGACACCAGAGAGAGATGGGAAGCCAGGTGCGGTGTGCATGCCTGTAATCCCAGCCACTTGGGAGGCTGAGGCAGGAGGATCACAAGCTCAAGGCCAAACTCAGCAACTTAGTGAGGCCTTGAGCAACACAGTGAGATCCTGTCTCAAAAAATAAAAGGAGCTGGGAATGTAGGTTACTGATAGAGTACCCCTGGGTTGAATCCTCAGTACTGTGGAAGGAGGGAAGGAAAGAAGGAAGGGAGAGAGGGAGGGAGGAAGGAAGGAAGGAAGGAAGGAAGGGCTCTCCCTGAACACACAGGGTCAGTGAGATGTGGTCACTTGGCTGACTGCTGCAGATCCAGCCTCTCTGGCTGGCCAGCTGCCCCCTGGCTCTTGATTCTACACAGGGTCACGGTCCTGGATGGCTCCCTGAGGGAACACCACTGGGACCCCTCTGTGGGCTGGAGGGTGGGTACCTTATCTTCCATGATGGTGGCCACGTCCGGCAGGCCCCTCACCACTTTGGCTCGATCTGGAAAGGAAACAAGACGGCAGTGGTGAGCCGCTTCCCAGGGCTGAGGCTTATTTTAAGGGAGGCTCCTTGTTTCTGTTTTCTTCACGTTGGATGGAAACCTTTAAAACCGTGGGATGCACTTCCTTGTCTTCACCAGTAGGAGGTGTGGGACTTGGTGTGTTTCTGCCATTGACCAGAGGAGTGGCAGCACCGCGTGCGAGAGAGAGAGAGAGAGAGAGAGAGAGAGAGAGAGAGAGAGAGAGAGAGAGAGAGAGAGAGAGCGAGCGAGCGCGAGAGCAGCACCCTGCCCTTAAGGCAGTGAGGCGTCTCTGAGTCGCAGGCTGGCCGGGGGGAGGTGGGATAGAAGCTTTTGGGACACCCTCATTCTGGTCCAAGGACGGACCTGGTGGCTGTTGTGCATGGGCAGGAAGAGAGTGGCTGTAAATGACAAAGCAGAAACAGATACATTCCCCATGCTTCAGGGAGGCCGCGGGAAGAGAAGGGGTGTCAGCCTGGCCCTCGCCCCTGCATCAGGGAAAGGGAGCAGGACCCTCGGGCAGAAAAGGCCCGAGCGAGGGACACCACGTGGGCAGGGATCTTCAGCGCCCCCAGGTGAAATGATCCACTTCCCCAGACTGCAATGCCACAAACCCCAGCAGCCACATGTGGGTGAGTTTGACGGGCATCTATTGGGGTTCTAGTTGGGGCACTTGTCCAAGACATGGCATGCAGGATGGGAGGGAGGGTCGAGCTGGAGAAACAGGCTGGTGGCGCGAGAGTCCCCTTGGCCTGAGTGGGCCCAGGCTGGTCTCAGCGGTGCTCTCTCCCGGGAGGAGGCTGGCCCTGCAAGGCCTCACACCACAGCCACCAACGTTGCTGTGGCCCTGCTGGGCACCAGGCCCGGGCTGGACACGTCCACACCCACCGTCTCAGGAATCCTTGCGTCCCTTATCTGTGGGCGCTGCTGCCGCCCAGGTCTCCCTGTGAGACCGCAGAGCCCCACTGACCCTGCCGGGGAACTGGGACTCCAGCGCCTGCCGGGGAGGCCACCCAGACTCAGAGGCACAACCCCCAGAAACACTGGGGACTTACTCTTCTCGATGATGGCCAAGGCTCTGAAAAACAGAAACAGGACAAGGCGTGGGGTCAAGGGCAGCCCTGCCTGGTGGGGGAGAAGGGGTG
This sequence comes from Marmota monax, assembly GCF_021218885.2. Lineage (NCBI taxonomy): Eukaryota > Metazoa > Chordata > Mammalia > Rodentia > Sciuridae > Marmota > Marmota monax. Next base: position 22,636,200 of record NW_026694432.1, on the reverse strand, counting down.
AGGAGGGGAGGTGGAGGTGGCCCGGGGGTCCCAGGAGGGGGTCCTGAGCACAGTTCATGCCACACCCCAGAGGGGCCCACGAAGGAGACTTACTTCAGTCTCTGGTGTTCAGCCAAGGCGTCGTCAAAAGCTGCAAGAAGGACAAAGGTTGGGGGCATCAGGGCCTCTGCCAGGGACCCTGAGGGACAGGGCCTAGTCCTGACTGTCCCCCACTCTTCTCCCCATTCCAGTATCCTCTTGAGGGAGTGACAGGGTGGGATGCACAGGCAGGAGTTCCCCCCAAAGACCGTGGAGTTTTCTCAACAGGTTTCTCAGCGGACAGGCTCACCTTGCCCCGAGAGGTCCACAGAGAGCTGCCGGACTTCCTTTCCTGCGGCTATTTCCAGGCTGTATTTGCCCTTGTCCGAGTCTTTGGGGTCCAGGATGTGGAGCCAGATCTCATCCAGAGTGGTGCCCGCCCGTATCCGATCGCCAGTCTCCAGGCGCTTGTCTCTGAGTGTGACCGTAGGGAAATGGTCAAGGCTGGCTGGCCACATGGCTGTAAGCACCCCTGCCCCAAAATCCTTCTTGGGTGTTGTTTCCAGGAGACGTGGACACATAGCCACTCACTGATCCTTTGCCTTCTGCATCCAGCCAACCATCATCATTCCACTGTCCACTCACTCACTCATTCACTCATTCATCAAATCTCGTGACATATCAGCTGTTGCCGGTGCTGAGTCCAAATCTGTAATAAATCCTGTAGGCTGGGACCCTGGGGAAGTGTGGCTCCAGGGTATTGACCACCACTTCTCCCATCCTCAAGAGCCAGTTCCTCTTCTCTTGTTCTCATCTTAAACCCTCCATGAGTTTAAGGGTTTCTTCCCACAATCACTCTCCCCTAATCTTAGAAGCCATAGAAGGTTACCCTCTTTCCTTTCTTTACTTGAATTTCATTCCTGGAGACACCCGACCTGTGTTCCCAATGTTCTATGCCTAGAAAAGGAGCCCATTATTCTGTAACTCTCTCTGGCCTCAGTTCTCATTCTACAATCATGAACCCATCAGTCTAGCCTTCCCTTCACAATGGGTGCAGTAATGTCTGCTGCACAAGGCTGAGGCACGCACATGATAAGAAGCACTGGAAAATTCTGCTCTCAAACTATCTGGGGTGACTTAGATTTTGGCTGAATCTCTGTGGCTACCATGTCAAGCCCTGACCCTCAATTAGTTTTTAGCTATAGAGGACCCTCTGCCGGCACCTTTCCCCTAAGCTTGGCTGCCTGAGTCTGCTAAGCTGCAAAGGTCCACAAGGGCACCTTGACCCACCTGACCATCTGATTAATCCTTGTTCCTATATTTCTCTCTCATCCAATTCCTAGATGCTGCCTGGAGACCATGATCACTTTGTGGCCACGGATACACAGTTACTATTACTATATTTCCATTTTTCTCTGGAAAACCTACTCCTCTGACTGCTGATCCTCACCCCCAACTCCATCTGAAGACAGCAGAAATGGTATGAAACCCATGTCTCTTCCAACCCCCTAGAAGTGGGCTCTGCTGGGAGGACTGGGCAGGGGGCAGGAGGGAAGCCCTTGAGGGGCAGGTGCTGGGCCCCATGCAGCCTGGCTAGAGCTCTGGGCAAGGCCAACCTACTTGTGGAACCAGGTGGTTTTCATGTAGTCCACGTTGAAGTACTTGACCTTGCTGAAGATGCGGATCCCCTCCTCGGTTCCCTGGATTTTCAGTGGGGTCGCAGAGAGGGCTGGGGAGACAGAGGAGGAGGGTAAATCTTCCCCAGGGACCTCTGGGCAGCGTGTTTTGGGGCCAGCCTGCTTGCTCCTGCCCTGCAGGGCAGTGTGGTGGGGAACGTGTGCTGCGAGGAGGAAGCAGCTTCTCTCCCAGTCTTTGGGTTGGACACTTAACCCACTTAACCCACCCCTGGCAGCTGAGGCTGGTGGGAGGCCCCTTGGAGGCTCTGTGGCAGGCATCAGGATGGGGCTAGGCAAAGAGGTGGGCTAGCTTACCTCCGATCCTGCCCAGCTCAGTGAAGATGGCATCCAGGGCTGGGGGGAGACAGAACGGTCAGCTGTGTGAGACTCTCTAGGGATGCCCAGGATGGGGATGTCCTTGGAAAAGGCTGGTGGAGCTCATGAGCTGTTCTCTGGACACAGGGAGATCTGCAGGATGACTTGGGGGTGAAGGGCTCTAGGGACATGGGGACCTCATTCATCTTACCTCACAGATCATTTCATAGTCTCTTGCTCTAGTGTGACCCCCACAGCCCTCCTGGCCCATCTCTAAGGTCACCAGCTCCTACCTTCACCTTCGAGGTCCAGCATGGTGTCGTCTTCCCCTCGCTCATCAGAGACCACTGCTCTGTAAATTCCCTGGTCCTCTTTGGACAACTGGAAGGATAGGAGATGGCCGGGTCAGCAGGGGTTTGGGAGAGATGGACGGCAAGTGAGGAGGCCTGGGCTGCAGGCCTGGCCCTGACTCTGCGGGACCTCAGGCGAGACCTCCTCTCTCTGGGACCTGGTTCACTCGTCTAGGCTGGTGGTTTCTAAGTGGCTCCAGTGACAGCTGGTTCCTTGCTCAGGGCCTGTCTGAGCCTGAGGAGGGTCGGGGTGGCTGTGGTGACCCCTGCAGTTGGGTTGACAGCACAGACAGCCCTCCTTGCAGAGCTTGTCTGAGCATGGCACACCCCCTATCAAGCTGCCCCTGGCCTGGGGGCCCCGGATGGAGGGACCATTCTGCACCTTCCAGAAGGAAGCACGGTTGTGCTTGCTTGTGCCTGGGACAAGGGGGCCTTTCTGGCACATGTCTGTCAGCCCCACACAAAATCTGAACCCACGCTCAGCAAAGCAAGAACCCGGAGCACTTTTTTTTTTTTTTTGATGGTGCTGAGATGGAACCCAGGGCTTTCCATGCTAGGCAAGCGCTCTGCCACTGAGCTCCGGCTCCAGTCCAGGGGTGGTGCTTTTCAGGCAAGATCAGTGACCTCTCATTACACAACACTTCCTTCAGGGGGGTAATATTAGCTTCAAAGGTCCCCAGCACCCAGAGCATCCCCACATAGTGGGTTTGGGGCGAAGGTCCAAGGCAGAAGCAGCCCTTAACCTGGGGTTTGAGAGACTGAACCCCAACAATTCTTTCCTATGTCCCCCTTCCTTTCCTCCATGCACTGTCAGCTCTAAAGTTCCAGTCAAACTGGGAGCAGGGACTGGGGGGATTTATGAACCACGCCCCAGCCTTGTATCCTTGAACTTGACCCCTCTGAGCCTCAGTTTTCCCTTTGGTAAAACGTGGCCAGGGCTGATATAGCATTGTCCTGCCTAGGATTTAGAAGACCCCGGGATCATTATTTCCTCTCTAGTAGGCAGCCTGTGATTTCCCCAGTCCTACGTGGCCCTCAGCAAGACCATGGGACTCAGCAGCAGGGCAGAGAAATACAGATGGGTTAAGAACAAGCCCCGTAACCAGGCACACTCCTGCAAAGACCGTGGGGAAGGACGGGTGGGACAATCAAACTCCAGGCCCACTCTGTTCTGCCCAGACCTGTCTCACATGGACACCTCTTTCCTGGATTGTCAGAGCAGGAAGGATCATTGAGAGAGCATCCCTTCCAACCTGCTCATCTTCCTGATGAAAGCTGAGATCAGAGAAGGACAGCTGCTAGCCTGAGGATGCACAGTCAGCAGCATGGCCAGGCCTCGTGCCCAGGCCAAGGAAAATCAGTAACACATGTCCTGCCCGAATTGAAAATTTGGGTAGTTTTTTTCTTCAAGGTCTTTTTTTGTTGTTGTTAATTTTGATTTTTTAATGATATTGCATGATGAGCTGGGGGTATTGTTACTTACTTTGGTGATTGAGTTTTGATGCCCCTTAAGATGTGCACCTAGGACGAGGGCTTCCCTCGCTCGCCCTGGCCCCAGCCCTGCAGGGACTCCCAGGCCGGTGCCCTCAGTGCTGCCCACTTGCAGCTGAGGGCAGGGTGAGGCTGGAGCCCAGTGGGCACCCACCTCTTCAATGAGGATACATCCTTCTCCTGTCTGCGGGTCGTACTGACCGGCTGGCGTCTCCCTTTTCTTGAAGAACCACTGGAAGCGAGTCTCCTTCTTGGTGTTGGTCACCTGGGGAGGGTGGAGCACAAGGGGATGCCATCAGCTTTCTCAAGGGAAAACTCAGCCCTTCAGAGTGGTTCCACAAACATGGCTTCCTCCCTGGGGTCCAATCCCCCCCACACTCGGTCAGATCCCAGGGCCCCTTCCTGACGCCAGGAGTCTCCTCTGCAGGACTCTGGAACCAAAGCTTTTGCTAATAGTGTTCCCTCTGCCTCTAGGTCTCTTCCCTTCTCTATTCTCCTTGTAAATTCCTAGGCTTTTTTTGTATGTGCATGCGTGTGTGTGTGCATGTGTGTGTGCACATGCATGTGCATACTGGGGATTGAACTCAGGGCCTCACACATGATCCACAAACACTCTTCCACTGAGCTCCACCCCAACCCAACACTTCTCATAGGCTCAGTTAGATGTCGCTTCCTCCAGGAACCTCTCTGGAAGCACCGCACACCCCCATTGTGACCAATCCATTCCCGGCTCAGGTCTGATCCAGCTTGAGGCAAACTGCTTTCCAGCCGTCCTGGACCAAGGGCTCCCAGAGGCCTGAGGGACCAAGACTGCATCCTTGTGCATCTAGTACCTTGCAGAGCACTTGGCACATAGTAGGTGCTTCAAGTTCCCGGAATGAATATGCCCCTGGAGGAGCCCCCACCCACCCCGTCCTTCTCTGGTTATTGAAGAGGCTGCAGGGTGCTGAGAAGGACCTCCAGCTTTGGAGTCAAGCAGTGTCAGTTAGAACCTGGACTCCACGGCTAACCCTGCGGTCTTGGGATATTTCCCTGAGGTTTTCTCATCTGCGAGGTGGGGATAATAATGCATATTTCACCCACGATTGTGACATGGGTGAAATAAAATAGTATGGCAATGCTTTGGGCAGAGTCAGGCTCCCTGACCCACTGGCCCCATGGGACCCTGTCTGGAGGTGCTGGGAGCGCTGGCTCAGGGCTGACCCACCTCACATGCATCCTCCTGCCTGCACTCTGGGAAGACGACTTGTTTTAGGTTAAGTGGGGTCTCTCAGGGGCCACTTCCCAGGTATGGGGTCAGTCAAGCACAGGGAATGGAATGGGGGATGGTAGTGGGGTGGGGAGGGACATCCAGTGGACTTGAGGACAAGCTGCAGGTCCCTCCCCACTGGCAGGTGGGGACTTGCCTTGCACGTTAGCAGCACTTGGCAGTCCTCGGTGATCTTCCACTGCAAGGGATCCTGGAAATAGGGACCTGCCAGAGGAACAGGAGACACACCCACTCATCCACACGGGCTCGGCCTGGCGCCACCTGGTGGCCGTACGGGGGAAGGCAGCTGGGCGGAAGCAGCGGAAGACCACTGGCGCCCAAGATGCTGCCCGCACAGGGCGGGTTGGGGTGAAGCAAGAGAGAGGCCTGGGGTGCAAACTCTAAGGAGGAACTCACTCGGGCTGGGGAAGTGCTTTTTGTTCTGGTGCCGGGACAGAACTGGACTGAACCTCACTGGGGTTCTCTCTGGGGTGGGGATGGGGCTCCTGTTAACACCCCGTCTAGCTGGTCTCCAGCGCGGACCAGTGGCCGAGGTGGACGTCCCTCCAGCACCTCCTACCTTGTTTTCTCTTCCAGTCTCTTCTCTTAGCATCTGCCTTCCTCAGAAGTTTGTCAAAATCTGTGGACACACAGGGAGGAACTGGCATGAGCCCAGAGAAGCGCAGGACTCCAGGGTGGACAGGCCCCAGAACTGGGGGCCCAGAGCCTGCGGGGCAGGGAGGGCCGGTGCGGGCAGCAGGGTGGGGGGGCGGGGCTGACCGTCGTCCACCAGGGCCAGGGTGATCTGGTTCTTAGCTTTTCCGTCTTGGAGCTGAGCGGTGTACGACCCCTTATCCTCCTCCGACAGGTGAAGGATGATCACCTCCACCAGCCCCTTCTCTCGGTCGAAGTTGATTTTGCGGTTCTGGGGAGAACAACCCCCAGAGTCACTTTTCCTATCCTGGGGATTTTGCTGTGGGGCGTACCTCAGCGGGTGGTGGGACTTGGGGGTGATGAGTGCAAAGTTATCAGCCTTCAGAGACTGGGAGGGGCCCCGGGCAACCCTTTCCTGCTTGTATAGATTGGGGCTCCCCCAGCACCCAGTGCCTGGGAACACCCCTGGATGCTTGAATTAATTACAGTTTAATAATAAGTCCCTCACCCCTCCTGTGCCTCATTTTTGGATATTTTCAACTTCGTTTACAATTTACTAGAACTCTCTAGAAGTACATAAAGGATGGTATTAAAAACCACCCATTACTAGCCAGCCATAATTAACCCCTCTTTACATTTTGCCACATTCTAGCAGTTTAAAAAGTTTTATTTTCCATATTTAGGTCCTTATTCTGTTTGGCTTTATTTGCATCTAACTTTATTTTGTTTTTCTGGAGGGGGATTTGATTGTCCAGATGCTGTATGATCTGTGCTTGGGGCTTTCCAGTTAGGTTCCTCATATGCTTCTCTTGATCCTGGGGCAACTTGTCCATTGAACAGATGCAAACACAGAGGCATAGAGAGGTGGAGACCTGCCCTGGTTAGGTCAGACAGCCCATGGGACTGGATGTGAGTTTTCTGACATCCACCCCTGCCTGAGCTCATTCCCTTCGGTCAGAAACCAGCATCCACTTCTCTGTAACAAACACATGCTTTGCTTCTTTCTCCCTCTTCCTTCTTTCCTGCCTCTCTCCTTCTTTCTTCCTTCCTTCTTTCCTTTCTGCTGGGGATTTAACTCAGCATCTAGCCCAGGCTACACAGCAATTCCACCAGCCCCAATCCTTGTTTTCTGATGGCGGCTTTGCCATCTGCAGACGAAATTCACAAATAACATGAGATTGCATCATGAGCTTGAGTCTTTCATGACACTGAAATTGCCGTGTTTGCAGATCAATAAGGTTGAATATCAGCAATTTATATGGCTCATTCTAACTCAGCCTATCTACCTATTAATTAAAATAAAAACAATGTAGCACTTTCACTGTAATATGAAGAAGCAATAAAAATCATTTAAAATGAACCAACGTGTATTTTGATATGTGGATGCTGAGGCACAACCTCATTCATGCTGCACTGATTTATGATGAACGAGTTTGAATTTAAGAGAAGAAAAGCAAGAAGATCAGGAGCTACTGCATAAAGAATAGGAAAATGAGTAAATGAGCACAAGTGACCAATAGAACAGAAAGTCTCCACTCAGTGTGCATGAAACTTGTGCAGAAGAACTTTATATTTTTACCTAAAACAGGGTTAGGGTCTGGGCTTGGATAATTATCTGCATGAAAAGGTGTTCCACCTTCAGGATGTCTGCTGGGACATTTGAAAGTTGTAGAGGGTCTAGAAAATTCTTTTATAGAAATGTTCCTGACACATCCTGCACATCTTTCCACCTCCCATGTACTAGAAGCCAGGTGTCCCCATCCCCACTCCATCTTGGTAACAGCCAAAGCACAGAGCCATCTCTGAAATGCCCCTTGTGGGGAGGTTCCACCCTGTGGAGAGCCAAAGCCAGAGAAGGTCAGCTGAGTTGGGGGAGCTTCATGGAGGGACGGAGGGCCAATTACCGGTGAGCTGAAGATCTCCTTCTGGTTGAAGATGAGGTGCAGCTCAGCGGCTGGGGACAGCTTTTCCACCTCCAGCCAGAGCCGCACCTCTCCCTGCTCCAGGATGTCGATGTTCCAGCCGGAGATCAGCTTGATCACTGGGGGCACAGTTGGGAAGGGTGTGGGTGGGGCGCCCTCTCCTCCCCCTCCCCACCAGCCCTGCCTGGACCCCGTTGGCATTTGAAGTGTGACGGGTTTGGAGAGCCTGAGGCTGGACTCGGGTGGGTCTGGGCAGCTTTTCTTTCCACTCATCTTGGCTCTTCCCCTTCATGGGCTCTGGGGCCATAGTCCACACCTGGTTGGGCATGAGATCCTGGGGGATTTTCAAAGACACTAGTGTCTGGACTTCACCTCCAGAGATTCTGATTTGCCCGGGCATTGGAATTTTTTTGGGGGGAGTATCAGGGATTGAACCCAGGGGCGCTCAACCATTGAGCCACATCCCCAGCCCTATTTTGTATTTTATTTAGAGACAGGGTCTCACTGAGTTGCTCAGTGCCTCGCTTTTGCTGAGGCTGGCTTTGAACTCTAAATCCTCCTGTCTCAGCTTCCTGAGCTGCTGGGATTACAGGCGTGTGCCACTGTGCCTGGTGGCATCTGGATTTTGAAAAGCTCCTGGGGGCGATTTCAACGTGCAGCCAAGTTCATGACCCTGGCCCTAGGATGGCAATGCACTATCCCTTGCCGATGGGGAGAAGCGGAGGTTTAGGTGATCCCAAACCCAAATGACTGAAGAGCCAATAACGATTATAAGAAGGGACCATCCCATTTCCTTCCCTCGCATCAGCTGGCCAAGGTCTCTTTCAGGGACTCCCCTGGTCTCTGACCCTCCAGCGCTGTGGCTCTCCATCCTGTGATCCAGGTCCCTTCCTGGCTCTCTGGTGGACCCAGCTCTGCTCAGGGGCTGCCCTGGGAGGCTTACCTGGGTTTCTGATCTCATGACTCAACTTCTTCAGCCTGTTCAGCTCTGGGGTAGGGAGGGGCAGGGAAGAAAACAGAGAGGGTGAACTGTCCTGGCCAGAGGAGCCCAACAGAGCCATCCTTGTGTCCCATGCCAGGTGAAGTCCTGAGAGAGGCCCTCATCCGAGGAGTAACTTGGGGTCCTGTGCTCCACAGGGGCTGAGGATGAGCACCGTGGGCTTTGGCCCAGGGGCCCGGAGGGAGCTGCTAGGGCTGCTGCTGGAGGCCCCAGGGTTTCCTGTCCTTCAGGGCCTAGACCAAGCCCCACCTCCCTAGAGGAGCACCTTCTCGTGCCAGGCTCTGCTGGACCTCAGTAGTTCTCATGCAATGCTGTGGGCTGAGCGCCTCTGTCCACCTGCAGGCCTCTCCAGGCCCACAGCCTCCTGAGCCTCACTGTTAACCCACATAGCATGCCGTCCTAGTGCCTGAGGGTCTGGACCACGCAGTGAGCACTGAGATGTCTCCACAGCTGGTCTGCAGAGTGCTGGCATATTTACTGACTGCTTCTTTGTGTCAGCTTTGTCTCTAGCGTTGAGCTGAGCTCTGGACCTACATGAGTGTCTGAAACATAGTAAGTGCTCAATAAATGTGCATTGCAGGGATGAATTGGCAGGGTCAGTCACACACTGCATTTTCTCTTATAATCCCCAGGGTCTTTGGCATGATGAGTTGGGATTCTGGCAAGCAACCCATCAACAAAATAAAAACCCCATTATGGTGGATGGCTTTAGTTTGCACAGAAACATCTAATTGTATCTGCATAATGAGATCGTTCTGTGGGGCAGCAGGGGTTATAATCCCCCTTTGCTGGCGAGGAAACTGGAGGTCTGAGAGGTGATATGACTTGCTCAAGGCCAAATAGTCAGCAAATTGAGGAGCTAGAATTGGAACCCAGTCCCTCTGGATCTTGTTTCTTAGCACAATTGAAGGCCTTGATGTGCAACAGCAGACAGTGGGCACGGGCTCTTCCACTTGCTCTAAAGACAGCAGCCAGCGCGTCCCATCAGCCACGAGCACTGGTTGCATTAGTTGAGTCATCAGGTGTGGCTGGGCCTTGACACATGGCTTCCACACTCTGGTTAGCCACAGTCCTTACCGCTCCCTATCGTCATCCTCACTCCACAGAACAACTACCATTTGCGGTTCATTTTCACCCTTGCAATCTTGATTTTCTTATGCTATTGAAAAAAGCAAAATAATCCTGGAACATTTGCCTTTATCAAAAGTGGGAAAATGAAAGACAAGAAGAATGTGAATTCTCTCTGGCAGGGGTTTTTGAGTTGAGGGCCTAGGACTGCACCTGCCGTATGGTGGAGGCTCCATAGGTGATTATTGATTGGCTAACTGAAGAAGTGTGTGTGGGGGTGAGGGCTGCTACACTCTGGTTGTGTTTGTGTTGGACTCGATCAGGGTCTGTCTCCGGGGAGGCGGTAGGGAGCAGGGGAATTACCTTCCTCCGTCAATGTGTGGCTTGCAGAGATGTCTTCATCGGCATCAGTGACTACCACTGAGTAGGTGCCCAAATCCTCAAGGCCAGGTTCTTTCAGGATGACCTTGGACCTGGCAGACAGGAGAACAGAGACTATGGGGTGGGGTCCTTGGTCTTGTGCACTGGGGGCTGAGAGCTGGAGAATCTTGGTTCTGGTGGCCAGTGCTGCAGTGGAGACCCCGACCAATCTGGGAAGCAGGGCAGCTGCCTCTCTGCACCTTCGCAGGGGCCCCTCTGGCCTGGCACCTTTAATGGCCACATTGTCCCATCTGCCTCCAGGGCCCAAGACACCAGCTTTATCTCCTGGTGGACAGGGCCAAGGCCACGAGCAGCCAGGGGAGGAGGAGGGAGACCTGGGGCATTGACAGACACCCTGGTGGTCATCTGATCCAACCTGCATTTATCAACGAGAAAGCTGAGGCCCGAGACTGTGCCAGAGCAGGAAGCTGGCACTCAGGCTGGGAACCGGGGCCTGGGCATCTCCGTGGAGTCTCCGAGGCAGAGGCTCATGCCGTTCCTTAGTGAAGCAGAAACTCCAAGAGATTGTCACCATTCCGGCCCTTCGGGGGGCTACCCCGCCACTCCTTCCGCCGACTCCCCTTCCCGTCACTTGCCTGCTGACTTCATCCTTGATCTCCACCCTCTGGGGGTCTGGTGGACCCTTGTAGTCTTTGGACCATTGAAACTCCGAGGAGTCAGGGGCCTCTGGGGCTTCGAAAGCCAGGTAGATTTGGCCCTCTTCATCCACGCCGACCTCGATCTCCCGGGCATCTGAGGTGACATCAGTGGTGGGCACTGGGTGCTTATGGAGGGTGAATCAGGTCATGCCCCTCGCTGCTTGGGCCCTCCAGTGGCTGCCATCACACTCCACACCATAAAGAGCCCAGACTTCTTTGCTTGCCCTCCTGGCTCCGTCTGGCTCCTTCTCAGCTCAAATGTCACCTCCTCACAGAGGCCCTTCCTGACTGCCCCGGCTACTGTGGCCCCACCCCCCATAGCGCCATGTTTTATTTCCTCTGTGACACTCTACACTATCCTAAATTGCCTTCCTCGTAGAGGAGTTCCCTCGTTTACCGACCCCCAGCTCCCTGAGTGCTCCTCCCCCTCCCAGAGCAGGGACCTGCTTTCTCGAGAACTTCTGGGTCCCTGGTACCATGGGAGCGTCCCTAAATATTTGTTGCGTGAGTGAATAATTGAAAGCCTGGAAAGAGAATGTGGTTGATGGCCGAGTGCTTCTGGCGTTTTCTAGCTGGGTGCCCTGGTTGTCAATCTCCCTGAACTGTAACAAAGTCAGTTCTAAAGTGCAAGGACCCAGAACAGCCTTTGGCTTGTGTCACAGGAGGGACCTCAGGAACTGTGGCTGTGACAGGCAAGGGCACTCCTGGGGACTCAGATGGAGCTGGGTGTCATTTAAAAGACGTACAAGGAGTGGCAGGGGTTTATGCATGTGGCCTGTGAAAAACTGGAAGGTACGGTCGAGTTTGTGGAAAGGTCGTTCCTATCTGGGGTCCCACAGAAACGGATGGGGGAGGGGAAGGGTGAGAGGAGGGGCAAGGAAAGAAAGATCTGGAAGATGTCCCAGCGGCCAAGGGAGGAGAGGCCCAGCAGACCCTGTCCTTGTGCTGCCATCCTCATGGGACTTCCCACCCCACCAACCTCCACCCGGCCTCAGTGACAGCCCAGCCACGGAGCACCGGCACCCTCCAGCTGTCCCTACCTGGCTTGTCCTCGAGGAGGACAGGGTCAGTAGGCATTGATGGTTGCCCCAGGCCAGCTGAATTTATGGCCTGTACTTGGAACATGTACCTCTTTCCTGGCTTCAAGTCACACACCTGGGGGTTGGGGACAAGAGCAAATACTGAGGACAGTGAAGGTGCACCTCCTGGATCACCGGCCAGGGGTGCAGAACTACTTGGCAAAATCCTCAGGAGGACGCAGGCTGCCGGGGCCTGGGGACAGGCAAGGAGCCAGTCCCTCTTCTGAGTTATTCTCCTCCTGCCAAGAAAACCCTCTTCCTTCCTATGTTCCGTGTCTCTCCATAGATGTCACCTTCCACCCACCAGCCCAGGGACATCCATGATGTCCTTTCCTCGAGCCCTTCCCATACAATCACTAAGTTCCACCCGTTTTATCTTCCTAACGTTCCTTGAAGGTGGCCCGGCCACGTCTTGACTGAGGTGTCATTTCCCGTCACCTGGATTAGCCCAACAGTGCCCTAAATAGCAGCTCTGTCCCCTTTTCCCCAGTCTGTCTTTCCCTCTGCCAATCTGATCAAGCTCCAATCTTTCAGTGGCCTTCAGGGTCAAGTTCGGAATTCGCCAGGCAGGACCTAAAGGCTTGCACTCTGCTTTAGACCCCTGTCCTCTTGCTCCTGTATAGACCCCTTCACTCCAAGGCTCCCCAGGGTCCCCACAGTCATGGTGTCCTTGCTGAGTCTTCCCTCCCTCCTTCTAGATAGAGCTCAGGCTTCCCCACTGAGCTCCGGCACACGCAAGGATCCCGGGAAGCAGCAGTGAGATTCCTGCTCTGAGCTCCGGGGAGTCCTCAGATCCATCTCCGTCTCTGAGCATTCATCACTCAGAATTGGAATGGCCTGTTACCCAGCGACCGTGACTTGTTCAGGTTTTTATGTCTAGGAACTGGTCCAGGCCTGGCACAGAGTAGGTGCCAAGAAGTGGTTAGAGAATGATTGAGCGAGTGGGTGGTAGCCAAGCAACCCCACGTGGAAACTGGGCCAAGTCCCTGAGGCTGTCTGCCTTGGCCAGGGCCAACCCAGGACTGGCCGGCTCTGCTGCAGAGAACGGCCCCCGGGCCGTGAGACTGCAGAGCCTCAGAGGATCCCACTGGGCGAGGCTTGTCCTCCCTGACGCTGTCTAACATGGCCTTAATCTCATCCTTATAAAATCAAAGCATTTTTAGTGTTTCCTGATTATAAAAGAAATGCATGCCGGCTGGGAAATTTCTAAAGCAATAGAGGAGAATGTCAAGGAAGATTGAATGTCCTCCTAGCGGCCCCACCCTGGAGAGGGCCAGGGTGAACAACTTGGTAAAGTCCTTCTAGATTTCCTGGAAACCTGCAGTGGCCATGTTCTGCTTGTTGGTATCTTTTCTATCCCACACAGTTTCGGGCCTCTGGACCCTGCTGTCTTTTCTCTGGAGGGGTAGGGAATGGTCCTGGTGACTGAACACCTGTCTGTCCTGGGGAACGGGGCCTGGAGAGAGGGGTGGGGACACGGGCTGTCCTTCCCTAAAGCTGCACATCACAGAACCTGGTCCACATCAGAGAACAGTCCTGATACATGCTCCTTTGATGGAGGAGGCCCCCCGAGACCCACGGGCTTTCCAGGATGGACATTACGGCCTGCAGAAGTAGCTGCCAGTGACCAAAGTCCACAGTTCTGGCTGAGGGTCCCAGTGACTGTGTGCGGTGGAGGCTCCCGGGGACCCCTTCGTTTCCTTGACTTTGTCGTGCCGGGAAACCACCTTGGGCTTCCCTTCCCTCCTCCACGTGTAGAAGTTAAAACAACCACAAAATGAACAAAACCAAGAGTTTTGTTGGATTTCTTACTTACCCAGAGAGTTTAGAGCTTGTTTCTCATGTGAAGAAGCACATGATTATTTATGTATGTTACGTATGTGTCTATTTGTCTATCATCTATCTGTCAGTCTACCTAACATGATGGATATATTACGTGCCATCTTAGCATACAGACATCCCCTGCTAGATCCTGCTTTGCTTGTCCTGGCTGCAGCAGAGACCTGTATTTCATGTCAATGTCGCGTTCTGTCTGCTCCACTCTTTCTACTATTGTCACTCCTTATACTCCCTGTTCTTTCTACCACCTGGCACAGGACTCCACTTGAAGGACACACTCAGCATATCTCAGCACCCCCCCTACTGATAGGTCCTTGCATCATTCTTTACGATTCAGTCCTAGAGGCAGCATTCCTCCGTCAAGGGCTAAGCGCATCTAAATGCTGATATAACCGGGTGACTTTCAAGTGAGTTTTTAAGGAGGAGTCTATTCAGTGTGGAGCAGGGTGAGGCCACCTGCCCAGACCTACTACTACAAGGTCGCTTGCTGTGTGACCCCTGGTAACCCACCTTCCCGCTCTGGTCCTCTGCTGCCATTGAGTGAGGGACATGCTCTCTGATGGTTGTTCAGCCAGGAAGTCCTGTGGTTCAGGACATATCCAGGGGCAGAGAGGGCTCAGGGCTGGCTGGAAGGGGCGGGGCTGGGGGTGTGGCTCAGTGGTAGAGGCTTGCCCAGCACCCTCGAGGTCCTGGGTTCTATGAAGGGGCAGGAACTCACCCTGAAGTGGGTGCCAGGGATGGGGTCTGCAGTGACTGGTATCCATTCCTCAAAGCCTTCTTCCTGGACACTGATGCGGTAGCCTGTGACTGGCCCAGCCCCCATGTACAGCGGGGGCTCCCACTGCAGCATGAGGGAGGAGGCCCGCACCTCAGACACCCGCACATCGTACGGGGGGCCTGTGGAGAAGGGGAACAGGGCAGAGAGGTGGGGTTGGGCAGCCAGATGGGCAGTGAGCCGAGTGGCCAGTTTGTCAGTCACAACCAAGACTGGAAGGGTATAGTGGGGACCTGGGCGGCCTTGGCCTCATGCAAGATCAACCCTTCAGGAAGCTCCCTGACCTTCTCTGTCCCCATCCCAGACGGCGTGATTCTTTCTAATGTCATTGCCATTCTAATGTCCAGTACAGAGGCAAAGGCTGTGACCTCCAGAGCCATGGTGGAGACTCTGGGTGAGTGATTTAACCTCCACGTTCCTATCTCCTCATCTGTAAAATGGGGGTGATCCGTGATGGCTGTTCTCAGGCTGCAGTGTCTGGGACATAGCGAGGACCCAGGTAATTAACTGTTACCTCTAAAAGTGCTACACATTGCAATTACCTGCCACCAGGGGAGGGTTTTGTGTAGAAAATGGATCTAAACTGAGCAGTGACAGAGGCCACGATGGTTCCTTCCTCGGGGGCCATTGGGGGGCTCATTGTGAGAAAGCTAGCGGGGGTTACGGGAGCAGTGCACAGCGTGGCCAGCTGTTCCCGTTGGTCCGGGAGGGAGGGTATTCCTGACTTTCCGTGGTTGACTGAGAAGGTTGTGGATAAACTGGGATGAGTTGGTCACCTTGCAAGTGTGGCCTTGGTCTGTGGGCAGAATTGAGCTTGGATGCTGTGCTGAATCGGGGGGTAGTATGTGCTGGGGTACAGGGCCAGTCGAGGTCCCCTAAGGCAGGTTTAATTTGGTGTGCATCAGGGGTTTCAGGGTTCGTTTGTGTAGAGGGGGTCTGGGGTCTGGGACTGACAGCACAGGCCGGAGACCTGGGGCTGGGGAGTGGGACGACTCTCCTCAGTTGTCCCTGTGGGGAGGACAGGAGGGCAGGTGCTGGACCTCAGCCCCCCGTCTTCTCACCTGGCTGGGGCATCGTCCACTCTTTGCACTCAAACAGGCTACTGGGCGCCGACAGCTCGCCAACACCTGCCCAGTTGGCCGCCCGGCCACGGAACTCGTAGAAGTGACCTTCTTGAAGGTTACTGACCTGGAGGAGCAGACACAGAGGTGAAAGGCAGGGCTGGGGAAGGGAGGAGGAGGGCGGGATCCAGAGCAGGAGGTCCGTGGGGGCTTTCAACAGGGTTGTCGGCGAGGTCTGCTCTCGAACTTGGCTGCAGTGGGAGGCAGGGCAACTGGAGGCCTTCTTCAGATTCGGAGCCTCCAGCTTGGCCCTCCCTGCCCCGCAGAGGGATGAGGCCCACACTACAGCCTCACCTTGCAGACCCGGCTTGGGAGGGGCTGCTGGTTGACCGGGTGCCAGTCCAGCTCCTCTGAGTCGTGCTGGTCCAGGAAGTAGCCCAGGATCTTGCCGCCTCCGCGACGCTTGGGGGGTTTCCACCCGATGACCATCTCGTTCTTCCCACAACTCAGGAGGGCGAAATCATACGGGGCCGACGGGGTAGCTACAGGAGGCAGGAAGGAGAGGTGCTGCTCCTTAGGGTGCTGGATTGGGTGGTGGAGTCTGGGGGAGCTCTGAGCACCCTTGGGGGCACCCACCTGCTCCAGGGCTTGCTCCCTGAGCCTTGCAGCATCTACCCCTCCTCCCCGGGGCACTGGGCCTCAGATTTCCAGACCCGGGGGCCTCCCGACCCCATAGAGATGAAGGGGCTCAGGCTTCATCCCAAGACCCCAGGCCACTGTTACTTCTCCCCAAAGGAGAGGGTGGTTAGGGGGCTCCTGTGCCCCTCACAGGGCTTCTGCTCCATTGGTGGCTGGGGTCACACCCTCCAGGATATGACCTATACGCCCCGCTCCCAGCCAGCTCAGGCTGCCCCAGAGGCTTGTGGGCTGAACCTGCCCCTGGACTCACCCAGTGCCTGCTTCACCCTGATGGGTCCAGTGGAGGCCGAGCTCTCGCCCACGCCTGCCTCGCTGACCGACCTGACGCAGAACTCGTACTCCCTCCCCGTCCTCAGCCCGGGAACTGTAAACCTGGGCGAGGACGGTGCGGCCTTCAGGGACGGCTGAACGGCCCCAAGGCTTTCTGAACTTCCTAGAACAACCTTGTGCAATAAATGAGTGATAGGGCTGAGGGTTCTGGGCCAGTTCTTCTCTAAAAACTGTGCCCTTGATTCCAGAGTGATGCCCAAAGAGGCACCACGGAGGCTGTTGTCCTCGAGGTTGTAAAGGACTTCTCCAGGGACCTCCAAGAAGGGGCAAATACACAGAAAAAGGGACCAAGGCCAAGGCGGCATCTGACCCAGCGCTACCTGCGCATCTTCAGAACTTGGGCCTTAGCCTTGAAAAAGAGCGTGTCTGTTATTGTCTGCACTGATGCTGTGATTCAAAAACAGAGTCCTCTTAAAGATCACCCCCCAAAGACCTGTCATCCAGGGACAAATAAGACCACCCAGGCTTAGAGAAAATTGTCCTTCTCATTCTGTCCCTTCTCAATAAAACCTCTTTTTGTAGACCTCTCTTTTCTTTGGCCACATTTTTCTGTAGCGAATCTTGTTCTGCAAGGACTCCTCTAAGTCAGTGGTCACCTCTGTCCCTGGTCTCCTGCAAACAGCATGACCTTGGCAAGTGACTGTCAAAAACAGGCCATCTGGGTCTGTATCCCTGATCCTGCACTTACTAGCTGTGGGAGTAAAATGACACTAAGAATCATTGTCATAAACCCAGGGTCACAGTGAGACTCGAGGACCTAAAATATGAAGGAGCCGGGAACAGGGTCCAGGGTTCATCCTGTGAAATGGTGGGCTTCCGTATTACTATGGCCCCTCTTTGAGGATGCCCTTGACCAGGAGCTGGACTTACCTGCTGTCCTGGATGGGTTTGTTGTTAACTGTTTGCCACTCAGATGACCCCACCTCCCGGGAGTAGATGTAATAACCCAGGAGCTCTGTGCCCCCGTCCACAGGATCCCAGACCAGGGAGACAGAGGTCTGTGTGTCTCGGAGGGCTTGAACTTTAGCTGGGGGAGGGAGAGTAGCTGTAGAACAGAAACGGGGCAGAGAGAAGACACTGAGTTATGGCCCAGATGGGGCTTTGGTTCAAAGTTTCCCAGTCCCTGAAGTGTGCCTGAGACTCTCCTGTCCTAAAGTCCTTTCTCCTCTGACTTCTGAGCGTGTCGCTTCTTCACTTAAACATTAAAACCCTCATTCGTTGATCCTTGTGGTCTCTCAGATGTCATCAAATCTGACAGTGACAAATCTATCACTCCTTTAGTCCTTATCTTCAATCTCAAGAAACTTTGATTTTCTTTCCTTAAAATTTATCTACTGAGTTTCAAGACTCTCGGAGACTAAGCTCCTTAAGTTGGGGCTGCTATGATTTGTTAGATGGATAGATATAAATGGATGGATGGATGGATGCATGGATGGACAGATGGATGGATAGTTGGATGGATGAATTGATGGATGGACATACAGATGCATGGATGGACGAATGGATAAATGGTTGGATGAATGGATGGATGGACAGATGCATGGATGGACGGATGAATGAATGGACAGATGGATGGTTGGATGGTTGGTTGGATGGACAGACGGATGGATGGATGGTTGGATAGGTGGATGGATGGATGGATGAATGGATGGTTGGATGGATGGATGGATGGACAGATAGCAGGTATACTATCTTCCTAGCTCTCTCTTCACTTAAAGTCCTTACACATCCATTGGCGGCTCTCTGTCTTCCTTTTGCCCCCAAATGGGATTGCTCCAACTTTTTTTTCTTAACCTACTCCATTTTTCTCTTCTCCTTTTGTTCCGGAGGCTCCCGCCTCTCCAGTGCTTCAGCCCTGGCCTCTGTAGGCCTCACCTCTAGCTCTGCCCTCCGCTGACCTCAGAGCCTGTCTACCTTTTCCCTTCCGACATCTCCTTTGTGCTCTGGTGGAGCCTCGGAGGCAACAGGAAAAGTCTGAACTTAGCACCTGCCCAGCATGATTCCTGCTTCTGTCAGTCTGCTTCCCACCAGCCACCACGCTGGCCCTGAGCACAAACTGAGAAGCAGACTCAAGGTCCCACGTGCAGGAAGGTCCTGCCTCCCATTCAGCCTCTGAGATTGAGGAGTGTGGTGGTGGGTGCAGCTGGGTGGAGGGAGAGTCACTCAGGAACCCCATTCATAGGTGCCATATGTGTAAACACACACACACACACATACACCCCTATTACAGCAGAGCAAATACAGGACTTGAAATCATCCCCACATGGGCCCAGGGCCTTCTTGGGATGGCTGCTGGTTCCTTAAAGAACTAGTTGGCAGTGGCTGCTTGCAGAGACCCTTCTGATCTGACTCAGGAAAGAGCAAAGAACCCCAGAATCCAGAGGCCTCCGAGGGCCTCCAAGGAGGGGGGCCTAGGGAAGTCGAAGCCAGGCTGGGGCTGCAGCTGGGAGCTTCAGAAGGAGCTGGAGGGAGAGCAGCCAGGGCCTTCAGAGCAATGGATCTGGCAGGTGAGGATGGCAAGGTTTGCAGCCAGGACATGGCTTGCCCAGGCCCACATTGTGCTGCAGATGAGTCAGGGCTCGGGTGGGACAGCTCGGCCCCCTCAAGGAGGGAACAGGGGGCCTGCTTGGGAGGCCTCTGGCTGCAGGCAGGATCTAGAGACCTTTAGATCTGAGAAGCTCCTGTGCTGGACCCAGCTGGCCCCTGTCACCTGTAAATTGTTCATCTGAGAAAAATGTCCACACCTCCCTGAACCTGCTGCCCAGAGAATGGGATTTCTTTCCTTTTTTTCTTTTGGGGATTAAACCCAGGGTGCTTAGCCACTGAGATCCACCCCCAGCCATTTTTTGTTTTCTATTTGGAGACAAGGTCTCACTGAGTTGCTGAGGCTGGCTTTGAACTTGCGATCCTCCTGCCTCAGCCCCCCTCCCCAAGCTGCTGGGATTACAGGCGTGTGCCACGGCACCTGATGAGAATGTGATCTCTGACATCATGAAACTTTACAGGCCTGAGATCATGACGTGTTGAAGGGGTCAGGGGCAAGGAGGGGTTCCCAGCCTGCACCGCTGGGTCCTCTGCCCCGGATGCTGGTGGCCCAGCCTGCCTCCCGCGCCCCTCGCTGCATCGCGCGGTACCTGGCTTGCCCCGCAGGGCGATGGGCTCGCTGGGCTCCGAGGGGTCGCTCATGCCGTACTGGTTCATCGCCCGCACTCTGAAGACATAGGACTTGCCTTTCTCCAGGTCGAGAAGGGCGAACCTCGGGGACTTGACAGGGGTTTCTGACCTGATGGCCTCCCAGGTGCCACTCCCTATGACCGACTGAAGAGAAGGAGGAACAGCGTTGGTGAAGGGATGGCTGGGGCCTGGCTCTGGGCCGGGACCTTCCCACACGTCCTCGGGAGCTTCTCTCCCCCACAGGGGCTGCCTGAGCACCCCAGAGCTCTGTCCGCTGCCTCCTCCATCTCTCCACCTGGACGCCTACTGAGCAAGTCCAGGGCTCAATCTGGGGTTTCCCAACCCATGTGTCCGCCTTGTGCCAGACTCTTGGGCTTGGGCCCAAATCCTTGGAGCCCTCCTGGGCTCAGGCCTTCACACCCAAATGCGTTCCATCAACAGATCTGACAAGCTCCACCTTCAAAACCTCTCCAGAGTTCAGCCATGACTTGCCACATAACCTTGATCCAGGCCAGCATCACTGGTCACCTTAGCTGTTCAGCTAGCCCCTTATCTGGCCTCTCTGTTTCTACCTTCGACTCCTCTCCGTCTTTCCTCACATGGCTGTCAAAAGCACCCTTTATGGTACAAGTCAGATTAGGCCCCTGTCTGCTCAGAACCTTCCTAAGCCCCCCCGTTGACCCCAAAAAAAATGCTTCCCCATGACCTGAGCTCGGCTGCCTGTCTGGCCATGATCCAGTCCCCACTTTGTCCACCTGCCACAGCCCTGGGCCTCCCTGCTGCTCCTCAGTGGCCCAGGTCTGGCCTCAGGGCCTTTGCACTGCCCGGTCTCTCTCCTTCCTTTACTGAAAACTCGCCTTTCCAGGGAGAGTTTTCCAGGGTGCCCCTCCCAGCTCTCTCTCCTCAGCGCCTCCACCAGCTCTTGACCTAAAGAGCTTTGGTTTTTCTGATTTATCTCGTTTATCCGGCTTTCCCACCCCGTGCATCGCCAGGGCCAAGAGTAATTCAAGCGCGTGGGATGAATCGTTGAATAAATGGACGAGGTCTCACAACCGTCTTGCCAGATAGATGTTAGTTTCCCCACCAGTGGGGGAAACGGGTTCAGAGGCTTTTTGGGAACTTGCCTGAAATTCGTCCCTATGGTAGATGTGGCCTTTAAACCTGCTCACTCTCCACGACCTCGGGGACCCAACAGGCTCGTCCACCCTGAGCCTCTGGGCAGATGGAGGGTGAAGAGCCAGGGGTGACTTGGGCAAGTGAGGCCCCAGGAGACCGTTTCTGCTGAGTCTGGACGCAAGTGTTGGGGTCCAGGAGCACCAGGGGAGCCACTGTCCCTGCCTCCCTGTCTTTCCTCTCCAGGCTTCCAGTGGCCTAGAACCCAGCGAGGCCCAGAAAGTAGCTTCAAGGAACACCTCTGAGCAGGCCCCTGGCTGTCTCTGCTTGTTTTAATAAGTCTGGTCCTCCCACAAACCCTGCGAGCTGTGTGTGATTTTACCCAAAAAGAAACGGAGGCAGCAAGAAACTAAATAACTTGGGAGTGGGAAGATGGCCCATTTGGATAACCAGGGCTCGGGACTCCTCCCTGGAAATATCTGGTTCTTTTATTCTGGAAGCCTTTACTGTTACCTGCTGTGTACCAGGCACTGTTCTGGGCACAGAGAGTAAAGAGAAGAGAAACTTAGTCTCTGCCTTTAGGGAGAGGAGTCAAAGACACTTCTCAGGAAGCATTCACAGCCCAGGGGCTGCGGCCTCTGACTGTGTGCTGTGTCTTATTTCATCCTCCTAGGGCAGGTTTTTCCCTTTGGGAGGGAGGAAGCTCAGATAAGTTAGGAAACTGGCTGAGGATCACACAGCGGAAACCTGAATCCGAATAGATCTTAACACCCGTGCGGTGTTCTATTCTGCCGCCTCCCCAGCTCTGAATCCACCCCAGATGAATGGGTCCACCTCCCGCACAGTGTGCCCTGACCCTCTCTGTGTCCAGTGAGGACTGACCTCGAGTGCTGGACACTGGCTGGTGGGCAAAAGCCTGTGTCACTGGCTGGTGGGCAAAAGCCTGGCTTCCCTCCCATCATGGCCCTGCCAAGAAGATGCATGTGACCCAAGTGTGACCTGACACCAGTGACTGGGGGCAGGGGTGCTCAGGGAACGGTGGATATTGTTGTCTGCACCTCTTGATTTTGTATATTTCATGAACAGCCTTAGGAACTGCTGTCAGTAAGTAACTAATCTCTCAGGGTTAGTGGGAAAGGCCATTTAATCCATCCCCCTGCCTCTGTGTTAGGGAAATCTTTTCTGTTCTCTTAAGCTCCCCTGCCCCCCAGGGACACTGCCTGGGGTTTCTGAGTACCCAGTGCTTCCCCGCACCCCGGGTTCACTTCCCAGGCTGGGTCCTCGGGGCTCCCACCTTCTCCAGGGAGTACTGCAGTGGGGCTTTGCCCCGGGGGCGCGGCTCATCCCAGCCCAGAACCACGTAGGCCTCTCGGATCTCGCTGGCGTGGACGTTGGTCGGGGGTGAAGGAATGGTCACAGCATCTGGAATTGGAGTCACCCGGGGCAGAGACGGGTGGGCGCTCAGAGACCCCTCATCTCAGCCCCTCATTCCACAGAGGAGCGAGCCGGAGCCCAGAGAGGGGCAGGAATTTGCTCCAGACCACACAGCGAGGCCAGGCAGAGCTGATGCCAGACCCTGGTCTCCTGATGCCCTGCTCGGGGCTCTTCCTTAGGGACCGCCTCCTCCAGGAGAGGCAGAGCCAGGCAGGAGACAATGACCCCGGCACCTGTGCCTCTTCTGACTGACCCTCTCCCCTTACGTCCCGGCACCCTGAGCATTGACGGTTTCTGTGCTTTGCCAGCCTGTGCCTGCTCTGGGGGACAGGACCGTAGGAGCTGACTGGAGGCCTGGGCCTGGGAGGGGCACTCATACCTTCAAAGTCATCCATGCTGACCGTGATCTTGCTGCCCAGGTCAAAGGGGATCTCTAGGAAGGAGGATGGAGCACGTGGGGTGGGTCAGGAGGCAGCCAGGGCCTGCCCCACCCCGGGTTCTGAATGCAGCCTGGTCCTGGCTGGGCAGCCCTCACTCTGTGACCTCAGGCAGGTGCCCTCTGGGCCCAGATTTCTCTGGAGCCCAAAGTGGAGCCCTGCTGCTCTCAGGCCGAGAGATGCTCTGTCTCTCGAGGCAAGTGGGGACAGACAGGAGGCATGATGGGCCTGGGCATGACCGAGCAGGGGCAAAGCTAAGTGACTCCCGAGGCTGAGAGGGCCAGGTCCCCACACTCCCCCAGGCAGGGGTCCTGAGGGCAGCCCATTCTCCTCCATCAGGCTGAGGACCTGAGGAAGCCGTAGTCCTCCCTGGACTGGTGCCTCCTGTGGGTGGGTTCAGCAGACTGGCTGCACCTTCCCCCTCAGGCTAGGGCTCCCTGGGGCCTGGGGTGTGTCTTCCCCTTAGAGTGAGGCTGTGTCTCCCGGGTGAGGCGCTCCTGAGCATGCCCTGACTGATGCTCCAGAACGTCCTTCAGGGCCTCTGTCCTTACCCATCTTCCTCCGAGCTGCGTCATAGTCCTCCATGACGACCACTTCCGAGGCCTTGGAGGGGAGGCTGCTGCCCGCCCTGCTGATGGCTCTCACCCGGAACCGATAGCTCTGGCCTTCCACGAGGCCTTGGATTGGGCACCGACAGGTCCCCCCGGGGGCCTTGTGGCAGGGCACCCATTCACTGGAGTCACCCTGGCACCTGTGGGAGACAGGCTCTGGCTTCAGCCCCTGCCGGCGCCTTAAGCCCTCCAGGTTTGCGCCTCTCCTGGGCTGTGCTCTGGGCCTGGGGCTGTGCCTCCCGCCCACCCTCACCCCTGCTCACCACAGTCCTGCCAGCTAGGACGATCGTGCCACCAATGGGCATTGCCCTCAGAGACAGGAGCACTGTCTCCACCCCAGGTCCCCTGCTCTGAGCAGTAGAGGCAGACTTCACTGAGCACTGTCCACTCCCTAATTTGGCGCCTTCTAGGTGCACCCCCAGGCCCCGGGCTCTTACACCTATGGGTGGGGGCAGCACATGTGGCTGTCACAGGCTGGACGGGGCAGTGCTCATGTGTGGGTTCAAGCCCTGCCTCCACCACTGATGAGTAGTGTGACCCGGGCACCGTCACCTCCATGTGTGGAGACATTAGAAAGTCCCCCTCCCTCTTAGAGGACATTGTCAAGGCAAGGCACAGTCCTGGCTCAGCCTCAGGGACACATGGCCGTCCACTGTCCTGAAGGGGGAGGATTAGCAGGTTTCTCTCCAGCGGGGACCTCAGAACTGACAGTATATGAAAGAGGCACGGGTTCCGGTCCCTAGCCTTTGGTCCCCTTCCTACTGTGCCCTCTCCTCCAGGACCCGACACAGGGGAGTGGCCAGCACATTCTCATGTGCTGGGGTTTCCAGCACCCTCTGTTTTGGCCCAGAATTCTAGGCATCCGATTGACACAGGTTTGAAGCATGGACGCCTCTTCTGCCCCGAAATCATCCAACTCGGTCAACCTCCTGCCCTGGGCCAAGAAGCAGGGGAGGCTTCCCGGAGGCCAGGCACGGGGCTCCTTTCTCTTGTGGCCGCCACTCTTGTTCTCGCTACCAGGCAGAATTCTACCCTGGGGACGCGGCCTCTCCAGAGACCCGCTCACCTCTCGATGGAGTAGCCCGTGATGGGGCTGCCCCGGGTGTCGCTGGGCGGGGTCCAGGTCAGGATGAGGCCGTCTCTGTTCACGTGCAGGCACTGGACGTTCAGCGGGGAGCCTGGGGCCCCTGGGTTCTCGGCTGCAGCATCTGACACCGAGAGGGAGCACAGAGGCTCGGTCAGCGGCATAGTTAACCCCCGAGCCCCACAGTGACCTCCCACTTAAGTAACGTGCCCAAGGTCACCCAGCTAGAGAAGTGGCCAAGCCAGGAGTCAAACCCAGATGGGAAGGTTTAGGCGGCAGAACTCAATAGGTGACCAGAAGGACCCAGCCTACCCGCAGCCCACCTCCCCAGTCCCCACCCACTCCGCCTCTCTGCCTGTATCCTTTTTGGAGGGTCACAGGCGGCCACAGGGATTCTTAGACAGGACCTAACCTGAGGCCCCAGGAGAGGCAGATGGCCAGCAAGTCCAGGGTGGAGCCTTGGCCTCTGGGTCCTAGCAACCCACCTTCCCACCCCACGCCTCACCTCTCACGAAAACGTAGGTGCTCTGCTCCCTGGGACCAAAGGGTGAGGGCACCCTGATGGTGTAGAGTCCCTCGTCCTCCTTATAGGCACAGGACACCTTCAGGGATGCCTTACGGTCCGCGTAGAGCATCTGCCGACGTCCCGAGGACCTCAGTAGCCAACCTGTGATGGAGAAGGGGGTCCAGCATGAGTTTGGGGGATCCTGGCTTTACCAGCTCTGCAGGGCTGGAGGCCTGGCTGGGCAGAGAGAGAGCCTGGTGTGGCTACAGTCTGGGGTTCAGCTCAGGTAGGGGTGGGGACTTCAGGACTCCGCCAAGGGAGTAGTTGGAATCTGCAGAAAGCTGGGGGAGGGGCAGGGCTTGGTAGGCATGGTGGGGGTGGTGGGCAAGGTGGGGGTGGGTTCAAGGCCAAAGTGGAGGTCCAGGGAAATGGCTGGCAAGGGGAGGAACTGGGGGTTCTATGAGGAAGGGAGAGAGGGTTCTGTATGAGATCAGGGGTTCAAAGAAGGGGAGCTTATTGAAAGTGAGGGGGGCTCAGTGGTAGGACCTGGGAGCTTAATAAAGGAGGCCCCCTTTACAGAGCCCCCGGGTTGAGGGCTGGGGCTCCATATAGGGGCCAGGGTCTCGTGGAGAGAGTTGGGGTCTCTCAGTGAGGAGGGCAGAGGGCCGGTTGAGGGGCTCCATGGGTGGGATGTCAGTGAGTTGATAGGGACTCTCAGGGACTCTGGGGGGTGCAGGGAGTGGCCAGCCCGGCCCCTGGGGAGCCATCCCTCTCTTTGCTCTGAGCAGAGAGGCACTTCCTTCCTGCCAGCGCCTCTATTCTAGATGACCCACAGGTTTGGGGGACATCCCAGCCTTGTTACCGCAGCTGTTCCTCAGGGCTCGGGTGACTTCCACACCTCCCCTCCCCCGTGTCCCCAGCAGGTGCAGCTCTGGGATGAGAGCCAAGGGTGCTGGGGTGGGGGAAGCTGTGCTCCTCGACCTTTGGCTGCAGGCTGGTCACGGATGGGGCAGGAAGCCCAGCTGTCCTTCTCCCCCCTGCTGGGTCACCTCTTCCTGCTTAGCTGAGTCCTTGTCACGGTCCTGGCCTGGGACATCCCCAGAGGTCTCCTAACAGTCATTTGCCTGGCACCCACATGGCACCCTGACTCTGGGGAGTCCTGGACACAGCAGGCTGCTCCGAGCAAGGTCCTGCTGCTGTTCAGATGCCCTGGGTGGTCATGGGGCACGGGGAGGGAGGAGCCAGTGCCCAGCCTCAGGGGCCTGGGCTGTGCCCAGGGCTTCCTCCTGGTCCCCAGCTCATGCTCCTCTATACCCACTGCCTGCCCAGGCCCCAGCTCAGGCCTAGCACTCCGTGGGTGCTTGGGGCCCCCACCTGACTCTGCTCCTGTCCTCCTTGGCACCCACAAGGCAGCTGGTGCTGGGTGGGGGAGGGGCACGTCTGAGTCTCATTGGGGAGGGTCTCAGCCTCTGGGCCTTTTCTGGCTTCTGGCCTCTCTGGGGGGTGCCTCTGAAGGCCGGGGGTCCTCACCATCTCGGAACCACTGGATGTTCTGCTCCGCGTCTAACATGTCCTCCGAAAACAAGCAGGACAGGGAGAAAGGCTCCTTCTCACGGGCGAAGACGGGCCTCAACACCGACGTGAATTCCACGTTGGGCCCAAACAGCGATCCTGGGACAGGGACAGAAATCCAGGGCAGAAGTTGTCTGAGATGCCACCCCGACCTGGGGCCTGGGTGGGAGGGAGGCCCTGGGCGTCCCTGTGCCTGTGGGTTGGGACTCAGCTCTCCCAGCACAGTACTGACAAGGCAAGAGGGGCCTGGCCCCGGGGGGGGGGCGGGGGAGTAGGGGGCAGATAAGCCCCAAGAGCAATATCCCAGGGCCGAGGCCGGTCTCCTTCGTTTTTTGCCTTTGTGACCCAGTTTTGGTCAAAGGGCAGCTCAGACTCTGGGCGCAGCTGTGGGGTGGGTCATGAGGGTCGTTCCTAGTGGACAGCGCTTTGTGGACAGTGGATGGGTCTGTTCTGACAAGGACTACACTAAGGAGTCCCCGACACCCTCTCCCAGTGAAGGCCCACCCCCACCCCGCCCACTTACTTACACCCCGGGGCACTCCCCCACTGAGCCACATCCCAGCCCTTTTTATTTTTGAGACAGGGTCTCGCTAAGTTGCTGAGGCTGGCCTAGAACATGCCATCCTCCTGCCTTGGCCTCCCAAGTAGCCCCCAGCTCACTTACTTTTAAAGATCTCTGAATCGAAGCCAGCATCCTTCCCCAGGTAAGCTGAAAATCAACACACACGGAGTTGGACAGCGTTCAGACCCCACATTCCTACAGGTTTGCGGGGCATGGCCCTGATGTGGGTTCAGGTCCTGCGCTGTCAGTGGCCCCTGTGGCCGATTCTCCGTCAGTGGAACCAGGTCAGGAATTCCTACCTGGTGATGGGGGTGGGGTTAGGAATGAATGAGATCCCGAGAGTCAAGCCTTCAGCCGGAGCCTGACACACAGTAGGTGCTCAGTAAATGCTGGTTTCCCTCTTCTGTCCCAACTGGCTCCAGGACACACAGTGTCTTCATAGAGGTGGAGCCTGGTCAGGGACACTGGGCTTTCTGGTGGGATCAGCACTGACAGCCCATCAGAGGCTTAAGGGTGCGATCCACGTGACCCCAGGGGATGGGCAGGAGCCGCCATGGCGCCCACAGTGCTTACCAAGCGCTTTATGCTAATTTGATTACTCCTCACCCAGCCCTGTCTGTTGCTGCCTTTGTCCTCGTACAGATGAGGAACCTGGGGCAGAGTCACCCAGCGAACCCCAGGGTCCTGAGGCCAGGATGCCCCCCCACCCCGTCCCTGGAAAGGTCCTCCCTGAGTGAGGTCCAGCAGGGCAGGAGGCTGCCCCAGTGGTACAGAGGCCAGTGGGAGACTCGGGGCGGGGCGGGGGGAGATGAGGAAGACCAGGGCCCTGCCTCCCAGCCTGGGGCCTTCCACTCAGACCCCGAAGTCACCATGCAGATGAGGGGTGATGGGGTCGAGGGGAGTCCTGAGCAGGGGCTGGCGAGAGTCTGAGCTCATGGACCTGCAGCTGTTGGCCCTGACGGAGGGAAGGACAGGGATGTGGGGGGCGGGTGGACAGAGAGGCAGGGTCCTGCTGTCTGACCTTGGACTTGGCTCTGGCCAAGGCCTACGGGGCAGCTCAAGTTTCCACTCAGAACCTGGCCTGGCAGCCAGGACAGCGGCCTTCCAAGAGCTATTTGAGGAACAGGGCAGAGGGCGGGGAGGCTGCGAAGGACAGTTTAACAAGGCCTGTGGCTGTGGGGAGGGCGGGGCTGGCCCCAGCCTGTCCACTGCCCAGGACAGCTGCCCTGGGTCAGGGGGAGAGGCTTCTCACTCCCGGGGGCCCTGAGGGCAGGGTCCGTAGGTAGACCCCTGGACAGTGCCCTGCCCTGGTGGCCCAGAGGGACAGGGGAGCTATCCTTTCCCAAGGGCCTACTGTGTGCCAAGCGCCATCTGTGTCATCTCATCTAATCAACACGAGCACCTAAGCCAGGTAGAGGGTCCCCTTGCACAGGTGAGCACCTATAGCTCAGAGAGGCGAAGGTCCCTGCCCAGGATCACACAGCGCGTTGAGGGCAGAGCAGGGATGGGAACTCAGGTCTGGAGAACTCCCGGGTGCCCTGCTGTGATTTCCGTTGCCCGTGGGGTGACCTCCAGCAGGGGTCCAGGTTCAACTGGGAATGTACACCAGAAGCCAAGAGGGCCAGTGGGATCAGGTGGAAGTGGGGAGGCTTGGTCTTGGCCCCTGAGGACCCCTCAGCAGGGTTGGCAGGGCCAGACCACCAGGCCCTCAGCCGGATCAGGACCCGAGTCCAAGCATGCTCTTTGGAGACAGGCAGGGAAGGTCGTCCTGAACAGTTGTATAGGTTGTGCCCCGCACAAAGGCATCTACTGCGAAGGCAGGCGGGGGCTGAAATTTTCCTGCCATGTCACGTGGCCTGGTGTGGGGACAGCATCCACCTGGAGGAAGGTTCCCTTTTTTCCAATTCATCTCCCAGTCCACACGAAGGTGCCATCCGTGCCAGGGATGGCCCTGAAGGCAGCCCAGGGTGGAGAGAGACGCCGTGCGGGGTGCTTGGTGCAGGGCCACAGCTCAGGGAAGGCAGACGCTGATCCCGGGCAGGGGACCTGCCTTCCACCATCAGCCACCACGCTGGCCCTGCTGCCGTGGCAGTCTGAGGGAGGAGGCTCCCACTTGCTCCAGAGGCCAGCAGGAGGCAAGCCTCCATGGCTGGCCTGATCCCCAATCCCAGGGGACACCCGTGCCAGAGGCCCACTGTCATCTGCCTGTCGTGGGTCTGCCATGCTCAGCCTGGGCCACTGGGGACAGCAAACTTACTGCGGACGAGGACTTTGGCGAAGGAGGAAGCCTGGCCGAAGGCGTTTTTCACCATCACAGTGTAGGTGGCCGAGTCCTCGGTGGTGACTCTGGAGAGAGAAGGAAAAGTCCCCGAGACTGCTGGGCTCCGTGGGAAATGCAGGTGCCCCTCGGTGGGTGGCCAAGGCTCTATGTTTTGGGCTTGGCCTTGGCACTTCTCTATGCTTTGAGAAACTGGGGACACACACACCAGCCTCCACCACCTCAGGGGAAAAGGGCTTTGAAAATAGCATGTGCTGCATTGCGTTGTCATTAGTGACTCTGGAGGGCCAGAGAGGTGAATTGACTTGCCCAGAGTCACACAGCCACTGGAATTCTATCAAGCTTCAAGGTGATAAGCCCTCTCCTGGCACTGCCTGCTACTCAGGCCTCCTCCCTTCTTAACAGCAGCCGACAGATGTGCCCAAGGCCTATGCCCATCTGTGCCAGAGCTGGGCCAGAAGCCCAGGTGTTCTCAGTCTCAAGCTTGGATCTTACCAGCAGCCAGGCCAACCCTGTCATGTTCCCGGAGGAAGTGTGGGCTGGCTCTCTCCCTGGGCATTTTGGTGACAAAGACAGCAGGCAGTAGGATGTGCACATCTGGCCCCCTCAGCAAGCCGCGAGGCTTCTTGGTTTCCCCTCACTCCCCACCATGCAGGGTGGGCACCCCTCTGTCTCATGCCAGTCTCGAGGTCCCTGGCCCTGCCTGTGTTCCCTGACTGCCCACGCCACGGGACCCCTCCCTGTGGTAGCCTGGTGTGCTCAGGTATTTATGCCCGGGTCCCCCTCTGCTTCCGGAAGGAAGGACCGGCGTCCTGTCCGTCTTCGCGTCTCTGAGGCTGAGCTGGCTGGAGTGAAGGGCTCCGTGGGTTGGAGGGAAACCCAGACCCGAGGGACTGGCCCCGCCCCAGGCCCCCCCCTGCACTACTGCACAAGTCTGGACACTTGAGCCTGTTTCCCACCTGGGACATGGGGACAGCAGTGCTTTGGTGGTGGGCATTATGCATCATGGGTGCAAAGCTCCTCGTACAGGGCTGTGTCCCGGGAGGAACTCGACCTGGGGCAGCTGTGTGAAGGGTGCGTATCTGGGACAGTCACACCTGCATGTCCCATGTGCTTCCTCCAAGCACCCGCCTCTTCCTTCAGAATCAGGCTTACGACTTTGCATCTCCTGAAAGGCCTCTCTCCCGTGCAACTGCTTCCCTTGCACGTGTGGGTGCAGGTGTGTGTGTGTGTGTGTGTACAGGGGTTTCTGTCCTGGGAAGGAGCTTTCCCAGCCAGGCTCAGCACTCGGCCCGCGAACCTGAGTGCAATTTTCTCATCTTGCATTCCAAGACATGGGCATCGTGTGTGAGTGTGTGTGTGTGTGTGTGTGTGTCTAATTCCTGGGCCCCACTCAGACCGACTGAAGCTGCATCTGGGGGCAGGGGGGGGGCTCCGTCTTGGGGGTCATTATTTTAATAGCACCCAACATGCAAATTTGGGGGAACAGCTGGAGGAAGGGCTCAGGGTCCTGCTCTGGCTTCAGTGGTATTGGGCCCCGGGGGTCAGGGTCTCTCCTGGCTTCTCAGCCTCACCTCCTGATCTCCAGGGTCAGCAGCCCGTAGTTGTTGGTGATCCGGTACTTTCCGGCGGGGAACAGTCGGGGGTCGATGCGCACGTCATCTTTGTACCTGTGGAGACACGGTGGCTGTGGCAGGCCAGGAGGCTCTGAGCCTCTCGGACCTGGGTTCCAGCCTCAGCTGTGTGCTGCGTGCACACCTGTATTGCCCAGGGTGCCACGGTCACTGTCCCAGCCTGTGCAATGGGGGTGTAACAGCAGTGGCCTCTCAGGGCCACCTTGAGGACGAAGTGAATGGTGTGGCAAGCTTCCCCAGCCTCACGCGCTGTACATCCCGAGACGTCCATCCCCCTTCTAGGGGCAGAGAAGAGCCCACAGTGGGGGCAGCTGCTCTTCCTCCTCCCAGGGCACCTCAGGGGTACCCTGGGGACCCCGTCTGGCTTTTTCCTCCTCTCGGAGGGGCAGGTTAGCTCTTCTGAATTTTGGGTGTCATTTGAATCACTTGGGGATTTAAAAATCTCCGCTGCGTGGGGCTCCGCAGTGGAGCGCTCGCCTCCCCGTGGTCTGGGTTCTGTCCCCGGCACCAAAACCAAACCAAACGCCTCCTGCCTGTGAGCACCCCAATGCCGGCCTCCGCGGAATCTGCCTCTGGCATTGCTCATGGGTCTCCAGTAGCCACTCTGCCCTGAAGGAGCGGGATTCACCCCCGGGCCACCCCGCAGGCAGCACGACTCCTGGCCCCTCTTCTGCGAGGCGTGGCCACGTGACTGACGGCAAGTGAGGATGAATGGCATGTGGCGCTTCTGGTGACACACTCTGCCCCCTTTCATGTCCTCGGCCTTCCTGCCTGTGGCAGGAAGAGGGCTGGGTCGCTGCTCAGCACCCTGGAGACCAGGGCTGCGTGTGAGCGGATGGGGAAGGAGAAAGATCACCTCCTACTTTCTTTAAGACGTAAAACAGCCCATGCCCAGGATACATCCCAAATCGATGAAATTGAACTTCAGGAGGTGGGACATGGGCATCCGTATCTTTTAAGCTCCCCCAGGTGGTCAAACAGATCACCTGCCCTGGACACTGCCTCTGTTTTCTGTGAACTCTAGGGTATCATTCTCCCTGATATATGGGTGGGACAGTGGGGTGGCCTGGGGGTCTGGGGCCTGAAGAGTCAATGCTGGGAAGAGGGTAAATGTCAGTAAAAGTTAGGAGGCTTGGGTTCTTGACACAGTATGCTGTGTGGCATTGGGAAATTCAGTGCCCCCTCTCTGGGCCTCTGTGTTCCAGAGGCCATTGTATGGTCAGTCTCATGGGGCGACCATGTGAAGGCTTCTCTCTGACCCCGTGCTGGTGATTAAGGTTGAAGAGGAGGGTGCTCCTCATTGCCAACAGAGGGCGCCCCAGACTCATGGCGCTGCTTTCCTTGATCTGGCCTCCCTGTTTGTCTCCATGGCAACCAAACAGCACCACACCCACACAGTCCCGGGGCAGTGCCCTCTTAGGAAAGGGGCCCAACTAAGTCTCCTATGGGGAGGGGCCTAATCTGGGCACCCAATCTCTCTGGCTCTCCCAGGTCCCAGGGCCAGGAATAGACCCCACCCCACACCTGTCAGGAACATTCCAGACACCTCAGGCCGGCTGGGCTCTGTAGCCGCTGCCGCGGTGGACACAGATGCTCAGCCTGCCCTGCCCCTGGGCCGCTGTGTCCCCACTCCCCGTGCAGCCAGGCCAGCGAAGGCCGGGCTGTGTGGACAGTGCAAAGTGACATCCCATAATAGAACCACATTAACAGAGACCACTGAGGTGAGGAGAGAGCCCAGAACCTGGCTCGGAGAGGCCCTCGGGAAGGAGTGAGGTCTCTATCGTTTATCTGAGTCTCCTCTGCACATACTTTGATGTTGGATTTTACTTTGAAGGCTGCTTCGACTGAGAGGCTGCTTCTAACTGGCCTCAGGTAACCTGGCCAGAGCCCCAGAGCCCCAGAGCCCCAGAGCCCCAGAGCCCCAGAGCCGGGGGTTTTAACATGCTGGTCTTTAACAGCATGGGTCCCTGGGGTCCTCTCTGGGCGCGCTGTGGACCCCTCACCTGTCCCGTTGTGGAGGACGGTGGGTGCTGCCCCCCCAGCTCTGCACACTCCAGGGGTCCATGGCTGGGCAGTCAGGTGTCCCCAGAGTGCGCCAGCCCACCGCCCACACTACCTCCCTCGCCTCTCCTCTCCTTTCCTGTGTCCCTGGAACCCCCAGGGTGTTGGGGCCCCCTGGATGCCCTGACCTGGGTTCCCGTCTCCTCCCGTGGAGCTCCAGGCAGAGATGCTGGGAGCCCCCTGGGGTCGTCCTCCCCCAGGCTCCTCGAGAACAAATCCCTGCCCTTCCTCCACGGCAAACTGGGTCCTTTCTCAGGGACACCACTTCAAGTCCCTTCAGCCAAGTGTTTGCCTCGCTAGAGTGAGGCTGCGCGTTTGGGTCCCCTTGGTGCCTCTGCATCCAGAAGGTGCTCATTAATTGCTGAATGAATGGATTTGCCTGACCAGCCAGGATCTTCTGACCTAGGGCTGGGTTTCTCCCAGGGCCTGAATGGAACCTCTGGAGGCCAATCCCAGGACGTCAGTGGCCCTGCCCGAGGGGCGCGTGGAAAACCATGCGCTGGGCCAGGAGCTGCGGGGCCACCTGAGCCGCTGGGGCAGGAGGGGGCCGGGCCTGGTTTCCACCCTCTTAAGAAATGTCTGGCTCTCTGTGGTGGCAACCTTGTTGGCAGGAGTGGAAACTATTTCCCCACCAGAGGCTTCCGCAGAATGCCAAGACGGGGGCCTCAGGTCTTGGCTGCGGGGCCCGACAGCTGAGGCTCTGACCTCTACTTAGCCCACGCTGGTGCTGGAAGCTCTCCTACTATGGGACCAATATACACGTAGGGACTTCCTGGCCCTGTGGAACCCCAGCTCCCGGCCCAGCGCCCAGCGTGCTTCTCTGAATAAGAGCTGGTTGGCAGTGAGGAGCCCCAAGGCCGACTCCCTCGAGACGCCTCTCTTGGTTGCTCCTGGCCTAAGTGTGTTCTCTTCCTGAGCATTCTGTGCATTTAAGAGAAATTACAGCGTAATGACTACTGTCAGGCTCTCTAGGCCAGTGGGAGGAGTTTCAGCTTGGAGGCAGGAGCCCTGAGTTTGAATCCTGGCTCACGCTGGCTGTGTGACCTTAGGTAAGTCACCTCACCTCTCTGGGCCTTGATAGCCTCTCCTGAGAAAGGGGCAACAGTCTCCCTCTCTGAGTAGCTCTGAGGCTCAAATGAGAGAAAAGCGCTGGGTCAATGTAAAGTGAGTCCAAGTACAAAATGCTGCTTTTGTCTTGTGTTCCTGGTTATCTGTGTGCTTGTCTTCTCA
Organism: Marmota monax; assembly: GCF_021218885.2. NCBI lineage: Eukaryota > Metazoa > Chordata > Mammalia > Rodentia > Sciuridae > Marmota > Marmota monax. Next base: position 22,601,900 of record NW_026694432.1, on the reverse strand, counting down.
CTCCTGTTAGACCACAGTCTGTTCACCCTGGAGATCGGGCTCCTATGCCAAGGAGGAGCCGTCCTGCCGCGGCAGCCATTTCTGCCCTTCACCTCCTCTGTGATCTGGAATGTGACCCACGAATGCACTTCTCTGTGACCCCCGTTCTCTCTGGCCTGAGCACTCCCTGAGGGTGACACTCTGGGTCTTTCCTGCGTCCAGTGCCTGAGTCGGGGCCTGAGATGGTGACACTCTTAGTACGAATTTGTCAAACCCCTTCCTCGCTCCCAGGTGCCTGGCAAAGGGCCTCAGGCGCAGGGGAACTGGGTACACGGTGGCTCCACCGTGGGATGACATGTCTCCCTCCAGGGCCTGGCTGTGCCAGCCCACCTAACCCAGCTGGGCCTAGCTCCGGGGTTTTGCTATGGCCACGCTCCCACCAACGGCGCCCCCCGCTTCCCCGGCCCTCTTTAAGTTCTGAGGTCCTCTGTGTTGTTGAGAATGTCTGCTGCAGGCAAGTGGAACGGCCCTCAGCCCATTCTACAGCTCGGACAGCGAGGCTGGACCAGAAAGGTCAAGACACATGCCTGAGATCAACTCAGCAGAGAGAGAAGGCCGCGCCTGGGCACGGGCTCCTGCCCAGGCCTGAGTCCCTCCCCGCCGCCTCTCCCACTGCCCCGGCCACTGTCCTGCCTCCTGCCATCATCCTCCCACCCCTGAGACCCGGGGCTCGGAGCAGCTCCTCCCAGCGCCACCAGCATCATGTTTTTACAAGGCTGCCCCTCCGTGGCCTGTCTCCCAGCCCCCGCTGGAGGGAGGCTAAGAATAACCCAGGTCTGTGGCTCCCCAGCTGTTGCTATTGGGGGTGGCAGAGCTCAGGGTCTGTGGCGTGTGGCTTTGGGGGAGCCCCTGGGGAGGCGTTGGGCTGTGGGGCACTCTGGGGCTGGGCCGCTTACCAGGTGACCTGGGGTGGCGGCGAGGCCTGGACGGTACAGGTCAGCAGCACCGTGGTGTGCTCCCAGACGGCGTGGGAGCGGAGCGGGATCCAGAACCAGGGTCCCCGGCCGGCGCACAGCTCCCTCAGCTCCTGGGCCTCCCGGACCTTCTCCTCTGTCTGGAGGGGGGCGGGCATGCGTGACGCCTGGTGACCTGTCTCCCCACCTTTGCTCCCGTCCCCCTTCCTTGCTGCCCAGACTCTGGAGTCAGACCCTGGGGGCTGGCCCTCCAGTCAAGGGGCAGTGCTGCCCAGTGGGCAGGGGGCGGGCTGGGCTGGGTTGGGGCCTGACTCTGCCCCTTACTAGCTGTGCACCACGGGCAGGGCCTCAGTTTCCTTACCTGAGAAATGGGGGTGATGATCCTATTTGCTCCACCCCACGGGATTTAGCCCTGAAGATGTGACATACGTGAGAAAGCCCTTGGAGGTGTGCCCTGGGAGGGGCCGGGGAGTGGCTTCAGTGCCTGGTGTGTCAGGGAGGCGTTCCCTGGGGCTCTCTGGGTTCTATAGCTGGGAAGGTGACTCACTGTCCCCACCTCAGCCCTGGGAGCCCTTAGAACCCCATCTGTGCTTCAATTGAGAAACTGAGGCTCAGGAACAGCAAGCCACTTGCCCCAGGTCGCACAGCGAGAGGGTGGAGGCACCAGGGCTCCAGCCCAGGGCCCGTCTTCCCCCGCGTGCCTCTCGACAGGGGACACAGTGCAGGTGGGGCCTTGCGGTGGTCACAGGGGCAGCGGGGCTCCCAGCCCACACTCTCACCCGCAGCCTCAGCGCCTTCCAGTCGCGTCTCTGGCGCAGCAGCCGCCGGGTCCGCAGGAAGGCCAGCTCCGTGCGCTCCCAGTCGTTGCCGAAGCCCACCCGCTTCTGCCCGCGCTCCTCCAGCTCCACGGCCGAGGTCTGGCGCCTCAGCTGGGCTTCCCTGCCGTGAGAAGGCCGGCAGGGCTCAGCGAGGCCGGCAGGGCCCCGGCTGTCCTGGCCAGTTCTGTCCCCAAGGCCGGCAATGCTGGTGGCACCTCACGCTTCTTGAGGAAAAGCACCTCTTTGCTTCTGGTCCTGCCTCCAAACGTCCTGAGGGGGCCCTGCTTGCAGCTGGTGCTCAATAAAAGCTTGGCTACGTTAGGGCCTTGGCTATGTTAGGGGCCTGCGCAGACCTTGTCGGCCTGTGTTCTCCACGGCGGGTGGACAGGCATTGGTGGCCCCACTTCACAGGACCTTAGGTTAGTGATTGGCTTCAGGTCAGCAAGAGGGTGGCCAACACCTCCCAGCCTAGGCCCCTGCCCAAAGCCACATGCTGCCTGTGACGTGTCACTCTCAGAGACCTTCCCCACCTGTGGACAACCTGTGTGTGACCTGCGGCTGTTACTGGCTCCTCCTCCACTCTCAGCCCCTCCCTCACTGTCGGTGATGGGGCGGCCCCTCCCATGGTGGGGACCCTTCCATAGGGCAGTGGCTTTGGGGCGAGATGGCTCTGGGCTGAGGCTCCTGTCCAGCCCTTTTCTTGATGTGGAAGTTTGGGCGGGTTCTGTAAGCTCCGTGTGGGAGCCCTGCAGGGAGGCAGGGGACTGGACAGGATGGCCCCTCCTTGGCCAGGGTTCCCTGGGAAGACCATGTGACTTACCAGGACACCTCTGAGGAGGCCGTCAGGGCCAGGGCAGCGGCCAGGGCGTAGTCGGCAGCGCTGAACTGATGCTCTTCCTCACTGCACCAGGAGAGGGGGGCTGTGATTCCTGAGGACTGGCTCAGGGGCCCCTGAGACTAGGGCTGCACCCCAGGGCACCAGCCGGCAGGCCAAGGCCCCTCCTCAGACAGGGACCTCTGGGGGCCGGCCTGGGCCTCCCTTTTCAGGATGGGATCTCGGGAAGGACGGCTGTGCCTCCCCTTCAGACTGGGACCTCTGGAGGGCTGGCCACGCCTCCCACCTCTGCCTGGGGACCCCGGGGAGGTGACTGCCGCGGGCACCCTGTGCCCCACCTGCTGCGGAAGGTCCTCCTGCTCACAGAGGAGCCCATGTGCAGGCTGTGCTGTCGCTCCTCCCTGTGCTCCTCCTCCTGCCGGTGTTCCAGCCTGTACACCTGCACGGCCTGGGGGGGCTGGGTCCCCCCCGCGCTTTCCGGGCTGTGGGGCAGAGTCATGGCTGCGAGGGCGACAACCTGCCAAGGCCAAGGTGCACGGTCATTCCATCAGGCATCTGCCCACATCTCTGCCAGGGCCAGGGGCCAGGGGCTCTCTCTCTCGGGGTGACAGGGGACCCGAGGCTTGTGAGGGAGAGGGACCTGCTTGTGATGGCAGAGGCAGGCTGTCACTGGGGAGTCACTGGCCCTGCTGTGCAAGGCCACCTAGGACACAGAGCCGGCAGGTGCCCACTGTCCTGCCCTTGCCCACGGCTTCCTCCCCTGGTCTCTGGTCCAACCTGAGATGCTGGCCACACAGTGGTTTGTTGCAGGGACTCTAGGGCCAGCCTGTAGGCATGACCCTCTGATCCTCACCCCTTACTCCAGTTCACAAGCATGTGGCCTTGGACCCTGTGACTTGGTTTCTTCACCTGTAAAATGGGTCTACCACTCCTCATGTGGCTGCAAAGGTCAGGGGAGGCCTGGTGCTTAGCCATGACCACAGGTCACCTGGTGGCCTCCCTGAATGCTCCCACACCCTCTCCAGGTGGGGATTCTGGTGGTCAGGCTCCCCTGGGAGGGCCCTGTCTGGACTTGGGGAAGGGAGTGGTCAAGGAGAGACTGCCCCCCAGCCTTCCTCCTGTGCTAGCCCCACACTTCCAGAAAGGCCCCTGGAGGTGACCATGTGTGGAGACAATCCTGTGACCTGGGTGTGAACAAAGCACCCGGGGACCCTTTCTCTGGGTCCATGACAGGGAACTTGAGTCCAGTGAAAGGGGCCCGTGGGGTATCGGGGGCTCAGGCTGCTGAGGGTCGGCCTCAGTGGGCCCCTGTGCCTTCCAGTTCCTAAATGTTTGTTCCCTCTGCGGGTCTAAGCCGAGGCCCTCAGGGTGGAGGGTGGACGAAGGCAGAGTGAGCCACCACCAAGACCTGTCCCTGAAGTTCCCTTGGCTCCTGCCCAGGCTCTCAGCGGAACACAGCTGACAGTTACCCCTTCGGCTTCGGGTCTGGCTCCTCCCAATGGAAGAGGATCTCTCTGCACCCGAGAAATCGCCAGCCCTGCTCGTCCACCTCTCTTCCTCCCAACCCCGGAGGAGACTGCTGGAAACCTGCGTGTGTGGAGCTGGACGCCCGTTGTTCTCCTGGGACACTGTGGCCCTGGCCCCAGCAGCCAGGGGTTAACCTTCCCTGGCCTCCACCCTGGCTGCCTTCCCCGGGATGCTCTGTTCTGATTAGCACCGTGGTGGGGCCGGGCCTGGCGCTCAGCCCTGACCTCCGGGGCCTCCAGCAACCAGACCCCCACTTTAGCAGATGAGCCATTGATGCTTTTTAAAGCTCTGACTGATGCGTGGGATTAAGCGGCACAAGTTGGTGGCCTCTGCTGCCCTTTTCCCACAGGGCCAGAGGGCCCTCTTCCCAGAATATAGTGTGGCCCCGTGGGGCAGGGTCCTGGCAGATGCCCCAGGAGACCCCTCCCCTTCCTCAAGAGGGAGAGTGAGATGTGGCTGGTGCACCCCCCCCCAGCTGAACGCAGAGGAGCCGCCCAGGGTGGGCAGAGGCGGACACATCCTGCCCTGTGGGACTGTTGGCTGGGGCGTGCTGGGGCGTGCTGTGGCCATGGGCTTCCCGGAGGCTAGAATGGCCTGGCTCTGATGAGCTGCGGCCACTCCTTGCCCAGCTGGCCCCAGCTTCCAGCCAGTCAGCCCAGGCCCTGGATGCAGTGCCCCCGGCTCTGAGACCCCCACCCCCGGGGTCCAGGGCTTGCTCTCTTTCTCTGCCTATGGGCTCGGCCAAGAAGGCTCAGCCAGCCAGCCCGCAGCGGGGCGCGGCAGACTCCAGTCCCCAGAGCATCCCCAAAGGGTCTTTATGTGGAGCCTTCACATTGCAGAGGACTCGGCTCAGATGACCCCGGCCACAGGAAGGTCCTGGGATCCCCTCTTCCCCCTGTTCACTTGGGGTGCTGCCTGAGCTCAGATCTCCCGACTGCTTTCACACACACACACACACCCCACCCCCCAGTGGAAAGCTGAGGGTCTCACTTTCCGGAGCTGTCCCTCCTTACCCCGATCCTGGAAAGTGACTCACAGAAGCAGCTGCGTCCACTTACGAGTCTCTGGGGAGAAAATTCGTGAGGGTGAGAGGGTTTTTGGTCTCTTCTTCCCCTCGGCTCAGCAAGGACTGGGAGAAGAATGTGATCTGGAGCCGGCCTGATCTTAAATATAGCAGGGCTGGGTGACAATGGGTGGGAGCTGGGGGGAGGGGGGAGGGCGGTCCTGTCCCTCGTGCCCTGGTGCCCTGCAGGACAGCAGCAACAGGTGGAGCCGCCCCTCCCGGGCTGCCTGGCTCTACCCCTGTTCCAGTGGGAAGAGCCAAGGCTCCAGCCTGTTGTGTGGAAGTGGCTGTGGCGGGTTTTCCTGGTTGTGGGATTTCTGATCTGAACTCAACCTCTGGCGGGCTGGGCGCCCTGGGGATGTGCTCAGCTTCTCTGATCTGATCAGATCCCCCTTCTGAAAATGAGCCGGTGCCGCCAGGCACCCAGGCTGCAAAGACGGTAGAGGGAAGGAGGAAAGGCGACCTAAACATGCATCTGCGGTGCTCAGGGGTCATCCTGGCTATGGTGAGGTACTTGGCTTCTCCACCCTCCACCACCCCCACCACCCCTGGCACAGCCCCCGCCCGCCCACTGTCATGGTCATGTGTGTGTGGGGGGGCGTAGCTGGAGAGGAGTTGGGAGCCGGGACCTCTCCAGAGGGTGAGTGGGTCTGGGAAGACCGCATCAGCTCCAGTCCAAACACAATGGCCTCCACTGGCCTCCTCCTGGGGCCTCCACCTACACTGTGGCCACCTACGCCGTCCTCTTCTAGAGCCCGGGGCCACTCCCTGGAGAGAGGAGCAAGCACCATAGAGCTCTTCGGCCCAAGTCTTAGCCTCCCTCCTGCCCAGGGTGAAAAGCCCTTCCTAAACTCCCTGCTTCTGTCCCTCCCTCTGGCCACCGTGGGAACACTCGGTGTGTCCCTCTCGTCTTCTCCTGTCCCGGCCAGGATGGGTTCCCAAGGCTCACACCCGCTCTGAGGGCTGAGTGGGAATCTGCACAGCTAAGGCTGCTCCGTCCTGCAGGACAGGGCCATCGGCACCGGTCCTCAGCCCCCTCCCCTCCCAGGCGTCCTGCTGGGACCCACCAGGGTAGACACCAGCATCGGGGGCACCCCCCATCTGACTGGCCTTGCTCCCAATCTGTCCCCTCTTCCTAGCTGGATGACCCTGGGCAGTCACATAGCCATCCTGGTTTGATGATCTGCACGGGGAGACAATTAAGCCCGACTTACGGTCTGACTGAACTCAGAGCCTCCATTACATGTGTCCAGCAGACGTCTGCCCAACATGTGGGGCTCCTCAGTACCCCTTGGCTGACCACACACCGGTGATGCACCCACTCATCACTGGGACCTCTGTAAATACGGCCAACCCTCGGTCATGTAGCTGAGACAAGGTGACTTGGAGTTGCAGAAACTTTGGTTTGAATCCCAACCTTAAGCCTCCATCCACTAATCAGGAGGGGGCCTTGGCTTTCTGGGCCTCAGTACCTTTATCTGTAAGTTAGGATAAGTTCCAAGATGGTGGGGACCTTGCCTGCCTGTCCTCTTTACTTTATCTCCAGCCCCAATAATAGTGCCTGGTGTTCAAGTGGGCCTTTGATTTGGGTTCCTTTAAAAATGTTTGAATGGGGGTGTTGCTCAGTGGTAGAGCACTTGCCTCGCCTGTGTAAGGCCCCGAGATCAATCCCCAGCAAAAAAATTAAAAATAAGTAGAAATGAACGAATGACCAAATACTGTCTTAACTCCATTCAGGTTGCTATAACAAAATGCCTTAGAATGGGTAGTTTGTAAATTACATAAATATGTTTCTCACGGTTCTGGAGCCTGGGAAGGCCAAGATCAAGGTGCCAGCAGACTTGGTGTCTGGAAAAGGCTGGCTCTGCTTCATAGCTGGTGCCCCTTCTGTGTCCTCACAGGATGGAAGAAGCAGAAACTAGTGTGTTCCCTGAACCTCTTTTATGGGGGCAATCATCCTGCTGTTAAGGAAGAAGCCCCCATGAGCCAATCACCTCCCAAAGGCCTGCCTCTAATGTTACTGTATTTGGGGATTAGGTTTCCACATATGAATTTGGGGGGAACAAACATTCAGACCATAGCCACCTATCTTACAAAATGGTTGTGAGACTTAAATGCAGTAAAAAAAAATGTGTAAGATTACTGGCATAGTGCCTGGCTTATATTTCTTTGTTCTCTTTTTTCCTTCTTCCCCTACCCTCCCTCCCTCCCTTCTTTCCTTTCTTCCTTCCCTCCCGCCTTTCTTCCTTCCTTTCCCTGAACTTAAGACCCAACCTACAGTCACTCAAATGCTGCTTCACCTACCAACGACTCAGCCTCCAAGTTTTTTCCACAGAGCAACCAAACTGTCTTTGGCCGATGGCGCCACCTGGTGCCATAATGGAGAACTGCCTGGCCGAGGCTTCCCACTACATCCCGCCCATGGAGATAAAGAGCACCTCCCTGTGGCTCTCACTCTCCAGTTGATTCCAGTTACCGTTCTCCTCCTTTGTACAACTCAGAGCTGGCCTTCCTCGGGCCTTTCTCTTCATACCAGAGGAAGGGAAAGTGGGTTCTGTCAGATCAGACAAGGCGGGCAGCGGCCAAAGGAGGCAGGTTTAAAAGGGCCGCGCAACAGGCTTCATTGAGATATCACTCCCGGGCGGAACTGGATCAGACCCACAGAGGGGACAGGGGAAGGGTCTGAGGAGAAACCGAGTGGAAGCTCGACCGGACTGGACTTTTATGGGGTTTACAGCAGGAAGGGAAGGGCTTGGGACAGGAAAAGGTGTCTCTAGGGTCCCTTGCTCCCCTTGGAGTTGGTCAGGGGAGTTGGCTGAACTCCAGGATTGGCCAGGGGGTCCTGCTGATTGACAGGCATTAGTCAGGAGATCTGGCTGATTGACAGGCGTTTCCGCCGGCATCTGATTGATGTTCAAAGCAGCGCGGGCTGCTTTGTTCTAAGTTGCCACTAAGTCGCCACCAAGTCGCTGCCACCGACCTAACAGGTTCAGATAGCCAAGGGGCCGAGTAGAGGGCTGAGGTCTCAGAGCTGTGCCCCCCCCAGCATCAGTGTGAGCGGGCAGGCGGGGGCTGTCTCTCTTCTCTGGCCTTGCCTGCCTCACTTTCTGTTTCTGTCCCACTATCTGGAGTGTAGAGTGGGGATAGCAACAGGGGACAAGCCTCAGTGTGACATCAGGTCATAGGCTGCTTGCCCAGGCTGGCACTCAGATGTGGGAGGGACATAGAGCCCTGGAGGAGTTCATCGCTGTTCTCTGGTGGAAACTCAGGCAGCCTCCGTGTGTTCCTGGAGCTGGGGCTTGTGGGGGTCTGGGTTTGTAGGCACCCCAGCCTCACAGCTCCCCACCCCATCCAAGGAGGTGACGGGCTGTCTCTAGGGATGTGAATGGAGGCAGTTGATAGAGGTACTGTTGGTGTGAGGGTACAGATCCCTCGGTTTGCCTGTCTGGAAGAGTTCGTTGAAAATCTAGATTCTCCAGGGGCAGGGCTGGGCTGGGGTTGGGGCTTCCAGTTTTAGTAGCTCCCCAGGGGATTTTCATGATGAAGCATGTTTGGGAAACTGGCAGGGGCAAATCACCTCTCTGAGCCACATTTTCCTCCTGTGCAAAACATCACCAATACCATGGAAGGGAGGTTGGCAGGAGGATGTGATCAAGATTGCAAACTGCTAGGTGACGGGGTTGCAGTGATTTCCCCTTATCTGTGGTTTGACTTTCTGTGGTTTCTGTAACCTCTAGTCAATTGTGGTCCAAAAATCTTCAATGGAAAATTCCATAAATAGACAATTCACAAGTTTTTATTTTTATTTTATTTTAATTTTTTTTTGAGACAGTATCTTGCTATGTTTTCCAGGCTGGGCTCAAACTTGGAATTCTCCAGCCTCAGTCTCCTGAGGGATTATAGGTGTATACCACCACACACAGCTTAACAATTCATAGAATTTAAGTTGCTTGCTGTTCTGAATAGTGTAATGAAATCTCATGCCATCCTGCTCCACATACCCCAAGTGTGAATCATTTCATTGACCAAGGTATCCGTGTGATATATGCTACCTACCCATTAGTTACTTAGTAGCTGTCAGTTATCACATTGACCATCATGGCAGTGCCTGTGTTCAAGTAAACCTTATTTTACTTAACAGTATTGTATTTTATTATTAGTTTTTCTTAATCTCTTATTGTGACTAACTTATAAATTAAACTTTATCATGGGTGTGTAATATGGGGTAAAAGTATCTTTAGGGTTCAGTGCCATTTGTAGTACTCTAGAGATCTTGGGGTGGTTCCCCTGGGGGTTAGAAGAAACTCCATATTACTACTCACTTATTCCTGGGCTTGGCTTTGCCATGACTGTAGGCAGGTGACACCTTGGAAACTGGGCAGGGCAGGGCTGTGGAGCTTCCTGGTAATGGGGTCAGAGCCCAGGACTCTCAGGAATGCCAGGGCCCCAGCCAGTTGCTGGGGTACACAAACACCCTATTTTCTAGGTGGTTCCAGCTTATCTATGGCCCTGAGCTGCCTAGGGGGCTGGAATCTCAGGGAGGGGGTCCTGGAACTTGCCCCCTTGGTGGGGACCGCACCAGCCTGTGGAGGGTCCCAGACTCAAAACATCCCCTCTTTGCCTAGACAGCTGGACTTCTCCACCCCACAGGTCCTGTGAGTTAGGAGAGGTGTTCATGGTTCTTGATTTAAAAGCCTCTGTAGGGAAGAGGGGTGTGGCTCAGTCGTAGAGCCTTTCCCAGCCTGTGCGAGACCCTGGGTTCCATCCCCAGGACGGCAAAACCAAACCAAGCCCCCAACTCCAACCACATCAAAAATCACCTCCATAGCTCCCTAGTCCCACCCCTGACCTGGAGACAACAATCCAGCTGTTTGCCTGTTTTTCACTAGTAAACAAGGTAAAGACTGTTAACCTTTGGCCATGGGTGCCCCGAGGGACAGGAAGTAGACTTATTTGCAGTGTATGGGCCCCGGGGCTCCCTCGGGATGGCGGTTCACCACCTTCTGTTACAGAGATATCGATCCAGTGACTCTGAAGTGATGTTAAATATTAATTTCACACAGATAAGAACACGCTGTCCGTCACCACGTCCCAGGGAGGGAGGGGGAGCTGGGTGAAGGGAAAAGACATTGTGCACCCTTGGGAAGGGTCAAACCAGGGCAACAGGACTTTAGGCCCGTCTCTCTAAAGTTTGGGGCGGGAGGGTGACCAGGGAGTTGCTTGTCCCTCCAGGACCCCTTTAGGGATCCTTCCCTCCTTACGCCCCACTAGTTTCATCTTCCAAGAATCCAAACAGGTTTGGAAAGTTCCTTCTCTTGATGAGGCAAAAAGCCCTCGTTTTGACACTGACCCTGTCCCGGCCCCCTTTGTGGGATCTTGAGTGGGGGTCCTTGGGCGGAGGTCCTTCCCCTCTCTGGACCTCGGATTCCTCATTGTAAGGGGCGTCTCAGGTGAGAAGGACGTGAGGCGGTGGCAGTTCCCTGAGCACAGAGCCTTCCCTTCCTGGGAGCCCGGACGAGGCCAGGGCCCAGTGCCCGCTGCGTGGCCTCCGGGGGGCGCTGTTGAGAGCCAGGCACAGGGAGGCCCTCTGACCGCAGGGAGACAGCGCTGCATCTTTTGTCTCTGGGCTGTTTCCAGAAGGCCCTGCAGTCCCTCCATGGTCCATTCTGGAAAGTCCAGCCCTCTGGCCTGTCCTGAAGCAACTCTGAGGCAATCTGGATCCTCTGAACCCTTGATCCAATTCCAGGTGATCTGAAGCCAACTTGAACTGAGGAAGTCAACTCCTGGGGCCACCAGATATTTAACAAAATCACAACAGGAAGTGGTCACAGCCTCCATGCCAGGCACTACTACGGACACTAATGTCCTCCTCACCACAACCCCGCGAGGTGGGTGGTGCTCTCCCCATTTTACAGATGAGGAAACTGAGGTTCTGAGCCGTGGATCGTCTGCTTGAAGTCGCGCTGCTGCTACTTGGCGAGGCTGGACTTTGAGCCCAAATGGGCTGAGTCCAAGTCTCCAGAGTTGTGAAGTGAGTGCCATTTGCTTTGTGTCCTCTTCAGGGCCCAGAGGGTTCCAAGTTCCTTTCAAACCCTGTTCTCAGGTTGGAGCGTGAAACTCCTGCCTGCAAGAAGGGTTTCTGTGGCTCCTCCCCGTTGGACCTGGGGGTTCCCTGGGGTAAAACCTCCAGCAGAGGAAATAGGCTGGAAAGGTGCGGGAGGGAGCCCCAGGCCGCGCCCTTCCCTGTAGTCTGCCACTGAGCTAGACTGCCTCTGCCTCTGGTCTTGGCAGAAGTATAAGTTATTCTGGTTCCGCCCAGCCAATGGTCGCGGGTCCTTGTCCCTCCTCGGGCATCACAGGGGAACAGACGCCTCTCTGCACCCTCAGATGCTCTGGCTGGAGTCCTCCCCTCGCTCATCAGCTCCCGTGGGGGCCCTTGGCCTCCTCCTCTGGTTCTTTCCAGGCACCCACCTGGGCTGGCTGCAGAGTGTGCGGCGGGGCAGGGCGAGGGCTGACAGCCCAGGAGGTGACGGGGTGGGGGAGAGAAGTCGCAGGCTGCTGGCCCCCTCAGGACTCCCACTGCACAGTCAGGGCCAGCTCCTTGAACAGCGAGCCCAGCTCCGTGGACGGCTCGAGCTCTGAGGCCCCTGGGGCTGGGCTCTTGGCCTCAGCCTTGGACACCAGACCCTCATCCTTGGGACACACAAGGGACTCCAGCAGGCCCCAGGGACTTGGCTCCTGGTCTGAGGGGGAGCAGGAGAGGGCAGGAGTGTGCAAAGACAGGGACCCGGGGTGGCCTTCGATCTGGACGGAGGAGAGGAGGGAGAGCTGGCCCCCCAGGTACTGCGGTGTCCCCGGCTCCCCGTTCAGGCCGGGTGCTCCGTCCACACAGAACTCCTCCAGGGACATGGAGGCCATCCCCTGCAGAGACAAGTCACCTGGAAGGCAGCTCCCAGCTGGCTCCTCTTTCTGGAGCTGCCCTTTCGGCCTGAGGTGCTTGGGACCCGAGAGTGTCCCCGAGGGGGAGTCTTTTCCAGAGCTGTTCACGCACACCCCGTAGGAAGCAGCCAAGCTGTCCAGGGTGGCCTGGGGGGTGTAGGGGAGCGGCTGGGCCTTGGTGGTGGCCTGCGGAGCGTAGCACGGGGCTTTAGCTTCAGAGGCCACCTGAGGTGTGTAGGCCGGGGGCCCGACCTCAGGGGTGGCCTTCAGGGTGCAGGACGGTGGGGAGACAGTCTGGCGAGGTGACACGTTGGGGGGCTGGAGGACGGAGATGTCTGGCTGCCCTAAGTAAGAGATCTCAGGGAGGCCGTGCAGCTGTGCGGCTCCTGGGGGCTCCCTGGGCCCCGAGACCACGACCTGGGAGTACTGGACGGGCTGGGACAGGCCGCTGGGCCCGTTGAGCTCAAAGACCGGGACCAGCACGTGCTCCTGGATGAACCGCAGCGGCTGGAAGGTCAGGACGCGCTGGACGTTCTGTGCAGGGACAACAGCAGCCCACCTCTTAGGGCGGGGCCTCAGCCCCTGATGCTGACCTGGGCAGCGGGGGCCCCCGGGGGAGTCGTGGGGACCCTTCCAGCTGCATATACCTCCCTCCCACCCCCACTTCCCGGAGACCCCACTGAGTTCTGGGGCCCAGCGCCTCCAAGGAGGGACGGGGGCTCCCAGCCTGTGTTGAGGGCCACGTCTAAAGTCCAGGTAACTCCTGGAGACAGACTTGGGCGCTGGCTTCTCCAGGGGGAGGTAATCCAGGAAGCTCGGGACCCGGATGTGGTGTGCCAGCTGCCGGAGGCTCCTGGCAGCTTGTGACTGCAGGGTCAAGGTGGGCAAGGGTCAAGGTGGGCAGGATGGGAGACAGGAGGCCGGGAGAGTCTTATGGACATGGTCTGTCTGGCAAAATGCCTCAGAGTGCCTCGGTCCCTCCAAGAGCCCCAGATGGCTCTGCGCGGGATCTGCGGTGGCCTCGCTGATGGGGCTGAGGGGCGGCCCTGCTGCCGGGTGTGTGGGGGTGCTGCAGGTGGGACTCGTGGTCTGACTCACACACGGCTGTACATTTTTAAAAACTAGTTGCCAATATTTGAAAATTAGGAGATTTCATATTATAATCATATAATAAATAAATTTATATTCATATTATAAATTCTGATTTCTCTTAAAAAAAAGTAAAGATGGGGTCATTACCAGCCTGTGACCCCCTGGGACAGCACTTGGCTGCCCATTTCGAGAGGCCAGAGCTCCACAGCTCCCTCAGGCTGGGGCCGCTGCTCAGTCCCTACATCACCTACCCAGGCCTGGAGGCTCTCAAGCCCAAGGGCTTCTCTAGGCTGCGTCACTGTTCCTGGTCACCTGCTGCCCCATCCTTACCACCAGTCAGCAGGGCAGGGAGCCCCCCGGGGACGCCTCGGGGAGAACCAGGGGTGCCCATGCCCTCTGCTGATCTGCCCTCCCCTTGCTCTCTGGCCCGGGTGGATGACTCACCAGGGAGTTGGGAGGCACCGGCAGCTTGGTGACGTATCTGTAGCTCAGGTAGCAGAGCATGGCCACCAAGAAGCCCATGGAGAAGAGGATGGCCCCCGAGAAGGAGTAGGCCCACGTCCGGTCTGGGGAGAGAGCAGCCCGAGGGGGAGTGAGGCTGGGATCCCGCCAGGCCAGGCCCCAGCAAGGGCACTGCAGCCCCCGGGCCAGGCAGGAAGGCCCCTGCCACCTCCCCTATCCACAGGGCTAGGGCCAGATCCCAGGCGGAAGGCCACAGGCCACACTCCGAGTGAGTGGAAGATGTTCTGTCTCCCACCTCAATACAGTTGCTTTTGAAGCGAACCAGGTTTGAAGTCAGGATTCTTGGCCTCCGGCGGATGCTGACTAATGCACAGGTGAAAGTCCTCCCCCCGCAAACCCCCAGCCTGGCCAGCTCGTCACAACTGCCAGTGACCTCGGGCACATGTACGTGGATGGCTAAGCTCATCCGTGTCCCCACAAGTAGTCACCTTTAGGCCAAGGGCCTGCACACGAGCAAGTGTCTGCCCTCACAAGGAAAGGACCCAAGGGAGGGGTCTGCGGGACAGCATGCAGGCCCGGGCCACGTGGGCAGGAAATCCAGGGTCCCAGGTACTCAGGTGGGATCTAGAAGGGAGACCACAGGATGCAGAGGACCTGTCCCGTGGGCTGTCTGGCCTCTTTCTCTGGTGGGCAGGGGCATGGCTGGGGGTGGGCACCAGAGCAGGGCCATTGAGAGGGCAGGGTGCAGGGTCCCTCCTGCCTGGGTCCAGGGGCCGTCCTGCCTCCCTGGCAGGAAACAGAAGCGGAGGGAGGCAAGGAGGGTCAGCGGGAGGGCCTGTCCTCTCGGCCTCCTACCAAAGCAAGGGGCGGAGGCCGGGAAGAGTCTGCTCAGGAAGGGACCCTGGGAGAGCATCACCCCTTGTAAAAGGGGAGGAGAGGGACAGCTAGGGGCTCTGGTGGTCTCTTTGTGGCCTGGCATCTTTGGGACAGGCTCAGTCGGCTCTAGGTGTGACACTGCCTGTCAGCAGTCCTACTGGGACTTGTGAAGGACGGAGGGAAGAAGAGGAGGTTGGGGGGTTCTCCAAACCAAATCTGCACTCCCCAGGGTCTTGACCCTCCAAGTCACCTTCCCTTTTCTTCCTGACCCCTGTGGCCTCAGCTTGGGCAGTTCATGACCAGGCACCCTGAGCCCAGCAGTCACAGTGACCCCTGGGAATTTCCGAACCTCCACTTCCAGCCCACTCCTCGTTCCTCCCAGCCTGTGTGGCTTGGGTCAGCTTCCCACTGCAATGATGTCCTGTCACCTGTCACATGATACCCCCATTGCTGCTCCAGGGAGAAGACAGGACCTGGATGTCCCTACGTGACATACCTAATGTCATTGGAAACCCCTGCTTAGTGTCCCGGGACAGTTAGAGGGCCTTGGAACATTCCCTGGCCTGATAAATTTTCCACGTGCCATTTCACCTGGGGGGAGGCAGGATGGAGTCAACACCAGCCTGGGAGTGAGGAATGTGGGGTATTAGAGTCTGGCTCAGCCCTTGATATGCTGAGCTGCCTCTCTGCTATACCACCCTCTCTGGTCTACCATTTACTAATCACAGTTGCCACTGGCACTTGAACTGTCCCATAGGCCATGCATTACACTGGGAACTCACCCTGTGTTCTGCCAGAAAATCGTATAGCAATCGTACCTGTAGAGAGGGATACAGGTACCCTCTTCCTCCAGATAACAATGCTGAATCTCAGAGAGATTAAGTGATTTGCCCCAGATCACACAGCTTCTCAGTAGGGAAGCCAAGAGTGACTCACACATATCTATAGTTCACCCTCACATCCGTTACACAATCATGCTTCGGTTTCCTCACCTGTACAGTTAAGATCTGCAGTGAGATGAACCTGAGATCACTTTCCAGCACCAAGGTGCTGGGATCAGGCTCTGTGACCCCCCACAGACATCCCGAGAAGAAATATAGTGGCGATTCTGGGCTCTGGGGTAAAGCAGACTCTAGGATACAGGGTCAAAAGCAAGGTGTATGACTTTGAAATGGAAGTCAGAGGAATAGGTGTGCAGTCGAGGGGACTAGTTATAAACCAAGTTCAAGGTGGTGGTTAGAGCCCAGGCTTCTGATGAATCTATCTAGGCTCACCAAGCAGCTGTGTGGTCATGAACCAGCCACTGAACCTCTCTGAGCCAGAGATCCTCCTCTATAAACTGGGAATGGTCCTGCCCAACTTGGAGGATTATTTTAAAGATTCGATCCTATATGCAAAGCATTTGACACAACCTGGGGTAATAGAGCAGTACTGAATAAGTGTCACTGAGCTATGTCCCCAACCCACCACAGTGTTAGAGAAAAATTGATGTCATGTCATGAGAGATCATGGAAGGACAGGCCAAAGAAAGGTGAGTTTGCCTGTTTTCAAAACCCAGGGCAGGGCAGGGGTGGGCCCGGGGTGGACGTGGTGTGTCTAGTATGGTCGGGGGGAGCGTCTCAGTCACACGTGCCCCCCCAGATCAGTGCCCATAAAGTTGGTTTCCGTTTTTTAGATTCTTCTTGCCAAGGTCTATTCTGGTCTCCCTGGGACCCTAGACCAAGAAGGACATGCCCCGTGCTGGCCAGAGCTGGCTGACCCCCCCCCACTCCCCCCAGGATCGCTCCTCTGCAAAGGATTCAGGTGGAGGAACCAGGCTCCGGGGGATCTAGGGAAACGGACGAATTGAGCTTCCAAACAGAGCTGCCTCCTAGGGCCATGCACTTTGTCCAGCTCTCAAACTGAACTCTGCTCTGAAGGTTGGCACTGTGGGAACAGAAATCACCTACGAACACGAATCTGAAGGTGATGGTCAAGTGGGGGCGGTTTTTCCCAGTCCATCCCTTTCATGTTCTAACCTTGCAGCTCAAAGCAACGTTTCCACCGGCTTCACCATCCCTCTCCACCAGTTGGGCAAGTTACCGAGCCACTCTGAACCTCAGTTTCCTCTTCTGTAAAATGAGAATGATTACGGGACCTGCCTCAGACAGCTGGGAGGGCTGCACTTACTAGTGCCTGGTCCCTGGTTAAGGCTGAAGAAATGCCAGCCAGCCTTCACCATCGTCATCCTTATTCTTTGGTTTGGGGAGATACTGGAGGATCCTTTTATCTTCCCTTTTCTCCCCCTGCAGACTTTCCTCCAGTGTCACCTGGGTTGGTGTCAAGGGGAGTCTTTCTTGCCAGGTTCTCACAAACTGGTGGAGAGAGGAGATCCAGACACAGGCTGGAGGGAGGGATCAAACATTCGCTATGAAAATCCACCCGTGGACTCAGCCATGAATGAGCCAAGACGGGCCTTGACAGTACACTAAGAACCCCCAGGGTTTTCAGAGCTCTGCGAACCCAGCCCTGGTGGCAGGCAGGGAGGAGTGGGTTCAGAGGAGAATTCAGGATCCCCCTCCTCTGGCTCCTACTCACCCGGCAGCGTCTTCACGCGACACACATAGGGGGCGCTCTCCTTGGACCAGGTTGGAATCAAAATCATGGTGGTCCCAAGGAACTCCGTGTCCGGGGTCAGGCCGGAGAACTCGTATTCTCTCTGCTGCCCTTCCAGGTGCTGCGACCAACAGAGGCCCACAGTGACCCCGCCTGCAGCCAGCCTCCCCCCGGAGCCCCGCCGCGCCCTCCCGACAGCTGCCCAGACCAGACACCCCTGGACCCGCCCGCAGCTCTTCATTCCTCTCTCCCACTTCTTTCTTCTCAAATCCAACCAGTCGCCAAGCTCTGCATACCTTGTGCTTCGATCCGGGTCTGGCACTTGCCCGCAGCCTATAAATACCAGCTGCTGCTAAGAGACCACATCCCCCTCGTCCCTGCTCCCCTCCCCCACCGTCTTCCAGCTCTCCTCTCTCTTCTTTATCAAACATCCAACGCCTTTGAATACCCACCCTCCTCCCCTGCCTTCCTCTTGGCTTCTGTCTGGATTGGGCCTCCAGCCTCCAGCCTGGACAATTGCTGTGGCTTCCGTACTAGTTGCTTCTCTCTGGTTTTGCCCCTGTCCATTTCCCATCTTCATCTCAGTGCTGCCATGATCTCTCTAAAAGATTAATGCAATGACAACGCTCCTTTTTTCCAAATGCTTTTGTAACAGGGGTCCACCTTATGCTCTGAATACAGCCCTTGCTGCTCTACCAATGGGACTTATTTTTTTTTAAATGGATTTAATTTAAATTCTCAGTCTATACTCAAAGGACTTAAAATCAGCATACTACAGTGACGTGGCCACATCCATGTTTATACCAGCTCAATTTACAACAGCTAAACGGTGGAACCAACCTAGATGCTCTTCAATAGATACACAATGGAATATTACTCAGCCTTAAAGAAAAATGCAATTATGGCATTTGCAGGTAAATGGATGAAGTTGGAGAATATCATGCTAAGCAAAGTAAGCCAATCCCCAAAAAACTGCAGGTCAAATATTTTCTCTGATAAGTGGATGCTGATCCATAGTGGGGGTGGGAGCCAGGAAAGAATGGAGGAACTTTGGATTGAGCCGAGAGGAGGGAGGGAAAGGGGGGAGTATGGGGGTGGAAAAGATGGTGGAATGAGATGGACATTATTACTCTATGTACGGGTGTGATTGCACGGGAGGTGCGACGCTACATTGTGTTCAACCAGAGAAATGAAAGGTTGTGCTCCAATTGTGTACACCGAGTCGAAATGCATTCTGCCGTTGTGTGTAACTAATTAGAACAAATAAAAATTTTTTTTAAAAACAGACATGTTCAGTTCTTTTCCACTCCCCCTCCTCCTCCCGAATCTCTCCCTCTACCTAACCTCAGGGGAAACAGAATTACCTTTCTTCCCCATCCTAGGCAGAGTTATCCATCTTTGAACACATTATCTATGTTCTCACTCTGGTTCTAATGGTTTATACCGTCTATCAGTCCAACCCTCCCCCAAACAACTGTAATTGTGATTAAAATGAAAAAAAAAAAAAAACAACTCCATAGGAGCACTGGAGATTACATAAAGCAGGTAGATATTGGAGAGAGGAAGAAGGTTGGCATGGGGTGAATTTTTTTTTTACATCTTTTATCCTGAAGGAAGACCCCAGTCTACACCTCGTGGGGTGACTAAAACCTAGATAGAGACCCTGTCTGTCATATATTTTTTTTAATATTTATTTTTTAGGTGTAGATGGACACAACACAATGCCTTTATTTTTATGTGGTGCTGAGGATTGAACCCGTGTCCCACCTGTGCTAGGCGAGTGCTCTACCGCTGAGCCACAACCCCAGGCCCCTATCTGTCATCTTTCTGGCTTGAATAATCAGAGGATAGAATTTGATGAGGCAGGACTGATCCAAAGAGAGGGAGGCCCAGCTTCTGTGTATGAACTTTGCCCAAAGCCATGGCTGGCCCCAGATTGTGCTTGGACGGGCAGCCTCCAAATGGCACAGATAAAGTTAAAAAAAAAAAGAAAAGAAAGAAAGAAAGAAAAAAAAGTGATCTGAGATTCTAAAGTCTGGAATCCAGCCAAGTTAGCTGTCCATTAAAACACGACAAAAACCCAAAGCAACAGCCTCTGCAGGATGTAACAGAATCCAGACTCGTTTCAACTGTCATCCATAATGTCCAAGGCAGGTTACAAAATTGTTAGACATATAAAGAAAGAGAAAACTGGGACCCATATTCAGGAGAAAAGACTCTTCATCTCGTCTGACCCCAAGGTGACCAAATTGTCGGACAAGGATTGTAAAGCAGCTGTAAAGTCTTGCTCAAGGAAGTGAAAGAAAATGTTTGTAATCAATGAGTGAATAAAGGAATCCTGATGGAATACATTAACTGTAAACATGGGACGCCTTAGAACTGAACCATACAACATTTGAATGAAAAAAAAAATGCATGAAATGATCTTAGCAACAGATTGGAAATGCCAAAAGAAATCGAGAACTTGAAGATAGGTCCCTGAAGCCAGGCGTGGTGGCACATGCCTGGTAATCCCAGGGACTCGGGAGGCTGAGGCAGGAGGATCGTTCAAGAGTTCAAAGCCAGCCTGAACAATTTAGAGAGGTCCTAAGCAACTTAGTGAGACCCCTGTCTTGAAATAAAAAGGAACTGGGGATGTGGCTCAGGGGTTAAGCATCTCTGGGTTCAATATCCGGTTCCCAAACAAACAAATAAATAAGTGGATGTGAGGAGCTGGGAGTAGCTACGATAAAATCAGGTAAATTAGAGTTCAGAGTATTACTAGAGATGAAAGAGACACATCAAATCATAAAATGGTCAATTTATCTGGAAGCTATAACAAGGGAAAAATAGACAAGCCCACCACCATCCCAGTTGAGCAGTTGAGAGCTGAACACGGCACAACTAAAAGAAAAAAAAAAACAGATCCTCCTCCCCCAAAACCGGGAAAGACAGAGGCCCTGAATAACACTGTCAGCCGCCATCTCCTAATCGACATTTATAGAGCACGCCACCAAACAGCTGCCAACACAGGTTCCTTTCAAGTGTACACACGGAACAGTCGCATAGGCAGGCCATATGCTGCGCCATAAAACCCATCTCAGTAAATCTAAAAGGGCCCAAATCAGGCTGGGTATGTTCTCTGACCATGAAATGAATTAAATTAGAAATCAATAATGATAAAATATTTAGTCAAACATCAAATATTTACCCAAAATAGCTGTGATAAAGACTCTGCCTGTTCAGTAAGCTCTCGCTGCTCTCCTTGACGATGGATATGAACAAAGATCCCTCCAACCGCCACCTCCATCTCTCCTGCAAGGTCCCCGCAGGCTTCCCCGTGCCCCCACCTCAGGGCTCTCCAACTGCAAGGTGAGGGAGAAGCACCCGTATTCTCTGCAGTTCAGATCCAGGGTGTAACTGCAAGCATTTGATGCAGTGGACAGAGGGGGCCCAGGGACCTGCACTCAAAAGGGCCACAGGTGACTCTGATGCCACCCCGTCTGGGACCGTCTTTTGAGAAACGACTCCAGTCAAAGTGGGCAGTTTTCTGCTTTTCCAAAATGCCCTCTTTTTACTTCTCTTTCTGATCATGGTGGGGCAGTGTCGGCCCGTGGACTTAGCACTGAACTGGATCTGAATCCTGGCTATGCTTTCACTCGCCGAACAATCTTGAGCAAGCGACTGAACCTCTCGGAGCCTCTGTTTTCTCATCTGGAAAATGGAGACAGTGGCTTGTGCCTCACAGAGCTGTTCGGGATTCATTGACCTAATAGGTATATATGACCTGGGATACCCCAGAAACCGGCACTGACAAACGCAAGTTTTTCTGGAAGTCTTTTAGATCCACCTTGCAATATCCTTATTTTCCTCTACCTGTCGCTGTTGGAATTATTTCAACTTCTTCCCGACTCGCTAAAGTATTTTTTTTTAATTTTTAATATTTATTTTTTAGTTTTTGGCAGACACAGCACCTTTGTTTGTATGTGGTGCTGAGGATCGAACCTGGGCCGCACGCACGCCAGGCGAGAGCGCTACCGCTTGAGCCACTTCCCCAGCCCCTGACTCACTAAAGTATAAGCCTCTTGATTGTGAGAATTAAAGTAGGAAATGAACATTCATTCAGCTGGATTATGGGTTCATGGCACATGCTGGGGGGAAATACCACATCTTTTCCAAAAAAAGAAAAAAAGGAAATAATTTGCATATACCATTTGGCAGTTTATGCACTTGCCTTTCACATTTCATTATTACTGATCTTAGGACACTCCCTGAATATAGTTCCTGAAATTGTATGGAGTGGAGAACCAGTTTAAGGAAATACAGCAGTAGAAACTGACTCCAGCATTTTTGAAAGTTAACACCAGAGGATGTTAATTGGCTGTTCTCTAGGACGTTACAAAGTATCAGACATCAAACAAAATCTATATTATGCAAATCAAGGGGTTTTTTTTGGGGGGGGACACCAGGAATTGAACTCCTGAGCCACATCCCCAGCCCTACTTTGTATTTTATTTAGAGACAGGGTCTCACTGAGTTGCTAAGCGCCTCGCTGTTGCTGAGGCTGTCTTTGAACTCATGAGCCTCCTGCCTCAGCCTCCTGAGCCACTGGGATTGCAGGCACGTGCCACCACATCTGGCACAAAAACAAGTTTTGTGGTCAAATAAATCTGAGGAAAGGTGAATTAAGCAAATAGAAATGGGAATCTCTGCCTCTGCAGGACTTGCCAGAGCCTTCAACATGTTACTGTGTACGTGAGTCTACAAGAGGGAGGTTGTGCTTAGGATTCAAGGCCCCCCTTCACCCCACAAGGGACATGTTTGGGGAATTCTATTTATACAACATATTCTCTTTCTGTTTAGAGCAGCACAGATCTAACCGAGAAGGAAGGCATTTCCCAGGTGAGGAAGGACCAGGATGCAACCTATGTTTACCATTTTGTAGGTGTGGTTGACGTGGAGCTCCACACGGTAGAACAGGTCTTGGAACATCTCCTCCAGGGTTTGCTGGTGGCCATCTCCTGCACGGATGGGCGTGGGGGTGGGATGGATAATCATCTGAATGGATCTCACTTTGGGGATACAGGTCACGTCAGGTGGTTTGATGGTAGCTGGGGAGAAAAAAGAAGAAAAAGTCAGAATTGGCATTAGTGTCAATATGTCAATATGGATGGTGGGAAATGACAGGTTCTCCCACCCACCCCACGCAGAGCCCAGGATGTTTCCAAATGCATCAGCTAAACCTGCGTGAAAAGCAATCCTGCACTCGCCTGGCGGCCAGGTGTAGGGCTGACAAAGGGATGTCCAGGTGGACGGGAGGAACCAAGGATGAGGGTCACCGTCCCTGGGGTTGGACAAGCCTGGATCCTGCTCCCAGGTGTCCCAGCTCCTCCCCCCCACCTTGAGTCTTCCTGGGACACAGGACCCCAGGTCTGTAGGCAATGACAGCTCTGGGTATGTCCACATGGTGATTAGCCACATGTCCTAAATAACACCAGGGGGGGCTGAGGTCACCCATTAGAGCCAAGGCCAGGCCCAAGACTTCAGTCTCTCTCAAGATGGAATTTTCCAAGTAACTAAATGAATACAGACCCTTGGAGAATATGAATCTTCTCTCCCCCAAAATGTACCTCGACAAAAATCTTGCATTCATGCAAGATTTCAGGGATTCATGCACCCTACTCACCCTGAATCTAGCTCATAGAAATCCCTCAAGGGTCCATTGACCTCTGAAATTCAGAACATTTGAATTGGCATTAGTGTCTGAGGCAGAAGAAGGATGCTCATTTGGACGCTTGTTTGTAAAATTGAAAAACCGAGCAGAATATCCTCATAAAGGGAATTAGATAAATAAATTAGAGTGCCTCCCAAGAATGGGCCCTTTTGCAGTTATGAAATATCACATTGTGGAAACACATTTAATAATGTGGGCAAAAGTTTATGATACCATCATACAGAGGGAGAAGAAGCTCAAAAACAAGAAAACAATGCTAGATTAAAAAAAAAAATAGACCCAGGTGCTAGTGATTGCTTGTTGGGGTGGGTGATTTTTATTTTTCTTTGAATATTTCTGTGTTTTCCAGAACATTATCACGGACTTTTCTATATTTTGCATATTTCTATATTTCTGGAAGTAAACAAGCCAGGAAGAAAATCAGTAACTGACTTAATTTTATTTTTTGTTTTCTTAAAAAGTCAAGTGTGGCTGTAAGGGGAGCTGGTGAATGTGTGGGAGTCGGGCAGCTGGTGCGCATTCATTTACTCGACCCTTCTGGGTGGAGCCTCTTCTCTCTGCTGAGCTCTCTGCTAAGGTCTGGGAACACGAGGATCCCGTAGAGGATCACTGAGGCCATTTTTGGAACTCACATGTTAATGAGCCAGGCTGATGCTGTACATGTAAGCAAACATGATAGCTGCCCACTATGATATGAGCTATGAGGACAAAGTGCAGTGGACAGGGGTCCCCCGGTGTCCACTGGGATCGACGCTGGGACACCACATCCATTCCCTTCTAGGAATAAATTTATCGTTTGGGGAACAATGACAAAAAAAAAAAGCGAGTCCTCGTTCAAGTACAGATGAAGTTTTGTTCCAAATATTTTTCACCTGCATTTGGTTTGATCTGTGGATAAGGGTCCTGCAGGCACTGAGGACAGATTGGGTTGGGAGGGAGGGTAACAGGTGGCCACCCGCTGAGATCAAGTAGTCAGGGCTAGGAGTGGGGACGCTCGCTTAGGGCTGAACTGAGCCCCAGTAAGGACTGGGAAGAGCCACCAATGAGTGAGGGATTTCCAGAGGCCAGACTGGATCAGTAGACAGAGCTGCTGGGATAGACCGTGCCTCGGAGCTCACAGCAAAGGGCTGGGTCTTATTTTAAGAATCATGAGAATTTGCTGGAGAGTTTTCAGCAGGGGAGGGGAAGGTGGGATTTGTGTATTGACAAGGGTCTGGGAGGAGCCCTGGGGATAGGAGAGCAGGGGGAGGGCAGGAAAGTTGACTTCCCTGGCTGCAGAGGAGGGTGGTGTGAACTGGGGGCTGTGTGTGGGGGGGGGAGGAACAGGCCCCCTGGGGATGTGCTTTGGTGGGGGGGCACCTTCCCTGACTGGCCCTGGTGCAGACCCCTCCTGGCCCTCTGCCCACTTAGAGGGAAGGAGCCTCCCAGGCGCTTCACTGCCCCTGGCCCAAGCAGGGACTCCCACTCACTGTGTGGCAGAGAGCTGAACCGGTCGGTCATCTTGGTGGCCGACCGGCCTCCAGGGCTGATGGCCGTGACCCTGGCATAGTAGAACTCAGTGTGGTTGCCCGTCTCCATGGTCAGGTTGCAGGATTTCCGTGTGATCCTCTGGCAGCCTGCCTTTGCCAGCCATGCGATCTCCCCGTACCTGGGCAGGAGGGAGGGGCCGGGCACACCATTAATGAGGCCTAGGTGCCAGGCCTGTGGCGTTTTAATAATGATAGCGGTATCTCCTATCTCAGGCCCTTTATGTGGATGCTCTTGGTTCTCATGGTGACCCCCCTGGGCTGTGTACACAAGGAAGCCGAGGTTCAAAGGAGGAAAATGCACCCCGCGTGCCCGTGACGGCCTGGACTTGAACCCAGCTAGTCTAGTCTACGTTCTGATCTCACTACCCCGAGACCCGGTGGGCGAAGCCTGTTATCCCCATTTGACAGACAAGGGATCTGAGGTTCAGAGAGGAGATGACAGGCCACAGGAAGAAGTGGCAGGACCAGAAATGGACCCCAGGTTTGTGGACCTGGAGCCCATGTCAACCCTCCTCCCCTGCCTGGGTGGAGAGAAGAACTAAACGGGGGGCACAGGCTGGAGTGGGGTGGGAACAGACTTCCTGTTGACCTTGTTTTGCCAAAAGTCAAAAAACAATCTCCAGGACCTCATTACGTCAGGCGCAGGTTGACTTCGTCTTACCTAATCTACCTGACAACCTAGGAGGAAGGGACTCTCACTGTCCTCTCTCTACAGATGGGGAACTGAGGCTTGGTGGGGTTCCCCAGCGGACCGAGGTCGCACAGGTGGGAGATGGCCCTGCAGCCCTGCTCGGCGGCCGCCAGCCCTGTGGTATCAGTCCTGATTGAACCTTCCCTCTGCAGAAGGAATGCAAGAGTTGTCCAGCAAGGCTGGGGGCAGCAGCTCAGTGGGGGCCCAGGGACGTGTAGAGTGGGGGACATTCTGGGAGGGCTGGCTGCAGAGTCACAGGAGGTGGGTGTGGTCAGGAAGCCTACTTCTTATATTCCACGCTGTAGACGGTGCCAGGGGTGCTGTCTGTCCCGCCGTCCCACGTCAGGATGTTTTCAAAGTTGTTGGACTGGAATTTCACGTGTTGAAGAAGATCAGAGGCATCCTCAGCAATTCGAGCTGCGGGAGGTGGGAGCAGGGTAAGCAGGTGGGCCCCCAGCCCTCCAGCGCAGCAGCCTGTTACCCCACCGCCTCTGCGCTCAGCCACCCTCTTCCTTCCCACTGGGCTGTAATTCACATGGCATCGGGTTCACCCAGTGACTACTGGGAAGACTCACCCGCTGTGCAACCTCACTACTACCTGATTCCAGAACACTTCCGTCACCCCCATAGTGGCCAGTCCCCATCCCTCTATTCCCTGTGTAATAGTCCATGGTAAGGACAGACCACGTTTTGTGTATCCATTCATCAGTCCATTGACATCTGAATTATTTCCAGTTTGGGGCTATTTTGAGTAATGCTGCTGCGAACATTTGTGCAAATAAATTTAAGTGGATACGTTTGCAGTTGCCGTGGGTGGATATTTAGGGTGGGATTGCCGGGTCACTCTATGCTTGGTATGGAACCCAGGGGCTCAGGACAGGCCAGTGCTCTATCACTGAGCTACAGCCCCAACCCTTACATTTAACTTTGTGAAGAATCGGCAAACTGTTTGCCAAAGTGGCTGCACTTTCCTACCCCCAGCAGCACCCGAGGGGTCCTGTTTCTTACCCTAGTCCCACTTTTTGCTGTCTCTTGTTCGCTCACTTTGTTTTTGGTACCAGGAACTGAACTCAGGGGTGCTTAACCACTGAGCCACATTCCCAGCCCCTTTTTGTATTTTATTAGACACAGGTTGCTAAGTGCTGGCTGTGAACTCACGATCCTCCTGCCTCAGCCTCCCGAGTGGCTGGGATTACAGGTGTGCTCCACTGGGCCGACTACTCACTTTTTAATGCCACCTGAGGTGGGTGTCTTCACTTATTATAGAGAGTGCCAGCTAAAATGCCCCAGAAAGCTCGCCCAAAGGCGTTCCCTGCACCCAGGATGGAGGGGGCTGTCTGAGAACTCTGGTCTCCCAGCCCGTCAACTGCTGCTTCGGACATGGAAAGGAGATCTGAGGCCTGGACCCCTAGAAGGGGGCTGGGGAGGGGCTGCTGCCTCGGCATTTCACCGGAACTGAAGAGCCCTTGACTTGCAGAACCCCCCGCAGCCTGTGGAGGGGAAGAAGGACAAGAAAGTGGCCAGAGTTGGATGCTGGCTCTGAGCATGCTCAGAAGGACCTGTCTGGCAGGGTGGGAAATACCCAGGTGCAGACCCAGCTGTGCCAAGGCCTCTTTGATGGCCATGCCCCTCCCTTCCTCTGGACATGACCATGGCCACCAGCAGGCCCAGGGCACGAAGGGGTGGATAGTTATTTATTCCCAAGTTATAAACAGTATTTCTGCAAGAGGAGTCCAGGGTTGGGAGGTCCTTGGGGAGATGGGAAGCGTATGAGGGCAGTCCCATCCTGGGGCACATCCCCTGCCTACGTGGAAGGCCACCACCCTCTCTGAATCTGGGTCTACCTGGCCCAGCAGCTGTGGACATCTTTGTCTGGGAGCTTCCCAGAGTCCCCAGAATGGGGCTTTAGGGGTAGCACAGGGGGTCTTATTGCCCCCACCCAAGGTGATGGCTGTGCCACTGAGCCCCAGATGTGGCTCGTGTCCTGGGCTTGGATCCCAGTCTGGGCAGAAATGGTGTTTGCAGGGAGGGGTCTTAGACTCAGGGCTCGGTCTAAAGTCATGGAAGGGAGTCCAGTGGCCACTGGTGGGGTCAAGGGCAGGAGAGAGAGGCTGAGATTTG
Source organism: Marmota monax (assembly GCF_021218885.2). NCBI lineage: Eukaryota > Metazoa > Chordata > Mammalia > Rodentia > Sciuridae > Marmota > Marmota monax. Next base: position 22,574,686 of record NW_026694432.1, on the reverse strand, counting down.
AGAGGAAGCCACAGTCAGTCTGGGGTGGGCTTGGCCTCCCCCAGTGCTGGGTTAGAAGCTGCACTGGAAAGCTTGCTGGTTGGGGACAGTGTCCTGTGCAGGCTCCCTGTGCTAGGGAGGCTGGTGGCTGAAGCTGGAAAAGGGTCCTGGGTGGAGTGGGGATGGCCACCACTTTTTGATGTGTGTGCTGGGAACTGAACCCAGGGTGCTTTACCACTGAACTCCATCCCCAGGCCTTTTAATTTATTTATTTTTTATTTTGAGACAGGATCTCGCTAAGTCACTTAGAGCCTTGCTGAATCGCTGAGGCTGGCCTTGAAAACTTGTGATCCTCCTGACTTAGCCTCCTGAGTCACTGGGATTACAGGTGGGCGTCACTGTGCCCAGAGGAAACTGAAGCTGGCTTCCTGAAGGGGTGGGGGGCGTGGCCGGCCCCCTCTCTAAGGGGGTATCAGGGACTAATGAGGCCTTCCCTCTCCTCCCAACCTCTCGCTCCTTTTCATCCCCAAATCCATCATGCCCTCCCCGGCCGGGGTCATTTCTGCACTTCCTGGTTGGAAGTGGACATTCTGAACGCCGGGAGACATACGCTGTGTGGAGCGACTGTCTGGCCGACTTTACAAAAAGCAAGTTTTCACATTTGTGTGGAAAAACCATATGTCAACCGGTGGGGAAGCTCAGAAACTACACAAACAACGATCCCACATGCTCAGGAACCAGCTAGGCGCACCAGGGCGAGGGGCCAGGTCTGCAGAGGATGCTACTGACCCTTCACCATCTACTCAGGGCTGTTTCCTGTGGGTCCCCATCTTAAAGGGCCACGAGCTCTAGGACTTCCAGCCAGAATGGGAGGGGGCCTGAGGGACATGTCTTGGAGCCTCTGGGGCTGCAGGAAGTCTCCCTCGTCCATCAGAGACTCAGAGTGTGGGGAATGCCCCGCTGAGGCCAGGGCAGCACAGACTGGAGGCAGTAAAGGAACCAGTCAGCACTGGCCAGGGACTGTCCCTTCACGGGCCTCATCCTGCACTGAAGCCAGGAGGGCCTGCAGAAGTCACACGTCCCTCTCTTCCATCAGGACTGTGCTCTCACTTCTTGACAGAGATCCCCGACACTCAGCTCAGGAGAGTGGGCAACCTGAGGTCTCAGGTCAAGTTCTCCACGATGATGAATCCCACTGGGACCTTGGACTCGACAGCGGTGCAGCTCACCTGGCCACTCTGGGAGGACATGCTCTTTCAGGTCCGGCCAGAGGGGCCAGAAGAGGCCCCACAGGGACATGGAGAGAGGCCACGGTGTCCCTCCTCCCCTCTTGGGCCAGCAGAGGGAAAGAAGCCAACTCTGCCGGAACCCCCCCCCCGAGGGAGGGCAAGAGGTCTGCTCCCCGGGCCAGTCCCCTACCCGCTGGGATGAGGGGATCCAGCACCCAGGTTGAGACAGCTGGCCACATGCCCCTGGACCTACAGGTCAGTTGAGTCCCTGGGAGAACCCGGGCGCTGGGGCAGCCTCTCATCCTCCCCAGCCACCTGAGCTGGCCATCCGCGTCTCCAGGAAAAGCCGGCACCCAGTCAAGCCCAAGCGGGGGAGAAACTGAAAGCAGCCTGGATGGCACTGCAGGGTGGGTGCAGGGAGACAGCCCGCGCACTGGCCCCGAGGTGGGCCAGCCCTCACCCAGAGCAGGGGCACTCACCGGCCAGGGATCCCACCACCAGGATGGTCAGGAGCGTCCTCATCAGCCCTGCTTGGGACCCCTTTGGGCCCCCACTCCGGGCCCTGCACAGAGGGCAGGCTGTGAAGCCTGGGTGCCCGGGCAGCTGGCTCCACCCGGCACAGGGCGGGGAAGGAGGGGAGGGGAGGGGTCAGGAGGCAGGGGAGGACCTGGGCCAGTGGGGGCAGGGGTACAAAGGTGCCTGGCCCTGTGCTCTGGAATTCCAGATCCTGGGTGGGATCCAAGGGAGTTCCCTTCCTAGTTGCAGAGAGCAGCTACCAGGCCGGCCGGCTTGTTTATCTGGTCTGGGTAGCTGATTCATCCCAAGACTCCGGAGTGGTTGATTAGGGAGCTAAGAGGCAGAAAGGGCAAGAATGACCCACAATGTACAGTCTGATCAGAGAACAACTGGCGACGAATCAAATCTCACACCATGTGGGTATCTCTTGCCCCAGCAATTCTATTCCTAGGGGATCTACCCTGAGGAAAATAACGGGGCAAAACAGAAGAAAAAAATCCAGAATGTTTCTTGCAGCAAAGGAGAAGCCTGGCTTCTTGGCTTCATTCTGGCAGGTGAAGATATGGGTGTCTAATGCCTGTCCTTGTGCCCATATCTTGACCCCCAGGCTGGACAGGGGGCTTGGGAATGGCTTTCCCCCTGGCAAGGATGCTGGGCGAGAAGCTCAGCCATTTACCTTGAGGCTTTGGGGCTGGTCTCTGCAAAAAGTTAGAGAAAAACGGATCTCAAACCCCAGGGGTTCTTTGTGCTGTGCTGGAGAGAGGGGGAAATGCAGGAATGGGCCTCTGGTTTGGGGCAGTGAAGATAGAGACTGCTCCCAAGCTGTCATTCTGCCATGAAGAGCAGTATCTACAGAAATGAACGAGAACTTCCTAGTGAGGAAGGTGCCTGGGAAAGGATTTTCCCCTTCTTGCTGGGCCCCAGAGAAGGAGAAGGGGCAAGAGAAGGACCTGCCCCTGGGGGGTTTGCTGGGCCCCAGTTGCACATGTCAGGACTATAGCAGGAGATTGGCCCGCAGGGGGTCCAGGGAGGGCTTGGCTTTATTTTATTTTTGTATGTGGTGCTGGGGATCTAAGCCAGGCCCAGGTAATGCTCTACCCCTGAGCTGCACCCCAGCCCTGGGCCTTGGCTTTTGGGCCTGATGGATGGTGATATCCAGGGATCTCTGTTTCAGTTTTCTTTCCTGTGTTTGCTATCAGCTCTGAACTTTTGCTAAAGTTTGTTTGAACAAGCAATCAAATCTAAGCTGCGCTTTGGGGGACTTAAGGTAGGGCCTGTGCCAATCATTTCCCGTTATGGGAGAAAACTACATTTCCTAGGCTCCTTTGTCAGCTGCTTTCTGATAGACTGAGCCACGCAGGTTGGAAGAGTGGAGAAGTCAGGGTATTTCTCGGCTTTGTCTCCTCTGGGGCACCAGCTCTCCCTGGGGAGCCCATCTCGTCAGGCAGCTCCACTTCTTCCTGGTCCTCTCAGGTTTGAGCTCAGGTAGCTGCCCCCAGCATCTAACCCTGTGGCTGGCAGGATAGAGCAGCTTCTGACTTCTTCTCGGTCCTGCCTGGGTCTCCAGTTTTCCCATCAGCTGGTAACCAACTCCTTAGTAAAGTCCGTTGCTTGGAAAGACTTGAGAGGTTTCCGTGCACCTGGATGGACCAGGATGGAAACAGTGTTTGATAACTTTAGGAGCGAGATGGAGCGGGAAGGCTGTCACCAGAGGAACAGGTTACAAAATGCCAGGAAGGGACCATGGAGATAGGAGCCAGTTCTGGACCAAGTTGGCTGCCTGGGGTGCAAATTGCAGCCCACTGGCCGTCCCGTAGTGGTGACCGTGTACAGTTATTGGATGGTTGAAGAACTTGAGAACAGCCGGATTGGTTTCTCACAGTGTGGTGGTGGTGGTGGGCTCAGCCGCCGTGTTCAACAGCAGGGTTGTGGTTGAATGGATAACAGTGTGTTCACCCAAAGTGAGACAAATTCAGCCTTCAGAATAATGTTGGAGAAATATAATGCGTGGCCTGGTAAACATTCTCCAAATATTGTCAAGTGGAAAGCAGCATGACTATCCCACGTGCTGTCCACTGTGTCCTCCATGTCCCCATGTTGCAGTGGGGACAAGGCTTCTACCTTGCTCTCCTTGGTGTGGCAGTGTCTGGCATGGGTGGGCACAGAGCAGACTCTCCTCACGTTTGCTGATGGACTGAGTGTGCTGGGGTGGGGGCACTGGCCAGGGCTTTAACACAACCTGAAACACCCTGGAGCTGTAGGAAAAGCACATCCTGAAGTGATAGTTACTCAGATCTGTGACCTGCTCCCGTCCCTTCTCCCAACACCCAGGGATGCCAGAAGCTTTTATGCAGAAGCAAGAACCTCAAAAGGCAGCAGGTGACCAGGTGCAGTGGCGCACACCTGCAATCCTAGGGGCTCAGGAGGCTGAGACGGGAGGTTCACAAGTTCAAAACCAGCCTCAGCAATGGTGAAGCCCTAAGCAACTCAGTGAGACCCTGTCTCTAAATAAAATACAAAATAGGGCTGGGGATGGGGCTCAGTGGTTGAGGGTCCCTGAGTTCAATTCCTGGCCCCCCCCCAAAAAAAAGGCAGCGGGTGTTTACCTGAAGTCTGTGGGGGAGATGAGAGTGCTGCCTTGGGCAACCAACTCAGCAGGGGAGATCCTGGAGGGGTCCCCAACCACTCTGGACAGAAGGAGCAAAGAATAAGGGTTTGGCTCCTCCCTCCCCCCTGCCTCTTAGAGAATCAGATACTTTGGAGTCTGGCCCAAAGGACATCTGACCACAAAGCATGAGCTGGGTCAATCAGGGGCATTGACCTAGATGTCCCAGATTAGGATCCTGGGGATGATCCCTCTGATTCCGTGGAGGGGTCCTGTCTCCTCTGTAGGCCTCGGTTTCTCTGTGTGTAAAGGCTGGTGGTCTAGAAGTCCTCCACGGGCTCTGGGAACTCGAGTGAATGAGCTCTGCTTCTCTCCCACTCTGGGGTTGGAAATCTCCTCGACATCCCAGAGTTCCTTTCATGACTCTTGTCACTGACACCACAAATTCGTCTGAGCATTTATTGATGCTGCTTCTAATTTCAGCTCTCCCGGAGCCGTTTGGCCTCCCAGCTGCTCATTAGATGCTTCTGAGGACGCGCTCCATCACAAATACATTAAGAACATACGAACATCCTGCGTCTCATGCCAGGATTGGGGGGAGAGCTCAGGACGTCTCCCGGGAGCCGGGGGAAGCAGAAGGAAATGAGCTTTGGGCGGACAGACTGGGTCCAAGTCCTAGCTCTGCCCCTGTCCCTTGTGTGCGGGTCCCTTACCCTGTGCCCTCAGCTTTCCTGTCTACGAAATGGAAGTCATGGTGTCCACTGCTCAGTGCTGCTGTGTTGCCCTCTCTGGACAGTTAATGAAGAGGTCTCCTGTGGCAGGTGGCCTCTGTTTACAAAATGAGAAACTGAGGTCAAAGTGAGGCTTTGCCAAGTCACCTGGGTGTGTGAGTGTAGGGATGGAGGGAGGTGGCGACGAGGACAGTGTCACACGTTGACTCAGACGCTCAGGTTGGCAGTAGTTTCTGAGGCCAAATTCCAGGAATGGCAAGTGCCGGCTGCACCTGCAGCTGAGCCCCCCAGGAGTTAGGGTTGTTTAGAGGAGGAAGGTCCATGAAAGGGCCTGTGGCTAAGCGGGGGAGGGGCTCCAAGACCCTTTTGAAATCTGGCTTTGCAGTTGGCCCATCGAGTGTCCAGAGACACCGAGGCTTAGAGTGGGTGGAACTGTCTGCATTCCAGAGGCCCCCCATACCCAGAGACCCCCCTAGAACTCCTGCTGATGGCTTTGCCCCTGGGGACAGGGTTCCTGGGGACCCCCACCTTCTCCTCCTAACCCACCTAAAGAGGCAGTAAGGGGGAAGGGAAAGGAGGGGCTCTTGTGAAGCCACTGCTCCTCCCTGTCCTGCATCACCGCAGCCCGAGGGGCGGGGTCCCTTGGGCTGGGTGGGTCCTGGCGCCGACCAGTATCTTTTGAGTAATAGACTCAGGGAACTGACTCAGTCATTCGGATATAGACAGAACTTATGGTTTGTTTTTCTTTTTAAGCTTTAACCTTTAACCTTCATGACATTAGCCCCACTTTGTGCCCATAGGAACGAGCTCATGGACGACTCGGTCACTGAAGCAGCATAATCAAGTCCTAGATCACATGGGCAACAGGAAGTTAGGAAGGGTAAGTCACAGTCAGGGGACTAAGGTCCTGGTTTGTCGCCCACTTAGAGCAGATGCGGGGGGAGGCAGGACTCTACTCCATATGTGTAGCTGCCTATTGACCCCCACTCACGCATCAAATTGCTCATTTATTCTTTCGTTCATTTGTCCAATGCCAAGATTCCACCCTTTGCCAGGTGTTGTGCCAGGTGGAAAATAATCCCTCCCCTAATGGAGGTCCCTGGAGATAACATTGGCTCCCCCGCCCACTCCAGGTTCCTGAGCACCGCCTTAGAACACTCAAGCCATCCCACCGCTGTCCAGAAAGTGGCAGCACTCAGGCCAAGAGATGCCTGAAAAGAGACTTGGCAGAGGAGGGCACCAGGTGGGAGGTGGTTGGGGTCACCTGCAGAGGAAGCTCTGCCTGCTTTTCTGGAAAGCCTTCACGGTACATTCGATCAAGGAGGCAGGTACCTGAAGCTGGCCACAAGTTGGGATGTTTACTGACTGTTTGTGACTCAGTGAGGACATTTGGTTATGGGTGACAAGGCCCTGGCTTAAAATGAGGATGCAGGGGCACCACGGCCAAGGCTCCTTGGACCTCAGGGATAGACCGGCCCCACGGTCTGCCACTGATCATGCTGGAAGCTCATGTGATGGCCTCGTTCTTGTCTCCTCTGCAGACTGGGCCTTCCGGTTCCTGAGTGCAAGCCGTGGCCATGGCAGGCAGGAAGGTGACGTTTCAGGCCCAGCCAGCCAGGAAGACTCGGAATCCCAGGGCCAGGGACTTGTTGGGTCAGCTCAGCTTAGGTCTGGTGCCCACCCTGCCACCAGTGAATGGTGACAAAGGCAGGCACAATGTTGGACATGGACAGTGTGACTCTGGGAGAGTTACTGGAGGTGGGAGGACCCTTTCCAACAGAGAGCAGGTGGAATGAGTGGGTGTGCACGGCCACGCAGAGGCTGTTCCGTGTCCTCCCTCGGGCCACAGTTGCCACTGGCTGAGCTGCGGGTGGGGGCGGGGAGCACAGCTTCGGCCTCACTGCGGCAGAGGCTGTCAGAGACCCCTACCCCGCCCTGGGACATGTGCCTTCCTCAGCAGCATGACAATCCAGACTGCCAGACCCCGCTGCTCTGCCCAGGTGGGGTGGGGGACAGGGAATCCTCCACGCAGCACCCGTGACCAATCCCCCAGCTCCTGTCCCAGCAGAGCAAGGAATGGCAAGAGGGCCTGACACCGACTTCCCCAAGGATGGGGAGCCCCAGGTGCCCACCGAGGGACCTGTGTGATTGCACACCCGAGTGGCAGCCTCCCCTCCCCACCTCGTTCCTCCACTTCCCTGGGGTCACATGGAATCATGTGCTGTCTGTACCCAGGTCTCAGGTCTGCTCCCGTGACCCAACCCAAGACCCCTGTAGTGTTGAGAGGTGAGGAAAGATAGAGCACCCCCATTTCCATTCCATTATACGTTTTTCTCTATAAAAATACAGCTCTTTATTTAAACAGTTTGGGGTCATAGACCATTAGGGTATTATTTAAATACAATACAAAGAATAAAATTAGACATAAATATAAATATATCAAGATAATATATAATCTTCTCAGCACTCAAAAGAACAATATAACACTTTAACCTGAGGTGACACACATTTCCCCGATGCCCTTCAAGGGGGGGGCCACCCACCCGCAGCTGCTGTGTAGGTGAGAGAACCTTGTAAACCCTCAGATGCTCACACGCGTGCGCGCACGCGCACACACACACACACACACACACTTTCCTGCGTAGTGTGCCCTTTCCTCATGTCAGAGGCGATCCCCCTGCACCTCCCGAGTTTTTTGTCGTTGTTGTTAATGACTGGAAAGGAGTTGGAATTTAGAGTCATGAAAAACCCCAGAAATTCAACATCGGGGGGGAAAAACCCTTTTAAAAACATCAAGATTAAAGAATAGAAATCAAAAGGGTATTTTGTTCAAGCCTGAGATAACACTGTAGCCATGACAACCTCGAGTTTTCTGAAATTACCTTCATGAAGCATCTCAATGCAGGCCCAGATAGAACCTCAGTCTTGGGTCGGGGGTCTCCAGGACCTGACCCTTAGCCATGGCCTTCCCGGAGCCATGGTTACAATCATGTGGATAAGTCTCACTGAAGGTCAAATTCCCAGGGAGATGTGTGTGTGCCCGTGTGTGTGTGCGTGTGGACGCTGGTGAGGGCCTCCTGCCAGCTTACTGGCCTTTGGAAATTCTGGCAGAGACCTCTATATCTTGTTGAGATGGCCAAGGGGTCAAGGGTTGGCTTGGCTGGGCAGAGACCATGGATTTCACCACTGGGAGTACATGGTGTAAGTCACCAGAGAAATGCTACTGGGTGACCTTGGGCAAGTGCCTTTGCCACTCGGGACCTCAGCTTCCCGGAAATGGGACAGGAGAACACCTGGCAGCAGACTGCGAGTCCTGAGCACCACTGTGTCCTCAGCTGCTCCAGCACAATGCTGCTCCCTGGGTACGCTGCCCGGGAGGGTCCTCCTTCCCAGTGAGGTCCTCGCAGGTTCAGTGGCAGGGCCTGGGCTGCCCAGTCACAGCTGTCCAGATCCTCAGCCTGGAAACACTCAAAAATGTCCATCCTGGGGGTAGCCACTCAGCTCTGCCTGGCCACATCCTGGTGGGGGTAGGGGAATTGACGATCCCCCTCCCTGGAAAGGACAGCCACCTGCTCCCAGTAGAGCAGGAACCTGGGACCCCTTTACAGCCACAGCAGGCAACAGTATCCCAAGTGCTGTCCAAAACAGGGATCACGGGTCCTGGAGTCCAGGCCCTGCTTGGGGCCCCTGCAAGGCGGGTCACGGGGGTTCCTGCCATGGGAAGCAGGGCTCCTACTGCTGGGAAGAGGAGCGGCCGGGGCTGCCCTTGACGGGACTCTGGCTTCTGTGAGCTCAGTCCCCTGGCCTGGACGTGCAGGACCAGCAAGGGTGGAAGTGTGTGTGGGGGCGGAGCACAGAGGTGCCACAGGCTAAAAGGCAGGTATTCCTGGTGGCTGGGATGAGGATGTCTGGGGTCTCCTTGGAGCCTGTGTAGAAGGAGGAGCCTGCCAGCCACTATGGAGGCAGCACCAGTGATGTGGCAGGCCCCATGCCACACACATCAGAGATCCCCCTGAGCCTCACCACCCCTAGTTGGTGGCTGCCCCTGGAGAATCTGAGGTAGATAATGAGGGGGACTTACGCAGCCACCCAACTGGTAAACAGCAGGGCAGGGATTCGAATCCAGATCTGTCTGATATTAAAAAGTCTGCAATGTGTGACTCTGAAAATCAGGCTCTGAAGGACAGCTTCCCTTTCCTTCCCTGCAGCTCCCTCAGCCAATTGGATCTTGATCAGGGGCCCACTCTAGGGGACTCCCCAATCAGCCAATCAGGAGGATGAGACTTGCAGGACGAGGGAGCTCCAGGCTGGGAAAGGCAGGAGACCCTGGCCCACCAGATGTCCCTCCAGTGTGACTATCCCTTTCCCTCCCAGATGATCCCTTGATGGTGTCAGCCCTTGACATCCACAGTGACCTGACCCTGCCTGTCACCCAGGGCAATGCTCTGACCTGACACCCAACAGACCTCTGATCACGGCCCACCCTGTCTCCATCCCTCCTGCAGCTGGGCCTAACGCTGGTGCCTCCTAGGAAAGGTGGCATCCTACCACTCAGCCCAGATGCCAGCCAGCCTCTGGAGGGGACCCCCGAAGTGCTGGGAGACCCTCTGCTGCTTCAGCCAGGGAGGGAGGCTAGGCTCTCAGGACTCTGGTGTCTGGGTTCCAGGGCAGTGGGGCAGCCAAGCTGCAGCGCGAGGTTGGCGGGGAAACCAGGGCCCGCTCACCTGGCCATGTAGTGCCCCAGCACCCCACTCCTGACCTCGGTCCTCTGGCAGCCCCCGGCCCCCGAGCTGTCGGTGCTCCAGTCCACTGGACTGAGCTGGCCCTCCACCTCCGCCTCCCTCTCACCCTCCTCTTCCTCCTCGTCTGGGCTGCTGTCCCAGCAGAAGGTCAGTGTCCGAAGAGAAACCTGGGGCTCCCCGGGGAGCAGATTCCTCCCTGGGGAGGAGGAGCCCCAGGTGGTCCACCCGAAGAGGTCACCCTGCAGGGGCTCTTCCAGGGAGCCCAAGTCCTCAGGGAATTCTGGGTATGGAAGAAGCTCCGGATGCTGGTCCCGGCTAAGCCCTTGACCCGGCCGCTTCTTGGCCAAATAGCTGGAGGACCCAGCCTCGTCCCAGGGTGAGGAATATACGGTGCTGGGCCAGCTCCCGTCTGAAGAATCCCAAGCAGAGGAGCCTTCTCCAGGGACCACAAGTGTCCAGGGCCTTCCTGAGTCCACGCCGGACCCATCTGCCTCAGAGTGCCCTGAGACCCGGAGCTCTTGACCCAGGAAGGTGGGGTGTTCAATGTAGGGCTGGAAGCTGACATTGTCATCTTCGTCCTCAGTCAGTTTCTCTTCTGACCCTGCCTTCAGAGCGTCTGAGGCCCTGACCTGAGGGGCCGGCCTGACCTTTCTGATGAGTTCCTTTTGGGGACAGAGGAATAAGTCATCTAGGGACTCCGGTCCACTGGACTGGAAGGTTAGCACAGAGCGTCTGCATCCAGAAAAGTCCTGATACGGGGAGGGGGAGAGAGGAGAAGGTGATTAGGGCTTTCCACAGGATGAGGCCCCCCAGAAACAGACGGGGGCAGGGCTCGAGTTGTTACATTGTTGGCAGGAAACTGCATCTGGACCTTGATCCTGCCAGGAACCCAGGGAGCTAGGGCACGTGCACCCCAGAGCGGCCCCTCTGAGGGTGGAGGCACCTGGGTATTTCTCCATGAGACCCTCGGATGTCACTGAGGGACGTAAGGGCTGCTGGGGGTGCCTGTTCCCTGATGGGTGTGCTGGCAGAGAAAACCCGCAGGGGGGCAGGGGCTGGAGTCCAGGCAGGCCGAGCCGTGGGGCAAGGCATTTGGTGGTTAGCAGGACTTCCCACAGGTCTGAAGGTTGGGGCTTTGAAAAGACTCCCTTGCCACCCTGCTGATATGGGGACACTGAGAATCCATCCTTAAAGTCCCTAACCGCACCCGAGTTTCTCCTGGGCCTCGCCCACAGCCAGGCCCTGGTCTGAGCAGCGCACCCCATCTGGCCCCTGCAGCTCCTCCCTGTCCCCGCTGGCCGCCAGGTCCTTAGGGAGTGGTTAGTACCCCAAGGTCGGCCTGGGCAAGTCTTGACCTTGGTTAAATTGTGGACTAAGCACTGAGAGCCCGCTGAGTCGCCCCCTTTGGGCACTCCTGTCTCCCCCACCCCTTCTGGCCACGGTTCCAGAGTCTCAGGCCTGAGGGCTCAGCTCTCTGCACCCGAAAAAATCTTTAGTAAAGTGGCTTAACTAAAAGGATCTAAAGTCACTTCTCCCTCAGGGACAGATGGGTATTTTATTCAGTGCCAAAGGAATGCATCACTAATGGTGGAAACTTAGACACAGGATCTGACACATTTCCGTCTGGGCCACCTCGACAGCCTCTCCCAGCTACTCAAACTCCAGCCCCACCTCCTGCCTCTCAGTCCCCCTCCCTTCCCACCTGCCGCACACCCCCAGATTTGCCATACCAGGGCCTGTGGCATCTTGGACTGCCGAAACCAGGGGTTTCCCTGAAGACTCTTCCAGATCATACCCACCGAGGCCACCACCAGCAGCAGCAGCAGAAGTGACGGCAACACCAGGACTGTCCAGATGGGTCCTAGGCAGGAAAAATGACATCTACCCTCAGACGTGCAATGGTGCTCCCCTATCAGTGTGCTTCCCGTCCATCTTCCCACTCAGTCCTCATGAGAATAACCCCATCCTACAGACGTGGAAACCAAGGCTCAGAGAGATTATGTAAGTGGCCCGAGGACACACAGGGAGTGTGGCAGAGCTGGGACTTTCAACTGGGCCAGTCTGTCTCTAGATTCTGACTTTTAACCACTACAACATGAAACTCTCAAGGCCCCAGAGGAAAGTCCCCTGGACAGCACCACGTTGTACCTACCTGGGGCCTCCAGGAAGAAGCAGATGGGCGTGGAGAAGTTGCTGTATTTAGGGGAAATGAAGGTGTAGATGGTTCTGGCGCTGAGACAGTAGCGTCCGCTGGTGGCTGGCGGTAGGGGCACCTGGACTGTCTGGCCATGTGGGGTGGCTGGATATACTGTCTGTTTGGAGAAAGAAACAGAGACGAGTGGACCTTCTGAGGGGACCCCGTTCCATACGGTCGGGCTGGGGAGCATTGGCAAGCGGGTTAGGATGCGGATCCCGAACCTTCTTTTCTTTTCCTACACTGAGGGCCAGGTCTGGGGGTGTACTTCCCAACACTGTTTCTTTTTGGCTGAGTGTCAAATTAGGGATGTCTGCAGTTCCAAAGCAGCCTGTCCTTTGGGGTCACTCCTGGGTGTACCCCACCAGGGCCAGTGGGTCCCACTTTGAGAAGCAGATTCCTCAGGCCTTCTTCGCTTGAGCCTCCCAACCTCTTGGGGGTGAGGCCAGTCAGCAGTTACAGGCTCAGAAAAGTCTCCAGCCGCTCTGTCCAGTAAAGTAGGTGGTGGCCACACGAGGTGACCAAGCCGTTGAAGCAACTGGCCCAAGTACAAAACACCCGCTTCCATAGAATTAGGGAATAAAAAAGGTGAAACAGCTCCATGATTTTTATGTATTAATTTCATGTTGAAATGACAATATTCTATCAGATGAAATAAGATCTGTCAGTAAAACTAAAGTCTTTTGGGGGTGGGGGGGTGCGGCTCTGTGGTAGAGCACTGGCCTGGCACACATGAGGGCCTGGCTTCCGTCCCAGCACCACCCAAAGCAAACAAAAAAAGTCACTTGTTTCCTTTTATTTAATCCTGTTTATTTATTTTATTAATGTGGAATATTTAAAATGACATATGTGGGGGCTGGGGTTGTGGCTCAGAGAGCTCGCTTAGCATGCATGAGACACTGGGTTCAATCCTCAGCACCACATAAATGTAAAAATAAAGATATTGTGTCCACCTAAAAAATAAATATTTTTTATAAAATGACATATGTGGCTCACATTATATTTCTTTTGAACAGCGCTGGTCTAGAATATTCACAAGGTACTTTTCAATTTTGAAATCGATTCATAAAAATCGTACAGGTGTGGGCGGTGTGTGATGTTTTGACATTCTTGGGAGCTTCTGGAAGACGGGAACCTCGCTGGACCCAGAGCTACATCCCTAGGATGGCGGGGCCGGGGGTGAGTTCTGGTTTTGTGGAAGAAAGAGTGAACCAGAGCAGGGGTCAGCAAACCAGGCGCTGGGTGCCACCTTTCCTGCCACCTGATTTTGGAAACAGTTGCAGCAACCCATCGGGGCCCGTTCATTTCCACCTTGTCTGTGGCTGCGTTTGAGCTCTGGCTGCAGAGTTCAGTCACTGGGCCAGATCCCACTGGACAGACCCCGACCCTGTGCAGAGGAAGTTTGCCAAACTTTGCCATAAATAAATAAACATATTCCCAGGCCTGCACTGAAGTCAGGTCTGAAGCTGGGCGTACACCCAGGGGTGATTTGTGGACGTATGTTATCCAGGGTTATTTATCTCTGGGCTCTTTGGGATTGTTTCTTAGAGCTTATCTGTACTTTCTGCAATGACCTGACAAGTAAGCCTCCTGCAGCCATCACACTTTCATCAGATTTTATTGGGAAAAAAAAAAAAAGATGAGGCATGACTTGTGGACAGGCCGAGGGCACTTACACTGGTGAGGGGCCGGCTCCCCGGAGTCAGGGGTGTCAGCACACCGGGATCAGGGAGCAGCGGGAGCCTGAGGCACACTGGGCTGTGGAGCGGTAGCGGGAACCTGGCCTGGGGGCGGGGGAGGGACTGCCCACCTTGTTTGTGGTGCCCTCCTTCCAGAATTCCACCTTGTATATCAGGTCCACAAGGGGCATGCAGGGGGGCAGCTGGTAGGTGGCGTTGACCCTCAGGATCTTCTTGGTCTGGGTGAACACCAGGATGGGCGGGGCTGGTTCCACTGGAAGAAACAGCAGGACCTGTCAGAGCCCTCACCCAGTCCCGAGAGCCCCCTGGGAAGGGGGAACAGTGCTAGCTCCTGCCAAGCACCTCCATGCACCATGCATCTGACAGCCTCGCACTGACCCTGGAGGGAAGGTTCACGTTCCCTTTCTACAGAAGGGACACTGAGGCTTGGAGGGGTGAAATACCCTGGCTGAGCTCTCGGGAGACCTGCCCTTACTCATGGTTTCTTCCACCTGGGTGCCCTTTACATGCCACTGGGGTCTCAGAATCCTGCCCACACGTATTAGTTTCCTGTTGGCTGCTATAACAAATGACCACACCTTTGCCCTGGGTCTCACACATGGACCCTTTGGGACAAGTTCACTTGAGGGTCACTCAGCTTGTCCAGCTGAGGTCCCTGTTACCTCACTGCTTGTCAGCTGAGAGCCTCTCCCGGCTCCTAAAGGCACCTGCCTTTCCTCTCACCTTGCCCCCATCTCCAAACCAGGAATGGCACAACTGAACCCTCTTCACCCTTCAAATCCCTCTGACTTCCTCTGCTGCTCTGTGACTTCTGCCTTTAGCTGCAGAAAGTTCTCTGCTTTAAGGGCTTTGGGATGATAGTGGATCCATCTGGACAATCCAGAATAATCTCACTCGTTCAAGACCCATAACCTCAAAATTCCTTTTGCCGCAGAGTACACACATCCAACACATCTGCAGATCCCGGGTATGAGGCCAGAACGTCCTTGGAGGGCCAGTCAGCCTACCAAGGTCTTTCCTTCAGCCTCCCCAAATCATGTCCCTTTTAAATGCATAACACATTCACCCCGTCCCAAGGCTCTCATCTCATTACAACATCAGTTCAAATCCCCAAATTTCATCGACAGCATCGAAACCAGATGCAGATGAGACTCAGTATGATCCATCAGTGGGACACAAATCCTCTCTATGGGCTGCTGAAACTTGAGGACAGAATGATGGGAGAGGCCCAGGATGCAGTCCCAGGCCTTCCCGTTCAAACGGGGGACAGGAAAGATAGAATGTGTCATTGGTCCAAAGTGGCTTCGAATTCTAGCCACAAGAACTCCATGAGGTGCCCAGGCCTGGAGCCCTTCTGCTTGGCTCCTAGCCCTGTCCTGAGCTCCTGGCTCCGCCCTCTGAGTCACGCGTCCTTTTCATTAAGGGCAGCAGGTATCTGGCCCCCAAACAGTTTTTATCAGTTTGCATCTCCCAGGAGAAATGGCAAAGTCCATCGTGACTTCCGACTTTCTCTGTCCCTGTGAGTCTGAGCTGGCAGCTATGGATATAAAGTTTTCAGGAACTCCGTGGATCTCCTGGGGACCACTTCACCATAAGTCTCCTAGCACACCTACAGCTGCCCTAGTGGTGGGGTCCTCTGGGGAACTTTGACTGACACCCGCCTTCATGCCCGCCTCCCCTTCTCTGCTGGCTTCTTTCTTAATCATTACCTGGCCTTCATCCAGCCTCCTTCCTCCCCTCCTCACTCCCTTCCTTCCTTCCCATTTCCCATCCCTCCTCCTCTACCCTGTGCATCCTTCCTTCTTACCCAAACCTGTTCCTCCTTTTATCCACCCACCACCCACCCAGCCTAGTACACCTCAATCCTCTCTTCTCCCTTCCCCACTGACCTTTCCTGCCATTCTCCATTCAAACCCCATCCTCCTGGCTTGGAACCCTATTCTGCTCTCATTTTGGAAAACCTGGATGGCAGGGGACAGAGCGAAGCTTCGTGGGCTCCTGTCCGAGTGTTCACCCTCCCTGGGCACCTCCCTCCTGTCACTCCACCTTATCCAGGGTCAAGATCCAGATTCCCATCCTACCCACCCATTACTAGCAGTGCATCCGGACAAGGCACCCAGCTTCTTTGAGTCTTGCTTTGAATATTAAAAAAACATGCAAATGAACCTCATAGATTTGCTATGAGGATGAGAAATAAAAATCTATTGGAAAAAAGTGCTCTCCTCACCCAGTGTGAACACTTGTGGTTGCTGGTGATAAGCATGGTAGGGGGATTCCCCACCACCACCACCTAATTATCTTCTTTGTCCCCCAAATTTCTAGTGTACAGAAAAAAAATCGATTTAAAAAAAAATGATCTCTTAGAGAAGTTGAAGCCAACAACAAAAAAAATGGGAGTAAGTACAGCACCAAGGGAGGGCCCGTGAAGCACGCGCTGTAGGGGGTGCAGCGGCTGTTCTGGCGCCCCCTGCCGGTCCCCTAACTCCCTACATGAAGCCAGGCTGCCAGCTATGGCCCCAGCTGTGCTGGCCCCTGGTGGCCCTTTCTCACCAAGGCTTGCTTCAGAGCCAGGGCCACGGAGGGCTGCCCCAGTCAGGTGTCCCCTGCTTCAGGGAAGCGGCAGGCAGGTGATGTGACACTCATATAGAGTGTCACCTTGACTGGATGGGGGGGATGCCTATAGAACTGGTGAAGCATACTTATGGGCGTGTCTGTGTGGGTGTTTCAAAGAAGATTGGCAGGCAGGTCAGCCAACTGCGTCTGGAGGACCCACCCAGTAGGCTGGGACCAGAATGGAACTGGAAAGGGGAAGAGAAGGGGAAACTCCCTCTCTGGCTCTCGCTGTCCCTTCTCGAGCAGGTGCATTTCTGTGGCTGAAGGGGGACTTGTACCCGCTGGGGAAGGGAGGCTTTTGAGTCTTCAGCCTCAGATTGGTCTGTCTTTCTGAGACTTCTGGTTTCTTGGACTGAGTCACTGCAGGCTGCCACTGTGGGACTTGTCAGCCTTTGCGATGATAGGAGCCAGTTGGAGTCAATCTCTCCTATCACTGCATAGATTCTATTGGTTCCTTTCTCTGGAAAACTGTGGCTAACACAGACCATCAGGATGGCCGTGCCACTGAGTGAAGTCCCCACATCCCTCCCCTGCAGACCTACCTTCAGAAAGGTAATCCAGGGACTCAGACTCCACCCAAGGGGACCGGACACGGGCAGAAGCCGCCTGCACACGAGCCTTGAACTTGTTGTACAGGTCCTGTTTCTTCAGGCACATGAGGGGACACACCAGTGCCCGGGTTCCTGCACACTTTTTTACTTTTTGCCACTTCCTGGGGGTGGGAGAGCTGAGGGGGAGACAGGAGCAGGTGAGACGCGGACTCAGCCTCTGGTTAGGGAATTTAGAAAGCACGAGATTGCTCATCCATCCATCGCCAGATGACCCACCAGCCCTCTTCTAGCCAGGCAGCCCCTGGCTGAGACGGGGAAGAGAGGTCAGCTTGGGAGCGCAGACGGGAGTGGCTGGAACCCTCGCCCTGCCTCTCACTAGCTCTGGGACCTTAGGCAGGTCACTGACCCTAAGCCTCAGTTGCCTCATCTGCCACGATTCTCTCACAGGGCTGTTGTAGCCGCAGCTACGGCCAGTACTGGTCAATGTTTTCCATATGTTTATTTATTTTGGCACTTATAAACCACCTGCTGTATGCCATGCTCAGTGCTACGTGGATTTCAGAGGGCCACGTGCAGGTCCATGACTCCAACCTCCTGAAAACACTGAGGTCTGGGAAGAGACCTGCACACTGGGCATTGTTCCTGGCACGGGTGAACTGGTAACGCATGACACATGAAGTTCTGTGCCTGGCGACTTACATCTGATGGGAGGGGTACAAAGGACAATAATCATACCAACAGAAGCTGGTAAGTGCAGTGATAAACCAGGGTAACACAGAGTGACTGCTCTAAAAGGTGGCTCAGAAAAGGCCAGAAAGATGGCGCTGAAGCAGGAGCCCCCCACAGGGAGAAGGAGGGCACGGCTGAAGGTCTGGGGAAGGAACAGCAGGGACTAAAGCCCCGCAATGGGAAGGGGGAGCCTGACCTGGTCAGAGAACCGCAAGAAGGCCAGTGGGGTCAAATCCCAGTGGTCAAGGGGGGACAGGCGTGACAGACCAGAGACCAGGGTGGCAGGGGAGGTGGGCAGGCCAGGTGGCGCTCACAGTCTTGCTAAGGACTCTGGGTCTGCTCTGGGAGTGATGGAGAGCCCCTGGGAGGCTTGGACAGGGCCACTGCTAACGTTTGAATGTTGATGTCCCTTCCAAGTGCACAGGTTGGAACTTAACCCCAAGGTGACGGTGTTAAGAGGTGCGGTCCTGCTGGGCGTGATGATTCACACCTGAAACCCCAGCTCCTCGGGAGACTGGAGCAGGAGGATGCAGAGTTCAAGGCCAGATGGGCAGCAGAGTGAGACCCTGCCTCCAAATAAAAACAAGACCGTGCTGGGGATATAGCTCTGTGGTAGAGCCCTGCTGGGTTCAATCCCCAGTGCAGAAAGAGAGGGAGAGGGGAGGCAAATGTGTCTCTATGATGTATATCACTGTTCCTGAAAAGATTAGAAGTCATAGCTACCTAGATAGCCAGCACACAGACTATGATCTTTTTTTAAAAATTTTTTTTTAGAGAGAGAGAGAGAGAGAGAGAGAGAGAGAATTTTTTAATATTTATTTTTTAGTTTTCGGTGGACACAACATCTTTATTTTATTTGTATGTGGTGCTGAGGATCGAACCCAGCGCCCTGCGCATGCCAGGCGAGCTCGCTACCGCTTGAGCCACATTTCCAGCCCAGACTATGATCTTTTTTAAAAACATTTTTATTAGTTGTTGATGGATTATTTATTTATTTATTTATTTATTTATATGCAGCACTGAGAATTGAACCCAGTGCCTTGCACATGCTAAGCAAGCGCTCCACCACTGAACCACAATCCCAGCCCCAAGCTATGATCTTTAAAATCTTTTCCTATTAAATGGAGAAGTGGCTCACTGCAGATCTTAGGTCAGGAACCTCACAAGATGAACTTGGGACACCTTGTCATAACAAACAGTGAGAAAGATATCAAAGATTATCAGAGTCAAGTTAAAATGACTCAGTTTTTTTTTTTAGACAGAGTCTTGCTAAATTACCGGGTTGGCCTTGAACCTGTCTGCCATCCTCCTGCCTCAGCCTCCAGAATAGTTGGGATTACAGGTATGTGCCACTGTACCTGGCTAAAGTTAAAAAGACTCAGAAATAACCTCGAAGAAATGCATTGGCCAAAGATGGGACAATTCAAGGTTCAAAGTAGAGAATAAATTACAATTGAATTGACATTATCAGCTGGGCATGGTGGTGCACACCTGTCATCCCAGCAACTTGGGCAGGAGGATCATGAGTTCAAAGCCAGCCCCAGCTGGCTTGCATAGTGAGGACCTATGCAACTTAACAAGACCCTGTTTCAACATAAAAAATAAAAGAGATGTGGTCTTGTGGCTCAGTGGTTCAATTCCCCCTGGGTTCAACCCCTGGTACCAAATAAATAAATACAATAAATGAAGTGACGTGGTTAGATATGCTCAACAACTAAACAACAACAATAATAAAAGAAGTTCATAAAAATTGTAAAAGAAGTTAATTAGTCACCTTTGGGGAAAGATAGGGAACCAATTATTCTGTCTTGCCTATTTGAAAACCTGTGTTTCAAATACTAAATGAGGGGAAAGAGCTTTTTATAAAATAATTCCAATTATCAAATGGGAAAAACAACAATTAGAGTATAAGCATTTTGCAATCCTCACAGGTATTTAGAAAAGCATTAAAAAAGGAGGAAAATATTGCAAAAGTCCAGAGGAGAGGCTTGCAAGTCCTTAATAAAGTTATTCTAGATGGAACCCACTAGAATACACTGCATCCCACTGCGTGATTTTGAGCGAGACACACCTGCAGCAGCACCCCAGTCTCCTCCTCTGTAAAGTGGGGAATGGGACCCGTCCTCCCAGGGCTACTGTGAAATTAAATACATTTAATGTACTGACACAGGGCTGGGGGTGCAGCTCAGAGGTAGATCATTTGCTTAGTATGCACAAGGCCCTGAGTTCCATCCCTGGTATCAGAAAAAACCAAAACAAGAAAAAAAAAAATTAGGTGCTGACACGCTGCCTGCCGCGCAGCACAGGAAGGTAGAGCTTCCTGCCTCCTGGGCGGGTTCTTGCTTTTGCCAGCTCTCCTGCAGTCTGTGCATGCCCAAGCCAGGGTCCTGTCTTTCATATCTGGATTCTCAGAGGCAGAGAATATGATGGAACAGGAAGAGCACATATTTTGTGGTCAGATGGGTTGGGTTCCTCCTCTGGCTCCATCACTAGCCAGGGAAAGCAATTCTCTGTGATGGATCTTATTACCTCTAAAGTGAGGGGACACAGTGCTGCCTGAGGGTCCTGGGAGAGAAAGATTCCCCCGAACACCTGTAGCACTGGCCTAGGTTGGGACCTGAGGATGTATAGCTCCTTCTCCTTCCTGCTTCACCCCATCACCACCAGTTCCAGATTAATCTTCCCACATATCCGCTTCTATCATCTCACTGTCCTACTAAAAACTCTATAGGCTGGACATGGTGAAGTGCGGTGGCGCATGCCTGTAATTCCAGTGGCTCAGGAGGCTGAGGCAGCAGGATCACAAGTTCAAAGTCAGCCTCAGCAACTTATTGAGGCCCTAAGCAACTTGGCGAGACCCTGTCTCTAACTAACACATAAAAAGAACTAGGGATGTGGCTCAGTGGTTAAGCACCTCTGGGTTCAATCCTCAGTATTCAAAAAAAAAAGAACTCTATAGGAGCAGGGCACAGTGGCACATGCCTGTAATTCCAGCGACTAGGGAGGCTGAGGCAGGAGGACTGCAAGTTCAAAGCCAGGCTGGGCAACTTAAAGAGACCCCTTTTCAGAATAAAAACTAAAAAGTGCTGGGGTCATAGCTCAGTGATAGATCTTTGCCTAGTAGCATGCATAAGGCCAGAGGTCAACCCCCAGACCTTCAAACAACAAACAAAAAACTCCATATAATCTACATCTACGTTCAAAGGTGGCACATCTGCTCTTCTGGGTTGGTGGTGACTGCCTGGGCTTCCAAATTGAGAAGCACTCCAGGCCCTATCCAGCACCAGGGGAAACTGATTCCTAACAATGCAGCATTTTGCAGGCTACAGGAGGGAGTCTCGTCCCTGGGCCTTATGTTTGCCCTCACTAATCAGCTGGAACAACTCCAAGCACCTCATCCAGGGGTACAGGAGTGCCTTGTCCCATGCCCTCAAGCTCCACCCAAGGCTTGCTCCAACTTTTCTCAAGACCCACCACCATCCCATGCGCCTGTCACCTGCACGCAGTTTATTCAACTCATTTCTACCAGCGACCTTACCAAGAACCCCTCCCCAAACATCTGCCACGTGCTATCTCCCAGGGGACCCAGAGAACCACTGAATATCAGCCACACCCCAAGCAGATACCCCAGGGAAGTCCCTCTGGCCCCTACCCACCTCCTTGGTCTCCCACCCAGCAGCCTGGAGATTCACTTCACCTTTGATAGGCCACAAAATAGGTCACGTTCTGGGGGTTGCCAAGCCCAGGGAGCCACGTCAGGTACACGCTGAAGTTCTGGGAGAGCAGCATCACGTTCCGAGGAGGGGCTAGACGGGAGCCCCCTGTGGAGACAAGAGGTCATGAGTCCTGGAGCTCTGGGCTGGTCTGGACACGGGCCATTTAGGGCTGAAGAGTGCCACCACAGGTGGTCAGCTGCTCACCAAGTTTGAGGAACCAAAAGCCACCGCCCACACCCTGCAGGCCTCAGCGTCCCATCTGTACCACGAAAGGAGGCTTCTGTCTACTCTGGCACCCAAGTGTCCCGGAGCTCCATGGAGCGGGAACTGGGCTCTGGAGAGAGCATCCCCAAGAGTTCCAGGAGCAGGGGCTCTTGTTCTCAGCAGTCCCCGGGGCCTGCCTGGGGTGGTCCCGGCCCCCGGCAGGTGCCTGATGAGTACTCGCTGAGTGGATGGATATTATGATGACTTGACTCATCCCATCCATGTAACTGGAATGAAACGGCAAAGGGTACTGCCCAGGCCTTAGAAGCAGAGCCACACACCCAAATGGCCTGTGCTGAGGAGGGCAGGGAAAGAACTTGGAGGACCTTTCCTCCAAGCAGACGGGGATCCCCACTTCCACTGGCCTGCGATTCCTTTAACTGCACCATTTGCCATGGACTCAACATGGTCCCCCCCTGGACACACCGCCAGTTGCCTCTCTCTGCCTGATTCTGCATTCCTGCCTCTCGTCCCCTGGGGACGGAGGACTGCCCTCCCGATTCACTGCACCAGGATATGAAAGTAATGAATCTTTGATCTTATTTCCTACTGTGGCAGTGGGTTGGCTTGTGCCTTTATCTGAAAAACCAGGTGAGGCTCCCAGTGCCAGGGAAAGATCAGGAAGGCATAAGATGAACTTGGCTCAGGCAAGACCCACAGGACATCTTCCAGTATAAACACATATGAGGGACCCCTGGTCATGGGCTGGACAAGCAGGCCTCAGATTGTGGACAGGCACAAGAAGTCTCCCATGAAAAGCATACACTAGCTTGTAATCCCAGCAGCTCAGGAGGCGGAGGCAGGAGGATGGTGAGTTCAAAGCCAGCCTCAGCGAGGCCCTAAGCAATTCAGTGAAACCCTGTCTTTAAATAAAATATAAAAGGGGCTGGGGGTATGGCTCAGTGGTTAAGTGCCCCTGAGTTTAATCTGGGTACCAAAAAAAAGCACATGAGCAGCATCCATGACCAGATGTCCTGCATTTCCTGAGGGGACAGGGCTGCTACTGCTCTCATGGTAGAACCCCAACTTATCTGGGGGCTCTCAAAACACCTTGTCCCTCTGTATAGCAGCAAGGGTTCAAATAAAAATCAAAGCCAGGGGCACTGCTTGTTCAAGCCCTGGGTTTGATTACCAGCACCATGGGGAGAAAAAAAGAATGAAATAAAGAAAAGAAAAGGTCTGGCCATGTCCCTCTTCTGTTTAAACCATCTCGAGACTTCCGTGCATTTCACTCCAAATAAACTCCCAAGTTTGCACTGTTACCTCTGGGGCACTACCCAACCTGACCCGCCCCTCCCCCCTTGCTCCCTCCTTTTCCATGTGATGATCCTCCCCCAAACGTTTACCTGGCTTTTGTCACACTCTTTCATGTTCCTATCTCAGTCAGTGACAAGTTCAGTGACAAGTTCTCTGGCCACCTTTAACTGGCCTCTACTCCTCCTCCTCAGCCTCCTCCTCACTGCTGACCATTCTCTTCTGAAATACACACCTGATGATACCACTCTCCAATTTCGTGAGTTTCTTTTGCTCTGGGAATAAAGTCCACGTTCCTTATCGAGGTACATGAGGCCCTGCCCAGCATGGCCTGGCTTGGCCATTCAGCAAATGTCTCCCTGACACCCCCCAACACAAGCTCACCAGGCTGCGGCAAATCTTCCTTCCTGCTGTCCCCAAACCACCACCTTCTTTTAAATATCTTTGGACCCAGGTGTCTAGAATTGCCTAATGCTCACCGTCTAACCTTTGAAAGACTTGATTCAAATTAACGCAGAGGCAATGTGACCAGGATGCTAATTAAAGCTGACCTGTGTAGGAAATTTGTTATCATCATGTGATTAACATGTCTAGTTTCCTGCGTGGGGTACCCCTGGTTGTAAGCCCTCCCTGCTCAGGATGTACGAGTAACAAATCCGCGATCCTGTTTCCTCCCCTGGGTTTACTGTCCCTGATTTTCCCCGACATCTCCAAGAGGCAGTGGTTTTGATGATGAGGATGATGAAGATAATAATAGCGGCTGACCCGTACTGTATTTTCATTTCAAGACAGGCTGTGCTAAACACTTCAACTAAATTTTCTTTTGCCACACCCTTGGGAGCAGGTACTAATCATGATCCTCACATCACAAGTGGGACGATCAAGGGCCTCTCAGGTAATGAGCTGTGGAATCAGGATTCAGATCCGGGCCTAGCCAACTCCGAGGTCTAAGCTCTTGACCTTACCTCCTCCTCTAGGTATTCATGGAGGGAAGGCCCAATTCTCCTGACGGTGCTCACTCAGCTTCCCAGCCCGGCTGCCTCCCCCTGACATTTTGATCCAAGTGTGGATGCCTGCTTCCACCCCATCCTGTGTCCTCTAGCTGGACCTTGATTATAGTTAGACTGGTGCTACCATTATGCAAAGCTCTAGCACTGCCTGGCAGGTGCCCAGCAGGAGGCCAGTCTGTCTGCAAGTCACTCATAAAGTCACTTGTGGACAGGTCAGGTCCAAAGGCTAAGCTCATCCACAGTGGAAAACTCATAGCTAAAGTAGCCACATGGGACTGAGACTTCAAGGGCTCCAGGCCCTGGTCTGGCACTTCATACACAACACCTCAGATGACAAACCACCCTAAAGGTAGGTGTCATTCATTCCCCTTCTGGAATGGGCACTAGGCTCAGAGACAAATATTAAATAATGTAAGATTACACAACCAGTTTGTGAGGGGAACGTAGACCTCCCCCATTTACTGTCCCTCCTTAGCTGGAAAAACACTGCTGCAGAGTTGGGAGGTGACCTAGTGGACGCACCACCCTGTGCCAGTTGCCCACGGGAGTCCCAGTTCAGCGTGCCTCCCCTCTGCTGGCCTTCTTGGGAGATTCCCTTCACTGGTCTAAGCCTCAATTTCCCCATATGATAAAGAAGAATATCCAGCTCATGGGTTGAAATGCTTTTTAAATAAGATAATGCAGTGTCCAGCACAAAGACATTGCTCGAAATAGGTTGGCTTTTGTAATTGATTGTGTTCAAGGACCCTTCCAGCTCTTTTAATTGTGAGTCTAAAACTAGAAAGACATGGGGGGGGGGAGACATTTCTGGCCCTTCTCCTCCCTAGATTGGTTGGAGTGGTGGCTGGGTCCCAGTCCTCGTATTTTGTACCCTGCCACCTTAATTACCAATGGGGGAGCTGGTGGTGACACACAGCAGGGCCCAGGCTCTGCCAGAGCTCCATCCTCCTAGTGGGGGAGGGGGGTGCGTGACACCCACAAAGGAGGGGCAGGGAAGGCTACCTCTGTCCCGCAGCCGCTCAAAAGTGGGTCAAAAGTGGGTCAAAAGTGGCCTGAGCTCAGGGGAACAGAGCGTTAGGAAACTTGAAAAATGCAACAAATGCCTTTTCAGCTGCCACTGTGTCTCTTTCCCAGTTCACCTGGAGCTGGGCTGGAATTGGGAAACTCATTTCTTCCCGGAAGGGCATTTCCAAGATCCTGGGCTGCTTACTCCCGGGAAGCCGCGAACCCGCGGCGGGCGAGCGGGCGGGCAGGGCCGTTCCCCAGCCGGTTTGGCGGCGGCGACTGCAGCCCACTGGCCCTCCCTAGAGCCGCGGCCCGGCCGGGGACACCCGCCGCCCGCCCTCCCCGCCGCCCGCGCCCTTACCTGGAGCGGTCAGCAGCAGGCCCAGGAGCAGGGGCGCCCACCGGCCGGGCGCGGACATCTCGGCCGCCCGGCCCGGGCCCAGGTCCCCGCCGCCCGCCTTGGGCCCAGGGCCGCCAGGTGACGCGGGCGGCCGCGAGCGGAGGCGGAGCGGCGGGCGGGGATCCCCGGGGACGCCCCGCGGGGAGGGAGCGACCCGCCGCGCCCCCGCCCTCTACTGGCAGTGGCGCACCGTCCGGGTGGAAAACCAGACGTTTTTCAGTAAATCGGGGGCGTGTCGCGGGGGGCGGTCAACTGTTTATATTAATAATCACACTTAGGGTTAGTCCAGCGTGGACTAGGGACAGAGTTCAGGGCCAGCGCAGCCCGGCGCACACACCGCTGGCGGGGGCCAAGCGCGCTCCGTGCGGGGAACTGAGCCGCGAGCTTCCGCGCGCGTTTTCTCCCGAAAGCCCGCAAGGGTCGTCGGTGCCTGGTTCTTCTCCGCACGCTCCGTTCCCGGGATGTGGGACTCTAGAACTTCCTGGACTGGACGGGGGCGGGGCAGGGTGCCCTGATGCCACCAAAGCCTGGGCCCTTCACCAGCATAGGAACAGCTTCCAAAAAACACAAGCCACACGCAGGTGATCTGCAGTCATTAAAAGCTGTGCAATGTCCCAAGACACTGTTAAACAAATTTAAAGACCCTGATTGGCTGATGATGATGATGATGATGATGATGATGATGATTATATTTTTATTTTTATTATAGAATAGTACCATAAAACAGAGTCAGTGTTCCAATGAGCCAAGCAGAGCAAGTGGGTTTTGTAGACAGGGAAAAACTGAAGAAAGCAGAATTTTAAAAAAAGAATTTTAAAAGCATATCTGTCATTTCAAAGTGACTTTTCCTGTCAGGTGGAGACAAGGAGACAGAAAAATAACTCAGGTTACTTTTTTGTGTGTAAGGAATAATTCAGAGGGAACTTTATTATCATGCCAACTAAAACTGGCCTGTTTGGCAATCTGGCTATTATCTCTCGCTTCTCTTGATTTCCGAGAAGGTCAGATAAACAACTTAGTTTCAGTTTGGTGACTGAAACTTTGGCATGGGTGACTCTTATAGAGTTTTATTCTTGTCTGGTCTGATCAGGTCCAGTGCAACAATGGCCTCCTGTAATTTTTTTTTTTTTTTTTTTTTGGTACTGGGGATTAAACTCAGGGGCACTCAACCACTTCACTTCGAGACAGGGTCTCACTGAGTTGCTTAGTGCCTTGCTTTTGCTGAGGCTGGCTTTGAACTTGGGATCTTCCTGCTTCAGTCTCCCAAGCAGCTGGGATTACAGGGGTGTGCCACTGTTCACGGCTTCCTGTAATTTTTAACAGTAGTGAGATGTTTGCAGAAAAACAAGTTCTAAAATTGAGCCTGTTAAAGGTGTGTGTGTGTGTGTGTGTGTGTGTGTGTCTACATGCATAGATACAAATATAAAATACCTTCTAATTTATTAATAATTAATGGTTGTTATCTCTACCTCTGGATGGTCTAGTTGATAAGATTTTTGTTTGTTTGTTTTTGTTTTTTTGTGATCCTAGGGATTTAACCCAGGGGTGCTGTATCACTGAGCAAAACTACCAGCCCTTTTTAAATTTTTTAAATTTTGAAACAGAATCTAGCTAAGTTGCTCTGGTTGGCATCAAACTCACAAGCCTCCTTCCTCAGCCTCCAGTCACAGGGATTACAGATGTGGGTCACCACTGGGCTGCAATTTCCTTTTTAAGATTTCTTTTTCTAATGAGAAATTATACCCCATCTTATTCAAATGTATGATATGTCAAGATCATGTACTGTCATGTGTAACTAATTAAAACAAATTAAAAAAATAAATAAAAAGTGCCAAAAAAAAAAAGATTTCTTTTTCTGATCATGTGTAGTTTTCAGGTTTTTCAATAATATGTATTGTTTTTCCAACAAGAAAATTCATTTTTATTCTAAAATTAATTATGGCAGTGTTAATTAAAAAACTGTTAAGATTGAGGGGTATCTGAAATAAAAGGAGTTATATAGATGCTAGTTAGGGAAGGCCCAGGTCCTGAGAAGTTTCCAGAAATCACTAGCGGTAAGGTCAGAAAGCAGGTGGAAAAACATTTTTATAATGAATATTTGGGGGAGAAATCATAAACTGTTTCATTGAACCCGCATGGGCTGTAGATGGGAGGGAAGTCCATTAGAAGATGTGGTGCATGTGGATTATTTGGAGTTAACAGTCCAGCTGGGCATGGTGGTACATGCCTATAATCCCAGTGTCTTGGGAGGCTGAGGCAGGAGGATCACAGTTTCAAAGCCAGCCTCAGCAACTTAGTGAGGCCCTAGTGAAGTGGCACCCCCTTTCTCCACAGAAAAGCCTTCTACACCATGGCTGATTTTAGGACTGTCAGCAAAAGAGTCCATTGTAGATAAACTTCCTATTTTTGTGTCACCCTGTTTACTTGGCCACTGGCCGAGAAGATACCAGCACTCCAGGTGCTGGACACCCCCCTACTAGTTTTTCACAAACATAACCAGTATAGTACTTTGAAGAAATGTGCAAACAAGGCCTCTGGCCTTGAGTTGAACTTCACAGAGATGTCTACATTTTTAAGATAAGTTACAAATGGGCTCCATGGTAACAGCTGGCAGGGGGAGGAAAGAAAGGGGAGAAGAAGCTCTCCCCTTCTCAGGTGTTGTCCTTGAAGAGTTAACTTGCCCAGAACAGTGAAAGAAAAAGCTGCTTTTATGTGAACTTCTGCAGACTGTGAACTTCTGAGCCCCTCCCCTTACACGCTGGGTATAAAACTCTGAAATTTCCTGAACTCAGGGTTCAGGGGATTGATTGATTACAGCAAAGGCTGTACCCTCTGAACCTGGCTGCAGCCAAATAAAACTGCTTCCTGCGATCTTCGGTGCCTTGCCTCCTTTGTCCCTACAACACTAGCAACTTAGCAAGACCATGTCTCTAAATAAAGTATAAAGAAGGGCTGAGAATGTGGCTCAGTGGTTAAGCATCCCTGGGTTCTATTCCTGGTACCAAAATCAAACCCACAAACATACAACAAAAACCAGTCCAGAAGGTTCATATGTAAACAGGACCCAGTCATCCTCAGACATTCTAGAAGGTGAGACAGTCTTTGATTAGTTTGCCCAAAGGTGCTGTCTGATAAACTTCCTCACCTCTTTCACCTCCATCTTGTGAACCTTGGTGATTAGATTTAGAACATCTTAGACTTTATCTTTTTGGCAGTGCTGGGGATGGAACCTAGGGCTCACACATGCTAGGTAAGCCCTCTATCACTGAACCACAACCCCAGCTAGATTTTTTCTTTTGTCAGCTGTTATTTTTGAAATATGATATATTCTGTCCTTTCACAAATTTTTTTTTTTTGGGGGGGGGTGCTGGGGATTGAACCCAGGGGCTCTAACCACTGAGCCACATCCCCAGCCCTTTTTATTTTTTTATTTTGAGACAGGGTCTTGCTAAGTTGCTTAGGGCTTTGCTAAGTGGCTGAGGCTGGCTTTGAACTTGTGATCCTCCTGCTTCAGCTTCCTGAGTCACTGGGATTCCGGGCATGCGCTACTGCACCTGGCTCTTACACAATTCTTGAAAGATATATTGCCTCCTTTTTACAGGTTTGGGAAGTGTCGTCTGAGAGCCCCGAGAGCTTGAGCCCTGGGTAGGTGCTGGAGTTTGGTTGGGTCCACTTTCAGGCTTGCGGGACTCTATGGCACCCTCCTCTGGGTAATTGCTCTGTTTTCTCTCTGGGTATCAGCAACCGTCGGTCAGGTGTAACCAAACAAAGTTGTGCTGATATTTAAGCCAAATGCCGGCTCCCAGATTGGCTCCCCCAAGTCTGTAGGGAGAAGACGGATCATCCCAGAGCTTGGTAAGTCCAGAAACTGCTCTGAGGTTGGCCAGGGTGGCAGATATTTGGAAGTTTAAGGAAGGTTCTGGAATTTGCATCATGCTTTTGGCTCAGTCAGTCTGTCACAAGGAACCACAGAGGTGTGTTCAGATGTGTTCCCTGTCTTTGAGGCCTGGAGAGACAAGAGACCTCACGTGGAAGAAGGCTTTGATGTCTTGGGATCTCCTTGGAAATTTTGGCTTCATTTTCCAACTAGAAAGTGCACTCTTCCCTCAGAGCCAGACTCTGAGCCCAGAGCAGCAGGGCAGTGGGGACACAGGTGTCCTCTTTGGCCACCTCATGTGCTGTGCCTCTGGATCTGACTCTTTGGGACAAAATATGCCACGTGCTTATTCGGCTCTACCTTTCCCCACCTTGGAATTTCAAGTTAGCAAACTGTGTCTGGTTGCCTGGGTCCTTGAAAGGACATTTTGTGACCACAGGCTTGGGCAAGTTGGCTCTGACAAAACCTTTAAAAAATGTCATATGGATACAAGTGGGGGATTGCAGCCAGTTACCACAGCCTCAGCTCTACCGTGGTCCTCAGTGGGCTGCTTCAGCTTCTTTCCAGGTATGCCAGGTGCTGATAATAAATTCATTGGTGGGTATATCTCTATTGATATCTTTTTATTGGAAACTACCAGTAGCACTTTGTTCCTATTTTTTATTGGTGCATTAGAGTTGAACATAATGATAGAATTGGTTACATATTTGTGTAAGACAATATAATTGGGCTAATATCACTTCTTTGCAAGCCAGGGACACTTTTATTGAGTCCTTGATGTACAGTGGCACTCAGTATACTGAAGCACTTATAGGATTTGTGGCGGGGGGGGGGGGGGCGGATGATGGAACCCAGGGGCATTTTATCACTGAGCTGCATCCCTGCCCTTTTTATTTTTTGAGGCAGAGTTCTTGCTAAGTTGCTTAGGGCCTCGCTAAATTGCTGAGGCTGGCCTTAAACTTGCGATTCTCCTGCCTCAACCTCCCGAGTTGCTGGGATTACAGGCGTGCTCTTCTGTGCCAGGCTAATATTGTGTATTTTTTGCTGTTTCGTTTTTGTGGTGCTGGGGATTGAACCCAGGGCCTTGTGCGTGGGAGGCAAGCACTCTACCCACTGAGCTCTATCTCCAGCCCTCATATTGTCTTTTAT
This sequence comes from Marmota monax, assembly GCF_021218885.2. Taxonomy (NCBI): domain Eukaryota; kingdom Metazoa; phylum Chordata; class Mammalia; order Rodentia; family Sciuridae; genus Marmota; species Marmota monax. Next base: position 22,544,422 of record NW_026694432.1, on the reverse strand, counting down.
TAGATGAAACTCAGAAAGGTGACGATGCTTCCTATGACACGTGGCTAATTATAGTGACAGCTGACATTTAGACCCTGGTCTGTCTGTACTGAAAGCTGTGGTTTAGACTTCTGCTATTCAGTCTCAGATGATTAAGGGCAAATGAGAAGGAAATCCCCCATCTGATCAGTTCCTGATTAGCGATGGGCAGTGCCTTTTCAGTTGGCACCGTGGGCACCAGAATGCCAGCCTCCCTTTTGGGTTGGGCTATTAGTAGAAGCAGTTTGATGGGAGCCCTACTTGGAGGTGTGGATCCTGAAGCTACTGTGAGTCTAGCAGCACGAGGCCCTGAATGGAAGTAGGCTCCTGTGTGCCAGCCCCAGCATGCCGCAGGGTGGGAGAAGCCCCCTTCCGTGGATGTCAGAGGAGCCCACATGGGTGGCACCATACTTGAAGCTCTTCCATTGAGAGCACACCACACCCTAAGCCCTGGGGCCGGAGACTCTGGTGTTCCACCAGGCCCAAGGTCTCTTCCAGGCAGTCGAAGGTTTTCTTTCACCTGCCCATGGAAGCTCCCCTGTGGGTCTTGGGCACAGCCACAGCATCAGCAGGCGCCCTCTTTCTTGCCTCCTGGCCTTTCCGGACACTGGTCTTGTAGCGGACATCTTGTTGCAGGAAGAGACTGCTGGAGAAGCAGCTCTTGGAAAGGAGAAGAACTCCAGCCTTTATTTTACCTTGGTGGCCCAGAGGGAAACAAACTCCAAATTCTGAGCGCTGATCCACAGTTTCTCACAACATTTATAGGTTATTTGGGGTCATCTTAGAACCATCCTATCACTGGGGCTTTTTTCCTCTTTAAAAAAAATTGTCATCTCCAGGGCCGCAGGCCTGGCGCAGGGTCCCTAACACAAAGCGTGCTCACAGACAGAGAGAGGAAGACAGGCCCTCGCCCCAGGCGTCGGTTACATTTCAAGGAGTAGTCGGACTCCTAGGCAGTTACTTACCACGCAGAAGCTGGGACCCATGGTTCATTAGGCCTCCTGAGAAAGGCTGAGGAGGGGAGGGGAGCTGACCCTTTCTAGGCCTTGGTTTCTTACCATAACGTTTTTATAATTTCATTTCACAGCCGGCTCTGGTTTGGCCATCACAATCTACTGCTTCAGCCTCAGGTCTATGTTACTTCCTTAACCTTGGCTTTGGTTTGCTTCCAATCCCCATGTGTCTTTCTGATTTAGTCCCCTTTGTGCTGTTATCATGGAACGCCACAGACTAAGTAGTTTATGAACAACAGAAATTTATTTCTCGGCTGGGTAGGGTGACACATGCCTGTAATCCCATCTGCTCAGGAGGCTGAGGCAGGAGGACCGCAAGTTCAAAGCCAGCCTCAGCAAAAGTGAGTTGCTGAGCAACTCAGTGAGACCCTGTCTCTAAATAAAATACAAAATAGGGCCGGGGATGTGGCTCTCCATGGTTGAGTGCCCCTGGATTCAATCCCTGGTACCAAAAAAAATTTTTTTTTAAATTTATTTCTTACAGTTCTGGAGGCTAGAGAGTCCAAGGTCAATGTGCCAAAAGATTAGGGCCCCCCTCTCTGCTTCCAAGATGGCCCCTTGAGCTCTGCATCCTCTGGAGGGAAGAAGCATCCTGTTCTCACATGGAAACAAGCAGGAGAGAGATAGCCCACTCCAGAAGTGTTTTCCACAGCAGATTAATCCATGTATGAGGCTCAGCCCTCGTGATCTACACATCTCCTTTAGGGCCCACCTCCCAATGGTGATGATGCATTGAGGATTTGTCTCCAACACGATTTTAGGGGACACATTCTAAGCATAGCAGTCTCTTTAGTGGTATACAATCACAATTTCATAGAAATAAGTTGTTTTGTACATTTATTATCCTTCTTCCTGGATATATCCTCAGTGACTTAAGGGCTGGCACATAGTAGTTGCTCAGTGAAGGTTGGAGCGGTAGCTCAGTGGCAGAGCACTTGGCTAGTATGTGCAAGGCCCTGACCTCAACCTGCAGCACCACATAAACAAATAAACAAACAACAAATCTCAATGAACAGTGCATAAGCAAAACTTCAATGTCTGGGGCTCATTCAAACACAATCCCATAGTCCCCCAAATGACTCAGCCCTACTACTTCTAGCTCTTAGAAGGGCCCTAATAGCCACTCAGTGTTTACTAGGTAGAGTTAAACTTCTCATACGACTCATACTTACAAGACCCCAGGACCTCTTCTGAAAGCATAGTTGGAATTTTTCCATCTTCCACTAACCTAAAGAATAATATGTTTAAGAATGATGTGTAAAGCCAGGCATGGCAATGCACACCTGTAATCCCAGTGACTGGGGAGGCTGAGGCAGGAGGATCACAAGTTAGAGGCCAGCCTCAGTAGCTTAGTGAGACCCTGTCTCAAAATAAAAAAATAAAAAGGGCTAGTGTTGTGGCTCAGTGGTAAAATGCCCCTGGGTTTGTCACAAAAGCTTGGTCACTGTCCCCAATGCCAATGAATGCCAATTTAATAATGAGGACATGGGTTTGAGAAAAAGGAAAAAGAAGCTTTATTACTTTGTTAGCAAAGGAGAAACAGAGGGGACTCCTGTCCCAAAGGCTGTGACTCTCTACATCAGGAGGGAGGGGTGTGGGGGGGGGAGATTAGGGGATGGGGGATGAGGGAGGTGGGGGGTAGTTTTAATTTAAGGAACTCTTCAAGGGTTACATTCCAGGTGTGCTCTGGGGGTGGGGGGGTGGGGAGGTGGTGTCCCAGGTGTGTTAGGATTCACTTGTTAATTTGGGAGGTACTCACTTCCCAGATCCTCAGCAGGCATCTCCTTCCCATAGTGGGTGTGTTCAAGGGCAATTAACTAGGGGAAGAAAAGAGGAAAAGAGAACACTGTCTCCCTAATCTTGTTAGGGAAGGAAGAGAGGAGGAGAGACAAAATAAATGTTCTTCCTCTTCTTTTTTTTAGTATTTTAGTTGTAGATGGATGCAATACCTTTATTTATTTTTTTTAATGGAGTGCTGAGGAACGAACTCAATGCATCACTCACACTACGCAAGCACTCTACCACTGAGCCACAACCACAGCCACCTAAAACATGTTCTTTAAAAAAAAAAAAAAGCCTTAGAGCAACGAGGGCCATATTCGGAAGGTGAAGGGACCCCTGTTACATTTCCCTACTGTCAATTTGCACCTTCCATTTCTAAGGAAAAGTGGGCGACGTCGTCTCCAAGCCACTTCATGCTGAGAGAGGGCGAAATTCGGGGGAAGTGACCCCAAGTCCTTATTTTCTGTCAGGCGGGGGAGTGACAGTTAAGGGCATTCAGCATAATAGCAGTCCAGAGTTCCAAGGTGGCAGGTAGCAGGTGACTGGACAAGGCGTACATAGGGTTAAGTTTATGCTGGGACAACAAGAAACAAGACACAAAGCATTACTTTTTTTCTTTTTTGGTAAACAATTAATACAAAAACAATTAGTTTCTAGCCAGTTACTGAAATGCAGGACAAACTTGTGTCTCCAGTGTCCTTCGTGGGGCTAAATATTAAGCCTTCCCACAGAACCCTTCCGTATAGCCTGCAGCTTAACTTATTTTGATAAGGCTGACATAAGTGTACATCTTAAGTTACATTAAAAAAAAAGCAGAACAAACAAACAAAACATTGTTTTTCCTTTTAAATGTCCATGTAGGACTGTGCTCAGGCTGTACTCTCCTGCCAGGTGTTTAAGACCAGGTTGGTCAAAACTGACCTTGTTTTTATCTATTCTTAAGAATCAACTGCAATTCTTCAGAGACCACTCTTGGGGACATGTGTGAAGCCTGCTGGCTCCTTGAGCTTTCTGCTACTAGTGGTGTCATGTGCCAGGATGGGTCAGGTCAGGGTCTTGATGACCACATGTGGCTTCTCTTGGAAGCATCAGGCATTTCCCTCTCCGATGACCCTCCTCTTTACAGAATGTGCACCTGTTGGCATTCTGTTCTTTAGGGTCTTCTTGATCCCCCTGACTGGCAGATCAGGTGACTCACTGGAGTTTCAGAGCCCTTACAGGGTCCTGTCATTCTCTGGGTGCTGGCTGACCTTAGAAGGCAAGAGCCAAATATTACCTCCTTTTTTCCTTGGCCCTTTTACTTTCTTGGCTTGGTCTCCAAGTTTTTGGTTTTAAACACCCAGCAAGCCAGTTTCACCAGTCTTAAAGAGGGAGTAACAGGTTGTAACTTCAATATCTATAATTTTATAGTTACCTCTTTCATTTAATTGGGGTTAGTATTAGTACTGGAAGTCAGCATTATACACTATTTATCTGTAGGTGATTGCTTATTCTCTCAAATTAACCTACATTTTTTTTTCTCCTTTTAGATATAGTACCTCTGCAAAACACTAACAGGCAACAGTTATAAAGTTTACAAGGAAAATACAAAATGAAATTAACAGAGCCTAAACATTCAGTTTGTGTAATAGCTATGAACCAAGAAAAATAACTTTTATAATCTTGAACCTTTACTTAGTTATATACTATATCCCCTGTTTGAGATCACAGTAATCTTTACAACAAAAATCAATCTTTTGAACACAACTTTAAAGGAGCTAAGTCTAGCCTATTTGGGAGACATTCTAAGGTGGAGTAAGGTGGGAGGCAAAGCCTTATCTCAGATAAGATGAGGCTCTTCACAAATAACACAATACATTATTACATCTGAAATATGAATCAAAGAAAAGCTAAGAGAGCTTTTAACCCTTTTTTGGTGGGAAAGTGGCAAAATGTTTTCATGTTTTACAATGTCCACCTTTAAACAGATCAGGCTCTTGTTATCTTTTAAAAATACATTTAAATTTCTACCCCATAATATAAAATTTTATATACATCTTATTGATAACAGGTCCAGTTATAGAACATTAAATGACATAGATCCCCAATTAAATTAGCTATTTTTATAAGTCTAAAGTTATCATTAGAGACAACTTTAGTTTAGAGAACACCAGATTGGTAAAGTGTCTTCTGAGCTTTATATTTTAAAACTTGTATATCAGAAGAACATGAGTATACTTAATATACAAAGAACTAATATTTAGCATAACCATTACACATATGTCTTTAAATCAACTAGATTTAATTTTTATAGTAAAATTCAGAATCCACAGATAATTACAGGCTGGCAGAGTTTAGCAGTATTAGCAAAAATCAAGGAGAGCCTTAAATCTTTTATACATTTAGGGAACAGTGTTAATGATCAGAATTAGGCTTAGTCAAAGCAGAGAGAGATAAGCCAGTTTCTCAAATGGCAGTGTGGCCCTTTTATGGCAGATGCAATGTATAAACCTATATGCATTTTCATTTTATAAACTTTTACATAACATTTAGATAAGGCTCAAACATATTTAGTTTGAGCTGTATACATATCTCTAGTCACACATATTCAGGTTATTCATGAAAAATCAAGTTTGGTCAAAATTGCAAGTCATCTGTTTTTCTAACAAAGAAAAATCCTAAGAAAGCAATGGATATCACACTTTAATATTTTATAGCTCTCAAGCCTTGCACAACTTGGGACTCATCAGTGAGGGTTTTTTTATCAGGCAGGATAGGCAAAGTAGGATATCTGGCAAAGCTGTCTCAATCCACATTTTAGACAACTGCCCAGAAGACAGCATAAATCCCCTTTAATGTCTCTCTCTTAAGGGGTTATCTCCCCGCTGGCCCGCAAGTTATTTCCTCCCAAAACAAAATCTTGGTTAAGATAACAAGTTTTTTTTTTTTAATTTTTTTAAGTTGTAAATGGACACAATATCTTTTTTATGTATTTATTTTTATGTGGTGCTAAGGATCGAACCCAGTGGCTTACATTTGTGAGGCAAGTGACCTACCACTGAGCTATAGCCCCAGTCCAAGATAACAGTTTTGATTGCTTTTCTCAGGGTCCTTTTGGACTAAAAGGCCTCATTCACTTTTTTTATACCCATTTTAATCTTTTTAATGCTACATTAAATGTGGATCATATATTTGAATGGAAATATGTTGAGGGTTTGGAAAAATTATTTCAAACATATTATAACTACAATTAAACAATATTCAGTTGGGGACTGAGGTGGTGGCTCAGTGGTAGAGCACTTGTCCAGCATGCGCGAGGCACTGGATTTGATCCCCTGCACCACATAAAAATAAATAAATAAATAAATAAATAAAGGTATTGTGTCATCTACGACTAAAAAAATAATTTAAAAAGGATTATTCAGTCAGATAATGGACTGCTGTACAATTATTTTACATGCTTTATCCAAAGAGCTATCAAGAATTTATAAATAAGGGCTGCGGTTGTGGCTCAGAGGAGAGCGCTCACCTAGCATGCATGAGGCACTGGGTTCGATCCTCAGCACCACATAAAGTAAAATAAAGACATTGTGTTCACCTATGACTAAAAAATAAATATTAAAAAAAAAGAATTGATAAATGAATACCACATTGTCTGAAGTACTTAGAGAATACAGCTTCCTTTGACTCGTGCTAGCTGATTGCTGTTAATGCGTAATAATTATGTTTTCAGCAATAATTCTTCCAAGAACTTGGTTGTATATCTGCTTATTGTAATTCTCTTCCTCTTCTTCTACCTCCTCCTGTTTTTAATCTTACCTTTTTTGTTTTTTTAAAATGTATCCTATGAAAAGGTGGATTCTCTAGAATCTAAAAGTAGTTAATAGATGATAGGTTTGTAGAAACATGGATGGCAAGCTTAAATCTATCAAAGTGGCATACACAAACAGAAAAACAGGAAAGACATCACTGGAACTATTCCAGACATCTTTGTTTAGAATAAATAGGACCGTGTGATGTTGTAGAGAAATCTGGACGTAAGCTATGGGTGAAATGGGACTTTGGCAGAAATTCAGTTAAATTCAGTAACATTGCATTAAAAAAAAAAAAAAGCAGATTTGAGGTGGCACATGGGATTTGGAAATGAGCAGGGAAAAAAAAATGTCTTCAATGACAGCTTCAGATGGCTTACTTCCCTTGTTACCCTACCTTGTATCAGTGAGCAATTCTTAGTCAGTCTCAAAGGCATTAACCAAGAGCACCTGGCAGAGTCTCTGGGTTCCTGGAGGCAGGTGTCCAGTCGCGGCAGGCAATTTCCTCCTGTTTCAGAAACAGTAAAAACAATGGAAATAATACGGACTTGGAGTTACACAAAACAAGGCCACCACCCTGCTTTCTCCACTTAAAAGTCACAAAATGTACACTCCTTCGGGAACTTCAGTTACTTTATTATATCTTAATAGAAATGTGAGAGAGTAGAGAACATAAAACATGTCCAGCACCCCTGAGAATACTCAGGGCAACGCAGAGGCCCAGATTCCAACAGTTAGTTCCAATGCTTTTGGTGTCTGCCCAGCATGGACTCTATCAGTGCTTTATCCTTTGAGTCCCCACACTAGTATACTTAAGTGGAAAAGTTTCTACCAGTTTCCCCCTAATATCACAGGAAGTTTTATCTTTTTTTCCTCTCTTTCAAAGCTAATTTATTTTTTTTTTAAATTTTTTTGTCTTTGCCATCATCCGTGGACTTCATTCTTTGAACCCATGAGACAAGAGCCCAGAAAGAAAATCAGTGAGGCCTCAGTGCACATGGATTTCCTTTGTCTGCAGAAGTGGCAAACTGAGCCCTGTTCTATCCTTATGGGCAAAGAGTGGCTGGGAAGCAGAGTAGAGGCCAGGTCCTCTTGGCCCATTTCTCTAGAGACCAGGCAGCTTTCCTGAGTTTTTTCCTGACCCTCAGCAGGTTGATTTGCAGCTGCCTGGGGCCAGGCTGAGAAGCACTGGGTTCAAAGGAAAAAAAAAAAGATTTTTTTTCAATCTTTCTTGGGTATCCTGCTATGCTCACACATTAGAGGGAGGAACTTTTTGCATCCAACTTAGTTTTTGACTGTTCGACTCCTTATTATGTAGTGGCATACATGCCTGTACATACAGAATCTTCCACTTATTTTATCTCTGACAGACCAACTCCCAACTGCAAGATTGTGTAATAATTCAGAAAACCATTCAAAGACCACATTGCTGCAGTAAAACATCATTTTTTTCTTAGATACACTTACATCTGTAGGTGGCCCATTCAGCCAAGTTCTTTCCCAAGAAACAATCTATGGGACCCATCAACACAGTCTTGCCCATGTCTTAAAGGGCCAGAAACAGACACAAACAAAAAGCATAGAGACAGAAACTAGAGAGGATCCCAAACAGAGGGGAACCTTTAAAACAGACCAGATAGGGGGGAAATCCCCCAAGTTCCCAACTCCCAATTAACTGTGACTTGCATACCAGTGGCACCACAGATGTCCCCATAAGGGGACCAGACGTTCCCACTAGGGAACCAGAAAAGTAGAATCAATCACCCTGGGGGAGCTTACCAAATGGCTAAATTCTGCATTCAGGTTCCCTTTTTTCAAAATAGACCAAGATGGAGCGACCCTTACAGTGCAGGGAAGGAAGGTGGGAGGGCTTCAGCAGCTGCGGGGAGTCCCTCCGTCCCTCCCTTGACTCTCACAGGAATAGCTCCTCTGGTTCGACCCGAGACATGAGACACGCTCGCCTGTCGCCCGACTTTCCAGCAGTCAGTCTCAGAAAGTTCCCTTCCATCCTCAGCAAATTTGTAACCAAAAACTCGGTCCCTGTCCCCAATGCCATTGAATGCCAATTTAATAATGAAGACAGGGTTTTGAGAAAAAGGGAAAAGAAGGTTTATTGCTTTGCTAGCAAAGAAGAAACACAGGGGACTCCTGTCCCAAAGGTGTGACTCTCCCCATCAGGAGGGACATGGGGGCTTTAGAGGAACTCTTCAAGGGTTACATTCCAGGTGGGCTCTGGTAGGGGGCCCCAGGGCACCCCGATGGTGTGTTAGGATTCACTTATTGATTGGGGAGATACTCACTTCCAATCCTCAGCAGGCAGCTCCTTCCTTTAGTGGGTGTGTTGAGGGCAATTAACTAGGGGAGAACATTAACACTGTGTCCCTACACTTGCTAGGGAGGGGAGAGGGGAGACCAGAGGGGGAAAAAGAAAATAAGCCTTAGAGCAATGAGGGCTACCATCAGGAGGAGAATCCTATTGGGGGGGGGGGAGTGTCATTGGAGAAATAGAACTCTAATGGACGAGAGAACCAGGCCTGGGTGTACAATAAATTGTAAGAACACAATCCTGAGAATTAGTGCCTGGGAAAGCGAGAGTCCCCTCTCCTTGCCAGTCAGCCTTTCTTCAGGAAACCTGATTCGTATCACCCACCCTGGCTTTTGGATTGTAAGTAACTACCCCTAGGGAACTAACTGCTCTTCTTTGGAGTGTAAACACCCCTGCAGAGGCTTCTGGCCCAAGACTAGAGATTTATCAAAGGCCAGTTCTTCTCCTTATCCCACTCTACTTCTGTTAACATGCTTCCCGCCAGAGACCCCCTGCATGACCACATATCCTGTAGACTGGAAAATTTTATGGCACCAGCTAGCCTATAAATTTTGTGAGAAACTGGTGACAAGCACTCAGAATTTGGAGTCTGAGCTCTTCTGAGCCCACCTGCTAAAATGGGGTTTGAGTTCTCTCACTCTCAAGTGCCGTTTGCTGATTCTTGTCTGATTTCTGTAATAGAACCATATTACCGTGTAAGGATTCAGTAGCTCTCTCTCCTGCCTCCAGAGAGAATGAGAGGATCATGCAATGGTTGGGGGTAGCTCAGTGGTAGAGTCTTCACAGCAAGGTCCCGGGTTTCATCATTGGCACCACAAAACTAAACTAATCCAAACGAACAAAAAAAATCCAAGTGCAGTGGCGCCTGCCTGTAATCCCTGGGGCTGGGGAGGCTGAGGCAGGAGGATTTCGAGTTCAAAGTCAGCCTCAACAATGGCGAGGCGCTAAGCAACTCAGTGAGACCCTGTCTCTAAATAAAATACAAAATAGGGCTGGGGTTGTGGCTCAGTGGTTGAGTGCCCCTGAGTTCAATCCTCGATACCCAAAAGCAAAAAAAAGTAGGGCTAAGAGTGTGGATTACGGGGGCTGGGGACTTAGCTCAGTGGCTGAGTGCTTGCCTAGCATGTGTGAGGCACTGGTTCGATCCTCAATACCACATAAAAAAATAAATTAATAAACAAAGATATGGTGTGTCCCTCTACAACTAAAATAATATTAAAAAAAAAAAACAAGAGTGTGAATTATGGCTGGGCCACAAAGTATCCAGCAATGTTAGGGTGACAGACTTTGGAACAGGCAGGAGAGGAGGAAAAGGTAACAGCTAACTGGGAGTAGGTTTGTAAAGAGATTTTAGGGCTTTTGGAGAAGAAAGGAGCAAGTTTAGGGTTTAGTTGCCCTGGAGAGTATGAATGTTTGAAAAGACTCGGAGGAACTGGATTTCAAAACATTAGGCTCTGAGTTGAAACTGAATATCCTTTGGGCACTTTTCCCCCAAGAGAGTATATATTTTATAAGGCTTTAAGCTATTGTTTTGACTCTTGCTTTTCTTGCTCTTATTTGAAGGGCATGCTGGAAGGAGACAGGCCTATTTTCATGTGGGGTTGGTAAGAATTTGTCAGTTGCAAAGAGAGAAACCCCGAACAGTCTTCAGCAAAGAGGAACCCAGGTGCTCACCAGATTGGGAAGTTCAAGGGTGGATGTGGCTGTGAGATGCTCTGGCGGAGAAATATTCTGATTGGCCTGGCTTGGGTCACATTCTATTGCCTGAGCCAATAGTGTGGTCTGAGGTATGGGCGGTTGCCCTTGCCCTTCTCAGGGGACAGAGAAGCTGTGAAGACAAACAGCTCTCACCTCCCTGAGGAGTGGCAGGGGAGCAGATCTCCAGGAGATCACACCAGCTTCCTCCCAGTCTCTCCTCTCCCCCTGGGAAAGACAGGCTCCGATGCTGCCAGGACTCTCCCCGTGGACAGATGGCTCTGCATCTCGGGGCTGCTGATGCTCTTGGAGCAGTTCTTCTTGGGAATGGCATCCTTACACAGACCTACCTCTGAAACTTCCCCTGCTCATGGAGTTCTTCCTTCGGGGGTCTCAGAATCAAACAAAACCCTCCTCTCCCTGTCCACCTTTCGGATGTTGACAGTTTCCAGAACCTTCTCATAGATGGTGCAGAGAGTCAACTTCCAGAAGTAAGAGAACCAGAGTGGGAAGCAGGAAACTCAGGCTCCAGCCCTCAGCTGCCTCGAGAGCTGTGGGGGCAGATGGGGAAAGCTGTGGTGGCAGGCGGAGGCGGCCGTCCCCATTTTACAGATGGGGATAGTGAAGTAAAGGAAGGGGAGGGCCTTGTCCAAGGTCACACAGTTGTGCACAGTTCCCTGGCTCTTGTTCTTTATGGCCTTGAGCAAGTTATATCCTTTCTCTGGGCCTCAGTTTTCTCATCTGTAATTTGGAACTTTAGTTTGCATTCCAAGCACCTGTAGGGCGTGTTGAAACCCGCATTTGCCGGAGCTCATTACCAGAGTCCTTGATTCCAATTTTTTTTTTTTTTTCTGGGACAGGGACTGAGGGTTTATTTTAACCAGTTCCTGGGTGATTCTAGCAGTGATGGTGCTGCCAGTCTGGGTTCCACACTTGGAGAATCACTGTAGTATTTGATTTTAGCTCTAATGTACCAAGCAGGATGGGGGGTGAGGGGAATTTCACCTGTTTAGTTTGGCCCCTATTAAATTGTGTGTGTATGTGTGCACGTGGGTGCACCTGGGCCTAGGCAGCAGGCATTGTGTTCTGAGACAGGGATTCAGGATAAAGAGAGGGAAATACTGACTCTTAAAGGAAACACCACAGCCATTGGGATGCAGAAAGCACAGTTGTCAACCTTGACCTTGGCCCTTGACCCTCACCCTTGGCCCATGCCCTTGACCCAGGCCCTTGTAACAGGAGGGAAACACATGCACAAGGAAAACTGGCATGAAATCGTGCAGCCCCTCCCTGGATCCACCTCCAGTCCGGCCCCTGATCCTGCCCTTCTATAAATATCGGAGCCCCAGCCCCTGTCAGCCGGCTTTCTCCCTGGAATGTATCTACTCCTTAAATAAACCTGTCTGGGCCTTTGTCTGGCTCCTGCGGAGATTCTTTTCATGTATGCCAAGAGCCCTGCTGGTTCTGAGACCTCCCCTTTCCTCTGGGAACTCCTCAGACCCTCTCCAGAGACATGTGGTGAGCTTAATCCAATCCATCAAGGGAGATTCAAGAACTAGGTAAACAAGAGGGAAGGATAAAGAGCAGCTGCCCATTTGGATTGGAAGGAGACCAAAGGAACAAGCCCAGAGGGTTACAGATCCTGACTTGATTTATTGAGCTCCTACTGCCCTAGCTGCCTTTCTGATAGGATCTCATTTAAATCTTGTGGCCCGTCTATACGGTAGATACCCGATACATGAGGCTTCACCAACGGGAAGCTTAGGTCCAGAGGGGTTAGGAAATACACCTGGCGGAAACATAAGATTGTACCGTTGCTGTAGAAAACATTTGGCAGTTCCCGAAGGGGGCAAAACAAAATCATCAAATGGCCCAATTCCACTTTTAGGGGTATTCTTGAGAGATTTGAAAATACACATCCACTCAAAAACGACACGAATGTTCATAACAGAATTAAGCATGTATCCCCAAAATAGAAGCCACCCAACTTCCACAATTGTCAAATGGATAAACAAGTGTGGTACAGACGATGGGTTACTCTTCAGCCATAAAAGGAATGGGGTTCTAATAGACCCCACCTCCTGGATAAACTGGAGCACACTATGTTGACTGAAAAAAAGCCAACTACAAAGGGCCACGTCTTTCTAGGTGCAGTGGTGCACGTCTGCACTCCAGCAACTCAGGAGGCTGAGGCAGGAGGACAGCAAGTTTGAGGCCAACCTCAGTAACTTAGTGAGACCCTATCTCAGAACAAAAATTAAAAAAGGCTGGGGATGGAGTTCAGTGTGTGTGTTCCCCGTGTTCAACCCCCAGTACTGAGACAGTGCCCAATTTATGCTCTGAATACAGCCTTGCTGCTCTACCACGGAACTTATTTTTAAAATGGACATGGGTCACGTTGGCAAGAGGTGTGACTTTTGCAGTCGAGGGGAAGAAATAAAGAATGTCCACGTGCTTCTGCCCCTTCCAATGCTTTATTCACTCAAATCACTCAATACAATTTCAGTCTCTAGGTTCTTAATCAAGGAAACGACCATCCTTAATGCTAGGCACTGCAGTAGACATAATCAATCCACAGCAAACAATTCTAGATGAATTCTAAGCCCTGCAAACACTCTTAATCATGACAGACTCTTGACAGACATTTCCTCTGCCCGCTAAGCTCAAGTGTCAGATCTAAAGTCTCAAGCCTTAGGCTCTAGTCCAGCAGATGCACACTCACTCAGATCCCGTGATCAGGTCAGGAAGGCAGGCTTCTCCTGGGGTGGAGCTGATGGCTGGCTGAGGAGAGGGTCCTAGGGGGAAGTTGCGGCTGTCACCAGGGTCAAGATGTGGCTGGAAAGTTTGAGACCCGTGAGGAAGACGCAGAGGATCAGCAAACGATGAGAAGAGCTGGGATGTCAGCACAGGTCCTCACCAGGCTCTCAGCATGAGGGCACCAGTGTCGGCTGGCTGAGTGTCTGTTCATTGGCTCCACTATTTATACCAAATTTGGGGGCTTTTGACCCCCCCTTTCAGTCCTTATCAGCTGCCACCAGGTCTCTCAGTGTCCTCATTTACCCTGGAGTTAAAACATCTGGCCTGGTGGCCCCACCCTGATCTTCCCACCTCTCCCCCTTATCTGGGGGGAGGACAGCCTGCCAGAGGCTTCACTCTGGGTTTATGAGGGTGGGGAGAAGGGACTTGTTTGGGCCTGAGGGCCACACTGGAGGGTTCCCTTAGGTGAGCCTGGTGAGACTGCAGGTTTCAAACTGGAGTTTTAAAATGGAGTTGCTAGGCACAGGTCCAAGGCCATCCTCACAACGTGGTTCTTTCTCTTCCCCTGTCTCTCCCCATCCCTGATCTCAGAGGAAACAGGATCACCTTTTTCCCCTCCTGGGCAGATTTCTCTGTCCTTGAGCACACACCCACCACAGGAACAAAGTGATCCAGACTTTTGGGGATGGCACGAAGACCTCAGAAATGACTCTCTCTGATTAATTAACAATAGAATCACAACTCCAGCGGAGGATGGGTGGAACATAGTCTTTGAATCTTTAAAAGCCCTCTGTTCCTGCTGAAGGGCAGAGTCACAGTCTTTGGGTCAGGAGTCCCCTGTGTTTCTCCTTTGCTAGCAAAGCAATAAATCTTCTTGTTTCCTTTTTCTCAAAACCATGGGCTTGTGATTGGATTGGCACTGGGGACAAGGACAAGGTTTTCGGTAATAGTACCTCAAAAACAAAACAAAACAAACAACAAAACCAACCCACGAAAGGCCACATATTATTTGATTTAATTTGTATGAAATCTCCAGAATGGGCAAGCCTAGGAAAGGCAGGGGCTGCCCAGGGCTGGGGGCGGGCAGCAGGCAGGACGTGACGGACACTGGGTATAGAGCGTCTTTCCCGAGTGATGACAATGTCCTCAAATCAGGAAGTTAAGTGAATATATTTAAACTATACTTGAAAAGGTGAATGTTAGGTATGTGAATCACACCTCAATTAAAAGTGGGGGTGGTGAGGGTGGTGATGGGCACACTGTGTGGGAACAGTGGAGCTGGGATTGAACTCGGGGCCATGGCAGCCTGGGGAGGAGTCAAAGAGATTTCCCACCTTGGCCCCTGGCCTTGGCTAGCCTCTTCCTCCCTGGTTCTCAGCCGTAGCCCGCTGTGCAGTGTGTGTGTGGCGGGGACACCCCTCCAGGCTCCAGGCTGGTGCAGAGGGGATGGGAGAGAAGGGGGAGGGCCGTTCTCATCGGAAAACCCCTCTCCCTAAGAACAGCCAGGCACTGTCACACCTTATCTGCTCCTTCCAGGCCTGGGAAGGCCCCAGGCACTCCCAGGTGTGCTGGCCAGCGGTGGGCAGGCGTGCAGGGGCAGACACCGCAGGTGCCCAGATGGCCCAGGGCCCAGAGGCCTGCTGGCTCCTTCTGGGAAAGCGGGGCTTGTGGGAACTGGCAGCGGGGACCTGAGCTCAGGCACTGCCTGCGCGGGGTGGGGGTGGGGGCTCGGGTCTACAGCTGGTCTTTGTGGGCCTACGGGGGCTGCATCCTCCGGGGAATCTCCTCGCTTGCTTCGCTTTAGTTTGTATTTCTCTTCTTCTCCTTCCTTCCCTCCCTCCCTCCGTCCCTCCCTCCCTCCCTCCCTCCCTTCCTTCCTTCCTTCCTCTCGTCCTGGGGATTAAACCGGGTGCTTAACCACTGAGCTGCATCCGTAGCTCCCCCTCCCCTTTTTTAAATTTTGAAACAGGGTCTCACTTAGTTGCTTAGAGCCTTGCGAAGCTGCTGAGGCTGGCTTTGAATTTGCCCTTCTCCTGCCTCAGCCGCCGGAGCCTGTGGGATTACAGGTGTGCACCACCTGCCCAGTTTATCGCTTTCTAATAATGATTTTTGTAGTGATGTAACTGAAAGCTTGGTCTTTGTCCCCGATGCCAATCCAAAAACAAGGACAGGATTTTGAGAAAAAGGAAAAAAAGAAGGTTTCTTGCTTTGCTAGCAAAGGAGAAACACAGAGGACTCCTGTCCCAGAGGCTGTGATTCTCGCCATCAGGAGGGACATGGGGGGGTTAGAGGAACTCTTCAAGGGTAACATTCCAGGTGGGCTCTGGTAGGGGGTCCCAGAATGCCGGATGGTGTGTTAGGATTCACTTATTGATTGGGGAGATACTCACTTCCCAGATCCTCAGCAGGCAGCTCCTTCCTGTAGTGGGTGTGTTGAGGGAAATTAACTAGGGGAGAACATTAACACTGTGTCCCTAAACTTGCTAGGGAGGGGACAGGGGAGAACAGAGAAAAAACACATTCTTTTAAAAACTAAGCCTCAGAGCAATGAGGGCTACCATGAGAAGGTGAAGGGGACCATGGTTATATCCCCCCCCCCCCCCGTCGATTTCTACCTTTTTCTATGGAAAAGTGGGCCATGAAATCTCCAAGCTGTTTCCTGCTGAGAATGCGCCATGAAGGGGGTCTTTATGATGGGAGGGTTTCACTGGTTGCCTTCTTCCTTCTTGTCGTTGGTTGTTTAGTTGCAAAGGGAGAATCAGGAACAAAAAAGTGTTAGAGTCTGTAAACAAGTCAAGATGGCGCCTGGCATTTTGCCAGAGGGAGTGGTTTGTGAAGTAACACCAGCGAGCCATTAAGTGTGGAGATTCCTTATTGGTTGACTGCTGTATCTAGTTTATGTGAATTAAGATAAGCTGTGTGGAATGTATATATACCCCTCCTGTCCTACAATAAACGGCTCCCACTCCTGCTGTATCAATGTACACAAGTTGTTCATCACCCCCCGGTTATTTTGCTGCAGCCGGACTGCGGCAGATGGTGGCCTGTACGGGGAGCCCCGGGACACTCGGGGGTAAGTGACGGAAAAAAAAAGCTGCCCGACCCTAGATAGGACGGGAGCAAATCTGCTTGTCCCTAGATAGGGAGAGAGGAAAAATGGCCATTTCGAGAAAATGGAGAAGATTGATACAGTATGTTTGTGTCTTGTTTTGAAATGTTGTACTGTCTTTGTGACGAAAATATGGAAGGGGTGTTAAGTAAATTACTAAGGGAAGAAGGCACCCCAGTGGAACCAAGAGCAGTTAGGGCATGTGTTGATGGAAGCCCAGGAACTCTAGTCAGAAAGAAGAAAGTTCAGAGGAGGAAGGATTATCAGGAAAAAAGTTGCAGCAAAATAACCGGGGTTATTTGCTTGTTTGCCTGATCTTTTCGATACCAGCCTCCACTTGTGAAGAGTGTCCAAATGAACCCAGCAGGATGCTCAGCTAGAGCACAGACTCCCCCTCACCCTGCTCACAGAGAGTCACCTGGTTATCTAAAAGTACTTTGGCCAAGGAGTTCAGAGAGGTTTGTAAATTTGAAAGGGACCAGGCTGTCTCATTGGCCCGAGTGATCAAAGTTTTGGACAGATTTCGGAGGACCCAATGATGGGCCCCAATTCCCCACCAGGGCAATAAAGTGTAGCCAGAAAAATACTCACTGCCGTCAGGGATCCCCCCTGGGAGGTCCCTGGCCAGTCCAGTAAGGGCTCCTCGGGGGCTCTTGGTACAGAGGCCTCCAACAAGGCCTGGAGCCCTGGGCCCCGTCACTCGTCATCTGAGCCTTGGATTTGGGAGGCCATCCATGGACAAGGTTGTCCCCAGTGTCCTTCCTCCTCACAGCAGGCACACTGATCTGCCTCCACGGAGGGCGCCGGTCCTTTTGCTTTCCTGTGGACCCCCTAATGCGCCTTCGCAGGGGCTGCCAATCAAACGCGCTGACGTCTGTCTCTGTTCCTCCTGGGAATAGTCAGCTGTGAGGGGTTCATGCCCATCGCCCATCGTCTTCTCCTCATGCCCGGGACACTTTGCCAAATGAAAGTCAGATTCACCATACGGAGGCTTCCGGGGGCTTCCGGGTCTGCATCTGTCATTCCTGGACGCTTGGGAAATCGGCTCTAGAAATTCAGAGGGGTCTTTACGGAGCTTGTTCTAACTCCTGAATCTTATTGAAGCTTCTTGTTGGGGGTGCTCCTATCCCGAGTCCCACCAAGAGACATCTCCAGTGATGACTTATCATGGCGTTGTCTGCTGCCACACTTGGGTCCCAGTTGGGTTCCCTAATAGGAATGGCTTCTGTGGGGGCAGGAGTTTGATTTGGATCCTCATCAGGAAGCCTTTGAGCTTCTTCCCTTGTTTGATCCGTCACTAGTTGGCGCTCATCAGCCGTGAGGAATAAGCCAAGCAGGGTCTGCCCAGGTGGGGTGGGTGGTAGGTGGCAAAAATGGTAGTAAACAACTCAGTCATTTTCTGCTAATCTTCCCAAGAATTTGGGTTCAATTCATCAGGTCAGAGGTTGAGAAGGGACTATATGCCCATGGATTTATGCCAAAGGGGTATTTGCCTTGGTGGGAATTGTCCTGCCCCAGCCACAGGAGCTCTCGGGCCAAAAGAATTTCCCTGATGGGTTTTTGAGGGTGAGACCATCCCTGACCCCAGGTCATAGCCCTGCGATGCCACCAGTGAGAGGCTCTGAGGCACTCAGTAGGGGCCAGAGGGGGTGCTAGGCATCTGGCCGGGCAATCAGCAGTGACAATTAGGATGGAAGGGTTCGTTCTATGTAGATTGATGAAATCTTCTCAGCTTTCTCCATGGACTCTCTGCTGTCCCCATGCACAGGAGGCTGTGCCTTCCTCAGAGTCCTTGCTATGTAGCCACGTGACAGTCTGCACATCCGGGGTTTCCTCTCCTTCTCCCGACCTCTGACCCAACAAACAGCTCCAGCTGCAGGATCCACACAGGGGCCGCCTTCCCTCCAGCACAGACGTCAGCCAGGCTGTGTCACAATAAAACACCTTCTTTTTCTTAGTCACAGGCTCATAACTATGTGTAGCCCATTCAGCCAGGACTTTTCCCAAGGGGCCCCTGGGCAGACCTCGGTGACAGATACAAAACATACACAGAGACAGGGGACCAGAGGGGATTCCTGAACCCGAGGCCAACAAACAGATGAGAACCTAGAGCAGAGCGAAGGGAGTCACGTCCTGGGGTCCTCCAGTCCCCTGCAGAACCGGAGCTCTTACCCCAGTGGCCCCAGAGATGTCCCTGTGAAGAGGGACAAGATGTGTGGAGTCAAGGGTCTCGGTGCGCACTCAGGGGGACTTACCAGGTGGCCAAGGGTGCTGCGACTTTGCTGAGTCCAGTTTCCTTTTTCTCGAAGCAGAGCCGGGTGGAGCAGCTGAACTGCTCAGGGAGGCAGGCAGGAGCTCCCCAAACAAAAAGGGGCTCCGGCGCTCTCGGGCCCCACGTTGGGCACCAAATTTGTAACGAAAAACTTGGTCCTTGTCACCAGTACCAATCCAATAACGAGGACACAGTTTTGAGGAAAAGGGAAAAGAAGGTTTATCGCTTTGCTAGCAAAGGAGAAACACAGGGGACTCCTGTCCCAGAGGCTGTGACTCTCCCCATCAGGAGGGACATGGGGTGCCGCAGTCTGGCTGGGCACAATCAGGAGCCACTTGTCAAAAGAAACTAACTTTATTTTTAGAACCACACACGACAAACAAAATAGTCTCTCAGGAAAAACCCTCAGAGCCTCAACTGCCACCACCGGCTTTCCCCAAGCCTCTCTCTCCCACACAAGCTTCTCTCCACCTCCCACAATCCTCCTGCTCTTGAGGCCGATTGGCTGGGTCACGTGGGCGGAACCAAAAAAGTCCCCCAATGAGCAGCTCCGTGGTCTGAAAGGGCAGGGAAACAGTCCAATGAGCATCACCGCAGAGGAGCCAATCAGCTAGATGTTGCTGGGGCCGAGGAGCCAATCAGCTAGATGTTGCTGGGGCCGCTGTGAGCCAATCATCAGCCAGCAGCTGGAAGTTTGCTGGCAGCTGGAAGTTTGCTGGGGCCCCTTTGGCTGTGGCTCTCAACATCTCCCCCTCTCTGTTTAAACAACAAGCATGTGGCTTAGGGACCGTGCCTGTTAGGCAGTCCAATTCAACATATGGTCCTTACCCGTCATCAGATGAACTGACCTCTAGGCGTCAGCCTCCTGTCTTAGGTTGGTACCACTGCAATTGGATCATACCCGTCACTGACTACCGGTCCAGCATACAGCCATACTTGTGGATAGGCCTTTGCACCTGTGGGGGGGTGAGGTTCTTTGCCTCACCTCTGTTGGCCCCCAAATTTTAGACCATCACTAGTAGAGGAGGATGCAAAATGCCATGACATTAAGCCAATTGAGGGCTCCTAAATTGTACCACCGGTGACACCATCAGCAAAAATACTCCAGCACTACCACAAGTCACTGCACCAACAGATAGTTCACAATGCATACAGGTGAGCTCACAATGTGTCCAGGCAAGTTCTGCAAGCAGTTCAGTGATGGCTATTGTAGAAGCTGTAGATTGATTTTATCTTTCACTTCACCAGCACTGGGATGAAGATAGGAATTCTGGCAATAGTGGCTAAAGAAAAAATTATGTAACATTCCAGAAGGCACTAAAAGAAAACAATTTTCTTAACAATTTACATTGTCTTCACCGGCACTGGGATGAAGATAGGAATTCTGGCAATAATGGCTAAAGAAAAAATTATGTAACACTACAGAAGGCACTAAAAGAAAACAATTTTCTTAACAATTTACATTATCTTTAAGAGAATTATTAAATATAATGAAAAGGAAAGGTAAAAGTAAACAAACAGATCTGTTAACCTTCTTTTTTGTTTACATATTAAAACAATCCTCAACAGTTGTTTACCCAATTTAAATTAAACCATATAAATCACGTGAAAAAAAAAATATTTGGATCCATTTTATCATGAGCGCTCATCATATATGATATATGGACATACGTACATTCAAACATATAACACAAAACACAAGTGTGCACACATAATATAATACATACAACACATAACATTATAGTAAAGGCCTTATAACTTTTTACAGGTGAAATCTCCATTGCAATGTTTAAAAACTCTATAGTCAAAAAATAGAACTGATCAGCAAAACATTAACCTAGGTCTGTATGAGCTCAAAAAACAAAATAGAACTTCATGATATGGCAAAGGGCAATAATAAAATAGATATTGAAAAAAGCATCCTGGTTCTGTTGCAGATGTAAGAATAGCCAAACTGGAGTTTTGGATATCAGTTGTTATGGATTTGAGCCAAATCATCTTCTTTTTGGTCTGTAGAAATCGCTTTAGTTAATCTTTCTGGAATCCAAATCGGCTGCTGTTCTCCCTGTGGAAACACATAAACAGACCCCCGACTCCAGACAATCACTGGGTCAGGACCTTGGTTAATCTCTCTGGAATCCAAATCGGCTGCTGTTCTCCCTGTGGAAACACACAAACAGACCCTCGACTCCAGACAATTACTGGGTCAGGACCTTTCCATTGTCCTGTTAGAATATCCTTCCAAAGTACCTTGGGCTTATGTACATTTTTTGGACACATATGCCTTTCCGCAGCACTAAGTCCTGATGAATCCAAATTTAAAAAGTTTAGAGTAAAAAGGGTTATTTTAAGTTTATCTTTGGGGAATATATACCCCTTCCCAATTCCTTGTTTTTGCTTTAATAAGTACATTTTAATAGTTTGATGAGCTCTTTCAACTATGCCTTGTCCCTGTGGATTGTATGGGATTCCTGTTATATGAGTAATGCCAAATGTTGAGCAAAATTGTTTAAAAGAGGTAGAAGTATAACCAGGGGCATTATCTGTTTTTAACTGTTTTGGAACACCCACAGTGGCAAAATTTTGTAAGCAATGAGCTATAACATCTTTAGTTTTTTCTCCGGCATGAAGGGAGCCCATCAAAAATCCAGAAGAAGTATCAACTGTAACATGCAAATATTTTAATTTTCCAAATTCTGGCAAGTGTGTGACGTCCATCTGCCAAATATGGTTAGGTATCAATCCTCTAGGATTGACTCCAAGATTAACTTGTGGTAAAAAGGTCACACAATTTTGACATTGTTTTATTATTTGTCTAGCTTGTTCCTTAGTTATTTTAAAGTGCTTTTGTAAAGTATTAGCATTGACATGGAACTTTTTATGAAAATTTATAGCTTCTTCTAGTGTAGAGAAAATATGTATGTCATGTGTAGTTTTATCTGCTAAATCATTGCCCAAACTAAGGGCTCCAGGCAATCCTGTATGTGCCCTGATATGTCCTATAAAGAATGGATCTTATCTGTCCCAGATTAGACTTTGTATAGTGGAAAGCAAAGAGAAAACAGTAGAAGAAGGGGAAATCCTACCAGCATCTTCAAGAGATACTATAGCATTAACTACATACTGACTATCAGAAAATAAATTAAATACAGAATCTTTAAACATCACAAAAGCTTGTAAAACTGCATTAAGCTCTACCTTTTGAGCTGATTGTTTGGGTACTAAAAATGTAAAAGTTTGATCAGGGGTAACTACTGCTGCTGTACCATTATTTGACCCATCAGTGAATATATTTGGAGCATTCATGATAGGTGTTTTTCTTGTCATTTTTGGAAAAATTACAGGATGCGATGACCAAAAAGACAATAAAGGATTAGATGGTAAGTGGTTATCAAATGAAACATTAGATTTACACATGATTATTGCCCAAGTATTTAACTCATTAGCTAACTCATCAATTTGATTCATAGTATATGGAGTAATAATTTTATTGGGAGAAATTCCAAACACTCCCTTTGCTGCTTTTATTCCTTTGAGTATTAATTGTCCTACAGCCTCAGGATACCTAGTAAGAATAGTGTTAGGAGAATAAGATAAATGTATCCATAATAATGGACCTTCTTGCCAAAATACTCCTGTAGGAATATTTTTTGTTGGTAGTACAATAAATAATAAAGGCAAACTTATATCAATTCTATCCAAATGCATATTTTCCATATATGTTTCAATGATTTTTAATGCCTTTCTTGCTTCAGGCGTTAACATTCGGGGTGAATTTGGATCTGATGGACCTTGTAGGATATCAAATAAAGGTCCCAACTCTCCTGTTGGTATACCTAAATAAGGCCTTATCCAATTTATGTCTCCTAATAACTTTTGAAAGTCATTAAGTGATTTGAGTTGATCTACTCGTATTTGAATTTTTGGTGGACGGACCATGGTTGAGGATAATAGAACTCCTAAATAATTAATTGGAAAATTTAATTGTACTTTATCTATTGCTATCTCTAGATTATAATTTTTTAATAAGTTTGTAAGTGTGGCATAACATTCTAGCAATGTGTTTTTATCTTTGTGTGCTAATAATACATCATCCATATAGTGAAATATTTGTAGTTCAGGATTTTGATTTCTAAGTGGCTGGATTACTTTGTTAACATAAATTTGACACATAGTTGGGCTGTTAGCCATCCCTTGAGGGAGTACTTTCCATTCATATCTCTGATCAGGACCTTCATGATTCAGTGCAGGGATAGTAAATGCAAAACGTGGACTATCCTCAGGATGAATTGGAATTGAAAAAAAACAATCTTTAATATCTATAACTAAAACATACCAGGTTTTTGGCAAAGCAGATAACTGAGGAATCCCTGATTGAGCAGGTCCCATAATAACCATCTCATTATTAATGGCTCTTAAATCTTGCAGTAATCTCCATTTACCAGATTTCTTTTTGATGACAAAAATGGGAGTATTATGGGGAGATACAGAAGGTTGTATATGTCCTTCTGCTAATTGTTGTTTGACCAGGTCATGGGCTGCTTGTATCTTTTCTTTAGTCAGGGGCCACTGAGGAACCCATACTGGTCTTTCTGATTTCCAAGTAATTTTTATTGTCTCAGTGGCCCTTTCTGAAAATCCAACCCATGTCTGTCTCTCCCTTGATCTATTTGTATTGGTGCTGCTATACCTTGTTCTTGTTTTTCTAATCTTTTTCCTTTCCTAAAACCTTGTCTAGTCATAATAGTGGGTGCATTTTGGTTGATGTTATTTGTTAATGTCAAACCTAATTGATCTAGGACATCTCGTCCCCATAAATTTACGGGAAGATGATCCAATACATATGGCTGTATAGTTCCTTCACATCCTTCAGGATCCTTCCAATCTAATACCATTGCACTTCTATGGGGATTAGTCGCCACTCCTAGGCCTCGAAGCGTTTGAGTGGCTTGTTGTAATGGCCAATGTTTTGGCCATTCTTGACGAGAGATGATGCTAAGGTCTGCACCTGTATCCAGTAGCCCATTAAATTCATGTCCTTGAATATTTAGTTTTAGCATGGGGCGAGAATCTAAATTTAAAGAAAGCATAGCCCAATCTACACCTGTGGAGCCTAATCCCTTGGAACCTCTTTCTACAGTACGACTGGAAAATTTATCATGTAGGCTGGGTATTATTAGTAACTGTGCTATTCTATCTCCTGGTGAAATTACTGATATACCCTTTGGAGAACTGGCTATAATTTTTATTTCACCTTCATAATCGGGATCAATTACCCCAGGACTTATCATAAGTCCTTTTAGAGTAGAAGAGCTGCGTCCCAATAATAAGCCTACTGTTCCTTTGGGAAGAGGTCCTTTCACCCCTGTGGGAATGATTTGAACTCCCATCTCTGGAGTTAGTACTGCTCTGGCGGAGGCGCAGATGTCCAACCCTGCGCTCCCTCTGGTTTGTCTGATGAGGGATCTGATGGACAATGTGTCCTGGGCACTACCCTGATGGGGTTGCTGGGTTCCTCCAGTGCTCCGTATATTTGTGGTTTGGGGCCCCGGAGCATTGGGCCCCCCTGTCCATTTTTTGGCAATGGAGCCCGATGCCTTTCTCCACGATATCGTGGATAAACACCTGGTCCTTGTTCGTTTTTTGATAATGGAGTACCCTCTATGGTGGTTTGAGAACGGCATTCATTAGCCCAATGTCTCCCTCTACGGCATCGTGGGCAAATACCTGGTATTCTACTCCTTTGATACCTAGTTTTGTTAAACCCTCCTCCAATGGGGCAATTCCTTTTAAAATGTCCTGTTTGTTCACAATTGTAGCATGTTCTTGGCCTGGCATCTAAAGCCTGTTTTACTGCAGCTGCCACAATTTGCCCTTGTTCATTAATGTCTCTGGCATCTAAAGCCTGTTTTACTGCAGCTGCCACGACTTGCTCTTGTTCATTAATGTCTCTACATAATTTAATATATGTGTTTAAATCTTCATGTTTCCATGGTCTAATGATATCTCTGCACCAACGATTCGCTTGCTCATAAGCCAGGTGTTTTAGTAATGGCATTGCTTGTTCTGTATTCCCAAAAACTCTGGTAGCTGTTTGAATAAGCCTATCTACAAATTCAGCATAAGGTTCATTAGCTCCTTGTATTACCTTAGATAATTGACCTTGTAAACCTCCATGTCCTTGTAAAGTCTTCCATGCCTTAATTGCATCTGCAGCAATTTGTGCGTATACGCCAGGATCATATGCAATTTGTTGCTGCTGATCCTCATAAGGTCCCTTTCCTAACAACATATCTAGATTTCTCTGAGGATAACCAGCTGCTGCATTTCGCCTAGCCGTCTCCTTGCAAAATTCCTCATTGGCAACCTTCCATAACAGGTATTGTCCTCCATTTAGCACAGCTTTACACATATTAGCCCAATCTGCTGGCGTCATGTTCAAGTTGTTAATGGATTCGACCAAGCTTACAGTGAAGGGTGCTTGAGGACCATAGGTTGTTACAGCCTCTTTTAGCTGCTTCACTGTTTTGAAATTTAAAACTTGGTAAAATCGCTGCCCTCCTGCCTCAAATACAGGGCATGTTAATATTTGAGATCTTGTCTGAGGATCCCAACTATCAACTGCGGGGGTTGGGGGCCTCCCAGCATATGGAGGTGGCGCTGTTGGTTGGACACTTACACCCTCTGGTGATAGAAAGGTGTTAGTAGCAGTCTCCTGTTGTACCTTTCCCCCTGATGGCTTTTTCTGTTTTACACTTTCTTTCTCTGTCTGATTAACTTGAGAGACCTTCTCTTTTACTTGAATCATTATGTCTTCTCCTTCCTCTACCATTGTCTGAACTGAAGGCTTTGGACTAAGCAAACAAGATATGAACGTCCACAATGGCAATGTGCCAACTGGCAGAGTCCCTGGGCTTTTCTTTTCTATTCTTTTTAAATCTTCACCATGATGGTTCCATTGTGATATATTTAACAACTCCTCCTTAAAAAGCCATGGGCTACATTTTTGTATTGTATCAACGTATGCCCTGACTGCTCTTGATTTTACTGGGATGCCTCCTTCCTCTAACAATTTACTTAACACTCTTTCAGTTTGTTTTTTACTAATTTCTGATCCCGTATTTCTACTATAATACAACCCAACAAGATGACGCCAAACAAAACCGAGACAGAATGAAATAAAAAGGGAACAACAAAAAGTCATTATAGCCTTTCTATCCTCCTGACATGGGCATCCGTCCTTTCTCCCTATCTGTTCCTCAGACGTAAATAGTTTTTCCTCAGATGTGAGCGGTTTTTCTTCCGTCTCACTCATCTCCAGGGACAGGCAACTTAAAACAAAAGTGAAACAAAATAACAAAAGAAGAATCTTAAAATGGCTACCCATCCTCTCGCCCTGCCCTCAGGGGCGAGCAGTTTCACTTACCCTCAGTCGCTCCCCGTGCGAGCCACCAAATGCCGCAGTCTGGCTGGGCACAATCAGGAGCCACTTGTCAAAAGAAACTAACTTTATTTTTAGAACCACACACGACAAACAAAATAGTCTCTCAGGAAAAACCCTCAGAGCCTCAACTGCCACCACCGGCTTTCCCCAAGCCTCTCTCTCCCACACAAGCTTCTCTCCACCTCCCACAATCCTCCTGCTCTTGAGGCCGATTGGCTGGGTCACGTGGGCGGAACCAAAAAAGTCCCCCAATGAGCAGCTCCGTGGTCTGAAAGGGCAGGGAAACAGTCCAATGAGCATCACCGCAGAGGAGCCAATCAGCTAGATGTTGCTGGGGCCGAGGAGCCAATCAGCTAGATGTTGCTGGGGCCGCTGTGAGCCAATCATCAGCCAGCAGCTGGAAGTTTGCTGGCAGCTGGAAGTTTGCTGGGGCCCCTTTGGCTGTGGCTCTCAACAATGGGGGGCTTAAAGGAAGTCTTCAAGGGTTACATTCCAGGTAGGCTCTGGTAGGGGGCCCTAGGACACTCCAATGGTGTGTTAGGATTCACTTATTGATTGGGGAGATACTTCCCAGATCCTCAGCAGGCAGCTCCTTCCTGTAGTGGGTGTGTTGAGGGCAATTAACTAGGGGAGAAAATTAACACTGTGTCCCTTAACTTGCTAGGGAGGGGAGAGGGGAGAACAGAGAAAACACGTGTTCTTTTAAAAAAATAAGCCTCAGAGCAATGAGAGCTACCATCAGAAGGTGAAGGGGCCATGGTTACAATGACATAAACCATCCCTAAATATATATGATTTTTGATACTAAGGATTGAACCCAGGGATGCTGAACTACTGAGCTATAGCCCCATCCACAGGCCTTGATTTTAGTTTTTAAGGGGACTGTGTCCAGAAAGTCTGTACCCAATTGAATTTCACCAGAAGGGGTGGATGGGTAAGCTTTGAAAGGAGCAGTGTGGTCCTTACCTATTGGACACACGCTGGTCACTAGGGGCTGAAGGGCCCGGCTGGGAGCAAGATCCTGGGAGGTGGTCAGAAAGCCCGCCCCGCCCCCATCACTGGAAACGCCCATCATCTAAGAAGTCTTAGATAGCGAGCGGCATTTGCTAAGCCTGGACGCCAGGGGGCGCCACACACCGAAGGAACGTGACCCAGGCTGTGAGATGTTGGACCAGGCGATCCGGCTTTGGGGGTCCCTCCAATGCAGAGAAGACAGCTCTCTGCTGCCCTGACCTCCTGAGGCTTTCCCGGGGACCCTCGGATGTGCCCACAGGAAGCTCTGGGCCTGAGAATCAGGCACTTGTTGGGGAGAGAAAGTGCATGTGCAGCACTGGGGTGACAGCCTTCGCTGCAGCCTCCACGCTGTGTGTCTGTGGTCAATCGATTACTCTTCTGAGCCTCAATTTTATCATCTGTCAACTGGGAGTGACAATCCTCTGTCCCACTTTACATATGTGTGTATGTGTGTGTGTGTGTGTGTGTGTGTGTGTGTGTGTGTAAGTAGCTTAGGCAAAAGTGCTTTGAAATCCTGAGAAAGCCTAAGGATGACTGTGGCTGAGATGGGCCTGTCAGGGTAGGGGCACAGGTAACAAGGCCACTAGGCAGCTGTGACATTAGCCCTGAGAAAGTGACACACAAGGAAGGAAAGTAACCCAAAGGGAGGCCAAGAAGGTACTTAAAACTGTGGATCTTGAGTCAGAGACATTGACTAGAGAGCTAATTTTGCTACCAACAACTTGAGACGTGACAAAAAACGATCCCCCCGTCTCAGTTTCCTTATCTAAAAAAAAGGAATTATGGTTATAGGGATGTTGCAAAGATTAAATG
Organism: Marmota monax; assembly: GCF_021218885.2. Classification (NCBI taxonomy): domain Eukaryota; kingdom Metazoa; phylum Chordata; class Mammalia; order Rodentia; family Sciuridae; genus Marmota; species Marmota monax. Next base: position 22,516,388 of record NW_026694432.1, on the reverse strand, counting down.
AGATCATTCAAAAAAGGTGCTTAGCACAGCACTGGGGATATTCTAATTGTTTAATCAAAGAAAGCGACAGCAGCAATAATAGTTGTTGAATCGTGATATTCCAGATGGAACATTCTAGAATTTATCTCCCTTGCTGTTTTGGACTTCTCCAACATAGATATTGTAATGCTGAGGGTGTCCAGCAGGAGGTGCTGTTGCCCTTACTTCCCTATTGCCTGCTGAGATCCAGGGAGCGGGAGGCGGTTTTTCCTGCCGCAGTGTCTGATGAGTGTCCTGGTAGCAGCCTCTGGGCCCCTTCCTGGTGCAATAAGCTGAACCCCTGACTCCCAAGCAAGTGTCTCGGCCCTCTGTCCTTGGACACCGCTCTTGATTGCACTCTTTCTGCTAATAAGCTCAAGCCACCTGATCTGGCCCCAGGCATCCAGCCAACCTGACCCCCCATCCTGCCAGCTGCTGCCAGTTTCCCCACAGTGACCGGGCATGTGTGGTCGACCTTCCCTCGATAGGTGGTGCCTGTTGGGACGCTGGCCCCTGCGTCCTGCCTCTTCTTCCTCTACTCAGTGGTGTCTTTCCCCCATTCCTCCTCTCTGGAGTTGGAGGTGGCTGTGACTCGCTGTCCGCTGTGAGGACAGAACTAAAGGGAGGTCCGTGTTCCGTAGACCCCCACACTGGGGTCACGGGCAAGCTAAAGGGAAACCCAAATGCGGGTCCCCGACACAGGCCTGTCACCATCAGACCCCGCCGGGCTCCAGGCTCGGGCACTCCACTGATGTTCCTTACGCACTTTCTCTTCTCAGCACTGGGCTAGCCCAGCACTGGGCTTGGGCTAGACCAAGAGGGAGGGGGACTCCGTGCTGGGCCTCAGGGAGCTTCCCTTGGGAGGGGGAAGGCAGTGCCACCCACGCTGAGGCCTAGTTGGTTCTATCTGTGCTACGAGAGAGGACAGGCAGCCAGGGTGGCTCAGCAGATGGGCTTCTGGGCCTCTGGGGTGTCCGGGGAGTCCACAGCCTCACCAGGAAGCCTGTGCCTTTTCAAAAGGGTCCATCTTCCACATCCAGGGTTCAGCGTGGGCTCCCTCGGCCTCTAAGCCTTGGTATTCCTTCCTTGACCCAATCTCTCTCTTCCAGGGAAAGCCCCGGCAGAGGGCCAGTCACCTGGGGACTCAGCTGGGGACGCCTCCTCCTTGCCGTCTCCCAGGGCCCCTTCTGCGCACCCTGCTCTTCACCCCGCTCCTGGTTTGCCACCCAGAGCCTCGAGAACCCTCTCCCCGGCCCTTGGCAGCCTCCACTCTCAGCCCAGGTTGTGGCGACGAGAGACGCCAGGACTTATCTCCTGATAAACTCCAGCGTGACTTACGGCCTGCCCAACCTCCCGTGTGTGACATCTGCAATCCTTGGCATGTTTGTTTTACAGAATAATGCCACCAGCAGGTCATCTACTGTCACTGGGAACAAAGAAGAAAAAGAAGATGAAAAGCAGCCTCCTGGTGCCCCAGTGCCCCAAACCACAGCGACACCCCTGGTGGTTTGGGGGGAGATGGCCTGGTGTCAGCCCACAGGTTGGCCTGCAGATGTCGCATGACTCAGGCAAGGTGGGCAGTGGCTCTTTCTGATGTTGATAGAAACGTCTCTTTTTTTCCTTCGCGAAAGAGCCACACACGTTAGCTGTGGAATAATTATAACAAACAAGAAGCCAAGGTGCGCCTGTCACCAGCCTCCTGGACGCCATCCCGAGACACCTTGGGAGGGGCACACAGAGCATGCTTTTTCTGCAGAGCTGGGGACCAAGCCCAGGACCTCGGCCGATAGGCAAGCTCCGTGCCGCTGAGCTACATCCGCAGCCCCCTAACCTGCCCCCTCTCTGAACTTCAGCCCCCTCACCTGGGTGACTGACTGCCAGGCCGCAGTCTTCCTCAGTGGCTGGACAAGCCAACCCTGGTTCAGGGCCTTTGTCTTTTTCATCTGTAAAATGGGGAGGTCGAAGAGCTCTGCCCACCAGGGAGGGGATCGCAGCCTCCCTCCTCTGAGGCCTCCCTTCATCCTCAGTCTGAGGCTGGCAGCTGTGACCAACACTCGGGGGACCCCTGCCAGGCCCTGTTCTAAGCACGTCATTTAATCCTCCTGATGAGGTTGGTGTTATTTCTGTCCCCTTTTACAGATGAGGAAACCCAGGCACAGAGGGCTCAATAACTTGCCGTGACTCTGTCCATCTGCGAGGGGCAGAACCAGGACTCTAACCCCACTCCAGCCATGGCAGGCCCGTGTTCCTCCTGTCACCAGGTGCCCGTGTCCACAGCGAGTGCATTTGCATGGTGACCCAGGGAAATGCACACCGATATTTAAATGGAATAAAAATTAGAAGAAGTAAACACGTCCTACTGCGGGGGGTGTTATTTACTGGTGTGTTCATGGCTGGACAGAGGCCCCTGTTTTATTTACTTCTTGTTGTGTGGTGCTGAGGATGGAAGCCCGGGCCTCACTCGGCCAGGCCAGCGCTCTGCCACTGAGCCCCAGCCCCGGCCCGAGATTGTCTCTCCATGTTGTCGTCCTTTCTAGCTGATTTTTGTAAACGCCGGCTGTGACCACTACTTTGCCTTCAGACTCGTGACGGGTCGGGACCTGAAGTTTGAGAAGCAGAAGGGTGGTGCCTTCCCTGAATGTGCCGGGGAGACTCCCCCGTCCTTTCCTTGGGGGCGCTGGGCAGGGCCCCGGGCCCCGCCAAGCACAGGCTTGACCCCTGAGCTACACCCCGCCCAGGGAGAGGCCCGGCCTCATGGGCCCGATGTCTGCTTTTCATTTGATCCTGGGAATTAGCCGGCTCCAGAGCTGATACCCCATTTGCAGAGGGGAGGGAACTGCGGGTCAAAAAGGTGCAGGTCCCCCTGGGGCCACAGAGATGAAGATCTAGAAGTCATCTGAGGGCAAACCTGAGCCCAGCCGGCCTCTGCCAAAGGACCTTTGTCCAGCACAGCGTCTGTCACCTTAGTAATCACCCTTTATCAGGTACTTACTCTTTTCGGGGTGCTACAGCCCTACAGTACAAGGCTTAGGTGAGTTAACTCCCAACGCAACCCAGGCCCCAGTGTTAGGAACCCCTGTTACAGAAGAGGCAGCTGAGGCTCAGAGAGGTGGAGTGACTTGACTAAGGTCACACAGCCTGTACGAAGCCAAGTCTGATTTGGGTCTCTGTTGTGTGTCTCCAGCCAAACTCAGGCCCAGAAATGAACAGGTACCCAGTAAACCTGTCTGGCCTAGCCCATGGGCTTCTCCCTCTACCACTGATTGCTCTGTGATGGGGACAGTGGCCCCCTTCCCGGGAGGCACAGCCCTGGGCGGGGCAGGCTCCAGGGTAGTTCAGGGCTTGCTGGGGGTTGGCCTAGGCGAGGGTCCCGGAGGTGAGCACTCTCGGTTTCGGTTCCAGGTCTCTGCGTGTTCTTGGGGCCCTGCCCAGTCAGCTGAGGGGCAGGGAGGGAGGGAGGACCCTGGCCGCTCCCCTGGGCGGGGTGGAGGAGCGGCCAGGCCGGCCTCTCCCACCTCCTGCCCCTCACCTGCTGTGCTCCCCTCTCCCTCCCAGGCCTGGCTCTGGGGCCTTCGTAGGGGCGAGAAAGGAGGGTCCTGCCTCTAACCGAGCCAGGTCCCAGCCTGGGGCTCCCCTCCGCCCTGAGCGCCAGGTTCCTGCCTCTTCCCTGAGGTAGCAGGAGGCAGCGCCGAGCCCTGGCTTCAGCCCCAGGACTGAGCAAACCAAGTCCCCGGGGCTGCAGGCTGGTCCCCCTGGGCCGCAGTGTCCTTGAGGCCAGTGCTGTCAAGGGAGGGAGCCGCCCTAAAGCCAGCCCCGCACAAGAGGGCGACCCTCTCCCTTTCAGCAGGAGGCTTTGGGCTGACTCAGCAGATGGTTCTAGACCTGGGGGGGAGGAGCCGGGAGCCAGGGGAGCTAGAAGCCAGGGCGCAGAGCCAACAGCTGGCATTGACAGGCACGGGGTGGCCGTGCCAAGTGTCCCGGGTGGGGCGTGTCATCCCAACCTCCGCGTTGCCATCGGGCCCCACCTTCCTCTTAAGCTGGCATCACACTCTCCCTCCAGGAAGCCTTCTCGGGTTGACCGCACCCTCACGGCGGCTGTCACCACTTTCCAGCCCCTTTCAAGGGAGGGCGGGAGACCAAGCAGGGTAGAGTCACCCAGGAAACGCAGAGCGGAAGCTCCCTTCCTCCCCGGGCTCGGGACCCTCTTGGAAATCACCCTGGAGCCAGTTTGCAGGTGAAACGTGAAACACACGCACCCTCACACAGGCGTGCATGCACACACACACACACACACACACGTGCGTGCCTCTACCATTACTTGATGTCCCTGTCTTGGATTTGGCTAGCAATAGATGTTTTTGGAGGACGTCCATCCATGTTTACCCAGCCCAGAACCGACCCACCAGCACAAGGGAACCCTGGGTCAAAGAGCTTTGGCACCGCAGGATTTAGGGCTTCACCAATGCTCATTCAACTTCTTCATGGCAGACCTTCCTGGATCCCTGAAGAGTTGATGGACGTCGTAGATATCCAAGCATTTGCAGTTTCCCAGATGAACTTGACTTCAGGTTTTCTTTCCTTCCTTCCTTCCTTCCTTCCTTCCTTCCTTCCTTCCTTCCTTCCTTCCTTCTTTCTTTCTTTCTCTTTTTTTCCATAGAGTGCTATTGAGCATCTTTGAGAAATGCTGGGATACAGAATATTCTGGAAAGGACAGATCCAGCTTAGACTTAAAACAACGTCACATACTTCTATGGATTGAGGGCTTGTTCTACAGCAGACTTTCATGCCAGATCTCTGCAAATTCTTAAAACGGGAAGGAAGGAAGGATGCCCAGGTCCCGTGGGGGAGCTGATTCTCCACAGCCTGCCAAGTATGGATCTTGCATCACCCAGAGTGACAGAGTAGCTAATCTGCCATATGGCACCAGCCAAGGTCCCCCAGAGGGCCAGGTGTTGCCCTTTAGTCACTGGCTTTTGGGGAAGCTTAGAAGAATTGAGAATTGGGGATTGGAACCTTGGGTGTCAAGGAGGTTGGTGAGAGAGCCCCTGGGGGGGGGTTAGGATGCAAACTTCTTACCAAGCGAGGAGTAGAGGTTTGAGCATTTTGCTGGCCTTTTAGATGCAGGGGCGCTGAATATAAGCCCCCAATGACATCTGTTCTGCCCACTGGGGGTGTGGGCGGAGGAGCCGAGGGCTGGGGACTGACCAGGATCACATTTTGGTTTCATCTACAAACTGAAAATCGGCCTAGCGGAAAGATCAGAACTTGGATTCAGAAATCAGAAATCAGGCCGATCTGAACGAGGATTCCAAGACACATGCTTTCTAGCCTCTGGGCAAGCCTCTGGCCCCCTCTGAACTTCAGTCTCCTCATCTGTAAAACGGGGACAACTAGGATGCTCACCCCACAGGATTGCTGTGGGAATTAAGTGAGGTAAGGCCTGTGAAGTTCCACACCTGTCCTGTGGTAACTGATTGGCCCACAAGTGATAGCTCCTGTCAGCAAGGGGCAGGCAGTTATTTTCAACCTTTTTTTTTCTTTCTTTTTTTTAGGAATACGGGTTTTGGACTTGTCATTTCTCAAATTAATTTTTCTAGCTGTGGCAAATCATTCATCAGACCAATAAAACTGGAACATATCATGAGGAAATATACCCAGCAAGAGCCTCCGGTGGCTGTTAGATGGGTCTCTGCAGCAGGCTGCTCTGCACAGGCACCTCCTGAACTGCTTCTAGGATGTCTGGACAGAAGTCCAGTTAGCCAATCAGAATTTAGCCATGGGCTGTTCCTGTACAGGCCATCCAATAAAAGCTCAGCACTGGGTGGATCTGTGCTTGTCACCTAATCAGAGCTCTCCAATTTCCTACTTTGTAGCTGTTACCCAATCAGAACCTGTCAGTGTCCAGATCCCCAGCTGTTCATCCAATTAGAACGCAGCAATGTTCCGAGCCTGTGCCGGCTGCCCAATAAGAACTTGGATCTGCTCACACTGGCCAAGCCACACCACACAGAGCCGCTGCTTCATCCCCACCAGCTGTATCATGCGTTAAGAGAGCTCCTGGGTTGGGAGCAGCTCAGTGTACAGCACTTCCCTGGCGTGTATGAGGCCCTGGGTTCCGTCCCCAGCATGAGGACCTAGGACTTCCTTATAAGATTCACAGACAATCTAAGTGATTTATAATTGTATTAAAAGTAAATCAAGCTGGGGGTGGTGGCCCACGCCTGTAATCCCAGTGACTTGGGAGGCTGAGGCAGGAGGATCGTGAGTTCAAAGCCAGCCTCAGCAACAGTGAAGTGCTAAGCAACTCAGTGGGACCCTGTCTCTAAATAAAATACAAAATAGGGCTGGGGATGGGGCTCAGTGGTCGAGTGCCCCTGAGTTCAATTCCTGGTACCTCCTCCCCCCAAAAAAACTCTTAAATACATGTGGCTCATAGTACCTTTCTATTAGGCAGGGCTATTCTTAAATCGATAGCGCTCTGCTTACTGCCCTTTTTGTGAGTGAAGAACGTGATGGAGGTCATGATGGTGTTGGAGGAGGTGCTGGAGGTGGCGAGGGGGGAGGAGGTGAGGTTGGTGGATGGTAGTGAGTAGTTGGCAGATGAAACCATTCAAGAGAGTCTGTCCTCAACCTGACCACCAACAGGAAGATATTAGGTGGTGGAGTTTGGGGAGGTGACTAGATCACGAGGTCCCAGCCTCATGACTAGGATTGGTAGGTACCTTTTGAAAAGAGGTGCCGGCTCCTTGCACCGCGTGGGAGCGCCTGGAGAAGGTGCCACCTGTGAACCAGAAAGCAGCCCTCACGGGCACCGAGTCTGCCGGCAACTTGGTCTTGGACTTCTGGGTCTCTGGAACCGTGAGGGATAGATTTCCGTTGTTGGTGAACTGCCAGGAGAGCATTTTCTGGGGGACCCACTGGGCATCTGAGGCATCTCCACCAGGCAGCTCCATCCCACAGAATTGCTGGTACCAAAGAGGAAAATCAGAAACAGCTTAAATGGGCATTAACGAGGGCCTGTGTGCCAGCACTTGCTCTTGGTGACCCCCTGGGGGTCATGAACCCAGGGAACAAATCGTGCTGCGCACCTGCGGTGGGTGGCCGCTGTCCTCAGCGCTGAGGACCCAGAGGCAAATGAGAGAGCCTCGATTCTGGAGGGCAGCGAGCTGGCATTCTACAGGAGGAAGATTGAAACGAAATCAATAATTTCAGAATATGAGATGTTATCAAGAAACCTTCTTCAACAGCGGGCAAAGGACAGGGGGTGATTGACAGAAGTGGTCAGAGAGGGCCCGAGGAGGACATTCGAGACCTGAATGAAGGGAAGGAGGGAGCCATGGGAAGTTCGGGGGGAGGGCATTCCCGGGAGAGGAGATGGGTGATGCAGAGGCCCAGCGCCTGGTGCCTAGGAGCAGGGCTGCTGTGGGGCCTGATGGAGAAGGAGAGGCGGGCGGGGGCCGGAGCAGATGGGACCTGAGGCCACCCTGAGGAGAGTGGTTTTTACTGCTGGTGTGACCATGAGCCAGTGGAAAGGTCCGGCCGGTGCGGTCCTACAGTCCCATTCACATTCTTCAAATGCCTCCCTGGCTGCCAAGTGCAGAAGGACCATGCGGGGGCAAGGGTGGACAGGACAGCAGGTCAGAAGTGACGGGGACATGGAGCCGGGCTGGGCCGCAGGCGTCTGCTGAAGGTCACTCCACACGCTCCTCCCTGGGGCTCCACCTGCCCTGGCCCTGCAGGCTCCACTTGTCCCCCGCTGGCCCTGTCCCTCAGACAGAGCTGTGACCACTGCCGCCTCACACCTTGGCCCTTGGGGATGCCCACCTGGGTCCCCAGCCACCCCCCCACCAGTGAGTCCCCCTGTGTCCCTGTCCTGCCCAGCCTGGGTGGCCCTCTGTGCCTTTATCGCTCTCTGTCGTCCTCAGGGTTTATCAAGATCCAGAACCTGCCCTTGTCGCTCACCCCTCACCTGCTCACACCGACCCAGCGGCCAGCCTCCCAGGCCAGAGACCCTGCCCAGCCCTCTGCCATTCCCTGGGGCCAAAGACTGCACCTGGCACATAGTGGGCACCCGGTGAAGACCCCAGGGGTGCCTGATGCCAGCTCCCTTGATTGTCCATCTCTCCCCTGCAGCCAGATGTCACCTGCCCCCGCCTGTCCCCACGCGGAAGGCTGGAGTCCATCTCTCCCTGGGCTCAGCCTCTTGGCCGGCGGATGAGCTCCCTGCAGAATGCGGCTCGTTTTCCCAGAGCCACCAGGATCTCCTGGAGGGGGACAGGTCCTGCCTAGGTCCGTATCTCCCAGAGCATGGCACCAAGAAGGTTCTGAATAAATACAGATGGGGACCGTGGGTGCCAGGGAGAGGGGACAATGCTCAGGGTCCAGTGGCTGTTTAAGGGTGTACTTGCTCCCCCTCCTTTGCCTGATTAAAGATGGCTTCAGAGTTTGATGAGCCCCCATCAGCCCCAGGGGGTGCAGCTGGGATGGCTTTGACCCATGGAATATGGCACAAGTGACAGGCCAGGTCCTGGCTCCGGCCCGGAGACACGGCAGCTCCACTTCCTGTCCCTCGGAGGCTTGAGCCGCTGTGTGAGAAGCGGCTACCTGGCTGGTGGGCCTCAAGGGGACGGAGGGGGCCCAGCCGGCCCCAAGACGTCCGTCCTGCGAATGAAGCTGGTGGGCCATTTAGACGCGTCCAGCAGCCCGCCGCCTGCCACCAAGCAGCCTCGGCCCAAGCCACACAGAGCCAAAGAATGGGCCAGCCGGTGCTGCCTGAATTCCTGACCCACAGAATCACGAGATGTCATCAAATGCTCACTTTAAGTCACCCACTTTGTACTAGGTCACCGGGACACAGTCAACTCTGGTCCACTGGGGGAGCGGCCTGGGACTCTGTCCCCAGCAGGCGTCGGAAGCGTGACTGGGTTTGGTGGGTGAGAAGCTGGGGAGGTTCTGTGACCTCCTGGTGACGTCTGCCACACACAGGGCCGGGCTCGGGAGTCACCTGTGCCACACTTTCCATAATTGTGGCCGCCGTGTGTCAAGTCTGGTGGGACATGGGGACACTTAGTCTGCAGAAGTGGGGCTTAGCATCCTCACCTTAGAAACCAGAGACTGAGGGTCAGAGAGGCCCGAGGTCCCTCAGCGAGGAGGGGCTGGGGTAGGTCTGTGACCGAAGCCACACGTTTCCCATGAGACCAGCCAAGAACACAGTCCCTCCGCTGAGGCAAAAGTGTCCCCTGTCCCAGGTTTCCAGCCTCCTCTCCTGACGCTTTGCTAACCCCTCCCTCGCCTTTCCGTCTTTGCCAGCCCTCTGTCCCCACAACCAGGAGGCTGTGCCTGGGACTGGGGACAGCTGGCACCGGGCCAGCGTCCCCAGAGCCCCGAGCGGCTGGGCTTTCCTGCTGTCATGGGAGGCTGGCGTTTAGGTATCTGTCAAGGGTGGATCCGCACAAGTCTAAAGAGCTTAGTGAAATACCCGTTTCGCAGCTCCCAGGGCCGGGCTCGGCCAGGCGCCCGTGTGGGCTCTTGGAGAATGGTTGGGAGCTTTCTGGGTTCAGTGGGGGACAGCGAGGAGCTGGCAGAGGGAGGAGCAAGTGGGGGGCTTGGGCCCGGCCCTACCTGTCCCTGAAAGTATGATCTTGAACCAGGGGCTCCACCCTCTGACCCCCAGTTTTTCTTCTGCCAAATGGGGCTCATTGGACCTCCCTTGCAGGAGGATTGTGAAGACAAAGGCTTTAATTTGGTGACATTATTAGGAAAGTGTTTCTCACCTACTGGCACTTAGCATTATTTTGTTGTTTTAGGGATTAAGGCCAGGGTGGTCCTTCGCTGGATGACATCCACCGTCATTTTAACTTTTATTCTGAGACAAGTTCTCCCTAAATTGCCCAGACTGGCCTTGTATTTGCGATCCTCCTGCCTCAGCCTCCGGTCTCTGGGATTACAGGCGTGCACTGCAGCTCCCAGCCAAATGTTTCTTAATGAGTGAATGACTGAGAGAACAAATGGCCGGAGAGCTGCTGGCTATGTCCAGGTGTGTCCCCAGGTCTCCTCCTTCAGGGGTTGGCTGACTCTGTGCCCAGTAGGCCCAGCATGAAGCAGGCAGTTAATATGTATTTGCTGAAAAAATTCTTCTCAGTCCAACTTAAGGAAGTCGTTTCTAAACACAATAAAAAAAAAAAAAATCATGCAGCACATTCCAAAGCAGATAGACTTCACCCAGGGGACACACCAGAAGCCAGCCGAGAGTTCACGCCCGACTTCCTAGAAGTGTCCTCTTTTACCTGGTCCCTTGTGGTTGACACACAAGTCTCGTGTGGTCTCGGAGCCCACCACACCTGGAGAGACCCCTGGCAGCCAGGCTTCCAGCAGGAGCTGGGCTTCACAGTCACACAATAGGGACACACATTCAATCAAATCCCTGACAATGGAAGTTTTGGTAAAGTGTGATCAGCCCACGGCTCCTGGTGCCCCAGAAGTCACCAGCAGCCAGCGACGCAGGTCGGTTTGGGCTCCTTTGGTCCCCAGGTCAGCCTTGGAGATGAGTCTCGTCGCCGTCGTCCCCTTTTACAGAGCAGCTTCTCAGCCTCAGCTCTGTGGGCTTCCTGGCGCCGTCCCCTGTGCGCTGCGGAATGTTTAGCAGCACCTGGGTCTCTGCTCCCTGGGCTCTAGGGACACCCCCTCCCTCAAACCACGACAAGCAAAAATGTCTCCAGAGCACGGTCAAATGCTCCTGGGGCAGAACCGTCCCAGCTGGAGAAGGCGGGCTCCGGACACAGGTGGCGGCCGGCTGGGAGCCCTTCCTGCTGCTCCTGGGGTCGGTTGGCAGCCACAGGCCCTGGGTTCCCAGGCAGCTGCCTCCAAGGAGCCCTCCAGGTGTACTCCACACTGTTAAGAGATGGAGGTTCAACAGAGGCCAGCTCTGAACCCTTTCCAGATGATGAATGATTTCATTCCACACGTCTGTGTGCCAGGTACTGTATTAGGCTCAACAGTGAACGGAACAATCAGAACCCCCCCCACCCCCGCTGTGCTGAAAGAGACAGAAGAAAGAAAATGAGCCAAAAAGCATAACAGAGATGTATTAAGGAGTGATAAACATTATGGTGGAGAATCAAGTGGAGAGGAGAAGAGACCTTTTAAACAGTATGGTCAGGGGAGGGGGCGGTGAGGAGGCGATCGCCGAGTAGAACTTGAAGGAATCAAGGTGGGATGGAGGGTTCAGAGGAAGAAGCAGGAGAGGCAGAGGAAACAGCAAGTGCCAAGGTCCTGAGGCAGGACCATGTCTGTCTCATCCAGGGGACACTCAGGAGTCGGATCAGAGGGAACAAGAGGAGGCATGGGAGGAGGTGAGGGCACAGAGGTGACAGGCAGGGCATGGCAAGGCATGACTTTAGATTGTCTTTTTGGTCCAGAAGCCACATCCAGGACATTAAGAGTGGGTTTCAAGGGAACAGAATTTTGAGCACTTTCTCTTTTATTGTTGCTTATGTTTTTCCCTCTTAATATGACGAATTTGTATTATTTCTAGAATAGGGAAAAAAACAGTTGTGTTTTGAGTTTTAGAGGGGTATATGTTTTTGCTGGGTTTTTCCTTTTCTTCTTATACTTTAAGACAATTCTTAAATAAAATCGGATCTGATTTGTATTTGGGGAGTTATTTTTTGTTTATTTTTTTTGTATGTCAGTAAAAAAACACATTTAAAAGATACACATATATTTATTTGTTTAGTTTTAGGTGGACACAGTATCTTCATTTCACTTTCAGGTGGTGCTGAGGATTGGACCCTGCACATGTTGCCAGGCGAGCACTCCACCACGGGGCCCCGGCCCCAGCCCCAGCCCCCCACCTGACATTTTTTATGGAAGGAGGCAGGTTAAAAAAAAGGTTGTATTAAAAATACCAAGTGTGTTATATTTGGAAAGTGGAAATATGACATCATTGCACATGTCCCCTTGGGTGAGGAGGCTGAGCTGGGTTCTGGAGACAGTGGGGACAGTGGCTGGGGACGATGTCTGAAGCCGGACCTCCAGGGTCTCCTGCCCATTCCCACAAGTCCCTTGGGAGGCTTCTCAAAGCCCGAGGCTCGTTTCTCAGGTGGGAAAAGGCATTGGAATCAGTGCGACATTGGCTCAGGAGCGGCCGTCCGTCCAGGCGTGCTACCCGGGAGGGTTTCTGCAGGGGACTGGGGGGACGGGCTCCCGGGGCCGAGGCCGCAGGCTTTAACCTGGGCCTCCAGGAACCACGCCAGAGTGGACCCTCCCGGACCCCATGACCTCCGAGCCCAAGACACACAGCCTCACTGCCTGCTGGGGACAGGAAAGCCGAATGAGGGCCACCACCGCTGGCACCAGGCACAGGGCACTGAATCGGCCAGAGAAGAGCCTCCGGCTTCCCCAGGGAAACCAACCAGAGGAGGACCAGGCCCTGCGTCTCCCACCCACAGGAGCCAGGCGGCCCGTCTGGGTGGCAGAACCCAGTCATGTCCGGGCCCAGGGGCGAGGGGACCCGGGACTCGGGCCGCTCACTCTCCATCCAAAGGGGAGGTCCCCGGGGTCATCGCAGAGCAGACGCCGAGGCAGGGGCCCCCCTGAGGGGTCTCCTCAGGGAGGGGCCAGGCGGGAGGAAACGGGAGGACAGACGGCAAGGCTGGGACAGACGGAGGGAAGCCGCAGGCTACGGGAACAGGGCAGTTTCCACAAAGCCACCCAGAGTCCTTGAACCCCAGCTGGTGGACAGAGGACCCCAGGCCGGGGTCCGAGTGACCTAGTGTCCCCGTTGCACTGGGCCATCCGGGGCCCACCGCAGGGGAATGGAGTCCATAGCACCACTGGGGCTTCCGGCAGGGACACTCCTGTCAGAAGGGGCGTGTGGGGCCCTGGTGGCCGCTCCCAGGGTGGGCGGTGGCACAAGGCACCCGCACAACCCACCCCGTGGCAGAACCTGCTTCCTGGGGTGATCTGGGGGTTAATGAGATAAGCTCAGCACAGGGCCTGGCGGAGCTCAGTGCTCAGCAAAGGTTGGGGACTCCAACTTCAGGAGGCCACATCCCCCTCCGGGCCCTCCCCACCCGCCGTGGGAGACCCTGCCGAGCACCCTGGAAACCCATCATTACAGGCCTGCGAGCTGCCGGCTGGAAGGTGAACATGTGGAGTGTCCTCATCAACAGGGAACCAGACCCCCCAGGAGGCCTGACTCAGCCCGTGGGGCCAGAGGTCCACAGATGCACTGGGTCCCCAGCCAAGTCTGGGACCACTGTTGTGGGTGTCAGGGGAAGGGGTGCTTGGCTAGGTAGAGGGGGGGAAGACAAACCAAGGATGACTTTGAAGCCCAGTATGGTGGGGACACTGGGGAGGCTGAGGGAGGAGGATCCTCTGAGCCCAGGAGTTTGAGGCCAACTTAGTCTCAAAAGAAAAAAAAAAAAAGGGCTTTGGAGAAAAGATGGAACATAAATGGGGTTTTGAGGGATGAATAGGAGTTAAAAGTGAAAAAGCAGGGGACATTCCAGGTGGGGGGACAGTGTAGAGGAAGGCAGAATGGCCTCAAGGAGATCGAAATGTTTGGGAAAATATAAGGATCTTGGTGTGTCTGGCTGTAGGGATTTTTTTCTTTTACTGAACTCTTATTAGTGGCCAGGCTCAGTGCTAAGGGCTCAACATGCCTCAGATCACCGAGTCCTCACAACAGCCCTGAGAAGTATTATTATCACTCCATTTCACAGGCAGGGTAAGGGAAGCTCAGAGAGGCTGAGTGATTCCTCCCAGGTCACACAGTTGGTTAAGGATGACATTGATGCTGGAATTCATTTGTATCCAAAGCCTGCAATGCTGATGTTTCTGGGAGAAGAGGCTGCAGGAGCAAGCAGGGTCAGTGGGCACATCTGTGCATGCAGTGTGGCCTCAGGAGCACAGATTTTGGGGTCATTGGAAGTGGGTTCAACCTGCTACTTGGTGGCTGTGTGGCCTTGGGCATGTTGCTTAGCCTCTCTGTGCCTTGCTTTCATCATCTGTAACCTGGGGTGGCAATGCCCATCTTATGGTAGGTCACGAGGTGAACGATGAGATGAAAAGCGCTTGGCACCACGCCTGGCGCACAGCAAGCACCCAGGAATCGGAAACTCAAGGTCTGCACACACCAGGAGCTTCCACTCGGCGACAGGGGACACCTGGTGGGTCTCAAGAAGGAAGATGGCAAACACCTCTGGGGTCTCTTGGGTGCTTGGCCTTGCTGGAGGCTGCTGGGTCCTGGGGCTGGGGCTTTGGCTCCGCGGTGGAGCACCTGCCTGGCCCCAAACCAAAACCAACACTGGAGCCAGCAGCTCTTCATCTACTTGGGAACATCCCTGTCCACCCGGGAGTGGGCGAGAGCCAAGAGGACAAGATCCCCGATTGTGAAAATGGCTCCTACCTCATCCCCTCCTGCTCCCACCAAGGGTCCATGGACCCTCTCTGAGGGTCTTTTGGGAAGACCCTCGGGACTGCTTCCTGCAGCTGCTGTGGTGGGAACACCCTGCTTTTGGGGTGAGAAGGCAGTGGGGGAAGGGTGGGAAAGCCACCCAGGGTTGGTGGGCGGGGCCCAGCCCTGCAGCCCCCTCCCCACCCTCCTCACAGCCTTCTCTGCTGTCAGTGGTGACATCTAATGACAGATCTCACCGCAGCCAAGAAAACAGGAGCTGGAGAAGAGGGGAGGAAAAGTCAGAGGAGGGAGAGCGGGGGCGGGAGGGTGCTCCCCAGCCTGGGGGTCCCTGGGTGTGGGTGTGTGTGGAGGCCCACGCCTTGGCCTTGCCCCGGAGCCCAGCCCTGGGAACAGCCATCAAGGAGCCCGCCTGTCTCTGAGTCACCCACCCGAGTTTCACAGGATGCGATAGGCTAATTTTTGGCATGAAGAGAGGGCGCCCCAGCCTTGGAGGCCCCGGAGAGGGGCTGGGAATGAGGTCAGGAGGCTGGTTTAGGAGGCCAGGCTCCCTGAGTCCCCTGGGGCCAGCCCCTTCCCGGGCTCCAGGCTCCTGGGAGTGGGGCCAGTGGGTTCCAGCTGCCACTCTTGGAGTTGACAGAGCATGTATGGAGCGCCTGCTGTGTGCAAGGCTCCAAGCCAACTCCCTCCTGAGCCTGTTGCACTTGAGATTCAGGACCCCGTGCTCTGGGGAGTGATATTTTCTCATTTTATCCACGAGGCCACCAAGGTCCAGGGGGCAATGGACTTGTCCCTGTTCCAAGCCAGGAGGGTGCGGCGCTGGGGTTGAGTGCTTAACAGGAGCCATTTTCACAATCGGGGATCTTGTCCTCTTGGCTCTCGCCCACTCCCGGGTGGACAGGGATGTTCCCAAGTAGATGAAGAGCTGCTGGCTCCAGTGTTGGTTTTGGTTTGGGGCCAGGCAGGTGCTCCACCGCGGAGCCAAAGCCCCAGCCCCAGGACCCAGCAGCCTCCAGCAAGGCCAGGCACCCAAGAGACCCCAGAGGTGTTTGCCATCTTCCTTCTTGAGACCCACCATCCTTAACCAACTTCCAGCTGCCAGCAGTTGAGCCTGGGTTTATCCAGCCAAAGCGCAGGTGCTTAACCCCGGCCCTGAGGTCCACTGAGCCCTGGCAGATTCAGGTGTCTCCTGGGGCCACCTTAGCCAGGGCCGCTCGGGACCCTACGAAAGCCCTGTGCGCGGTGCCAGAGGCACAGGGGAATAAAACCCGGTCCCTGCCTCCGGCTGGGCCTCCCCCGGGAGGTGTAGCTGCAGGGCCTCCAGCAAGCGAACAGGAGGGTGGGATGTACTGGGGTGAGCAGGGCAGGGGGAGCCGGAGAAGGCCCCACCGGAGTGGGCAGAGGGGAGCAGGGCCAGCTTCCTGGAGGAGGTGATCGGTGAGCAGGGGACAGCAGGGCCCCGGTGATGAGGAGGAGGAGGTTCTGGACTAAAGGAAGAGCATCGTGGGACCCTGCTGCCACTTTCGAAGAGTTCAGGGAGTCTGCCAGAAGCTGCGACCCACACTGGCGCTCTGGGTGTGGGTGGCAATCAGCTGGGCTCTAGCTAGGGGAATGACAGCAGCCCCCCCTAAGGGAAGCCGGGGTCTGCTCCAGCGGCCAGCCCAAGCCCCCTTGGTATTTTGAGTTTTTTTGGGTTGCTGGGGGTGCTAGGCAAGTGCTCTGCCAGGGGGCTGCACCCTCAGCCCAAGCTGCCTTCCCAAGTGGCCGTTCATTCACTCCCCTAGCGCTTTGCACGGGGCACTAAGTGGGCACTGGACAGAAAGTATCTGGAGGGAATGTTGCAATCCTGTGGGATCCGGGATGGATTTGAAAAAGGGGGAAGCGCAATCAGAGGAGACCTTGCACAATTCCCAGCTCCGTCATTCAAGATTAATCCTGCCGAGGTGGCCTCCTGTGTTTACCAGCCAAGGTGTGTGTGTGTGTGTGTGTGTGTGCACGTGTCTCTGGTTTGAAGAGGTTACTGGCTGCTTGTCATTTCACCTGCTGTGAAATGATGTATATCCTGATGCCTTTTTCACTTAATAAGGGGGACATGTACATTATTTCAGATTTTGTGTGATGCTTTATTAGTATGTCTGCATCACAGGATCTCCTTATTGATGTTATCACTACTCCATTTTGCAGATGAGAGAACTGAGGCTCAGAGAGGTTAAGAAGCCCACGTGAGGTCACACAGCTGGTAAGTAGTACAGCTGAACTTGGAACTCAGGCAGCCGGACTCCACAAACCCCACCCTGCTTCCCATACAGCACAAAAGTCACTGAAACTGGGAGGCTGCTTCCCTTCAGCCCGCAGGGCCCTGCCTGCCCTAACTCAGGGATGGCTCTCAAAACCTTCTAGTCCTCCTGAGAGTGCAGCCTTGGGGGAAGAGGGCAGCCTCTGGAGCAGGTGTTTAAGGTTTTCCCTGTGACTCAGGGGCAGGGCCTCCGAGTCCGCCCTGGCATGCCCGGGCAGGTGAGCCTTCCTGTCTCGGTGCCCCTTCCCCCAGAAGGCCCTGGGTGTGGGGTGAGAGCGGCTGCCAGGAGCCAGCTCCGGGGGTAGAATTAAAAGGTCCTAAATGAGCGGCGGGAGGGAAGTGATTTTTTATTGCTTTGAAATAACTTTCCTCCTCTTCCATAAGTAATAAAGAGAATTTAGGAACTCCCGATAAGCCCAAAGAACAGAGTGCAGGAACCCATGAGCCCATCAACACTGGGGAGGGCTTGGGTGCGGTTCCGTCTGGTCTTTTGTCCCAAGCCCCATTTCATATACATGTTTATATTTATAATAACAGATGTGTTCATAACAACATTTCATCATTGTCAAAATAATTCATATTCACTGTAGAACATTAAGAGAGCAGAAATGAACAAAAACGTGTGGAATAAATTCCAATCTCAGAGAGCATGACTTTTTAGGTTTTTCTCTTTTTAATTGTGAATTTGATTATAGCAAATAGATTCATAAAAAATCCATATATAGTTATAAAAATCACTCCTGCTGACACATTTTCGGCACGTGGGCTGATGAATGACATCGTCCAATGACAGCCCAGCTCCTATGATCCATTTTGAGTTCATTTTTATATAGGTGGAATGAATTGTGACAGAGAGCATATGTGGCCTGCTAATTCTGAAATATCGACAGGGGGCTGCAGGCGTAGCTTAGTGGTAGAACAACTGCCTAGCATAAGTGAAGATCTGGATTTGAGCCCCAGCCCTTCAAAAAATTGATTAATTAATTTAACATGACAGTGTTTACCAGTGGTGTCTTAGGAACATTTTTATTCCAGACAGCAGAAGGTCACATACCTGCTTCCTCCAATAGTCCATTGGCTAAACTATCATGTGGCTGTTTCTGAGTGCAAGGGAGTCTGGGAAATGTAGTCCAGCAGTGTGTCTGGGAACAAGAGGAAACGAGCTTGGTGATCAGCCAGCAATACTTGCCATAGTAATGATGGTGATGATGAACGCTCGGTTGTTCCTCCACCGTTCTGTCCCTCCTCCACTGGGGAGCAGCAGCAGTACTGTCACCGCCAGTACCACAGCCCAGATTAGTCCAGGCCATCCTTGGTGATCCCCTCCCCCACGAATGGTTCAGAAACCCAGGCTGAAAGCAAGCTGAGAACAGCCTTCCTCTGGCAAATTATCAGCTCAGGGTGGGCAGGTGACCACGTCATCCAGGTCAGACTGAAAGGAAGAACTTTTGTTTGGTGGCTGCAAAAGAAGTGCTCTCTCTTCCTTTCACGAAGAAGCTGAAGAGGGAGGAGGCAGGTAGCCAGAGGCGGCAGGGAGTCCAGAAGGCAGCCATCCCTCAGTGGCTGAGAGGAGCCAGTCTTGGGTGGAGTCAACACTGTGCACTGCAGAGGAGAGACAGAGGGACCCAGGACTTGCAGACATTGTGGGGCCACCCCAGAGCTGGCCCTGGGGCCCATCCAGCCTTTGGACTTCCAGTTATGAGGTCTATAAAATCCCTCCTTGTTTAAACTATTTTGAGTCACAGTTTCCATTTCTTCCAGCCCAAAGCTCCCTAACTGATCTGGTGGCATCTAGATCAACTCTGTCAAAACAGCCCTGTTGAGGGGCCATCCAGTGCTACAGGAGGCCCTCAGTCCCATGGCCTCCCCCCATGATGGACAGGGAGAACTGCTTTTGAGGTCTTCAATGTCTGAAGCCCAAATTTGCCTGTTATCCTACAGCAAAAGAGTTAAAGGCGTTTGGAGCCTCCGCACCAAGGACTTTTGCTTTCAGTAGTTACAAAGCTTCACTTTTGAGATTTCCCTTATAATATCCACCTTTTTTTTTTTTAGTGAACATTCTAAGTTGGATTTTGACTCCCATTTTTAAAATGTGTCATTTTCAGCAATAGTACCTGTGAGCTCTGAGATTGTTATTTTCTCTTGAGACATCTTAAAACAAGTGCATAAGACTAGTCTGAATGCTAACTAAAACCATCTCCTGAGCCACATTTCAGGAAACTCAGCTGTCGCTGATTCGGTGGGTGTGTTTTAAGTCTCTAACAGGCCTGGGACCCCTTGACGGCAGGAGGCACATTTTCTACAATTCATTTATGTCTCAGAACAAAATTACTTTAGTGAGAGATTATTATCCCCCATCACAGATGGAGCAAATGAGACCTCGAAGAGGTAAAGGGACTTGTCTAAGTCCACACAGGGAACAGGTGGCAGATCCAGGCCTGAGTCCCCATTTTGAAAGTAAATTGTTCTTAGGGATAACCCTTAGGGACTATCTGGCTCAATGACCCTTATTACCTGAGTCAACTGAGTCCCAGAGTGGGGACCTGGACCACCAAGATGCCCTAAACCAAGGGTAGAGCAGTTAGCCCAGGACCAACTCCACTGTGCACGGCCCACTGTGGCCTCTCTGGTTGATTCAGAACATGGGGGGGTGGGGGGGTGGAGCAAACATCACTTATTTGTCATCTGAAGGTCTCAAAGCACTGCCTAGTGCCATAAGTCAGAATGACCAAAATGATCTCTGTGTGGCTTGCCAATGACAGCTGGAAACTGAACTCGTGCTAGAGCCAGCTCTTACGATAGGTACCACACTGCCCCTTGGGAAGCACGAGGTGTCTTTCTGGTGTGGGATAGGTATAGATCAGAGTGGTGATGTGCTGCCCAGGAAAACAAAAAGCTCCAATGTGTAGCAGTCGCTGGTTTCCACGTTTAAAGGGTCCTCCATGACTACCAACCCAAAGTCGCTCAAATTTAGGGAACAGATGCACACGACTAGCTCCTGAATGATGGTACAAGTTGGCTTTGGCACACACTGGATCAGGGTGTGTCTCAGTGATGAGCATGACTGTCAGTCCCCTGCACAGGACAATCTGATGGTGTGTGTAGGCCCCAGGGCAGGGCTGCTTCTTCCTCAGCTTTTGCAAGTCACCTGACCCAAAAAAACCCAAAAGTAAGCCTGGGAAGCCCACTGTTCGTTAGGTACCCTCAACTCTCCCTTCAATAAGCTTTTATTTTTTTAACTTTCACAGAGTTTTCGTACTTTTATTTCTAGATAGTTTGACGCACAAGAAGTTGCAAAAATGGTTTGGGGAGTTCCCATATATCCTTCATCCAGCGTCTCCCCCAATAACAGGTCATGCAACCAAAGGACACAGTTGAAGCCAGAAAACTGACATTGATACTAGTTGCTCAAAATAAACCTTTGGAATTTATGAGTTTCTGCATTACATGAAGCCGTTCTGTGTGTTCACATGTACACATATTTCAATGAAATTTTATCACATGTATGAATTTTTACAACCATTACCAAAATCAGAATACAGAACCATTCCAACACCACAAAGAATCTTCCAGAGCTTTTTCTAAGGAAAGTGCCCAATATTATCAGAAAGTGTATGAGCTTTGGAGTCAGACCTATTACATTCAAATGCCAGTCATTTCACTGTGTGACCTTGGGTACCAAGCTGAATGTCTCAGAGACATATTTTGCTCATTTCTAAATGCAGGGTTGACATGAGGATCAAATTAAATAATGTATGCAAAGTGTCAGGGATATAGTAGATGCTCAGCAAATATTAACTTGCTTCCTTGGCTCCAAGGAGTAGTGTGAACTATTATTCATTCTGAAGAATCAGGGGCAATAATGAATTCTCCCTTCAAACTCTGGCTTGCATTGGCTGATATCATATTTGGGGTTTCATCTCTTAGTAAGCAAACTCCATAATCCAAGACACGTGGTCATTTGTCATTTTGCTGAAACTAAGACTTGGCTCACATGCATAGGGAAGCTGGAGTTTGGAGTGGTTCAGTCATGCAATAAGCCTGGTGAGCCACCCAGGATCCACTATCAGTGTGGCTTTGTCATGGCCTTGCTACTTGTGCTGGCTGAGTAAATAGAGAGAGTGAAGAAATCTAAAGTAAAGGCTCCTAAGTTTTAGATGCATCAAGTATTCAGTGCCAAATGTAGGAGGAACTTGGATCATAGGCCAATAATGAGGGCCACATACTGGCTGGACACTGCTCTGTGCTTTGAGTGTGTGTATTTGCCAATTTTTCACAAGTACCCTATGAAGTTAGTGCTATGATCACCCCCATGTTAAAGAAGAGGAAACCAAAGAGACTAAATAACCTGCTCAGGGCAATACGGTTAATAAGTGGCTAAGCCAGAATCTGAGCTCCAACCATCTGGTTCCACAGTTTATACCCCAACTGACCATCCTACATCATCCACATGAACAAGCCCTCCTGTGAGCAGCACAGCAATAGTAAGAAGACCTCTGAGAAACTGTTTCAGCTACAGCTGCCCCCGCTATGAAGACAGTTTTCTTGGTCTGAACATATATTTAGCACGTATCAAGTGCACACCTTGCGCCCCATGTTGGGAATAGAGAGGAAAAACAGAGGTGGGTCCTGCAGCCCTCAATCCAGTGTGTGGCTGGACATCCATTAAGGAATGACAGAAATCACTGTAAAGTCACAGAATTACCCCAGCAGTACAGTGAAGCAGTGGCCAGTGCTCTGAGAGCATAAGTCCTTGTCTAGTCCCAGTGGTCGAGGAATTCATGCCCGAGGAACAGATAACTGAGCAGGGATATAAAGGAAAAGCAAGAGGTCTCTAGGTAACGAAGGAAAGGGGGGATACCTCAGAAAGTGCTCCAGGAACCTAAGTGCAAAGGTCCTACTCTGGGAAGAAGCAAGGTTTATTCAAGAAACTAAAACAGAGCTTGGGCTTGGGCTGGGGCTGGGAGTGTAGCTGCTTGCCTAGCACCTGGGAGGCCCTGGGCCCATCCCCAGAACTGCAGCTGAAGTGAAGAGAGGTATGAAGAGAGACTGTAGGGCCACAAGCACCAGAGCAAGTCTTCAAGAGCAATGGAAGCCCCTCAAGAAAATTTCAAGTGTGAGTGCAGAAGTACATTTCAGAATACCCAACCAGATTTATGAACCTCAAAACACAATGAATCCTGATGACAACCCTGTGAGTGCAACCCCCATCTCCCCAACCCACTCTGTCGAGGAGAAGACAGTGAACACATGCTGTTGGATAGTGATGATCCAGGAACTAGAGAAGTCTCCAGATGCAAACCTCATCCTAACTGCACTTCTTCACTTTTTCTTATCACAGCCCTTTTAAAACTCAAATGGTGACCCTGACCACAAGAGAACTACCCACACACTTCTGAAAATTCTGCATGCACTTTTGGAGGACTCAAGAACCTGTCAGAGCCCTCTGGACAACAAGCTAAGAACCCTTAACCAAGTGCTTTTAAAAGAGAATTCAAACTCCAGGAGGCCAGGGAGAGAAAGGTGAATTCAAAAAGATAAAACTGTCAAGTGGGGTAATTTCAGGCAACAAGGATGACACTGGGAAAATTTCCTGTTGGACATGAGCTCCTGAGTGTCCAGGCCAAAATGAGCTGTGGTGTCCATGCATCCACTCCTCAAACACTCACGGGGCCCCTACTCTCTACCCAGGCCTTGTAGGCAATTCTGGTGACACAGAGATCAATCAGACACAGATCTAATTCTGTGAGGACCCAACCCCAAATAAATTACTTTAAGGTTAATATTTAAATAAAGGCAACTGGAAAAAGTGGAGTAAAGTTCAATAATTCTTCCCTCCTGGGACTTTATAATCTATTTCTAATGGATGACAATATAGTGACAAACTCAACCAGGAAGGGAGTGCCAACCAAAAAGGAAACTGTCACCCAAATCGTGGGAAGACTGGAGTCACTACTGGAAGCCTCCCCTTACTCCTTAGAAGCCTGGAGGAAAGCTGAAGAAAGGAGGAGTTGAGAAACATCAAGAGTTAAAGGGCTGGAAACCTTTATATGTGCCCAGTCTGGTGTCTGCCATCTAAGGACAAACCCCAAAAGGTGGGGGTCAGCTTCTCTTCCTCAACCATTGAAGGGGTCCATCTCATCCAGTGAAAGGTCAGTCTCAGAGCAAGGCCTCAGGAAGGCAGGAAAACCTGCACTGACAATGTCATAAACCTGGCAGGTCAGTAAGGATAAATGGCCCCAGGGATTCTGATGAGCCTTCCCCACCTCATCTGGGGCCATCAGAGGAAGGCACTTGTGTGGGTCTGCTGCACCCTCTCTTCTCACACTCAGGGTGAACTGCAGGTCATTGTGGGATGAGAAGAGTTGGCAGTTTCAGTCTTGTCCTTGTGGAATCTATAGTTTGTGCTGTGCTCACTTGAGGGTATGTGATCACTGGAGAATGAATGACATTCTTCCTACATGCCAGGCACTCACTTTCATCATTTTACTCAAACCTCACATCCACTCCAAGAGGTAGGTGAGATAAGGGTGTAGAGCTAGAAAATAGGAGAATGGCAATTTGAACTCAGGTAGACGGGCTCTAAAGCTTGTACTCCTAACCACTATTACTCTTCTGCCTCTCAGTGACAGAGATCTTGTGAGGGCTAGTTCTTCACCAGTACTCAGTACGGCCTCGGTGGCATTATCCTAAGAAACTCTTTCCTGCACCAGAGCTCCAACACTACTACATCCAACTTGCCCTCCCTGAGCATCAGAGCACCCCATCTTTCTTCTTCCTCCTATTCCTCTTCTTTTTTGGGGTGTTAAAGAATGAACCCAGAGGGGCTTTACCACTGAGCCACATCCCCAGTCACTAGCCCCCCCATCCACACCCCAAGTATTTTTATTTTTATTTTTTAAATTTCGAGACAGGGTCTCACTAAGTTGCTAACTGCTGAGGCTGGCCTTGAACTTGTGATCCTCCTGCCTCAGCCTCCCAAGTCGCTGGGATTACAGGTGTGGCCGGCCATCTTCGTCCCTTTCGCACTGTATTTCTGAAAATGTCTTCTTTCTCCAAGGAAACGGACGCTTTTCATGGCCGTGGGCCATGTCTGCATCACTTGATGCTCCTCTTGGTGCTCGGGTCACAGCAGCCATCCATGAAACCCTGTCTCGCTTCCAATCAATGACCAGGGTAATTTTCCTCCTTGGTCTCACGCTGGGTCACGCTGGTGGACACATAAATTCTGTCACAGGACCAGGAACGGCAACATTAGGGCAATGCTTCATAAACTTGGCAGGAGGCAGGATGGAGTCCAGCCACCGGTCACATGACACTGAGCACGTGGTGCTAACTCAGGCCAGCGAGCCAGGTCTGGCTGAAATCTCCCCGGGGTCCTCAAAGTTGAGGAAAACCCGTCCTTCCCGACTGTGGGGCAGCTCGGCCTGTCTCCAGAGCGACCCTGCAGTCCTGCTTCAGCTGATTGGCCCAAGGTGCCTTAGAAAGGCAGGTCTGCGTGAGGCTCTGTCCAATAGGAGAGCTCAGTGTTGGTCTGTGGGCTGGTTGAGGCCCAATTGGAGCCTGCTACGAGACGTAGGTCGCGCGGTGCACCCTGGAATTGGAAGTGCACTCTGGTCTGGGAGGCGGGGCTGGCTTCTTCTGCGCCTGCGTGGTAATGCGGACAGGAGCACGTGTTCACCTCTCGAGGCTCCGACTTACTCTCCGAACAGTATCAGCATAAGGCCCAGGGGCAGCCCTGGACTCGGTATTTTCAGTCTGGCCAAATATCAGGTCCCTTGGGGCCCTTGTCTCAGGAGGTTCACTGTTTCTCTTCTGGGACGTGGTCTGCCTTTTCTTTCTGCTTGTACAAGTCCCGTCTCTGGGAGGCCTGCTCTGGCAGCGTTAGGTTCTTAGGAGGAAGGGAGGGGGCTCCGAGAAGTTGAGTAACTTACGTTGATCACACACCTAGGGCAGAGCAGTTAGCGTTCGGTCCTTGTCTGTCACCCAAGCCCGCCTTCATCCCCGATTCCACCCTGGAACCCGTTCTGTTCTGCCCAACACAGATGTCAGTGTCAGCCGTTTCACAGGCTCAGAGGGGTGAAGTGACTTGCTCAGAACCACACAGGCATTGAGTGTCAGAACCCAGGTCTTAATAATGACATTTCAAAGTAAAACTGAGGTTTGCCTTGTGTGGCTGACTAGTCCATGGGTGCTGGCCGTGGCTCGCTGCTGGCATAGAAGCACAGGGAGGGCAGGACTTCCGTATGCGGAGGGGCTTAGCAGAGAGTGGAGCACCCAGTAGGTCATCATACACAGGCGGGTTCAGGGAGGGGATTTCTCATATCTTAGCTTCAATGCCTGGTACCATGAGCAGGTCACCAAGGCAACACCATCACCCTAGTGCAGATTTATTAATTCTTTGACAGTGAGTGAGAATAGAACAGTGGGTGATTGGGCAGCCTGCTGCGTCACTAGCAGACTAGTGATGAATTTCCCATCTCTTGGGACTGATGGAGTGGCATGACTGACAGAGTGGCCTAGCACAGGCTCAGAATCACAACAAAGCCAGGCACAGTGGTACACACCTGTAATCCCAGTGCCTTGGGAGGCTGAGGCAGGAGGTTTGTGAGTTCAAACTCAGCCTCAGAAACTTGGTGAGGCCCTGAGTAACTCAGAGAGACCCTGTCTCTAATAAAATATAAAAAAATGGATGGGAATGTGTGGCTTGGTGGCTAAGTGCCCCTGGGTTCAATCCCTGGCACAAAAAAAAAAAAAAAAAAAAAAAAAAAGAAAAAGAAAATCACAACACATTTCAAACCTTTCCTCTGTAATTTACTATCTATATATAGGACCACGTCTGGTTTCAGTTTCTTCTATTGTACATAATAATTATCAACTTGACAAGTGCACAAACATTTGTTTCCAAAAGCTTTAAACAAATGTATAACAGCTTGGGAAGGTGATCTGAAAGGGGGCTCATTCCTATCTCTTAACTCTGGATCCAATCTTTTTTCTCCAAATTAATAAGTAACTCTCTTTTAATAAGACATCCTGGGTTCAAATCCTGACTTCCAAACATTTTTGTTGCCTAATCTTGGACAAGGATTAAATGAAATAACTCAGTGTTCATTGTTGTCTTTGTTATTAGATAGCTCTGTGCTTTTCTGCCCCTGCTACTAAGTATATAATTCTTTCAGGCAAGGCTTTTTCTCATTCGTTCTGTAACCTACCCACCCCTATTAGCCCTGCCACACACAAGTACTTTTACTGAGCACCTGCTATGTGCCTGGTACTTTGCCAAAGCCTTCATGGGCATCATCCTTTCATCTACTCCTCACAGAAATCTTGTGAATGGATGACATGGGTCCAGTTTTGCAGGCGTTGGCCACTGAGGATCAGAAAGTTGAAGTGGTTCAATTAAAGTCCCCAACAAGGAAGAAGCAGTGCCTGGTTCCACCCCAGGTCTGATTCAGGAGCGCATGTTGCCGAACACTGTGCCACCCCACCTTGCTGAGAAGGTGTGTGGTCACCCTGATGAATGGGTGATGTGTTTTGCAGTTGAGTCAGCAGTCAGCACAGAGAGCCGGAACTACACAACTTGTGATGTTGTCACCTGTGCTTTCTTACCTCCAGTGACATCCAACAGAGGCCTTCCTCTACTCAGACTCTTTCCCCGGGGCTCTGGAGTTAGGCTGCTTTCATGGGGCTTTCCCTTCTCCAGCCTGGCCTGGCATCCAGTGGGACAGAGGGCTTGGTGCTGTGCTGGGCCGCAGTAGGTACTCTGGTCAGCTTGTCTGCTGATGGATAGGGCAATTGGGTGGTACAGAGAGCCCACAGGGCGCAGCCCTTGTTGTGAAACCACTCTTGGTTCCAGAGCAGGGAAAATTCCTTCCTGCCTACCTTGGGAGGGATGGGCTGCCCGAGGGCCAAACACCCTCATGGGAATTGAGAAGGTTTAGGGGCAGACGCAGGCGTGGTAGATGGCCATGAAATTTTCCAGTCTCTTCCTTTCGCCCAGTCCTGTGACTGTCTCTGCAGCCAGTCTAACAATCATACAGTGTGTGGAGTTCACAACATGCTTTCACATACCTGACCTCATTTTCAAGCCTCATAGCAACACTTTGCTGGTAGGTGTGGACGGGAGGCAGCTTGGCCTGGTGACAGGCCAAGGTTGTAAGTCATCAGATCCCACCTCTACCACCTATCACTTTGGGAGGTTTCCTAAACCTCTCCATCTGGGCTCCCTTTATTTGTAACATGAGGGTGAGAACAGTCCCTTCCTCCCACGGTGACAGTGGAATTAGGTGGTACATATCAAGTTTCTAAGAACTGTACGAGCAAATATTGAAAAATTGAGTTGGCCTTATAATGTAGCTTGTTACCTGTTGGATACTGTAGGTCACTTCGCTTGGACTCATACTTAGTTCTCTGGCCCTGGTTAGGGGCCACACCAGTTAAAGCTGATTGTATCCAGCTGACCCGAATAGGATGGGAGACGGGATCTGGGCTGCCTTTGGCCTCTCCGTGTTCTCATCAGGGATAAGGGTGGGCATGAGCTTGGGAGCATGCCAGGGCGGGGAGGTATGACAGGAGGCTGGGAGCCCCTCTGATGGGCCTTGATGCCTTCCCAGCTCCCCTGCCTGAGGTCTCCTCCCTGCCAGTCCCCTGCCTGTTG
This sequence comes from Marmota monax, assembly GCF_021218885.2. Lineage (NCBI taxonomy): Eukaryota > Metazoa > Chordata > Mammalia > Rodentia > Sciuridae > Marmota > Marmota monax. Next base: position 22,489,001 of record NW_026694432.1, on the reverse strand, counting down.
CTGTAACTTTCCAGTGTCTTGATGATTTCCCAAGATGAACGCACCACACCTCAAATGAGCTGTTTTTCTAAATGATAGGATGCTCTTAGTTCATCCAATGAATGAATATTTATGAAGCCTCTACAAGGCTTACAACCCTGTAATCAGGGCTGGAGGGTGGAGTTGCTGGACAAAAAAGATCTGGGCCCGCAAGGATCTTCTGATAGAGCACTGGACTCAAGCAGTCGGGGCTGGGTGGTGTGTTTCTGTGACCTTCACCTACTTTCCAGTTCATGCCTAATGAGGTCCTTTTTAAATCAGCATCGGCCCCTCCGTGTAACTCTGCACGCAGCGGGTGGGGTTCCACTGCTTTAAGTCCCCAAGGGCTGTTGTTGGGTCTAGAGAGAGCTCAGAGCAGACAGCTATTTAACATTCCCCGGGAGAGGAAGGAGTGAATCACAGGTCGTGCTGGGCGGTGAGTGTCAGCTGGCCCCATCTCTAACCCACACACAGGACGGAAGACACTCGGAGGAGAGAACCCTGGCTGGCCCCTGGCTGCAGGCCCTGCACAGGGGGCAACTGGCAGAGAAACCCTGGCACGCTGCAAGCCCGGGCTTCCTGTGGCCCAGGTTCCCACCTTCATAGGACATGAGGAGTTGGAGCATGTGCTACTTCTCAAACTTCTTGGGCTTGTTTTCCTTGCCCATTTCCTTAAAATGAAATTTAATCATTAAGAGGATAATATGAATCTAAACCACTTGGAAAAAGGCAAACATAAAAAGAATTTTTAAAAATCATACTTAGAGCCTCCACCCATAGACAGCCATAACGTTTGGCATATTTTATTTGAATCCTTTAAAAAATACCATTTAAACCAGGCATGGTGGTGCACGCCTATAATCTCAGCAGCTTGGGAGGCTGAGACAGGAGGATCGTGAGTTCAAAGCCAAACTCAGCAACAGCGAGGTGATAAGCAACTCAGTGAGACCCTGCGTCTAAATAAAATAGAAAATAGGGCTGGGGATGTGGCTCAGTGGTCAGGTGCCCCTGAGTTCAATTCCTGGTATCCCCGCTCCCAAAATACCATTTAAAAAATAGTTTGACATCCTGCTAAGTGAAATAAGCCAATCACACAAAAAAAGTCAAATACCATGTGATTCCAGTGTGTGAAAAGTAATCAAAGTCATAGAAAAAGTAAAATGGTGGTTTCCAGGGCCTTGGTGTTAGGGAAAATGTTCAGCAGGTGCAGAGTTTCAGGGACACAAGACGAAAAATTCTAGAGATCGGTTTGCCGACAATGTGCACAAAGTTAACTACGCTGTGCTGAAAATGGCGAAGGGGGTAAACATACGTGTTTTTAAACCATGATTCCAAAAAAATTTTTTCTGTATACGTTTACTTTGCTATGTAGACAGCCTTGTGTCCTGCTGCGTTCACTTAATGACCTGAACAAGTCAATCCAAATTCGCCATTCCCCTTATTTTGAATGGAGTACACTACTTCTCGTGTAGAGATACCATAATTCACTTAACATTCCCCTTCCGGACACTTCCGCTGCTACTCGACTGGGTAAGCAAGGATGCAGGGATCATCTCATTTATCAAGGTTTTCTCTGTGTACAATTCCCTGAAGAGGCGGCTCAGGATCAAAGGATGTAAACACACCAGGGCTTTTGATGGACATTGCCAAATTGTTTTTCTGAAAGGTTGTGCTAATTTCCACTCCCACCAGCCATGAATGAGAGGGCCTGTTTCACCCACACCCTTGGCGACGCAGGGCTTTATCATGTTCTCACATCGGGGCTGATTTGATAGGCAAATATTTTCATCTTGTTTGAATTTTCATTCCTTTGATAACTGATGCGAAGGAAGGTCTTTCTATGAGTTGGTGACTTGCTCATTCCTACCTTCAACCCTTCCTTACCTTCCTTGTTGAGTGATAGGAGGCTTCAGAGTTTTGTTGTGGAATCACTCAAGTCTTCTGAGACTAAATTTTTGATAACTCCCAAGGGGCCTGGCAAAATATGGACACCATACCCTTCTTGAGCCATTGGCCTCCTTAGTGTGACCTCTTCCCCTCTCCCTAATTCCTGCACTTTCTTCCGATCCACTTAAGGCTCCACCTTTTCTCCACAGCCCCCTCTGCTAACCTCAGTGTCTTAATCCATTTTCTTGTTGCTAATAGCAGAATCCCACAGACTAGGCAAGTTACTCTACAAATGAGATTTACTTGGGCTCACAGTTCTGGTGCAACTTCAAGGGGCTGCATCTGGCGATGGCCTTCCTGCTGGCAGAGTCCCAAGGTGGCACAGAGCTTCCCATGGTGAGAGACAGGGAGCGTTTGAGAGGGCTAGCCACACTGACTTCGATAGCAGACCACTCTCAAGCTAAGGGCAGGAGTGGGTTATCCACTCATAAGAACAGAGCCCTAATTACCTCTAAAAGATCCTGCCTCTTGATATCCCATAATAAGCATTACATGTCAATGTGAATTTCAGAGAGGACAGACCCGACTCAAACCATCGCACCCAACCTCTGATTTTTCCCTCTCTTTCCATTTCATTTAAACTCAACCAGGCCTTTCGTTACAGGGTTATGTTTTCAGAATCCTGCAGTGTGGCTCTCTAGCGCTGCCCTGCATCTTGCCCCCCACCCCCCACGCCCCAGGAGGATGCATGGGCCTCCTCTGCAGTAACACACTGCTGAGAACACAGAAGTTGTGCAAATAAATACATACTGAATGGATCTGGAAGGGACCCACCAGCTCTGAAACTTCCAGACCTCCTCTGGCCTCTGCCCATGCCCCAGCAGACTTCTGTTTCTAGAAGAGCAAGGTGTTTTGATGACAGGCAGGCCTGGGTTCCAACACTGGCTTCTCTGGACTTAATATGGCTAAATTCCTTGCACTCGCTGGGCCTCTGTTCTCCTGACAGAAAAGAGATGATGGCTTAGCATTACACTTGATGATGTGGAGATTAAGTGAGGTAATTTGAAACAAGAGTTTGGAACACTCCTTGCCACATTAAAAATAAATAAATAAATAAACACTGAAAGAATAGGATCTATTATTATTTCGTCACTACTGATTCTTTCTTCTCCTTCGGTAAACTTGGTTTTCCCGAGATGCTGTCCATGTTGGTTTTCTTTTGCTGCTGTGCTGAACCCCAAAGGTGTGATATCACCTTCAGTGATAGAACCCTGGCCCAGCCTGCCCAAGACCCTGGGCTCCCTCCCCCCCAGCATCTCCACCAACACACACACACACACACACACACACACACACACACAGTTACCTCCACCTATGCTAGAGGTCAGAAGCCTTCACTGGGCCAAAGTTCAGGAATTCTCTCTCAGAAGGCTCTAGGGAGAATCTGGTTTTCTCCCCTCTCCAGCGTCTAGAGGCTTCTGCTATCACTGGCTCATGGCTCCTTCCTCCTCAGAATACCTCATTCCAACCCGGCTGTTGCCCTCCCTTCTCTCTTTGTACTCACCTTCCCCTCTTCCTTCTGTTCCCCTGACATTGGGCCTTTCACCCTTCTAACAGCCCATCTCAAGATCCTTAATTATATCTGCAAAGTTGCTTTCACTACATAAGCACACCTATCCTCAGGTTCTGGGGATTAGGACTAGACGTTTTGCGGGGGGCTATTATTCAGTCTACCACACCATCCCTCTTAGTCCACTTCCTGCTGCTATGACAGGATACCACAGACTGGCAATTTTTAAAACAATACATTTGTATCTTATAGTTCTGGAAGCTGGAAAGTCCAAGATCTAGAGGTTACACCTGGTGAGAGCCTTCTTGCTGGGTAACAGTATGGCAGAAGGATCACTGGAAGAAAGAAAGCAGGAGAGAACATGAGAGACGACCAAAGTCACTTTTATAACAGAACCTTGTGCTAACTGACCCACTCCCATGAGAATGACTGGAAAGCATTTGTGAGGGCCAAGCCCTTGTGACCCAAATGCTGCTAATTAGGCCCCACCTCCCAACGCTTTTGCAACTTTCCAGCACATGAATTTTGGGGACACATTCAAACCACAGCACCATCCATGCACACTGGACGTGGCCTCTTGCACCCCCGTGCACCTGGCTCTCTTGCATCCTCCAGGAAGGAGCAGGAGGGGAAAAGAAATGATTACTGAGTGAGCCCTGGTGGTAAGTGCCCTGATTGTCTTAGCACTCACTTGAGACCCCATGGTGAATGAAGCGAAAGCCAAGTTTAGAGCTGACCAAGGGTGGCTGACTCTGGATCCCATGCTCCCTTCACCCAATGATGGTACCTCTCATTTAGGGTTCTTCTCAGTTAATTTAAATTCAGTCTCACAAGTAGATCTTAAGCAGGTGCCATCCAATAGATTACATGGTTTTCTGAATTTTACATAAATTAGTTGTCTGACCTTAGGCAAATCGTGTGACTTTTTTGACTATAGTTTCTTCCTGTGCAAAGTGAGGAGGAAGTCATAGAAAAAACAAAGGCTATCAGCAAGCAGGAAACCCAAATGGCTAGGAGATGTATGAAGAGATGTTTCACTTCAGGCCTGGGGATACAGCTTAGTGGTAGAGCCCTTGCCTAGTGTGCATAAGGCCCTGGGTTCAGTTTAATCCCCAGAACTGTGAAACAAAGAAAACAAACCCAAACAACAAAAAAATGCTTCATTTCATTAATACTCAGGAAAATGCCAATCAAAGCAATGATGGGACCCTCCACCATTCTCTTTGCCTCATCAAGGAAAGTTCAACCTTTGAGATGATGGAGGCTTCGGGCTTTATCTCTTGGTCTTCCCTGCATGTCCAGAACCCGATGTATGTTCCACAAAAAAAGTTGGCAGCTTCAAATCTGTCACCCCTAGAACTCCAGATGCTCCATTTGGATTGGAAAAAGATTCTTGAGAGTTGATAGCACACATTCATTTGAACCAAAAACCTCAAAACATACATAAGAGAACAGGGGATGAAGTGTGTAGTCAAGAAATGAAGGGTCACCTTTGGCCAGTCCAGCCTGTTTCCAAGGGAAAACTTGTGCTTATGACAGGCCCCTGTACCCAACAGAGCTGCCTTCTCTGTTTTCTCATTTTTTCTTTTTAATTCACTCATACTTCTGTGAGGGCAAGGACCTCATCTGTCCTATTAAACAATATTGTCTGGTACATAATAGGTTTCCATTATATGGTATTGGACAAAATTTAAAAATGCCCCAAACCCTTCTTGGACTTCTGTTTGTGAGGTGATGGATTTAGATTAAAATGACACTTCAGGCTTTATAAGTGGCATAATCCTGAGATTGCTCCTCAAAACTATTGTACCCCATTTTTCTCTCTGCTGCTACCTGACCTGGCTCTCTGCCTGGAGGGCAGTTGCCATTTGCAATTTCTGTGAGATAATATTATGGATATATTTTCTTAAAAATTGAGTTCAAATATCACCCTTTCCAAAAAATCCAAACATTTTTTTCTCTGTTTCCAGAAGATTATTCTGGAACCTTTATTAGGATACTTATTACCTCCTACCCTCTATAGCCATACACACACTATAGCTTAGTGTTTGAGGGTCAGACCCGCAGTAGGAGAAATCCAGTTCAAATCTCAGCCCAGCCATTTACTAGCTGTACAAATTGGGCAAATCAATTTACTGTCTGAGCCTCTGTTTCCTCGTCTGTGAAATGGAGATCATAAAACCTCCCTGATAGTATTTTTGAACAAACTAAATTAAAATTTAAAAAGCAGCTCACAGGGTCCGGCAAAGAGTAAGGGCTAAATCCATGGTCACTCTCCCTCGATATTCTCGGTCCCTTTGTAATAGGAACCAGATCTTATCCATTCCGGTACCTCTTAGATAACTTAAAGAAGGAAAGGAGAATGAAATAACCAATCATTGCCAGGCATCATGCTTTAGTCACAGATTTCCATTAATTCTCACGACAACTTCATGAATCAGGTGTTACTGTCACTCCTGTTTCCAGATGAAGGAACTGAGGCTCATAGAGAGAAGGGACTTACCACGGCCATGCAAATAATGGGCGGGGGCGTGTGCCTGCAGAGGCCACACCAACTCTGACTGATTCAGCTGAAGTTATTTAACACAGCTTAGTAAGTCTCCTAGAGCTACCCTCCATGTCTATGCATGGCCACTTCATTTCTGTTTCCTATATGAGACTGTATGCTGCCTAAGAGCAATAAAGATGGGTAGATGAGTGGGTGGATGGATAGATGACTAGATGAATGGACAAGTGGATGGATGGATGAGTGGATGGATGGATGGAAGAGTGGATGGATGGATGGATGAGTGGATGGATGGATGGATGGATGGATGAGTGGATGGATGGATGGATGAGTGGATGGATGGATGGATGAGTGGATGGATGGATGAGTGGATGGATGGATGGAAGAGTGGATGAATGGATGGATGAGTGGATGGATGGATGGATGGATGAGTGGATGGATGGATGGATGGATGAGTGGATGGATGGATGAGTGGATGGATGGATGGATGAGTAGATGGATGGATGGAAGAGTGGATGGATGGATGAGTGGATGGATGGATGGATGAGTAGATGGATGGAAGAGTGGATGGATGGATGAGTGGATGGATGGATGGAAGAGTAGATGGATGGATGAAGAGTGGGTGGGTGGATGGATGAGTGGATGGATGGATGGATGAGTGGATGGATGGATGGAAGAGTGGATTGATGGATGAGTGGATGGATGGATGGATGAGTAGATGGATGGAAGAGTGGATGGATGGATGAGTGGATGGATGGATGGATGAGTGGATGGATGGATGGAAGAGTGGATGGATGGATGGATGAGTAGATGGATGGAAGAGTGGATGGATGGATGGATGAGTGGATGGATGGATGGAAGAGTGGATGGATGGACGAGTGGATGGATGGATGGAAGAGTAGATGGATGGATGAAGAGTGGGTGGGTGGATGGATGGAAGAGTGGATGGATGGATGAGTGGATGGATGGAAGAGTGGATGGATGGATGAGTGGATGGATGGATGGAAGAGTGGATGGATGATTGGATAGATGGATGTGTGTATGGATCTACAGGCAGAGAATCTAGTGAGTGCATGAACAGAAGCATCCCCAGATGAAATGCCTGTACCCCAAGCATTTCTCTCTAACAGCTCTCTACCTGCTCCCCCAGGGACAGCCTCAGGGCCAGGCTGAGAGTAGGAAAGACTGTGGGAGAGGAGTGGAGGAAGAATGCACTCCATGTGACATTGAGCTCTCCCATGTTGTCATCATGGGTGGATGTGGTCTCCGGAAGCAGCAGCCCTGCTGTCCTCTGGGATGCCATCATGATGAGGCTGACTTCTCTGGTACCCAGTAATCATGGGACCCGAGCCTGATTCATACTTTAGCCTTTCTTCCCCCTTTCCCTCACCAATATCCACTGCTCCACTCTGCTCTGGATCATAAAGGGACAGGCCATGGGTCAGATTTTGCCACTAGAATCACCAAATCCCCATAAGAGGTCAAGCCTCCAAGGCCACTTTTGACCCAGGAAGTAGGTCAGAAGCCACTGCCTCATTATGGAAATGGTAGCAAAGGCCTGAGATGCTTAATCACCATGCAGAGCTGATGGTATCTCACTCTCCAGCAATAGATACCCCGGGAGGAAGGTGTGAGCGGCTCTGGCCCACACGCACTCAGGTGCATAAAGGAGATGATGTGTCCAGAGTTCTGAGCACAGGGCCGGCCTATAGTAAGCACTCAATGAATGGGACATGCAATTATTGGTGTTATCAATGATCATGAAGGTAATTAACTGCTGTTGAGATGGTGCTTCATGCTGGCTGCGGGTGGAAAGGATTTATGACCCGTGGTTCTGGGCCAAGTCCATGTCACACCCCACAGTGGTGAAAATAAAGATAAAAAGGAAAGATAATGTTTGGTGCCAGAGAATCCATAAACGAGAGTTCTGTGCAGCTGTTAAATTGACGTGTGGTACCATTTTCATTGTCAATCTTTTGACTGCCTCGCTGAGCTCTTCAGGTGCCATCGCAGGGGAAGCTGTGAGTTTAAGCAAGTCACCTGTGTCCGGGCCCCAGATTCCCACTCTGTGAAACCAACACGGGCGTCCTCCCTGAGGCCTTGTTGAATGGCTGAAGGGCCGGTGTACTCAAACTTGGCAATGAGTGAGAAACCCCGGGATAAGGACACACAAATCCCTGAGACTTCTGCAAGGCCCTTGGGTGGGTCTAATCCATGCCACACAGCCCTGCTTTGAGCAGATGTGGATTTGTAAGTGAGCTCAGCACCATTTTTGACATTAGCAGTTGCGCAGTAAGTCATAACTATTGCTGTGATTGAAAGCCTCTGAGCCAACCCCAAGCCAGGTTCCTGAAGTCTGTAAGCACACCTGTGCTTTGGCTCACTCCAAACGAAGCCTGAATCCACCTTGGGTTCCAATGCCTGCTGCTGCCACTCCAGTGCCTGCTGCCCTGGAGGGTTTTCAAATGGCCAAATCAGAGCATGAAGCTTAAAACAAACTCCAACCCCCACGTCCCTGATTTGCAGGACTGACCTCTCCCTCTGCTCCAGCCCCAGCAGTCTGCCTGCTGTTCCTAAAGCAGAACATACTTACCACCACCCCAGGGCCTTGGCCCTTAGCATCTCCTCTGCCTGGGTCCAGTCAAAGCTCTTCCAACCTTGTAACTCAGGGCTGAGCTCAAATGACGCCTCTTCAAAGAAAGATTTTAAGGGCCTGCCTTCCAAACGCTGCCCCCAAAACGGCGCATTGCAGTCTTTGCAGCACAATTTGAAATGATCATTTTTCATGGTATATGGCTCAGTAACTCCTATAGGAGGGGGGGGTCCTTGTCCTTGTGTTCACATCTATATTCTCAGTGACTAAAGAAAGTGCCTAGAAAATATTCAATGAATATCTAAATATTTTGCTGAATGAATAAATGAGGTTATTATTACTGTTGTTGTTAACCTATCAAACAGTCTGTTGTTGGCTAAAAGATTAAGGTGAATTTCAAAACAGAGTCACAATTCCTTCTTTTTAGCTTTGTTTCCAAAATCAGGTGCACAGGGTTAGAATTACAGCTCGGTGGTAGAGGACCTGCTTATCATGTGCGAGGTCCTGGGTTCAATCCACAGCAGCACCCTGACCAAGAAAGTGTATATACATGCATGTGCACGCGCACTCATACACACACACACACACACACACAACATGTACAAATATCTAAAGCACACCTGGACAGAACACACACACTACGTACATCCTAATGCATGTGTCAAAACGTTGAAATCTTTGTTTATAATAAAAAACATTTATTTTAAAATCAGAACGTCTATGAAATAATTTCTTTTGAAAATTTATTTTTAACCAATGCACGAAACAGAAGATTGTACACACTAATGTGATGGTTGGATACATAGATCTATTGTGTCCTGTTTAAATCAGGTTAGGCATGTCTGTCTCCCCAAACATTTATCATCTCTTTACAAAGTGAAAACTTTCAAAATCCTTTCTTCAAACTTATGAAATGTAGGGTGCCTTATCATTATCTGGAGTCCTCCTACTGTGAAATTGCTCACCAGAACCTCCTGTTCGCATCTAACTGTGACTGAGTCCCCGTGGATCAATCTTTCCCCATCCCTCCCTGTGAAACTTCTATTTCAAAACAATTAAAGGTTAAAATTAAAATTGTTTGTAAAAATAAAGAAAGAAACCAACCGATACCATTGTATCTAGGACTTGAATTTAAGCCAAAATGCCAGCGCCTTTCATTTCCAAGTTCCGGAGAGCCAAGGGGGTCTTGAGCAACTCCCATGCATCAGCATGCTGGTCAGAGAGACACATGTCTCTGGGGCTCAGCTCCGGGAGGAACAGGGCATGGGAATCTCGAGATAAGGGGCGTTGTGCAATGTGGTGAACAATGTCTCGGGCTTCACCAGTGACACTGACATTCTTCAGTAGCTGCTTGCCACCCCCACCCTCTATAAAAACCAGGGTATAACATCAAATTGCAACTCAGCAAAGATATTTTGGCATGTAGCACAACTCGAGTGCCTTGGGTACATTGCCCAACTCGCAGATGGAATCACGGGCACTTATACAATGCGCGAGGCGTGCCAGGCTCTGTTCTGAGCACTCGGCATACATTAACTGCTTAACCCTCCTATTAACCCTGGGAGATAGGTATGTTAGACAGCTGTCATCATCTACCCCCATTTTATAGATGAGGGAACTAGGAACAGAAAAGTCTGGCAACATGCCTGAAATCACACAGCTAGTCCGTGGTAAAGCCAGGGTTTGAACGTAGGCAAGCTGGCTCTGGGACCCTGTTATCTTTACCACCGAGTATTACAGCCCCAAAGTACTAGGGACCTGGGCAATTATTTGTTTCAACTCACACTGACTTCTCTTCCTATCTACCCAGATATTTGACACTCAGCTGCTTCATTCAGGCCAATCAGGTGTATTCTATATGGGGCTATTTTTATTTACTTATTTTATTTTTTATTTCCCCCCAGTGCTGGGGATTGAACCCAAGGATGTTCTACCACTTAGCTACATCCTTAGGCATTTTTTTTTTTTGAGACAGGGTCTCACTAAGTTGCGAAGGCTGGCCTCAAACTTGTGATCCTCCTGCCTCAGCCTCCAGAGTCTCTGGGATTACAGGCATGTCATAAGGCTCTGCTCTTTAAGCCTGGCTGAAGGCAACTGGCTTGCAGGCTCAGCCCAGTAGGGGATGGCAGAAGCATCTGTAGAGCCTTTGAATCCCGGTGCCCGCTCTTTTGCTGTATAACATATAGCCGAACCCCCCCATCCTCAATTTTCTCATCCAGTGTAGGAGAACTCCCACTAACCTCTTGCCAGACCTGTGGCCATGAGCTCGCCAGAGAGAATTCACCTGTCCTGACACCTAATGCTGAATCTATTGAGAAGGCCTGTGATAAAGATTAGTTCTTCTCCTCAGCAACTTAGCGAGACCCTGTCTCAAAATAAAAAATAAAAAGGGTTGGGGATGTGGGGTGTCATCTGTCATCCCTGGGGTGCTGGTGTGACAGGGTGAGTGCTCAGATCTCGCGTCCCAGGGCAGATTACTGCATCTCTCTAACCCTCAGTTTCCTCATCTGAGCAATGGGTAGTCTGTACCAAGGCCACAGTGTGGGGATGGCCTCAGCACATGGCCTGGCAAACAAGCCAGAGTCCCTTTGGTCCTCAGTGCTGTTCCCTCTGGGGCAGAAATTGAGTCGATTGCCCATCTAAGGAGTCCTGGGCTGGGGTCAGTGGTCTCCGTTCAAGGATTCTTGACTTGCAAACCATCAGATCCATGGCTGGCACACGTCCCTAACCAGAATGACCAGCTACACCCCGGGGAAGCTGGTCAGGGCCCTGACAGACTGGGCGGGTAGAAGAGAAGCTACTTCTTTGAAGCTCAGGATCCTCATGAGCCTGGGTTTGGTGGCACCTTTAGAAAGCTGAGGTCCACCTTTAGGGCCCGGACCCCAGCTCTTAGGTCCCAGCCCGGGGCTTCGAAGAAGCCTTGGTCTTGCCCGTGCCCCAAGAAGACACTTTATGCCTGAATGGAGCTTGCTCCAGGGGATGACTGGTCCTGTCTGCAAGTTACTCACCAAAGGGCAATCACGAACCTAATAGCTGGAGCGACTTCCCGTCGGAGCCAGCCGGGCTACTCCGCTAGTCCCCAGGGGCAGGTGCCTGAGGGCCGGCCGTTACCGCACTGGGTGTCCGCGCCTCGCAGCTCCAGACCCCCCATTCCAGGATGTCCAAGTTACAGCCAGCTTGGACACCGAGCTGAAACATACCCCCGAGTGGGCTTTGGAAACTTCAAGAAGGGGAGGGTCCCCAGAGGGCTTCAAAGTTCTTGTAGACCTCACAACTACCCTGCCAGGCAGGAACCATTGGCTCTGCTAATGCAGATGAGGAAAGGCCTCCGAGAGGCTGAACTTGAGTGGTCCCCGTGCCCCTGACCACCCCCAAACCCTTCTTGCTGTCCGACCATGACACCCCGGTGGTGTTGGAAGCAGGAAGGCTGAGAATACGGAAGCCACCAATTATTCCCAGGGAGAGCATTTCCCCGGTCACACAGCTGTTAAGTGGCAGAATTTGAACCCAAATTTCTCTGACTTCAAAGCAGGGATCTTTTTTTTCCATTTTACTGTTCTCTTTCCTGTCCTGTTGGACCTGGGAGAGTGTGTTTCAGAGTCAGGGTGGTGGCTGCTGTGGTGGAGGGGAGGGAGACACAGGTGTAGGGAAGAGGGGGAAGCAACCAAGGTCAGGGTCCCAGGATGGGGGGTGTGAATAGTTACCATACAGGGATTTCCGCAGGAGTTGGTAATTTGGTGAGTCTTTTAAAAACTCATTAGGAATGAGGTGCATGTGAAAAACCATAATATACATTACAGAAAATTATGTATTTCCACAGCTGAACATCATTAGTACCAAGATGGAGAAGCAGAGCTCTGCTGCCCCGCCCAGTACTGGGGGTGGAACCCAGGGGTGCTGTACCACTGAGCCACATCCCCAGCCCTTAAAAAAAGTTTGATTTTGATACAGGGTCTCACTAAGTAGCCAAGACTGGCCTCAAACTTGCAATCCTCCTGCCTCAGCAGCCACCATGCTCAGGCAGAAGTCAAAATTTTTCCAGAAACTTGGACACGACTCAACCGCTGTCCTGGCCGCTAGCCTGGTGCGTCATTTCTTCCGTTCACCTTCTGTTCTGGCCTTCAGCTAAATGCACTCACGCAGCATGGATTCTGTGCCCAACCCCTTTCATGAAGCTCTAGGTTTGTATATAGCGAGTATATTTTTTAATATTTCATTTTTAAAGTTTTCAAATATGCAGTAAAGTTGGAAGTGTTTTATTCAGTGTGTCCTCCAACTTCCCATCTAAACCCTACCATCAACATCTAACTGCTCCCCTTGGTACACAGTCACCCTTTATCCATTTAATGCATCTACTTTTTTATGCATTTCAAGGTAAATTTCAGACACCAATGTACTCCCCTTAAGCCTTTCGTGTGCATATCGTTAACTGGAATTCTGCATCTGCTCACAATTTTGTCCTTAGGAAATTTGCAGATCTTAAATTCATATTTATTGAATTTTGATAAATGTATTCACCTGCGTGACCTCAAATCCTATCAAGATAGGGAACGTTTCCATCACCCCAGAAAGTTGGTACTCTCCTCGACTCCCCGGAACACACTGTTCTGATATTTTTCCATGATAGATGAGTTTCATTTGTCGTGAAAGTTGATATAAATGGAATCAAACTGCTTATTTGTGTGAGGCTCCTTGTACTCCACATTCTGTTTTTGAGATTGGTCCCTGTTGTTATGCAGATGAGTGATCCATTCCTCCTTAGGCTATTAGATCTCTCTAATTTATGTAGAATTCTCTTTGCAGGAAAATACAGAAGTTTGCTTAACCTTTCTCTTGTTAAGGACCTCAGCCATTTCCAGTCTGGAGCAACTATGAAAAGAGGCTTTCAGTCCCTCTGATAGAAGACTTTCTATGAGCATATGCCTTGATTTCTCTTGAGTAAATTCTGAAGAGTGTAATGATTGAGTCACAGAATAAGTGTACGTTTCATTTTATAAAATACGGACAAATCTTTTCCCAGAGTGGTCATATCATTTTATTACACCACCATCCATGTATCACTTTACCACCAACAGTGAATGAGGGTTCTGGTTGCTCCACGTCCTTGTCCACACTTGATGATGTCAGTCTTTTGAATGTTTCTGGAAGGTTTTAGCAGCATCTCATTATGGTTTGAATTCACATTTCCCTGAAAAGGACCCTATCTCTCCAGATGTGTACGAGTCCTTACCAAGGCTCACAGCACGGAAGCAGAGGACATTCTCTATGAGGTAGAGCACAGTTATTCTGCTTGACTGTATGTGGAAGCCCTGAATCTGCTCTTCCTGCCTGCTGGGAACAATGAACAGGAGACTGTCCTCAAAGATCCATCTTTAATCTAAAGAAAAATAGAATTTATAATGGTTGAGAGTAGCTTCTGCAGTCAGAGTGCCTGAGTTCTGATCCTGGTCTCATCCCTTGCTAGTTGAGTGACAAAGAACGAATTACTTAGCATTTCTAAGTCTCTTTTCCTCAATTCTACTCTTGTTGTGAAGATTAAATGAGATGATACACGGACATTCTTAGCCTAGTGCCGGGCACAAAGCAAATACTAGAAACACTGACAGTTTTGTTATTGTGGCCAATTAGAAGAGTTACAAATAAAGGTTATACGTAAAAGTTATATGTAGGTTATATATGATTATTGTTGAAAATTTTGAGAAAATAAATAATAGTAGAAAGAAGCTTAAAGTTACCATAACCCTGCCACTTAGATATTTATAATGCTTGGCACATTTTTTCTAGTATTTCTCATATAAGATTTTTAAAAAAAAAGTGGCATCACTGTAGGTGGACAGTTGCATATCTTCTTTCCTAATTTTAGCTCTATGTCATTAACATATTCCCATTGTCATTGCGTGTTGTTTGAAACAGAAGCGGGGTCTCACTGAGTTGCCCAGGCTAGACTTGAACTTGTGATACTCCTGCCTCATTCTCCTGAGTAACTGGGATTAAAGGTATGTGCCACCTCACCTGCCTTGAAACTCTACTCTTACAGGCTACATAATATTCCAGTGATCAAAGTCCCACATTTAGAATGTGTCATACACATATGAGGTGATAAAGAGACAGAAACTACCTTAGATCCCCTTCCCCTTGACCCCACGTGATTACTCCCTGAGGATATTTTAAGGCCTCTGGTAAGTACTAGTAACAGAAGCACCATGTTTAGAATGGATCTTTTCGCTGGGAGAGGCGGCAGGACTGTAATTCTAGCTAGTTGGGAGGCTGAGGCAGGAGTTGAAGGACAACCTCAGCAATTTAGCCAGCCCTATCTCAAAAAATAAAAAGGGCTGGGGACTTAGCTCAGTGGTAGAGCACCCCTGGGTCCAATCCCTGGTACCAAAACAAAACAGATAAAGAATATCTTTTCCCATTTCCCTGAAAACAATGTATGTTACGGAAAACAAAACAAGACAAAATGAGATAATAAAGAAGTGTGAAGTGAAAGAATAGGAAGTGAAAGCCCCTCCTTCCCCTCTAGTCCCATCCGTTAAGGACAATCACTTTCAGGCCTGTTTTCCATACCTACCCCGTAATAGATATGAGTAGACTCACCCCAGGATAGGAGGGGCTCTGGGGTTTGCCCACGCCCCATTCTAGTCCTGACTCGGCAAGTCCTAGCTGTGTGACTTCGGGCAAGTTAATTAGCCTCACTGTGTCCTGTTTTCAAAGGTCTCAGGCAGTGGTTTCTGGAGGGATTTTTCTAATGTCTTCGGGGCCCTCCACCTGCTCAACCCTGAATGAATCAGGACAGCCTGTTCCTGAAGCTGGGTTGGGGATGCCTCTGCCCTTTGAACCAGAAGTCCCGCTTTGCTGCTCCCCTGGAGGTCCCCGGTCCAGGGGCAAGGTTGGGGTCCCCGAGGCCTGTGACAGTAGACACTGACTCACCTGGGCAAATGGAAATGAGTGGCTCATGTCAAGTTACCCAGTGCGCATCCAGGTAGGTGCGGTTACCTGGAGACAGGTGGGTACCTGGGCCTCCCTTGCCACCTGGAGGCTCCAGTCATCATCATCGGGTCCCTGTCAGGGAGTGTGGGAGGTGACAACTGGGGCTTCCTCAAAGCAGATGCCACCTTCTGCAGCCCGGAAAGTCCAGCTGAGGTTGTTCACCTTGGGATAGGAGACAGCTCTCTGGCTGGTCACAGTCAGTGGCCCGACACTGTCTTCTTCTGTTACTGGGAGTCTGATCACCTGAGAGTTTTCTTTGCCTGTTAGAGTCGACCTTATTCAGCCGCCCAGGGAAAATCACCTGTGATGACTCAGTGAAGACCCCCCCCCCGCCCCTCGTATCTGGAAACACTGCTGATCTGCTTCCCCCAGGAGGAGGGGACTGGCCACATGTCTGCTTTATTTATTTACACATTTGCACCCATCTGGCCAGCCCTGCACTGTGATTCATTTCAGGAGGGTATTCACTTCAGGTATCAGATGGGACAGTGTCCAAGGAGGAGCCAGAGAAAGGGGGTCTGAATCCCGGAACTACCTTCCCAGGAACCTCGGAAGTAGGATTCCTCCGTTTCCCGTCCCCTCTCCCTCTCTGTCTCTCCATGATGGGTGTCCTCTCCAGCAGCCCCCTTAGCCCTGAAACTCTGAACATTTCCACAGGCAAACGAGCCTGGTGTTTTGGAGGGGAGGGTGACTCAGGTTGAGTCCTCGGGAACCCCCGGGGCTGATGCACACGGTGGAATCCTGGGCAGGTTACCTAACCTCTTGCAGCCCCGGTTTCCTCATCAGCAGAATAAAAAGTCTCCTATCGGGGTGATGCAGGGTTTCAGTGAAATCACATGGAGCCTCACTCTTGCCTCTGGGCCTCCCTACGTGCTGTTCCCCCTCGGAGTTACCACCCACCCCAGCCCCAGCGCCTCGGTTTGGGTCATGCCAACAATCCTTCCTGAGGACATTTCTTCAGAGGACACCCCGGCTCAGTGCAGGGCCCAGTTAAAAGCGCCCACATCCTTTGTACTTTTCCTCCTGGGCTCATCTCAGCTGTAATTTCAGGAGCTCTTTGTTCCATGTCCATTTCCTCAGGCCAGACTGGGCGCTCCAAGGAGGGGCTGGCTCTGTGGCCGGCTCCTCAGCTCCATTCCCCGCCGCGCAGGCCGCACACTGAGTGGGCACTCGGGCAACATCAGCGCCCCTTGCAGGACCCTGGATGGCCTGTGGTTACGACACCTCCTGTGTTTCGGTGAGGCCCATGGGCTTGGCATCTTGCCAGGTTAGCGTTGGGCCAAGGCCAGGAGGGGGTACAGAAACCTTGGGGTTCAGGCTGAGGTGCCTCGTAGCTCTGGGCTTCTAAGCTCCCCTAGAACGAGTTGGGGTTCAGTCAGTTCCCTGATTGTGTGGTCAGATTAGGAGCGGGCAGGCCCAGGCAGGCCCATTCTGAAGCCCAGGCCGCTGGGGCAGGCCAACCCTGGGCCTCACCCACGCTGCCTCGGCCCCAGCACTCCCGCAGGCTGCTACATGCCTGGCCAGGCGCGGCCACACCTCGGCCTTCATCTTGAGAGAGGGGGTGGCGGTGGAGAGCGCGGACCTCTGTGCTGAAGGGAAAACCCACAGGCACCTGGCGACACACGCACCTACACGCACACGCAGGTGTCATGTGAGGAGACTTCGGGGCAAGGCCTGGGCCTCTGCTGTGGGCGTCCATAGGCCCAGATAGTTCTCTTCTGGGCTTGTGACCGGGGGAGGGTGGGAATCCCAAGAGGCACAGCCCTGCGCCCAAGGGCCTGTTGTCTGTGTGCCCTGGGGCGTCACACTGAGGATACGAGTAATGCCCACCACTGTGCTCCGTGAGAGCAGCTTCTCTTAGAAGAACCCAGAACACTGGGCTGAGTGCTCTGGGCGTGGCCAGCTTGGCCTGAGGGCCTACTATGTCCCAGGCCCTGGATAAGACTCTCAGGATTTGGCAGTGAACAAAAGGACCTGAAGTTCTGTCCTTGTTCAGCTTCTGCCGGGGGAAGACAGGTGATAAATACAAAGAGGTGACCAAGAGCAGGCTGGAAGGTCCCGGGGGCTGGGGAAGGAGAGAAAGCAGGAAGGGAGCAAGAGACTGGGCCCAGGTGGGAGACCCTGCAGTTTTAAAGAGGCAGGTCAGAAAGGGACCTCTGAGAAAGTGACTCTGCATGGTCTCATATAAACTTAAGTCCTTGAAATCATTACTACTATTGTCCCCAGAGGGAACTAAGGCCCAGAGGGGGAACAGATGCTTGGGGTTTCTCAGCTGGAGCTGGAGTCCAGGCCTCTCGTGTCAAAGCCTTAACTGGCCATGAGATTCTGCCCTCCTGGCTCCGCAGCCTGCCCCTGCTGGACACAGCCCTCCGGGCATGCACCCTCCAAGACTGGGAGCTGTGCTGAAAATCCCATGAGTGGGCTGCTGACGAGCCCGAAGAGGAGGGCCTGGCGTTCCGGCTGGACGCCTGTCTCCAACTCAGACCTGTTGGGGCTGGATGGTCCGCCCCGGGAACAGTCCTATTGTGCTTTCTCAAAGGGCCCCACAAGAGAGTTGAACGCCCTCCCGTCAGTGCTAATTTGGGGCTGACTTTCCTATTCAGCCAGTGACAAAGCTGGGTGTTTGCACAGGGCCACACGCACTGCCAGGAGCGGGCTCGGTGCCCGCCGCCTGCCCTGCCCTCACAGGCACCTGCTTCTCAGACACGTAACCAGAGCTCCACCAGGATTCTGCTCTCTGGCCCTCACTCTAGCCCCGGATCTGAACAAGACTTGGCCCCGGCTTCTCCCAGTGAAAGCCCTCGGGAAGGAACACAAGTCCCATCTACAAAAGGGCCCCTTGGACCTTGATTCCCTTCTGAATCTCCATTGTCATGAACAAGAAATGTTTGTAGGGGGGGCTGGGGTTGTGGCTCAGCGGTAGAGGGCTCACCTTGCATGTGCCAGGGCCTGGGTTAGATCCTCAGCACCACATAAAAATAAATAAATAAATAAAATAAAGTTATATATATATATATATATATATATATATATATATATAAAAAGAATTGTTTGTAGGGTCCCGGGCTGTAGCTCAGAGGCAGAGCACTCTCGCCTAGCTTGTCTGAGGCCCTGGGTTCCATCCCCAGCACAACATCAATGAAAGAAATGTTTGTGATGGTGAAGAAACAGAAAGAATCCAAATGCCCATCAAAGGGGGAAGTGGAGTCAGGCCCAGTGGCACACGCCTGTAATTCCAGCAGCTCAGGAGGCTGAGGCAGGAGGATCACAAGTTTGAGGCCAGCCTGGGCAATTTAGTGAGATGAAAAAATAAAAAAGGGCTGGGGATAGAGCTCACTGCTAGAGCACTCCTGGCTTCAATCCCAGTAATGAAACAAAAACAAAGATGAAGGGAAGTGGCTAGACATATTAGAGAACACACACTCACCGCATAGAGAAGAGGTTTGAAAAGAGGGAGGCAGGTTTGTGGGCCCAGCAACATGAAAGCACCATACAACCCACAGGTAGGTGCAAAAAAAAATTTGCAAAATAATTCACATAGTAGGATCCCATATAGGTTAATTTAGAAACAACCCTAAACTGGACCATATATCCTTTGATATGACTGTAAATGTGTATGTAAGAGTCTGAATAAGAAGATTTAAAAATCATTGTACTATAAATAAATCTTGTAAATACTTTTATAAAACAGTCTGCATGAAACCATCAAAGTATAAATGGGGGAAGAGAGGTAGGCTGGAGGTGGGGGTAGAAGATAAAAGGAGACTTTCAACCTTTTATTTTATTCTGAATTGGTTAAAAGATTTCAAATAACAAGAACATAAACATGCATGTGTGTGTGCATGCACAGGTGTGTATATGACAGAAAGAAGTACTTTGTGTGTGTGTGTATGTGGTGCTGGGGATGGAACTCAGGACCTCCCAAATGCTACTACTGAGTCACACCCTCAACCCCAAAAGAACTTTTTGTTTCTGATATCAAGGATTAAACTCAGAGGCACTCAACCCCTGAGCCACATCCCCAGCCCTATTTTGTATTTTATTTAGAGTCAGGGTCTCACTGAGTTGCTGAATGCCTCACTTTTTGCTGAGGCTGGCTTTAAACTCACGTTCCTCCTGCCTCAGCCTCCAGAGCCCCTGGGATTACAAGCGTGCACCACTGTGCCTAGCAGAACTTTTAATAAAGAATTTCCATTTAGTGGAAATATAGTAAATTCTAGTTATTTGCACCAGTTCCCCTGTAAGTTGCTGCAAATACTGAATCAGCAAATACTGAACCATTGCTCCTTGGAGAAACCCATGGTCAAGTTCCTGTGTGCTACTGACCACAACATTTTCATCAACCGAGAAATTTATAACTTTTTTTTTTTTTGGTACTGAAGATTGAACCCAGGGGCATTTTGCCACCGACCTACAGACCTTGTTATTTTTTACTGTGGGACAGGGCCTCAGTAAGTTGCTGAGGCTGGCCTCAAACTTGTGATCCTCCTGCCTCAGCCCCCCAAGTTGCTGAGATTACAGGCGTGCACCCCCACACATGGATCAATATGTAACTTTGTATTATGTGATTCTCCTATTAAATAAAGACATCTTATTTAATACCACTTGTCTTCAACAAGAAGGCAGAGTGTCACTCTGTTTGACCTCATCTGGGACTGTACACACTGAGGAACTCAGTGATCCTGAGTTTGGGTCACTCTGTCTGTATGTGAATGACGGTAAAAGCACCATAATTATTGATTGGGGGAGGGGAGTGTCATAAAAATATTTTATCAAGTAGGCAGATTTTAAAACATGGAATCTCCATATAATGAGGATCAACGGCGCAGACTCAGCCTTCCTCCCCCTTTGAAGGTTCCGTTTGGCTTTCTGCAAGCGCACTGGTACCTGCACCAGGCCACAAGGCTGCTCCTGGGTGTCAGCATCTGAGCTGGGTTTCCTTCCCTTCACAGATGGCCCTGAGAATTACATGAGGGGTCAAGGATGTCTATAAAACGCCAAGCTCAATGCCTGACATGCAGTAGGGTGCTCAGAACCAGCCATCGTTACCATCATGGGGACCCTGTGACTACGTGGGCGTACCCTGGGGTAGCCAGGGGTTCCACCTTGGTTTGGGGAAGGGCTTTCTGCACCAGAACTCCATGCTGGCCTCACGTTCAGATACTCTGTTCCCATCCGTCCCCTCTGGCTATTGAGACAATTATCTGAGTGTGGAAGATGGTTGTCAATAAAATGATGTCTTGCCCTGCACGGGGGCACATGCCTGTAATCCCAGCTACTTGGAGACTGAGGCAGGAGGATCACAAGTTCGAGGCCACCCTGGGCAACTTAGTGAGATTGTCTCAACATAAAATAAAAAAAGGCTGGGGCCCTGGCTCAGGGGCCTCGCATGCCCGTGGCCCTGGGTTCGATACCCAGCACAAAAATAAAAAAGACTTCACGACGCCAGGCCATGACGGGACATTCCTCCTTTGAAATGACAGCTTTCTCCTCCCTCTCTGCTCTTCTGCATGGCCCTGGGTCTCCACTCTTTCCTCAGGATTCCCAGGAGCCTGCTCCACACCCTCCCGTGGGTCATGGGTAACAGTCAGAAGCCCTGGGCTCAGGGCAGGGCTGCCACTTCCACGCAGGGCTTTGCCGTGGTCAGCGCAGGGCCTGGCCTGGACCAGGGACCTGTGAGTGGTGTGAGCTGAAATCAAGGATGGGCACCCAGGGGGAGCTGAGGTCTGACCTCAGAAGAACAGGGTCGGGGTGGGGTGGGCCATGGCCTGGAGGAGGAGGAAAGTCTCCGGTGAGTAGCCGTCGAGTGAGATGGAACCCCCTTGAAGCTCCTTCTTCCCTAACGGCCAGAAGAAAGCGGAGTGGCTGGGGGCATTGGTTGATATGCGGTCAGCTCCAGCGCGTTAGGTGTCCTACTAGGTGACTGGCTCTGTCCTGTGCCTCGTGAGCCTAGTAGCTAATTTAACCCTAGCGTCAGTCCCAGGAGGTGAGTGGTACTGTCCCTAGTTTACAGACAAGGAAACCGAAACGTGCAGAAGCACAGTGGTGGGCCGAGTCCCCAGAGCTGGTTGGACCCGTGCAGCTGGCTCCAGAGCAGGCCCCCGTGGCCAGGACCACCATGGCTTGTCCCTTCGAGGGTTCAGGAGGCTGACCCCCTCACGGTGAGGTGGGAACACGGGGCTGGCCCATCCTGCTCCCCAATCCTTGAGTTCCCACTCCTTCGCTCGTCTTTCCTGTCTTCTGTGGTCGGCTTGTGACAGACCTTTCCCCTGGTCTCCTTCCACTTCCCTCCCTGCACCCACCCTGCACCCAGCCCAGTTCCTCCGGGTCCCCCGCCACACCCTGGGCTTTCCTGTCCCCAGGCCTTCCCCGCAGCCCAGTCTCCCCAGGCCCTGCCGGGGCAATTTCCCACCTCTCCAAGTCCAACTTCGACGACAGCCTCACCCGCAAAGGCCCCCGGCTGTCCCTGTCGGGTGCCTCCTGCACCTCCGGGCTTCAGTGACCAAGTCTTGCTCGTCCACCCCCCACCCTCACCCCCCACGACCCAGCGGCTGGGCTGCCTCCTCGGGCCCTCCCACCAGATACTGAAACGCAGGAGAACAGGGAGCTCCTCAGCTTGGGCTCTTGTCCCCGTGGCCCACCACAAATGTTCTCTAAGTGACCTGGCAACCAGTCACCTCCAAGACCCAGAGTGAATTCCCGAGAGTAGAACGTGGGATGCCCCAGGGCTCTGGCTCAGGAGCCAGGGGTTCAAGCCTCTGCCCCACTGCTCACTGGCTGGGCAGGGACCTCACCTCTGGGGACTTCATTTCCTCATCCATAAATTGAGGACAAGAGACTGTGGTTGTCCCTGGGCATCTGCCTCTGTCTCCCCGCCCACGTCATTTATGTCCACCTGAGAGAAGACCCCCCGCCGTCAGAACGCAGGCCAGTGTGCTAGGACAGTCTGAGTGTGGCTGTGACATAGACTGGTTTAGGTCACCTCTGGGCCTCTGTTTGCTCATCTGTCAAGTGGGGACAATAACAGTGGCTCGAGGAGAGAGAAGCAGACGGCCCCACTTGGAGATGAAGCTGCTTCACTTTCTAGCCCTGTGGCCTTGAGCAGGCTACTGGATGTCTTTGAGCCTCAGTTTCCCTGTCTGTAAAAACGGGGTGATAATGGACTCACTTCCCTTGCTGGATGAGTTAATACACAGGAAGTGCTCAGAGCAGAGTCTGGCCCATGGAAACGTGCCAGCCACGTGAAACGTGCCAGCCCAGAGTATGGCATGTGGCAAGAGCTCCATGGGAGGATCTGCTATTTCATATGAACTTGGCTCAAATTCAGCATATTACATATGAGCTCGGGGGGCACCCACTGAAGCTTGGGCCGAAACGCTAAGGTGCCCATCTCTGAGAGGGCTCCCCTTCTCCCTTTGGGTGGGTGATCCTTGGTGTAACTTTGGGTGCACACTGCTGACTGACAAGTGTCCCTCCCCCCCAGCCCCGCACCCTGTGCCAGCCCGTCCACACAGTGATGAGACCTGATCCCGGAGCCTGGGGAGATGCTCTCAGTGTCCCAGGACCAGGGGCCCCGGCGGGGGGTACAATTATGGGTTTCACCAAAATTGTGGAAATAATGAGCCCACTTTGTGCAGTTCCTAAAGGCCCTGCTGGGCTCCTCCTGAGCCCCTCCTGCCCAGTGCCCCAGAAGCCACCACCCCCAGCCCACATCAGCCTGCAGTGACAGATGACTTCCTGTGTGGGCTGAGCCCCTGATGTGAAGTGTCCTTCTGAATCCTCACAAATGGTGTTATTCCCCCATTTTACAGCAGAAAAAAACAGGCACTCTGGGAGGTGAAGTGACTCACCCTAAAATAGGTGGCCCCGACAGCCCCAGGGTCTTTCCGGCTCTGAGCCCCGGATGTGCACCTCGGCCCCAGTTTGCATCCCAACAGCATCACGATCAGGTTGGAAGCGGCCAGGAAGGACCCAGGCTTGGAATCCAGCAGCCCTGCGCCCGCTCTTGGCTCTGACACTGTGTGATCCTGGTGGTCACGTCACCTCGCTGAGCCTGGGTTTATTCCTGGATTTATTGTGAGAACTAGAAAAGGAAATATGTCTACAAGTGCCTGGGGCCCCCGAGGGTGCAGGGAGGGTCAGGTGCCACCTTCTGCCCTGGCTGCTGCTGCTGGCCTTCACTGATGAGGAGTCATGAGGACACAGACCTCGGGTATCAAGGGCCTGTTGGTCTTGGACGTACCACAGGCCACATCTGAGCATACATTTCCCGTTTGCATCCAGATCCTGGGTCACAGAATCCTGCCTGAGTCAGGGGTTCCCATTTTGCCTACACGAAGCCCTCAATTGAAAGACCATCCAGGGTGAGCGACAGAATGAATCCTTGATGGAAAGCAATTCCACCAAAGCCCTCGCCTGCCCGTGAGTCAGCTGCTCGGCTCCTGTTCCCTGCCCTTGGATCCTTCCTGTTTCACAATGTGTTTTCTGGAGGGGGTGGGGTGAGCCTTAGGAGAGGGAAAGGGAGTCATGGTGTGTAGTGATCCGGGAGCGCAATCCCAAGACAAAGCTGGGTTCCCGCGTTCCCCCCGTGACCCACTTCCCTCTGTGGCCCAGAGCAAGTATCACTCTGATTTGTGGGTGACGGTGCGATGGTCACCTCCCTCACACTTACCTCTCCCAGTAAGACAGGGAGGGACCATCTGCCTGGCATTGGGCAACCGCGGGGAGCAGGAGGCTCCCTTAACCCCACAAGTGAACCCGGGGCTCCTGCTGCCCGGCCCCACCCCCAGCTACGGGTGATTTATAAGCTTCTTCACTTTGGCTGTTGTTGTGTGCCTCTTAATCGTGGGCAGGCTCGGAACACTCAGGATTTCCTTAATTAGCGCTTCCTCCTTCCTGAGCTTTCTTTCTGAGGACGTTTATAGGCTGTTTATTGCCTTGCAAAGTCTGACGTTTGGCCAGGCAAGGGGGTTCCTTCACTGGAAAGGGACAGGGACAGGGTGAGGACCAGAAATGTCCAGCTCATTCATTCCACTTAGGTCAAGGTGGGCCTTGAGTTCGAAGCTTCCTATCCCTCGAGGGCAAACACAACACACAGCTCGCCTGCAGGAGGAGATCTCCTGTCTACATTGCTTTTAATATTGGTCTCCCCCAGGATGTGGTGGCATACATTTGTAATCCCAGATTTGGGAGGCTGAGGCAGGAGGATCAGAAATTTGAGGCCAGACTCAGCAATTTAGTGAGGCCCTAAAGCAATTTAGCCTGACCCTGTCTCCAAAAAAAAAAAAAAAAAAAATCAAAAGGGCTGGGGATGTGGCTCAGTGGCAGAGTGACCTTGGATTCAATTCCCCTGGACTGAAAAAAACAAATAAACAAACAAACAAACAAACAAACAAAAAAGGAAAGAAAGTAAGTTCTCCCAAGACAGTAAAGTCTCAGAGCTGGGGAAGGAACCCAGGGCCTCTCCCACGGAGCCACAACCCCAGGCCCAGAGTAGGGTCCTGCTGCTCCGGGAGCCCGCCGCTCTCTGAGGAAGTTGCTTTCGCAGAGACTTTTCCTCCGCCTCAGGCTGGGGTAGGCGAGAAGGGCTGGAGGGAGGGATGTGGGCCTCCTCAACAGAAGTCCTTTATTTTCATCGGGTGACAGGCCCTGAGACCTGGGTGCTGACTCAGCCATCCGGTCCGCCTCTCTTTCATCTCAGGGCTGGAGTGCTTCACAGCCTGTTCACGGGGAGACGAGTTATCTCCCTGTGCTGAGTCAAGTTCATCTCCCAGGAGGCTGGGGTGGATCCTTTCTGGCTGTATTAACAGCTTACCCGGTTTACCTAAGAACTAGTGATATAATCAGCAACGAAAGAACAGTAACAGATTTTGGGGGGGGGGTACAGGGATTGAACCCAGGGGCACTCGGCCACTGAGCCACATCCCCAGCCCTATTTTGTATTTTATTTAGAGACAGCGTCTCACTGGGTTGCTTAGGGCCTCGCTTTTGCTGAGGCTGGCTTTGAACTCTCAATCCTCCTGCCTCAGCCTCCCTGGGCCGCTGGGATTACAGGTGTGCACCACTATGCCCGGCTAACAGTTTTTTTAAGAAAACAAGTCAATAAAACACAGTATCTTGTCTGTGATTCCATTTTTGTGGAGAAAAATAAAATCTACTTATGAACAACAAAAAAAATAGTTTGAAAGATTTTTAAATGCTACCATGGAATTTTAAAGATATGTCTTTTAAAAGTTTTAGTCATGTACTGTCTTTGGTCCTTTTGGAAAAAAAAAAAAAAAATCTCCAGAAAATCCATATTACATTTTGGAAAAGCAAAAATCAACCAACAACAGTAGACCCCAGGGTAGACCTGGCAAATGAGCCCTGGCTTGGTGGTTCAGACCCCAAATGTAGACGTCAGGGGTTCATTTCTGCTTCTATGCCTCATACCTGTCTTTTCAGTTTGGACCCCTGCTCTGGAGCCCAGGGAGTTGAAGCTGAAGAGGAATCACCACCCGCTGTTGGCGGTGGGCTCCTGGACTCCACGGCTCCGTTCTTCTGGGCCTGGCTCTTTCTTGTCACGAGAGCTGTCACAGAGGCACGCAGGGGAAGGAGTGGCTGTCTTTCTGCACTCATAAAATATTTGGTTTCCCCTTTCCTCCACTTTATCCTGAAAAGCTGAGGATTAGAGTCGCTGTGCAGTTCTGAGGGGGTTGTTACAAAAATGTGCCCCTTGTTAATACTGGGTTGAGGCCACCAGGCCTGAGTGTGAAAGCGGCCCCCTCCCACCTCAGGACCTGGTAGGAGCTGCCAGGTCTCCCTGATCTCAAGCCCCCCGGCTCCCTCCCCACCTGAGGCCACACCTGGGAAGTCTTGACACTTGCTCACTGCAGGAGGGGAGGGGGCTGTAGAGAGAGCTCGGGGGTCAGGAGGGTGGCGGCCTGTTTGGGAGAGAGACCCCTTGGCCCATGGAGCCTGGACACTGATTGGAAATCCAGACCCCAGGTTCCTGGGCCTGCCTCTGACCTGCTATGGTCTGTGGAGGCCCGGGTCAGCCACCTGTGCTCCCTGGGCCTGCTGTTCTGCTGCCGTGGGGCACAGAGGCCACCAGCTTCAGAGAGAGGTGATGGTCCAGAAAGTGATGTCCAGCCAGGAAGGCTCGGGTAGCGGATGGCTGAGGGGACCTGCCTTGCTCTGCTGACAGAGGAGGGACTTAGGAGAGGTCCAGGTTTCCTGGTGAAAGTGGTCAGCCCTGGCTCTCTGCCACAGACGCAGGAGGAGGGCAGCTGAGCCACGCAGGCTGTGCTCTGGGCCGGGGGCAAGGCACCCAGCCCCCCAGCCCCAGAGCGGGAGCTGGATCACCCAGGAAGGGTTGTCTGTGGAGCAGGCCAGCTGTGGAGAGAGCGCCATCGGGGTTCAGAGGAGCAGCAGGCCCCGTGGCCCCCACTGGAGGAGCGGTCTTATGAGGCAGGGGTTCCAAGTGCGGACCTGGGTTCACCTCCCAGCTCCACCCCAAAGAGCTGTGAGGTTTTGGGCAAAGGGGGACAGGAGGCCCACGACCCAGGGTGGTGAGGGATCAGGTGAGGAGCTGTGGAGCAGGCAGGGCCTGGGAAGCAGTGGGCAGTCAAGATGGACAGCTTGAAACCATGACTGGGCATCCCGGGGACTCTGGGGCAAGGGAGCTGTTCTGCATCTCCACTGGGGGTCAGGCCCACAGAGCTGTGCACCCAGAGTGACCTGTGCTCCATGCACACTTAAATAAAGGTCATGATCCTACCAGCTCGGGAGGTGAGGCAGGAGGAGCACAAGTTCAAAGCCAGCCTCAGCAACAGAGAGGTGCTAAGCAACTCAGTGAGGCCCTGTCTCTAAATAAAATACAAAATAGAGCCAGGATGTGGCTCAGTGGTCCAGTGCCCCTGAGTTCAATCTCTGGCATCACCCCCCAAAAAGTTAAAAAAATAAAATAAAAATAAAGGTCGTCTCAGAGATTCCTTCTGCTTTTGACATTTTACGGCTTTCCTTGTCTATAAGGGAAATTGTTGTTGGGAATTGGAATGACCCTGCATCATGCTGGGATGGCCTGTGTGACGTAGTTCAGGCTCCCGGTACCAACCTTCTCCAGGGACTTCAGATGTACCCAGGAGGTCGCCAAGGAGGCTCTTCTGATTGCAAAGCTCAGAGCTCTGGGTCAACAGCAGCCACTGGCCACAGGGCGCAGTTAAGACTTGCAACCAAAAACTGCATTTGGAACTTTATTTAATTTTAATGGATTTACATTTAAATTTAGAAACCAAATCGATGTGAAATATTTTCCTATTAAATACCACTATGTGGTTGTAGACTCCAGTACTGTAAAATTTTAACATTTTAAAATGCACAGCCCAACCGTTTTGGTATATTCCCAGGTTATGAAAACATCACTAGTATCTAATTCAAAACATTTTATCAACCCGAAAAGAAATCTCATAGCTGCTAACAGTTATTCCCTCCTACCCCCAAGCTCCTGGCAACCACTGGTCCCGTTTCTGTGTCTATGGGTTTGTCTCTTCTGCACATTTCATAAAAATGGAACCATCCAATATGTGGATTGTGTCTGATTTCTTTCACTTAACATTTGTTTTCAAAGTTCCTTCCTGTTGCACTTCACTCTTGTTTATGGCTGCATAATATTTCATGATGTGGGTGTATCACCTTTTGTTTACCTATTAATCAGTTGAAGGACACTAGGGTTATTTCCCTGTTTGGTGTGTTGCAAGTGAAAAATATACAGCCCATTTCAAATACTTGCACAAAAATATTGTAAAATACCTTGTTAATTATGTATGTTCATTACACATTGAAATGATACCTTTTAATATTGGGTTAACTAAAGTCCATCATTGTAAAAAAAAAACTATAAAAGCCAAGCAGAGGAGGTGTGGCTGCCGAGGAGGAGGACAGGGACCCTTCCTCCTGAGCCTCTTTGTTTGGCTCGCCCCACCCAGTGGTGGACCTGAAGCCAGGACAGGGCGAGGCCTGGGAGGAGCAGTCACCCTGCCTTGGCACCCGGGGGAGCCCAGTCAGCACAAGTCCAGGCAGGAGCCGGCAGAGGACTGGGAGGGGACCAGGCCTGGAATTATTGGACAAAAGGAGTAACTGGAGCGGCCACTGGCAACAGTGCCTTCTCCTGGCCCTGACCAGCCCTGTGTGGACTGCAGAGCTTCAGGCTGTCACTGTCAAGTGCCCGAGGCTCCCGGCTGCTCTTCTAGCTGAGGAGCGGGGCCGTTTGCTGCCTCTGGGCACAGGGCTGCCAGGAGGAGCAGGCCGCTGTGTCTTGCCCTGTGCCCCTGGGCGAGTTCCACCGCTCTCTGGGGCTTGATTTCCTCTCTGGTTAGGGAACTGGATTAGATAATCTGTTGTCCAGCTTCAACATTGTGGGATTCTGGAAATGATCCTGAGTCACACAGACGTGGGATCAAACCCTGATCTTGCCAGCTGTGGGACTTCTCGGTGCCTTGTCTCCCTTACCTTTAAACAGCGACCTCGTAGGCCACGGTCAGGCTGGTGCTCGGTGCTTCCCGAGTGCCAAGCTTTGTCCTCAGCGCTCTGCACTGAGTGTATTTAATCCTCCCAATAAACCCTCAGAGGAGGGTCGCACTGCCCACGTTTGCACTGTGAGAAGGTGAGAGGGCAAGGATTTTGAACCTAAGTAGGCCAGCCCCTCGGCCCCCTGGCCAACCCATTCCCAGCACAGGTAGAGGGCACAGTGGTGGTCAATCAGTGTTGGAAGGGAGAGAGAAGCAGAATTCTGTGATTGTCCAAATACCTCCCGTGGAAATAATGTTCTGCTGCCCTTGAAATAGATGGGGAAACCAAGCTCTAGAGGATGAAGTAACAAGCCAGGACTCTGCCAACGCGGCGACAGAGGGAGGGCAGGGATCCTGGTTCAGAGCCCCCCCCCATACCTGAAGGTGGAGAGGATCTTGAATTACACGTGCAAATCTGTCCCTGGATAAGCCTCCCCCCCAAGGCTGAGCTCAGAACTCCTCCTTGGGGGATTAACATCTGATATGGTTTCTTTGCCTTCCTTGATGCAGAGTCTCCAAATTTCATCCAGGTACAATTCTGAGTGGTTAGCATTTGCATCTGATAAGAACTGTCTGTGCAAGGCACTTAATAATTCACCCACAGCTTCCAAGACCCAGTTCAAATGCGTCCTGAATGTGTACCATGGGCAGAGGACGCACTGGGCACAGGAGAAATGCAGAGACGAAGGAGCTAATTCCTCACTGTCCTCGGGGAGTGCCCCATTTCTCAGCAAGAAATTCCATTGCTCAAGAATAATTGCTTAAAGATGAACAAAAATGATAAACCCCAGTGATGGTGATGGTACAGGGAAACAGTCACTCCCATTCCTGCTGGTCGGAAAGAAGCTGGCTACAGTGCAAACATAGATGCTTGCTTTAAAAGGCAGTTTGGTAACAATATCACAAGTTTTAAGGGTAGCCTACCCTTAAAACCCTGCAATTCTACTTCTTCAAATCGGGTTGTTTAGCCATAATCATGTTGACGCAGCTCTGTGTATAGTAATGAAATTCTGGACATTCTGGACATGACCACGTCCATCAGTGGGGGTCTAGAAAATCCAGGCACAGTTCTTCCACATAGAGGTCCTTATATTTAATGCTGGAGAGAGGAACATATTGTTGCTTGGAGGTGACAAGAGTGGGATATAAACATTATCCATAACAACAGGATTTAGGAGGAAAGAAAATATATTTGCTATTGTAAGAACCCACATCTGTTGAGTCACTTCAGGTATTATTTCAATCCTATAACATAAATGCTTGCTTTAAAAAAAAGTTAATAAAC
Organism: Marmota monax; assembly: GCF_021218885.2. Taxonomy (NCBI): domain Eukaryota; kingdom Metazoa; phylum Chordata; class Mammalia; order Rodentia; family Sciuridae; genus Marmota; species Marmota monax. The sequence goes on along the minus strand of NW_026694432.1, from coordinate 22,458,605 downwards.
ATTTAGGTATCATGGGTGCTCTTTTTATTCTCACTTCATAATTGAGGAGACGGAGGCTCAGAGAATCTGACTGGCCAGCCCCCACACACAGGGCCAGGCTCAGGGCCAGTCCTGAGCGTCCGTGCAGTTAGCTCAGGGGAGTTTGCTTCCCCACAGCGGAGCAGAGGTAAGGAAGAACATGGTAGATGTCTTTGGATGGAAAACCATGAGTATTTAGTTTTCATTGATTTTCCCTGTCAATGTGCATATCATCAGAAGAGAAATAGTTCAAATGCAACTGGATTTTTGAACGGTACAAATCACAAAAACCAAACTCTTCCTCTATCACGAGGGTTTTCCGGATTGTTTCACACAGAATAGGAACCCCAATGCCTGGGCCTCAGAGCTCACTCCCAGACAGCCCCTCAGGCCCAAGCCCACAGGGCAGGGCTGCAGCCGGCAGGTCCCCCACCTCCGGCAGCTGCTGAGAGCCCGGGTTGGACTTCACCAGCAACTCAAGGGGGGCACCTGGGTCTTGCTGGTCCATTCATCACCCTAACTGCATTGCAGAATGAGTTAGGGAATGAGAAGCCCCGAGCAGCCAGGGACACTCCTTTAAAAACAAAGGCAAGGTGTTTTCTTCCTTCCAAGTCAGCTGGGGTCCCTAGAGTCACCACATCAGGGGGTGCACGGACTGCTCTGAGTCACGGGCTGAGTGGCTGCTGCAATAACTGTTCACAGTGAAACTGGCCGTCACAGCCACTCCTCCGGGAGGACCCGCAGCTGTGATCCTGGTAAAATAGCAAAACAATGAACATCAGGAGTAAGGTGAGGACTTCCATGCGCTGAGAGGTCACAAATTCCGCAGATGGGAGAACACCAGGCTGAGGGAGGGTGGGGAATACCCAAGAGCGTGTGGCTGATGAACGAGGCAGTCAGGGTGACAAAGGAAGGCCCTCGAGTTCTGGGAAACTGCTGTTTGCAGTCTCTTTTTTTCTTTTGCTTAATATTTAATTTTTTTTTAGTTGTAGATGGACACAATACCTTTATTTAATTTATTTATGTGGTGCTAAGGATGGAACCCAGGGCCTCATATATGCTAGGCAAGTGCTCTACCACTGAGCCACAACCCCTGTCTCCTTGCATGACTCTTTGACAAGAAAGATCTCACATTTTTTTCTGGAATTATGCAATGCCTTGTTTGAGGCAGCCAGGCTTACAGATTCTGAGACCAGGCCGTTCCTGGGTTTGCATCCTATTTCTGGCACTACATGCTTTTGCGACCTTGGGTCTCAGTGCAGTCACCCCTTGCCATCATCCGGGAATTGGTTCCATGACCCTCAGCAAATACCCAAGTCTGCAGATGCTCAGGTGCCTTATGTAAAACGGTTTGTGCATATACCCTACATATACCCTCCTGTGTGCTCTGAGACATCTCCAGATGACTTGTGACATCGTGCTGTCTAAGGTTGTTTTGCTGTGTTGTTTAGGGGATGATGACTACAAGAACGGTCTGAATGTGTTCAATAGAGACAAAACTCTTTTCCCCAAGTGTTTCTGATCCATGGTTGGTTGATTCCACAGATAGAGACCCACAGATTCGAAGGACCAATGGTATTCTCAGTGCAAAATGGAGGGGGTGATAATACACACACACACACATACACAGGGGGTGATAATACACACACACCACACACACACGGACTCCACCACACAGTGACTTTGGAGTTTGAAACGTGGTCATGTGATTCTGCCTGTTATGATGTCATGTAGCTAAACCATTCCCATTTGTCATGCGTGTTTGCCTGTGGAAAAGACTTAATGGCTACTTGGTACTTATTTCATGTATGACTAAAATGTGTGTAAATGTTAGCATACAGTTTGGCACATAGTAGGTGCTTAATATACGGTAGCTGTTGTCTTTCTTTATTTTCATGAATCTTGAAAGAACGAACAAGGCTCTTCATCGGAGAAAATGCCCATTTATTGAGGAACAGCTCTGCATATTTATAGAGCCGGGGGTGGACTGACAGTTATGACGGTTTAACAGTTTAACCGTTTGACAGTTGGCACGGGGTGCTTTCTGATTGGTGGGTGAGGATCACGTGAGTCAGCAGGGCTCACCATTGGACAGCTCTCTGAGGGGGGGATGGGGAAGTCAGTCTTTGGAGCTGGAGTGACTCCCAACAAATCTGGCTTCAATTCGACGTCACGGACATCTGTGTGGTGAAGGCCGAGGTGGACGCTCATCCTGCAGAGCGGGAAAGTGGAGAAATGGGAACCTGCAGAACCCTTGGGGGAGGCGGTCCTCGCCGGACAGAGGAGACCTTGCCAAGCAGATCTGGGTGGCGACTTTTATTTTCAGATGAAACTTACACCACAGAGCCCAGCAGGGTGGAGTAGCTGCAATCCCAGCGGTCCAGGAGGGTCGCAGGTTCAAGGCCAGCCTCGGCAGTGTAGCAAGGGCCTAAGTAACGTAGTGAGAGCCTGTCTCAAGATGAAAAAACACAAAAGGGCAGGCATGTGGCTCAGGGGCAAAGCCCCCCTGGGTTCAGTCCCCAGTACCAAAAAAAAAAAAAAAAAGGTGCCGAGAACCGTACCGACCTCACAATCCAGCAGATTCCGGCAAGTGTGCTCCCCCACGTCACCACCACAGAACCACGATCCGGAGCACTTCCATGTCCCCCCAGAGCCCCTCTGTGCCCCTTCTAACCAACCCCCACTCCCTTAGGCCACCAGTTCTGATGTTCCCCACAGGTGAGTTTCGTCTTCTCTTGACCTTCACACACAGGGGTCGTTCGGATGTCCTCTGGTGTCACTCCATTTAACACAGCTGCTGGACCCAAGGGCCTGAAAGCACCGTGAGGATCAAATGATCACCAGAGAAGGCAGAGGGGGTCGGGCAGAGGGGACAGATTGAGGGGTGGGGCAGGAAGGGAGACAGTTGAGCTAAATGTGTATCTGGGGACAGGAGTGACCAGAGGAGGGGACCCCGTAGGGAGGAGGGAGAAAGCAGGAGGCACAGTAGGTGGGCTGCAGCTTCATGGGCTTCATCCTGAGGGGTGGGGCAGGGTGGCTGCCAGGGTGGCCGGAGGGGCGATGGGACACGGGTGGCCACACGAGGAACCAGCACACAGCTCAGGAAGAGCCTGGAGGCCAGGGGTCAGTCACCTGGTTGCTGGTGTGTCCCCCCGTGCGTCTGTCTACCACGAATGCCTACTCGACATGTTGTCTGTCCATTCATTCACCCAAAAAGTAACTTCTCTGGCACTGGGCTCTGGCCTGGGGTTTGTCCATCATGCTCCAGCCCAGGCTTTAGGTCCCAGAACCAGGAAGAAAATAAAAGCAGGCTCCACCCTGTCCGAGGCGTTCTCTCCCCAGGCCCGAATCCTGGAAGCTCGACCGTTTCTATAACTCATCAAACGTGAACTCTTTTCCTTGACTATGTCACTGCTTCTTGGGTTATGATGGGCACTGGGAGGGGACATGGAGAATGAAATTGTGGTCACCTCAGTTTGGAAAGTGTTGGGTGAACACACACAACAGGCTTCCTGGCCGCAGGCCTTCCGGAGGCTTCACTGCGCCTGGCTCCTCGGCTTCCCCGTGTTCTGCCCTCAGAGTGCCTGCGGCCTGGAGTCTGGGCTCCGTGCCTCCCTCCGGGTGACTAGCTTGGAAGGGATTCACGTCCAGGAGCGGGAAGCAACGTTCCCAGGAAGGCTGGCCCAGCGCAGGCCGAGCTGGCCTGAGGAGGACCATGGGGAGTCCTGCTTACTGGCCACTGGGCGGGACAGCGACAGGAAGCAACAGTCTAGGCCCAAAGCCCTTCTCTCTCCCACAGACAGAAGCATGGGGCACTGGGCTCTGTCCTCTGACGAGGAGCTCAGACAAGTCACCTCTTGAGGCTGTGCTGCCAAAGGACTAGAAGGCGGTCACCTGGGTCTCCCAGGCGCAGAGGCAGACAGATCCGCGCACTTGGCTGGGGGCAGAGCCTCACCAGCAGGGCTGCATGTGACCTCGTCCAGGCTGCCCAGGAGGTCTGGGAGGAACCAGGGACCTGGGCCCAAACCCCAGCCCTGTCACCCAAAGAAGTCCCTTTACTTCTCTTGGCTCAGTTTGCCCCCTGAAAAATGAAAATCATCACTGGGACCCCCCAAGGTTAAGCCAGCAACATCATGACAACTGCCACAGTGTTGTCACTGAGGTGTCACAGGCACTCGTGTTTGTTAATGTGACTGAATTCTTCTAAAGGCCGTTGTGACTCTAAGGGGAAATCTGTAGCATTAAAATGGTTAAATGAGCTTTTTACAGAAGGGGTGAAAACTGGTAGAACAAGTTGAAGCCAACTGGCTGGGCTTGGTTTTGGGGGCTTGTTGTTATTGTTGTTTGTTTTTTATTTCCTGTGAATCCCACCCCCTCAGGTGGGAGAGCCAGGAGGAGGGACCTCCCAGGGATGCTGAATGCCCCCTTCATTCCCAGGTTTGTCTCCTGCTGGGCGTGACTCGGACTGCCAGGAGGGCGAGGAGGGCATGTCAGAGGTCACTGGGCCCTCTGAAGAGAAAGTGCCCCTTTCCCAGGTGTGGCCTGTTTACAGCAGAGCTCTCGGCTGCCGTAAACTCATCCATTCTGGGGAAGCAGGAGGACTCTTGCCCAAGGCACCAGGCAGGGCAGTCCCTGCTCTGAGGCTGGGGCCTGGCTGCCTGGTGCAGGCCCTGCTCTCCAGCCTCAGGCCGCTCCTGGGCCTTGCACACAGCTCACTTAGCCCAGGAAGTCCTGAGCAGAGCGGTGTGTGAAGATGGCGTCCAGGCGCTGGGGTCATGAAACGGGACCTTGGAATCTGGTGCCGATCCTTTTTCCTCTCCTTTTCTTTTTTAGGACCTTCAGGGTCACAGAGCTCAGCAGCTGGGAAGCACCCAGTGACTTCAGGCAGATCATTCATTTCACAGTTGAAGCTCCAGCCTGGGGGGGTGGCGACTTGCTCAAGGTGAACACGGCCTCCCAACAGCTGGAACTCAGACCCTGCTGGTCCCATGCTCCACCCCTGGCCCAGGCTGCTCCCTCCCTGCATGACAACAGCACTGGTCACAGAGCACTGGTCACAGCTGAGCACTGGGCTCCGGGCCAGGAACTGCAGCGAATCCTTACAACCAACCTTCCTAGGAAATCAGTGATGTTCCCATTTTACAGATAAGGAAACTGACTTGAAAAAACAACCCAAGTCATGAAGTTCAGGGTCACAGCTAGCAAAAAGCAGAGCCAGGCTTCAAACCTAGTATCTCAAAGCCTGGGTTCAGGATCCTTGACACTGCTGAAGGCTTGGTTCGTCTTTAATGAAGGGCCCTAACCTTCAACACCCCTAGAGCACCTCACAAGGTCTGCAGAGGGGAAGAGTGTGAGACAAAAGGCTTCCACACTTTTTTTTTTGGTCACTTTAGTCCAAGAGCAGCCAAATGAATTCCTGTGACCCTAGACTGGGCCGTCGGACAATTCAAAGGCCACTAGTCATTTTGAAATGGGGTCAACAACCAAAGTCATGGGCTGGAGGGTGAAATCCTCGCCCCCTGCTTATCATGAGCTTTCTTCTTGGAGATTTCTTCAGGGCCCGTCAGTGGCAGGGCTGGGGGTGACTGCCACGACAGGGGGACAGACCACTGTGCTTGTTGTGAAAGGGGCTGCCAAGGAGTGAATCAGGTTTCCAGGGAACCTGGGCACAGAGCAGTGTCAGGCTCCCAGCCTCCAAGGCAGGGAACACAGTGACTAACCGTCATCTGCTCTGGGCCGGGTGCCCTGTGTGGCAGAAGCCAAGGGAGATGGAAGACAAGGACTTACTGTTTCACTGGGGTGGCGAGATATGCCCACCTCTAAGGATGAAAACAATAACCAACATTTATCAGATCTTATCATGCACCAGAACAGTGTTCAATGTCTGGCACATATTACCTCACTTGCAAAAACCTTAAGAGGTAGGAGTTATGCCTACTTTACAGATGAAGATTGGGCTCAGAGAGGTCAAAGCACATGCCTGACGACACACAGCAGCAAGTGGTACATCCAGAACTCAAACTCAAGTAGGCTGGCTCCAGCATCCAAGCTCTTAATTGTGCTCTATGACTGACGTGTGAGGGCTGAGGCAGGTGGTCCCCAGAGATTTCTGTATTCCCTGGAGGGTAAGATTAGGGAACTCTTGCAGACTCCTCCAATACAAGAGATTCTGTGAAATTTGTTAACAAATACAACATTGCAGAAGTCCGCTGCTATGTAAAGGAGGGAATTTTCCAAGTAGAGGGACTTCATGAAGGTTCCCCACTGGGCTTCCCTGTGGGTGTGGAGACGATTCCTCTCTCTCCTCCCAGCCTGTGGAGCAGAGGCTTGGCCTAAGCGAGACCTCAAGACCTCGGGTGGTCGCGGAGTGACTGCCCACAGAGGCAACAGAGGCAACGGGTCAGCATTCAAGCCCAACCACTGGAGCTCACATCCCAGCATGTGGACACTCTGGGAACCACCTGTCAAGTTCTGCGGCCTGTTTCCACACCTATCAAACAGACATGGGCGATTGTAAGGACTGAGGGGACAGGAAAGGTCAAGTACATAGACCCTGGCATGAATGTGTCATGGGGCGGATGTGAGGCGTCCCCCAAAGGCTCAGGTGTAGACAGTGCAAAGGGTTCAGAGCAGAAATGATTTAGCTGAACCGAATCAGTGGATTCACCCCCTGATATGGAATAACCGGGTGGTAACTGAAGTGGAGGGGAGTGGCTGGAGGAGGTGGGATTCAGGTCGTGGCTTTGGGGCGCATATTCCTGTCTGATGAGTGGAGTCTCCATCTCCTGATCACCATGTGAGCTGCTTCCCTCTGCCACACTCTTCTGCCCCGATGTTCTTTCTCGCCTTGATTATGAGGATTGAGACCTCTGAGACCATAAGCCTCCAAATAAGCTTTTCCTCCTCTACAGCTGTTTGGGATGGGTCCTTTAGTCACAGCAGGGAAGAAAGCTAACTAAAACAAAATGGCAGTAAGTATAATAATTTGGGGTGGTGCTGGGGATGGAACCCAGGGCCTCACACATGCTAAGCATGCCCTCTACCCCCAAGCCACAGCCCAGTTCCTAGTCTTTTTTTTTTTTTTTTTTTTTTGGTGGTATTAGATTGAACCCGGGGCTGCTTTGCCACTGAGCTATATCCCCAGGTCTTTTTTAAAATTTTGAGACGGGGTCTCATTAAGTCGCCCAAGCTGGCCTGGCACTTGCAATCCTCCAGCCTCAGCCTCCTGCGTGTGTGCCCCCATGACCAGCTCCAGTTTTTAATGATTAAATACATGTCCCATTTTCACTGAAGGCGATACTGAATACAGGCAGCTGGACCTTGACGCGAGGGAGATCCCAGAGCACTGGGGAAAGGACGCTGTGGTGACTGAGCTGAATGACGCCCAGCCTGAGCAGGAAGGGGAGCTGCACACACGAGAGCCTGGGCGGTGTGGCAGCCCTCCAGGGCCAGGACAAAGGAGCGCAGTGGCAGACATGGACGGTGACTTGGCGTGGTCACCTTCCTGAGGACCAAAGGTCACAGTTTCTAAATCCTCTCCTTCCTCGTCCTCTCTGCCAGGCCATCTGGTCCCAAATAAAGGACCCTAAAATTTTGCTGGCAGCCCAGCCAGGGTTCAGAAAATCCCTCACCCAAGTGTTCAGGGCCAAGACTGAGCAATCAACCTCGGAGCTCTGTCTTCCTCGGGCTGCAGAGCCCAGGAAACACCCCCTCCCTCCTGCCCTCCCCCCCTACCCCGAGATCAGACCTAAGCGAACACCAGTGGCAGCCCTGGAAGTAACAGGGCTGGCGGGGACCCCCTGGCTTCACTGTGCCCATCAGAACCTCTCTGAGCCCAGAGCACAGGGGCCCCACCCCACCCAGACCCAGGGAGGTGGCCCCAGTGTGACCCCTGCGGAGGAAGAGATGCATCTTCAGAGTTGCTTGCCAGGATGGTGATTGGGACTGATAGTTTTTCCTCTGCGAAGTACTTTTATCTGGAAGTGGGCAGTGTATTGTGTAATGGCCCTTAAGGCACAGGCTGGAGATGGACCCAGCAACAGCGATAGCGGAGGATAGCAGGGAGGCTGCGGGGCCCGGGTCCCTGGAAAGAGCAGGCCTCAGGCACCAAGAGTGGGCCACCAGGTGGCTGGGCTCAGTTCCTTCCGGCAAGCCTTCCCCTCCCAGGACTGAGAGCGCATTCCTCCCCGCACCTGTCTGGCTGCTGTGCTGGCGGCCGATTCTGGCAACAGAGGAAGGATCTCTAAACGGCACTGAGGCCGCTTTCTTCTTAGCTCAGCCATGAAAGCCTGCTTTGACTTGCCATTTTTTAATAACTGCAAAATTTCCGTTTTCCATCAGCACCCCTGGTGATCGTTCCTGATCTTTCTCTATTCATATAAATGGACTTTACAAATAGGAATGGACAATTCGTTAAGGCACAGGAAGGGAAAGACTTACATATAGGCCACCAGACCCAGGTTCCACTCAGCTCAGAGACACTCTGAAAATAACCTTGGGGCCAGGCACAGTGCCACCAGCCTATAATCCTAGCAACTGGGTAGGCTAAGGCAGGAGGATCACAAATTCAAGGCTAGCCTCAGCAACTCAGCAAGACCATGTCTAAAAAAAAAAAAAAAATTTAAAGAAGTACCCCTCCAGAACCACCTTGGGTAAGGTGTGCACTCCTGGGCCTCACTTTCCTCATCTGAAAATAAGGACAACAGCTCTTACCTCGTGAGGTCCCTATGAGGATGACTAGAAAATGCTAACTATGGTAAATGACTTCCAGGGGACTAAGGACACCTCTGTGACATCTTTTAAAAACTGTGGCCTGGTGAGCAGCTGCATTTGGTGTGTGCACTTTCTTCCCCGGACTCCGCTGACGGGTGTTCCTGTTAGTTCTGATTCCTCAGGATTGTGAGCCATGCTCCAATGCACGTCCTTGCAGAGAACTCTTTGCACACAGAGATTATTTGCTTAGACCAAATTCCTATGGGTGAAACCGCCAGATCAAAGGATGAAAGCAGAAGTTCGAACTCGTCCATTTTTTCCAACGAGGAGAGAAGCCCATTCCCCTCACCCTCGCCAGTACTGGGTTAGCGTTTTCGCTCATCTAACTGAATACGTGATAAAAACAACTGCTCACTTTCAGGGTATTCAGAGACTTGATCTTATTTTAAGGGATGATATCAGGGTGACCCTAGACCCTATAGAGTCCTCATGTTCCAGGAACCTCTAGGAAGGAATGTAGGTGGTGTTACTGGCAGAACTGTGATAAAAATCTAAAGTACAGACTGTCAAAGGGCCAGAGGCTGCCCACTCCTGCCCCGGCTCTGCACGGGCACCACTTCCAGGCCCACCGAACCTCACGGGAGGGCCACGTCCTCCACCCTCCCAGTGACGGGCGAGGATGGTGCTGAAACTCCCTCAGAGCTTTAGGGGTAGCCCTGGACAGGCCTCTGGGACCCCTCAGAGCCACCACCATATCTAGGATGATGCTGACGCTCTAATTCAAAGTCCTTCCCTTAACTCGGGCAGCCTCTCGGACTCTGGGTTTCTCTCTCAAAGGGGACCAGGAACACCTTGCTCCATCCTCTCAGGGTGGCTGCTGGGTCAGAGATAAAGCTCAGGGGACACCTGGAAATGAGCTCTACACATAGATGAGACTGTTTTTAAGGGAGGTTGGGTACCTACTGCCATGAACTCAGCTGTGAGTTCACAGAACAGGAAGCGGCTGAGACGACCTCTTTCTAGTGGATGCTTACCCATAACACTGGGTACCCATTTTTGCCACTGGTTTAACATCAATATCTCCTTTAGTGCTTAGGCCTGAGGATTGATGGAAACTTCTTACAGCAGTGAAATCACAGATCGAGAGTGAAGACACTGGTATATGCTATTTAAAAGAGGAGTCAAACGTTGGAGGCCTTCCCGTGTGGGTGGAAGGCAACAGCAGGTCTGCCTGAAATGTCAGTAACTTGTATACGTGATGCTCTTTCATCCATTCTTCATTTCTCAACAAATATTACCGAGCAGCTATTGAGACCTGCGACAGGTGCCAGGTGAGTTCATTTTTCTTTGTATAGTTTCTGCTTTCCAGAAGCTTACAGACCCACCTACCTTACCTGAACTGTCAATCAGCCTGTCGGTGTTTCTTCTTTCCTCCTCCTCTCTTCTGTCATCCATTCTAGGGCTTGTTCAAAAAAATGAACCCATGAGAGGGGAAGGACAGTTTCCACGGCTTTGGGGTCAAGCAGACCTCGGTTTGATTTTCAGTCACTAAGTGGATGGCCAGGCGACCTCAGATGCTTCCTCACCTCTCCGAGCTCGCTCCGCTTCTGTAAATGTGGGTAAGCATGGCACCTACTTTTTCCTAGGACTCTTGAGAGAATTACACAGTCGACACATAAAGCATGAGAACAGGGCCCCGCGCGCTGTTTCCTTGTCTAACCCTCATGGCAATCGCTTCAGCTGGAAGGAAACCCAGCTGAAGAGGAGGTGAAGTTGCTTGTCCGAGGTCTCAGGCAGTTGACTCCAGAGCTTTCTACATCCTTTAGTAACTCGGACGACACTGCAGGAATGATGCCCATCTCGGTGGATTGTGAGGCCAAGTTTTACAGGTAGAAATGGAACTACCCATTGAACCAAGTATCACAGAGTGAAGTGCTGAATACATGGGTATAACTGTTACTGCTAAGTCATGATCAGATCTAGCACCTGAGCTCGAAGCCTGGTGCCTGCAAAGCAGCCAGGTGCTGATTCTCCACCCCTGCGCATCCTATGAAACCTCTGAACAAGGACTCTGAATATTTTCTTTTTATCTGTAGCTTATCCCCAGAAAGGTTGGGCACACAATGGCTATTCAGTCAGTGGGCACTTATTTTGGTTTAATGCTATTTATTTTTTTTAAATACTTATATTTTAGCTTTAGGTAGATACCGTATCTTTATTTTACTTTTATGTAGTGCTGAGGATTGAACCCAGTGCCTCATACATGCTAGGCAAGTGCTCTACCACTGAGCCACAGCCACAGCCCTGGTTTAATGCTATTTAAACCAGAGCTTTATGTAGACTTTCTAATTCAAAAGTAATACAAACTCAATACAGAACATTTTGGGGGTGGAGCAAGCAAAAATTAATCTTGTCATTTCAGTGCCACAGAAAGGTATTGATAGGTACTATCACTTCTTTTTCTTTTCTTTTTTTGGTACCAGGTTTGAACCCAGGAACGTTTAACCACTAAGCCACAAACCCAGCTTTTTTTTTTTTTTTTTTTAATTTTGTGACAGGTTCTCCTAAGAGCCTTACTGAATTGCTGAGGTTGGCTTTGAACTCAGGATCCTCCTGCCTCAGCCTCCCAAGATGCTAGGATTACAATGTGCCACCATTCCTGGCTAGGTATATGTCATTTCAACAGGCCACTAGATTTTCATTAAAAGTTTCAGATAATCAAGTGTTAAGTGTTAGAAAAGGAAGGGCTCTAAGCAGGGCCACGGTGTGGAATAAAGGCCCCATGCTGGTGTGGTACACTCTGCAAAGACACAGAGCAGCCTGGCTCTCAGCTTACTGCTCAGTGTCTGAAGCTCACTCCCCTCCAACACACCACAGGGAGTGTCGCGTTCTTCCAGAGCTGTTGACTCAGGGCAGTCATAATCTCGCAAAGGAGGGGGAGGGATGAGGGCTGTGCCATCCTCCAACAGGATAGCGCATAACATCTGAGAAGGAGCAGAAGTCATCTGGAAAGAAAACTCAGGTGCTTCTGATATTAAATCCATCCTTATTGTGACTCACTAATCTGGCTTTATAGGATGGAAACTGGGGCTCTGAGAGGAGGGGATTACTCAGAATAAAGAGGCCAGAGGTCAGGGAGAACTTGAATTCAGAACCCTAACTTAGTCCAATTCTACCAGAATGGGGTCAGGTGAATTCAAATCTCAATTCCTTCACTTATTAGCTTCTGACTTTCGGCAAATCAATTAACCAGCAGAAGCCTCAGTTTCTTCATCTATAAAGTAGGCTGTCATCTTCTTCATTAGGTTCAAATGAAGATTAAAAGAGGGAGGAAGAAAGGCTTTTCTAACAACTGAGCGCCAGGGACTGCACAATGTGCTTCTCGTGCATTACCTCACTGAGCACTCACAATAGCCTGACAGGGGCTGGATGTTATTTTTATAACCATTTACAGGTGAGGAAACTGAGCCTCAGAGCTTAAGTCATCTGCCCAACATCATGGAGCAAGTAAAAGGCCTGGCTGAGATCTGATTGTTTGGTTTTGGTACTGGGGATTGAACCCAGCAGCGTTTTTACCACTGAGCCTCACCCCTAGTCCTTTTTTTTTTTTTTTGAGACAGGGTCTCACTAAGTTTCTGAGGCTGGCCTGAGCTTGTGATCCTCCTGTGTCAGCCTCCAGAGTTGCTGGGATTCCAGGTGTGCACCACTGTGCCTGGCTGAGCTGGGATTTAGAATTTCATCAGTCTTAGAGCCATCCCATAACACAAGTAATTCTTAACACAGTGCTTGCAAAACACAAACACTAACCAGCAGCCATCATTATTTACTGTTATTGTGAATATAATCGCTATATTACATATGATTGGTTGGTCTCTGTTTTTAATCTCGACAGAGAGAACCCAAGAACTGGGTTATCCCAGAAAGGGAAAGAAGGGTCAGCCTCACCCAGTCCTAGGCCAAAATCATGCTACCCAGGAGCCGGGTGGGATGCAGCAACACCTGGGCCATGTCTCTTTAAAACCTTGGTCTCTGAGTTGTGGAATGAAGGCCTGGAACAGTCTTGCCTCCTAACAGGGAGTTGTCACTGCTCTTTGAGGGGTCCTCTAACATTGCAAACTGATTCATGGTGTCCCTGCCTACTCCAGACCCTGGGTAGGATGGAGGGATCCCTTGTTCCTCCATCCTTCCCAGGGGACCACCTGGAGCCTTCCAATGTGTGGAGGCAGAGAAATTCTCTCCATGACTCGGGCCTTTGCACATTTCCAGAAATGGGCTTGGGTGACCAAAGAGGCAGGACCCAAAGAGAGGGAGAGAGAACCTGTTTTTAAAAGCCCAGTGAAGCCAGGTGTTGTACATACCCGTGATCCCGGCAACTCAGGAGGCCAAGGCAGGAAGAGCACATGTTCGTGGTCAGTCTGGACAACTCAGCAAGACCCTGTCTCAATAAATAGGGCTGGGATTTAGCTCAGAGACACAGTGCCCTTGGCTTCAGTCGCCAGTTCTATAGACATTCATCAATTAAAAAGTTCAGTGAGCCGGGTACAGTGGCACACAACTATAATCCAGCCACTTGAAAAGACCACAAGTTGGAGGGTAGCGTGGGCAACTTGGTGAGACCCTGTCTTAAATTAAAACATAAAGGGCTGGAGATATAGGTTAGTGGTAGAGTGCCCCTAGGTTCAATTCCCAGTACTGCAAAAAAATAAAAATAATAAATAAATAAATCTCTAAGCCGAGAGAGCACAGACATGCCACGTAGAATTCCAGCCCCCTCCAGGCCCAGCCAGTGTGAGTCACCCCAGCCCTTCACAGCGAATTGCAACACACTGACAGAAACTCCACAGCCTTCCAAGGTGTGCAGACAGGTTCGCACAGAGAAGTGTGCCACCCTTTGGGCTGCAGCACGCTGTGCAGTTACAGTTGGCCAGAAGAGCCTTCCTGCCACCAACAGCCCCTGGGAAGGGGCTGCTCAGCAGGGCTGTGCTCGCCATTAAATCCCAGCTCCAGCTCTGCCGCTGCGGGGGGTGGGGGGGACCCCAAGCCATCAGCTTAATCCCTCGGTACCGCAGTCTGCTCATCTCTAAAGTGGGAACATGGAACGATAAGTGTCCACTCCCAGGGTGGTTCAAGCATTAAATAACACACGTGAAGGTGGAGCTGGGACACACAGGGTATGGAGACCTGCTGGAAGCCAGAGCCTGAAGGGGAGATTCACAGCGTTCGTATTCCAGAGGAAGGGCAGACAGACGAACAGTTAGAAAACTATCCAAAAAGTCCCAAGGCCTCTGCAGAGAACACAAATGAAGTGGTGTGACACAAAGAACTGAATATCTCCTTTGACAAAGGTGATTGGAGGGGACTGCTCTGAGGAGGTGGCTTAATTATCAGCAACTATTATTATTTCCTATTGTGAGGGCCCGTGGGGTGCCTCCACACACACTCCAATGAGAGACCAAACTCTCCAGGTTCTCAAACCCAAGAGGGCACCTTTGAATTCTGACTTTCTGGCGGCAGCAGCTGAGACAGAAACCAGGTTCCCTGGAAGACCAGGCCAAGCGGGAGGGGGCAGCAAGAGAGAAGGGGAAGAAAAGATCCCGAGATCTTCAGCTTACATTTAATTTCAAATTAACCCTGGTGGAATCTCTTTTGAAAGCCCCGGAGTTCTCCTCTTTGTGTTTGGGGATATTCTGGGGTTACCGACCTTGTTCTTTATAGAAGACAGCTCCTGGCCATTATTCCACAGTTGCTCTAACAGGCATCTGATTTCCCGAGTTCCCAATGTAGAACAAAGCACTTAGGAGTCTGAGAACCACTGGCCAGTTCAGGCCTCAGAGGTGGACAGCTTCAACTTGTCCATCCCTTCTGTGCTGGCCAGAGGCCCATGGTTTGCCCACATCCCATTTAGATCTGTATCATAGTAGATAAAAGCTGCGCTAGCCCCACTCTCCCGCCACTGCTACCACCCCCACCACACATACACACACACACACACACACACACACACACACACACACGGTAAACTCCTCCAGAGGAGTAACCCTGGTTTTTTGGCCTCTGTTTCCCCAGAACCGTGAGTAGGCCCTCACATACATCTGGTGCTTAATAGATGCACCCTGAATTGAGACCACTAGATTCAGCTCAAGGGGGAGTCACACTTAGAGGAGAGGACTGAAGACCCAGACGCACTCTGCCACTCACTAGCTTGTGCCCTCGGGTAAATCAAGCCTGCATTTCCTCCCTCCTGTGCCGTGGGCGTAGGAGAGGAAGGCAGAGGCGAGGTGACCGGAAGTCCACCATTGTGGGTTACTAGGAAAATCAAAAGAAATCGCTCGGATAATTGCAAAACGTTATTTATAAATGTCATCCTAAGGGGGAAAGTCCTGAGGAATAGAAGGGAACGTAGCCGAGGCCTTCCTGGGGAGGGTCTGCTCTCCTTTGACATTTCCCAGTGGCAGAGGAGGGGACAATGGAATTTGGTGGTGGTAGGGGGATGTTTCTGGGATCAGGGACACCGACTAGAAACAGGGATGGAGGTTTTTTTTTTTAAGCCCTGTCTGTTTATCCTGTACTTTCGGCTCGTCTTCTTACCTCTTTCCAACCTGACTGTCCCCTCCTCCCTCCTCCGCTCATCTCCGCCCCCCGCCCCCTCGCCCAGCAGGGAATTGGCCGGCCGCGCCCAGCCGGCCCGTCTCCGCCCCCACGCGGCGGCCAGGAGTTAACAGCTGCACCTGTTAGGTATCCCCGCAGTCGCCGGCACCTGTCCCCGCAGCCAATCAGCGCCCGCGCTGCTGGGAACCTAGCTGTCAGCAAAACCCCAACACCCAAACCTCAACATAAATCAAACACTGCCCTAGGCCGGGGATGTCTGTGTCGCGCCCGCACTAGGGACGCGCGGTCAGCAGAGCCCCAGCGCCGCTCGGGTGGCCGCAGCCGGGAGCAGGAAGATGTCGAATGAACTTGAGTGAGTACGGCGGCCGCGGCCGGCGGGGGCTCGGACGGGGTTCCCCGGGGGTAGAGCGGGGAGGCCGGCGCCGGGGTTCATACGGCAATTTGTTCGGGTGAATGAATGGGCCGCCGCTCGCGCTGCGTGCCCAGGCAGGCCCCCGCGGCTCGCGCTCAGCGTTTCCCTGGGAAAGTGGCTCTTCTCTTTTCTCTGCGGAGCAGTTTCGAGCCAGCTAGGGGAAACACGGGACTGAAACTGGAGGGTTTTGGCACCACTTTCTGATCCTCCGAAGGGGCCTCGGAAATGAGAGACAATCCTAACCTGATGGAGGCTTTCTATCTTCTTGCCAAAAGGAACTTCTTGGAGGTGGTTCCAATAGCGTCTTGGGCAGAGAGTTGGGTTTCTCTAAAGGGACTTGTTTGTTGAGCTGGAACCATCCCAAGCGAGAAAGGTACAGTGAGCGTGGCGGTGGAACGTGCGCACTCTGTGGTGGGCTTGACCTAGGTTCAAATCCAGACTGTCCCTGGCATTTTCCTTGTCTGGACAATGGGTACAAGACTCTTTGGTAGGATTCTGGAGAGAGTTAAGTGGCTGAAGTCTGTAAAATGCTTAGCCAGAGCCGAGGTCTGAAGAGGTGTCCATAAAATGTGGTTGATTTTATTCAAAGGCAGTTCTAAGGCTGGGGAAGCTGAGGAGTGGTTTTTGGTGAGGTCACCTCTGTTGCCTGGCAGGAGGCAGGTGCATCCCAGCCCACATTTGGGATTTAGAATTCTGATTGGCTAATGCTGATCTTTAGTGTGGACCCCCAGGCTAGAGGTCCAGACCTCAGAGGAGGTGGGATGAAGCTAGGATCTGGGCTGCTTGGGTTCAGGACGCTGGTAGAAACCAGACCTTTCAAACAGTGTCTTCTTCCGGCCACCCTCAGAGATGAGTGGGCAGAAGCAAGAGTTGAAGAGTCTTTTTTTTTTTTTTCCCTCCTCCAAGCTATTCGATTGATTGGTTTAAGAACTTAAAGACCTGCAGGCAGAGCAGTTGGCTGGTCCAGTATTCCATGATACTAGCCAGCTTTGGGGCTCTTCTGGGTTGGTCAGTTATGATCATAGTACAATCACTGGGGTTAACAGGCATCAGATAACATTTGAATGAATTTCCCCGGGTTGACAAAGTGTTGACAATTGGGACCACAATGAGTAGGAGCACTGCACGGAAGCTTGGGGTCAAGTCCCAGCCCAGCCACTTATCTGTGGCCCGGGCACCCCAGGTTCCTTAGGTTCCAAGAGCCAGTGAAGGCCCAACAGTTTGTCAACTAGGCAAGTTGCTTCACTTCTTGGGATCCTTGCCTGTAAATTGTGGCCAATAGCGGTACCTACCTCACGGAGTTGTTCAGGATTCAATGATTTTAGATTAGTGATTGCTTTAAAGCCTGATTGAAAGCAAGCTAACAACTCCGTAGTTATTTCATATAAAAAGAAACAACTGAGCTTTTATGAACCCTCTTGCTTTCCAGTTTCCACACTTGGAACATACACAAAAATATTTTGAGATGTGTCTCCATCCCATTTAGATCTGCTGGTTAAAACTGCAGATCTATTTGTTGCAGACAGAATCTATTTGTGTTGCTCCTCAGGGGGCAAGTGTCCGGAAGCGGGATTACTTGGAGAAAGATTTTCTACTTTTCTCCTCTTTAGTGATTTGGGATTTGAAGTCAGGTCCGCAGACAGTTGAGGCTTCTCTATTTGGGTGCTTGGAGAAGGAAGCCTGTGCCTGCTGAGTAATTGCAGGCTGACTCTGAAGCCACCACTTGAGATTACAATGACAGAGCCTGGGGCTCAGCTGCCCCTACTGATAAGGGGGGGTTACTAAGTGCTTGGCTTGCAAGTTCTGAGCTGCTGCTGTTGCCGCCTTCAGTCTTGCTGGGGCAGCCCCTGAAGAAGCATGGAGCTGAGAAGACTGGTTCAAACTTACGTTTTGAGCCTTGATGGAAGGACCAACTCTTGCTAACCCTGGGTGCAGTGCAAAAAGCTGAACTTGAATCTCTCCATTCTGCCTCTTACCAACTGCAGGGTCCTGGTGAATTTGTCCTCCCTGACCCTCAGTTTCCCTATCTGTGAATGATGTCTATAAACACCTACCTGCCGGGGGAACAGTGAGCTCCCCTAAGTGGATCACCCGGCTTCAAGTAGGAGATCCAAGAACATCAGCCTGATTACTAGGCCTCGGGTGGAGGGCGGCACTTGGAAGGCCTGGTGTTGGGCAGGATGGAGGCCTGCCGGTGGAGTCAGAAACCAGCTCCAGGCAGCTGGTGGGTGGCGAGCGCCTGGGCCTTTCATGTGGTCAGGCCCAGCGCCGGGCGCCTCCGCCAGCCCCCAGACCTCTGCCAGCCGCCCTGGCTGCCTCCAGCCCGCAGCCTCGCCATGCCCTGGGGCTGGGCCCTGCCGCCAGGGTTCCTGGGGCTGTGGCCCCAGTTCTCGCGGGAAAACGAACGGTGCTGTGTGCCGCGCTGCGCCTGCGCGCAGGCCTCCCTCTGCCTTCCCAAGCGGGCAGTGCATTCCACTGGTGGGGCCTAGTCCAGCTGCTGTGGGCGTCTGGTGACCGGCAGTCCCTTCCGAGTGCCCTGAGGCTCTCCGGGGGCCTACTGTGTGCCTGGCACGCCTGCACCAGCCAACCTCGCGCCTGAGTCGGGTGCGGATCTACCGAGGAAGGAAGCAGGGCTGGGCCACAATTGGACCTGGCACATAGTAGGTCCATCAAATGGAGGCTGAATGTCAGGATAATCCCTGCTGCTTCCCTCATCCCGCAGCCTGAACCCCTACTCCCTTTTGGGAATTTTATCCCCATCCCCAAATCGCCAGAGAGAGGCGACTGGGGGCCGAGATCCAGGCAGGGCCAGTGGCCAAGGCCCGGCCGCCCCGCCGTCCATCTGATCTCGGAGAGCACCGGCTCCAGACTGCCTGGAGCGCTGAAAGAGTTAACCAGGAACGCCTCCCCGCTGCGGTTTTGTGGTCGAAACCATGATTGCCAGGAGCAAATTTTTGTCGTGCACAAGGTGTGTTATTAAAAGTCGGAGCTACGCTGCTGGTGAATGAAAAGTTAAAAGCCCTCATTAAGCCTGGGCTGTAAAACAGGCGGACTGTGCGGAGAGGCTGAGGGACAGCCCTAACGGCGGAGGCCTGGGCACCCCAGGTTCCTTAGGCTCTGAGAGCCAGCGACAGGCCCAACAGTTTGTCAAGAAGTCCCACACTGGGGGACAGGAGCGGGCAGAGAGGCAGCAGAGCTGAAGCACAAGTTGGATCCTCAGCTTTCTGGTGGGTTAAAACAAAAACAGCAGAAATTGAGCACTGACTCCACATTTGACACAGACACTGTGTCAAATACTTGATGGCTACATTGTGGCCTTTATTCCTCCCAACGACACAGAGGTGTAAGTGCAATTTTGCAGAAGAGGGGACTAAGATTTGGCTCAGGAGTGCCCAGGGTCTCACCAAAGAACTGGGATCTTAGATGGGTCTTCATCAGGAGCCAGAACAATGAGCCACAATAATACGGCCATCCTGTGCCTAGACATTTAAAAAGGACAGGGAGATAGGTATATCTCTATATAGATAGAAAATATCTATATATAGATAGAAAACAGTCCTTTTCTCAGAGTGGAAGAAAATGAATGAATTCTCTTTTCTGCTTCCTGTTTCTTTATGGGTTTCACATTTTATATACATATATTTTACAAACCTATGTTGCTTTTGAAATGAGGAAGGGGGAGAGAGGGAGTCGGTGTTAAGAGATTAGTTCACCCCACTATTTTAAAGAGAGACTTGTTAGTTTACCTAGAACAGTGCTCTCAAAGTGTGGTGCCTGGATCATCATCTTCATCATCATCTGGGAACCTGGAAATGCAAATTCTCAGCCCCACCCTAGACCTACTAAATCAGAAACTCTGGGGGTGGGGCTCGGCATGATGTGTTTTAACAGGCCCTCCAGGTGATTCTGATGCATGTTCAAGTGTAAGAACCATTGGCCTAGGAGACCAGGCAGAGGATTGGGAAGCAGGAGGTTCCCAGATCCACTCCTGACCTCAGTGCTGCGCTGAGTCAGCGGGCTGAGGGCCTTGCTCCAGGATCACCTGCTCTGCCACCTGTGGATTGGATGACTTTTCCTCCAGATCTTTAACCTAAGTGTCAGTTTTTGTTCGTGTAAAATAGTGACCAAAACACCCATCTCACAGGACACGTGTGAGAACAAAAAAGGCACAGCACCTAACTGTACCAAACAATTTAGATCCTTTCCCTTCACTTATCTGCCTTCCCTTTCTGGGACTCTGCTTTCCCATTTGTAAAATGTAGCAGATAATCCTCGCTGGCTATCTCTGTCTGTCTGTCTATCTATCTATCTGTCTTCCTACCTCCCTGCCTCCCCCCTTTCTTTCTTTGTCCCTTCCCCCACCCCTTTGCCTCCTAAAAAGGCCAGAGCAACTGACCTAGTGAAAGTCTTCAAGAGAAATGTGTCACTGATGTTGAGTTAGGGTTAGGGCTCGGGTTCGAATCAGGAACTTTCAAGGGCAGGACCAGCGTGGTATTCACCACTGTGTCCCCAGTGCTCTTCACGTGGCCTCTTATAGAGTGACCTTCAGTATGTTGAGTGAATCCGTGAGTGAGTGAACCTCTGGGTGTAGAGGTGGGTTTCAGTTTCTTTCACACCTCAGTTGAATGATTGTGAAAAAAATAGAAAATCTGACAAGAAACCAAGAGCATGAAAGAGCAATTCCCATACAGGAAGAATTTTTCAAAGGGTAGAAACTGAGTTTCTGGTATAATTAGAAAATGGCACATAATTAATTTACATGCAACTAGCAGTGGTTGCTGGAGGCTGACAGCCCTCAACTTGCCCACCTGGATCCCGATGGGGAAGCAGTTGATGCTCACCCCCTTATCTTGGCATCTCCAAGCTTCAAGCCTGCTTCTGCCAGCTGGGAAGAGATGTCCCACTTTACGGTGGGAGAAAGAGAGGCTGTTAACTGTGCAGTTTGTGGGGGCTACCAAGACATGACCAGGAATTGGTCAGCTAGCACCTGGCGCTTGGTAATCCCTTCTTGAAAGGTAGCTCTCATAATAATTCCTTGAGGTTCATACTCTCCAACTTCCCACATTTTATAGGTTAGAAACTTAGGCACAGAGATGTCAGGTTGCTTGCTTAAAGTCACACAGTGAGTAGCAGGGATGGGACTGGAACCCAGGTCTGCATGGCTCTAGGGCCACCCACCCCTGTCCCCATGAGTTCACATGGCCTTGTTCAAACCGGAGTCAGTAAAAAGCTTTGCCCTACATTCTACCATGTCTCCATTAAGCTCCCCCTCAAAGGAGCCCCCAGCCCGTGTGACAAGATACATTTCCCAACCTGCGCATCCAAAAAACCAGATGAGCTACCAGCAGCCACGAGAACCCTGGGGCACCTTGCGTGGGGCTGACTGGGAAATGGTTCCTCCGTGAGCAGCTGTGTCAGGGCCTCCCTGGGATGATTAGTGAGTGTGATTGATCGCTGCTGATGAGGCTGGGTGGCTCACAGCAAGGTTTGGCAGGTCACTGATTGGGCGGATCTGGGTGTCAACACCCAGCTCAAGTGGCCCCTGAAACTCTCCTACTCCCCTCCAGTCCAGGCCAGGCACCTCTGTGGGCTGGGCTTGAACCTACTCCTTTGGTGGTTGGTTTTCTCCCACTTTCTGCAAAACCCACTAAGTGAAAAGTTTAATTGACTGTCTCTGTATGATGGAGATGACGGGGAGACAGGGGAGTGTTGGACTAAGCACTGGACAGGACGCTAGGAGACTTGAGTCTCAATCCTGCTGTGTGTCCTTAGGCAAGTCACACCTCCTCTCTGGGACTAGATTTCTTAGGTCTCTTTGTGCCTTAAATTGCTGGGTTTCGCAGAGTGAGATGGAAGCAAGACGGCGTCTACTTAGTCCCACTGGAAGTTTTAAGTGGCTCAGGCAGAAAGCAGAAGCTGTTGCCAGTCAGAGGGGCTTGTTGGGATGAAACCCCACCTCCCCACTCTTGGTCGCCTCCCTCCCAGTGCCCGGGATGATGCATGTTGGAGTCAGGAGGATAAGAGGGTGACTGGGCACTGAGCGGCTGGGACCACACCCCTTTTATGCCTTGGGCCCAAAGTAAACTGAGGGGAAGACTCCACCCACCCTGGGCCTCTGCCTGGGCAGTGTGCACGTCCCTGTGGGCCAGTGATAGGAGACCTCCCAAGTGAGGCCCGGCAACCAGACTCCTGAGCTCCTCTCTCTTTCTTTCTTTCTTTTTTTCAATATTTATTTTTTAGCTTTAGGTGGACTTTTTATGTGGTGCTGAGGATCGAACCCAGTGCCTCGCACATGCCAGGCGAGCGAGCTACTTCTTGAGCCATATCCCCAGCCCATGAGCTCCTCTTTCTTGATCTTACTTCCAACTCTTTCCCAAAGGAGAAGCCAGACTGGGAGGCGCTGGGGAAGTGGCTTTGTGAAGGTTCTGGAAGGTGAGAACCAGAGACCTCAGTTCTAGGCTTGACACCTTGAGATGCCAGCTAGGTGGCCGTAGGCAAACCAGCGGCCCTGTCCGTCACCCTTTTTCCTTTTTCCTGCTATCAATTGGGGACAGTCACGTCTCCCCTCCCTACCGGACAGGAGCGTTGCAGGATCCCAGGTATGACAGCTATATGAGAGGCGCGCTGAAGAATATAACATGCTATGCAAATGTGAGCGATTATCAAATCTGGGACTTGAGCTTCCTCCTCAGTGGGCTGGCCTTCCCTGAGGCAAGGTGACATGCAAAGCATCTGGCTCATACTTGGCACACAGTAGGCGGACAGCCCTGGGAGCTGTCCCAGGTTATGCCTTTGATCTTGTCTTTGCTCTCAGCTGGAAGGTCCTAGGCGCTCCCCACCCATCTCCATCCTCCCTCTTCTCCTCCACCCCCTCCTCAGCAAGCCTCCGTCACTCCCCAGGGTTTGGGCAGGTCGGAAGTCCTCTGGCTTCTTTTCCTTCTGAGCCTTCTTTGCCTGTCTGATATCTGCTCTTTGGTTTTGGTGGTCCCGTCTGTCTGACTGCCATTAAAGTGCCCCCTTGCTGACCCCTGTCTCCAGCCTCGTCCTCTTTGCCTAGGACAGGGTCTGGCACATAGCAGTTACTTGAAAAATCCTTGTTAAAATGATGGATGGGTACCGTGCGGGTTTATTGTTTTGGACTCTCTCCTACATCCCTTGGTGGAAAAGCAGCTAGTTGTGGAGTTCTCAGGCCAGACACAGGTCACCTAATGTCTCTGTTGTCTATTTCCAGGTCTTTAAAGTAGGAATAATAACACGCCATGTGTGTTGGGAGGCCCCACAAGATAATGGAGGTGCAAGCTGAGGCAAGGGGTTATTAGCTCTCTTTTGTCTTTGACGAGGAACCTGGTTCACAGACAGGAGGCTTGGGGGTAGTGATAACCTAAGAACCTCGGGCAGTCTCCCCTTTACTCTCATTTGGGGGTTCCAGGATGATGATGTGATGATGGCTATTATTTGCTGAGAGATTATTCTCCAGCAGGCTCTAGGCTAAGCACATTTCTCACGTAAATGCACTTAATTCTCCTAACAACCCAAGAGATTAACTCTCCTCTAAAGTAGCCACCCTGGTGACTCGCCATTGCATTACCGTGTTCTAATTTTCCTACAGCACTTATCACCAACTAAAATTAACTCATTTACCTACTTGTTTATGGTCTGTCTTCTCCAATTAGACGGTGAGTTCCATGGGAGCAGAGCCTTATCTATCTAGAACAGTCCCTGACTGGCGGGCAGGAGACATTCAGGAGACCCATGTCACAGATGAGGAAGCAGGCTCAGAAGGCGAAGGGGCTTACTCTAGGACAGAGTTACCACACCACGGCAGTGCTTCCCACGGGGCCACCTGGTGTGTGCCACAGGATCTCAAGTTGGCGGTTGCCCAAGACCGAGCACACCCCCCGCCCATTCCTTTTCATCTTCTGAGAGCTCAGGAGTTCCATCTTGGACACAGACACCAATGGAGAATTTGTGTAGGCCTTAGGGAAGGTGACCTCATAAGAGAGGAGTCACCTAGTTTCCCTCTGTTCTAGCCCTGTCACTCTTGAATGATCCCTTCTTGGAAGCCTTTCCCCAGTCATCCTGTATCGACTCCTGGGATTTTTTTTCCCCTCTGTCTCACCCACTGGGTCCTCGACCCAATCTTTAAGAAAACAGAGAACAAAGCTGGGTGTGGTGGGGCACACCTGTAATCCCAGCTACTGGGAAGGCTGAGGCAGAAGGATCACAAGTTGGAGGCCAGCCTCAGCAAGTTAGTGAGACCCTGTCTTAAAAAAAAAAAAAAAAGATTGGGGATGTAGCTTAATGGTAAAGCCCCCCTGGGTTCAATCTGAGAGAGAGAGAGAGAGACAGAGAGAGAGAGAGAGAGAGCCCATGTATGTGCAAGAGAGACACAGAGAACCAAAACTTATTGGATTTCAGGATTCGACACACAATGCAATGCTAAGCTTATCCGTAGTCAAGACTTTCCGGAAGCTGAATGCTTGGTGCTAGGACATGAGATGGATGTAGGTGTGGGCCGGCCTCGGGGCCAGGACACTAGGATTTCAGCTTCTGGCCAGAAACTCTTCCAGTCATCGTCTCGTCTTCCTACTTAGTTCCTCCTGCCTGTGTGGGTGGAAAATTCCTTTCTGCCTTGCAGAAGAGAATTGGCTCAGTGTATTCCAGAGAGGGGAAATTTCCAGAATAGGAAAGGCATCTAGAAAGGAGACTAACAGAGAGGTTCTGAGCTGCATCTTGGAGCCCAGCAAGACCCCGTTTAGGTGATATTGCCTGAGGTGACTCAATTTCCCCTTCTGTAGAAGGCGATGATACCTTCTGTTTTCAGAGCTACTGCTTGTGGGAGCTGAGAGGTCACATAGATGCAGTGATCCCGTGTCTGCCTACAGGAAATGCTGAAGATGTAGCCTTTATCAAGGAATCAGACTTTGGGATCCCCAGAGGGTGTGTTGGAGACCCTTGTAGGCCAGGAAAGTCTCCCAGGTGATCAGAAAATACTATCAGTTCCTTTGTTTTAGGTATGATTTTATTATTGTTTCCTAAAATTTCTTTTTCAGAAAGTGTAGGAAAGTCAAACACAGTAGTATACACCTGTGCTCCCAGCTCCCAGGAGGCTGAGGCAGGAGGATTGCAAGTTCCAGGCCAGTCTGGGCAACTTAGCAAGATCTCATCTCAAAATAAAATTTAAAAAAGAATTTGGGGTTGGATGGGTTGAGGTTGTGGCTCAGCAGTAGAGTGCTCGCCTAGCACATGCAAGGCCCTGGGTTCAATCCTTAGCACCACATAAAAATAATTTTTAAAAAAGGTATTGTGTCCAACTACAACTTAAAAATAAATATTAAAAAGAAAAAGGAGCTAGGGGTGTGTAGCTCAGTGGTAGAGTGCTTGCCTAGCATGCATGAGGCCCTCAGTTGGATCTCCAGTACCCCAATATATAGATATACACTTACACACATAAAAACGGATACTCCACCCTCTTATCCCAGGCCCAGTTCTGCCACTGTTTCGTGTGACCAAGCTGACCTGGAGTACCGCAATAGCGTGCACATATTAAGTGCCTATTATGTGCCAGGCACAGTTCTAAGCTAGTGCCCTTGATCCTCATAATCCTACACAGTGGGTACTTTATAGACTTACTTACAAATGAGAAGTGGGGCTAAGCACTGGTTGGCCTGTTGGGGAGGAGCGCTCCGGGCCACCCAGCCTTCCTCCATTTCTCCCAGGCCTGCCTGCCGAGTTTGGGAGTTCCCTTAGCCTGGGGCTGGGCAGAGCGGGGGCAGCCACCCTGGGCTCAGTGGGTAAGTTCCTCTAACCCCAGGCCCAGGAGGCAGCTAGGAGCCTTTTCTCACTTCTCTGTCTGCAGCTCCTTGATTTATAGCAGCAGAAACTTGGGGTGTGCCTCCCTCTCCGCACCCCTAGAGCAGGAAGGTTTCTGTCATTTCTCTTTCTTGTGTGACAGCTCCTTCTGCCCCCCTCACAGAGCCCTATACCTGGGGCCCCGTGAAGTGGAATGGAAGACACCGCCTTAGATGAAGTCCGCAGAAGAGTTGACTTCTACCCCCCCAGCCCCCCACCCCCGCCTGCCGAGATCTAGTCTGGGCTGTTGCTTCCACCAAGGTGGAGAATGTGGGCCCGAGTCACTGGGTGACAGGTGGCTCTTGCCCACCCACTAATCTGCCACAGTGCCTGAAATTTTATTACTAACGCATTTTTTCTGCTCTGGTAAAGACTGCCCTCTCGCACTGTGGCGGAGCCGTGTGGCTGAGTGGAGAGCGTGTGACTTTGGTGCCGGACAAGCCTGAGTTTAAGTCCTGGTGTGTCACTGAAGGCTGGACGATCTTGGGCATTTTCTCATCCTTGGTCTCAGGTGTCAGTGGGCTGAAGTGAAATCCTGACCTTGTAGCGTCTGGGAATGTGCAGATCTAGTGAAAGTCATTATGGTCAATGGCAGCTGACGGGTTCCTGTGGCCCTAACGTGGGCGAGCCCACCAGGCCCATATAAAGGGAGGCTTTGGGGCTGCAGAAGAGCTTCATCTCTGGGGCTCTCTCCAGCCCCAGCCTGGAAAGCCCGTCCTCTCACCTGCAGCCTCCTCCACATACTCTGCTCCAAGAGGCTCTCGGCCAGGTTTGCTCGTGACTGAGAGCATATGTCCTGAGCCATTCTCAGAGTGTGGTCCCCAGGCTTCTAGCAGTAGCAGCACCAGGGAAGTTGTCAGAAATGTAAATTCTCCATCACCCCCCTGCCCCAGAGGGACTCAGAAACTCCAGAGGTTGGCCCAGCGATACGAGTCCTTCTCCTACAGCTCAAGTCTGAGAACACCGTCCTGTCCTACAGCACCCTTCCGTCAGAGCCTGAATCCCCTCTGGGCCACTCTCTGACCGGGACCCTGCACCGTGCCCTTTTGACTTTTCTGAGTTTCAGTTTCCTCTACCAAAAACAGAAGTGATACCAGAAGCCGCCTCGGCAGGTGGTCATGAGAACGGGGCTAGATGATGATTCTCGAGAGGAGTCCAGCTCAGTTCTAAACCATGGCCGATGCCCGATGCAGACGAGGGGCTATTTTATCATCGTCATTCTACATTGTGTCCCCACCGTCCTACAACTGCTCCCATCTGCCACTGAGCGAAGCCATCTCCAGGGCCGAGCGTCCCCAGCTAAATGTCTGCCTCCTCCTGTAGCTTTTCGGGGCCCCTTTCCTTCGAGCCCGTGGGGCTTGTCTCTTGGGGACCGTGCCTTGTATTTGTGGAAGCTTCTCGGCACAGTGCCCAGGTTCTGCCTGCCTCTGTGTGCCCTAAACGTTCAGCTCCACGTCCTGGCATCTGAGCAGCTGCCTGGGGACCCTACAATAAAGGGTGGTCCACAGTGCCACTTCCCAAGACCACTGCTGCCTAAGGGCTTCTGTCATTGGCCGTGGTCCCCTGACACAGTGATCCGCAGCCTCTGTGTCTTTCATGGCCTTGAGGGCAGCAGCCTCAGAAGAACGCATGCTGGGCTGTCCGGCCATTTTCATCTTTGCAGCATGTCATTGTCACTTCCCATCTGGTTGCATCGATCGCCTCTGAACTTCTCCTGACGCGTGTCCCGTTGAATCCCCCCTAGTCTCGAAAGGTTGGCTCTGTGGCCCTCACTGCAGAGAAGGGAACGGAGGCCCCCGTCCACAGCCTCTACGGGGCAGCATTGGTGCCCATCCAGCCCCAGAGCTCGTGTCCATCCCGCTGCCCCGAGCTGCCCAATGTGGCACAGCAGTTCCAAGTTTCCGAGGCTGGTGGCTCTCTGAGTTCCTGGGCGTTGGCTCGAGGCTGCGCACGCAGGGACCTTCCTAAGTTTGACCCTCCTCGTGCGCCTCCAGCTTCAGGTCTGTGCGGCTGCTGAAGAACGACCCAGTCAACTTTCAGAAGCTCCCCTACACCAGCGAGGATGAGGCCTGGAGGACGTACCTGGAAAACCCCTTGACAGCCGCCACGAAGGCCATGATGAGAGTCAACGGTGACGACGACAGCGTGGCAGCCCTGAGCTTCCTCTACGACTACTACATGGTACGTCGCCCCCTTCCCACTGAATGGGGGTCTGCTTTCAGGCTGTGGCAGCCACCAGCAGCCGGCCCAGCCCCTCACCCCAGGGCCTTGGTACACGCTGTTTCCGCCTCCTGGCCCCTGCCCCTTCCTCCTGGCTAAACTCCATTTGCTGCTTGGATCTTAGCTTAAATGTCACCTCCTTCTTTCATGGGGTGAGGGGTGCTTTCTTGGGTCCCCCATTCTGTACCTCCTCTGGGGCCCTCATACCCACGGGCATCCTCCCCGCCTAGCCTTAGAAACTTGCCGCCTGCTCATTCACTCCTCCATTTCCTCCATGAGACTGAGCTCCTGGAGGGAAGGAAAACGTCGTGTCATCACTGAGTCCCCAGCACCCCGCACAGCCATCCAGGGCACGCCAGGTGTGGGTTGACAGATGAACGCCTCGCCAGGCCCACTGCAGCCCGGCCACCCTCTGTCCTGTCCCTGGGATCGCCCCAGCCTCCCATCACCCCACCCTCCTGTTGCAGCCCCGGCACCTGGAACACTCCTCCTGTCTAACTTAGCCCGCCCCCCCCTTCCTTGCTTCCTTCCTTCCTTCTGAGCCTCGCCAAGGCCAGCCTTCTCCTGGATGCCACTCTGCCACATCCGCTCCCTCTCCCGAGCATCTTGCTCTCCTTCCTACCTCGCTGCCACACTGTCTTCTGTTGTTCTCTAATTATTTCCAGGGCCCTGACCTTGACTTTGAGACTGTTGGTTCCTGAGAACAGGAATTCGTCCCTCCCGTCTCTGATAAACAGGGCTCCATCCAGTTAGCAATCACAAACATGGAACACAGG
Organism: Marmota monax; assembly: GCF_021218885.2. NCBI lineage: Eukaryota > Metazoa > Chordata > Mammalia > Rodentia > Sciuridae > Marmota > Marmota monax. The sequence continues at coordinate 22,430,006 of NW_026694432.1, read as the reverse complement.
TGACACCCCCGCTACCTGTGCCAGGCATTGCCACTGGGACCCAGGCTGCATCCTCACTGAGGGAACACAGGCTGCGGCAGCTCTGGCGGCTCAGTACTCCAGTAGCCCTGCCAGAACTGACCCAGAACAGCACACTTATCTGCTGTCCCTGGGCTGGGGGACTGCACCAAGACACTTGCCTAGATTTGGGGATCAGGGACAAGAATAGCCAGTTGTTGAGATAACTGATTCGAAACTGAACTTGGAAGATGTAGAGCCGCCTTGCACATTAGCCCTGAAACTTACTGTCCACTTCACCACAAGAAGGAAGACACATTCTCTTCATGAATTCAGAGGCCACAGGAGGGCAGGGGCATGTGGGTCCAGGTAGAAGGCCACCCTCTTTTCTGACTTGGATTCTCATCCTGGAGTGATCTGGTCACCTCACTCTGCTGCTTTCCCAGAAGACTACCGTGTCCAGCCCGGGCTAGCAGGAGAGGAACGGAAATGGCTACCTCAGTGTGGGGGCCGTGGCAGGAGCCAGAATTCTTAGTCTGATTCAAACCGCAACCTGGAATTTATAGGTTAAGTCTGGACCCTAAGACAAATAAAATCCAGCACCATCTCTCTGGGGCAAGAGGCCATTCCTAGGGCCAGAACGGTGGGGCCAGGCTTTGAAGGTGACGTCTACATGGTTTTTGTGTAGTATACAGTGTCTTGGCGAGATCCACCTGGGTCTGGAGCAGTCCTGTGGATAGTGAGGACATGGTCTTGCCATATGGCCAGTACCAGCTTGGAGTTCAAAACCTCGTCATGCCCCAAGCTGGCCGTGTAGCTTGGGCAACACAGTGGTAAAGGGGACCACTTCCTGCTTCTTACTGCAAGCCAGGACCTTCTTGCATACTGTCCCATGGGGCGTGATTAAGAGCCCAGGCTTTGGAGTCACTAGCCTGGCTTGGAGTCTTGGCTTTATCAGCCTTGGGGACAATGAGTTAGAATGTTCTAAGGTGTGATAATACTATAATCATGGAAGGCCACATTTGTGCGGTCAGGCTGTGTCTGCACTAGGTGCTGTTCTGAGCACTCGCGGCCATCCCTGAAGTTATTTTTGTCACCTGTGTTTTATAGATGAGGATGTGGGGTGCAGAGGTTAAGTGCCTTGCCCAGGCCACACAGCTAGTATGCGTGTAGGAATTGAACCAGGAACTCTGGATTCAGAGTCCGTGCTCCTCAGCACCAAGATAATGGAGTCTCTCTTGCCCTCACCTCATCCACGCAGTGGTGATGACAGTCGATATCTCCCAGTGGGGTGAGGGTTAAATCAGAGAATAGAAGCATTTGGTACAAGGTCTAGTGCACAAGGAGTTCTCTGCTTTAAAAGCCAGTATTATTTTATGAATAAATCTTCATAATTCCTTGAAGTTGGTTTTATAATCCTACACTTGACATATGAAGCAACCATCTCAGAGAGGTGCAGTCTTTTATATAAACTTACACAGAACTTTAAGCAGTAAAGGGAGGAAGCCAGGTCTGCCTGACTCCAAGTTCAAAGCTCTTTAACTTGTAAGCCTGAGCTGCTTCTCTCTGCTCCCTGAGTTGGGGACCAGACTAAATGGTGGCTAGAGTTACGGCCAACCTGAAAGACCCATGAGTCTTCTCCCAGAGTTCCAGGCCAAAGCCACAGAAGCAGGTTGAGGCTCTTAACAGCTAGATCTTAGCCAAGAATCATTCATAAATCCTGCCTTTCTGCCCCCAGGGCCCCAAGGAGAAGCGGATACTGTCTTCCAGCACCGCGGGCCGAAATGACCAAGGAAAGAGGTGAGGCCATCTCTGCCCTCCCCAGCCCTCCCCCACCTCAGACCCCTCTAACATGGACAGACTTGCCTGTTAGACACAGGGACACAGGGACAGCGCCCACAGTGCCTTTAGGGGCTCATGAAAGTGCTTTAATTTCTTTGACAATCAGAAGAAAAAAATTAATATACTCCAACCCACAGCATTAAACCTGCCTGTCTTCTTCCTCTTCTCATTTTTTTGTTTTTCTTTTTGCAGTGCTAGAGGTTGAACCAGGGCCCTGAGCGAGCCAAGCAGGCCCTCTGTTCCCACTAAGCCGAACCCTAACCCTTGAAGCCGTCTTTATGGCAGTGTGATGTATAAGATCTTCCAAAATACTTCTGAAGGGGCTGGTGAAGGCGGAAGAGGCAGGGGGCTGCCCTGGGCTTTCCTGGACGTGCTCGCTCATACACACACACACACACACACACACACACACACCCCTGCCTGCAGGCCACTGAGCTGGTGTTTACTGAAAACAAACTTCAAAGCCCCAGCGGGGAAGCCCTGGAGGCAGCTTTTCTGTCCCTGCTTCAAACCCTCCGCCCCACAGCCTTTTTGGGGGAGGGGAGCTGCTCTGTCCTTAGTGAGGGGACAGTTGTGTTCCTTACTTCTTCCCTCTGGTTCTTTGGGCTTCTGCCTGGCATTCGTGCCTCGGGCCACCAGTGTTCCCTTCCTTGTAGACAGCAGCCATGGCCAGAGGGTTGCTGGGGGGACCTTGCCCCTCTCTCTCCACTTTCTCCTTTCCGGCCAATTGGGTGACTTCTCAAAAATGATCGAGCAAGGCCTGTGCCGGGAAGCCTCGTGGGCCTTCGTGCCTTCCAGAAAACCCCCGCAGCGGGCACCTCCTGGCACGCAGCAGCGTGTGGGCGGGGCCTGCTCAGCCTCCCTGCGCAGCCGCAGCCCGCCGGCCTGGGTTTGCTTTGGGGGCCTTTCTCAACACTGATTCCAGGGCTGGGTCATGGCTCAGTGGGGGGCGCTTGCCTGGCACGTGTGAGGCCTTGGGTTCCATCAGCACCACATAAAAATAAATAAGTAAAATAAAGGTATTATGTCCTCTACAACTGGAATAAAAAAAAAACTGACTATAAGTAAACAGTAAAAATGTCCTGTGATCCTGCACCTCTGTCCACCTTAACAATTCAGGGTACATCCTTCCAGACCTTTCTCTAAACATCTATTTACCACACCCACAGATCCACAGCCCCCTCCCATACACAGCTCACGGGATGACTTCATACTGTTGTTTTGAAGTGGGGACATTTTTGACACAGGATATTTGACTCTGGCTAAGAAATAAATGATAAACTTGCATTTTTTAAATTAACAAGTCCTGTAAGTGGATAAGACATGTTCTCCCCCTCGACCCTGAACATGTGTATGGTTCCACTCTGGGCACCTTCTTCTCATCCCTGGTGAGATCCGTCTGCTGCGGCAGCCTGCTTCTTGCAAGGCCGAAACAGTCCCCGGGTGCGTAGGCGCAGTGGCACACACCTGTAGTGCCAGCGGCTCAGGAGGCTGAGGTAGGATCACAAGTTCAAGGCCAGCCTCAGCAACTGAGCAAGACTCTCAAAATAAAAAAAATTAAAAAGGCTGGGGACATAGCTCCGTGCCCCCAGGATTGATCCCCAGCACCAAAAGAAAATTTGGATGGAAGAAAGTCAATGTGTCAGTGTGTCACCTCCAGTCTAACCAAGGGCCCCTCCTGCCCCAGAGAACATAGCACTCACTTTGCCCTCCCCCCAGGTTCTACCACAGCATGGAATATGAGACGGACCTCACTCCCCTCGAAAGCCCCACGCACCTCATGAAATTCCTATCAGAGAACGCGCCTGGAACCCCAGAGTACCCAGATCTGCTCAAGAAGAACAGCCTGATGAGCTTGGAGGCAGCTGTGCCCAACCCTGGCAAGGCAGCTCCCCTCCCCGCCGGCCCCAGCAAGCTGGAAGTGGGCTCTGAGGACAGCTACCTTTTGCCCCCCAGTGATATGTACGATACCGGCTCCCTCAACTCCTTGTTTGAGAGCATTCATGGGGTGCCACCCACACAGCGCTGGCAGCCAGACAGCACCTTCAAAGATGACCCTCAGGAGGTGAGAGCCCTCCTGGGCCCCTACGGTACACCGCATATGTGCACTCATGTACAGAAGGAGATGAGAGAGTGGAAAGGTCAGAGGTTTGGAATCCAAGGAAGAAGTCCCAGAGCTGAGGCAGGGTTGCCCGGTACTGTTTTCCAAGTTGCCCACTGCACAGTCTGTACAGCTGTATGCGCGACCCTGGGCTGAGGCTCCGGAAACCTGCACATGGTCACTTACTATATCGGGATTATGTCTCTCTGCAGTCGCTGCTCTTCCCAGATATCCTGAAAGGATCCCCGGAACCCCCGTGTGCAGAGGACTATCCTAGCCTCAAGAGGTAATGTGGCCCCTCTGGATCCTTGACCAGGGGGACAGGGGCTGCAGACAGCTTTACATGGTCCCCAGCACATAATCAGTGAATGGGAAAGGGGGGCAGTGCAGTAAAAGGAAAGAGAATGATCTCCTCGTCCTGTCCTGAGCCTGGTGCTCGGCTGCGCAGGCTCTGGTCTCCCTGCACTTGCACCTCTCCAGCTTCTCTCAACTAGCCCTTTACATAGAACCCAAAATGCAGAGACTGAGGCCCAGGGAAGTAAAGTGACTTGGAAGGTCACAGGGAGAGTCCATGAGAGCCTCAGCTTGCTGCCAGGGAGACCCCTGCTGGCCTGGCCTCACTGTCCCCTCCTCCCCTTGCAGTGACTTTGAGTACACCCTGGGCTCCCCCAAAGCCATCCACATCAAGTCCGGCGAGTCGCCCATGGCCTACCTCAACAAGGGCCAGTTCTACCCTGTCACCCTGCGGACCCCAGCAGGTGGCACAGGCCTGGCCCTGTCGTCCAACAAAGTCAAGGTGCGTTGGCTTGAAGCAGCCAGGGAGGGGGCGGCATGGGGCCAGCCGGGGCCCGGGGAGAGGAGGGTTGATCCTGGGAAGGGACCAGGCGCCCCGGGCTGCGGTGACACTGCTGCCATGCCCCCAGAGCGTGGTGATGGTCGTCTTCGACAATGAGAAGGTGCCCGTGGAGCAGCTGCGGTTCTGGAAGCACTGGCACTCCCGGCAGCCCACCGCCAAGCAGCGTGTCATCGACGTGGGTGAGTGCCCGCCGCCCTGGGCCAGCCTCCCCCCAGGCCTCCTCCTGCTGTGCCCCCCCAGCCCCTGTGACCCGTCTCCAGGCAGACCAGGTGAGGGCATGGGAACCTGCATCTGCTGACATGAAGCCGTGGCCTCTTTTCCAGGGTGCTTTGGGATAAACAGGGTCTGGGGACTCCGCAGGGTCCCAGAGATAGGCCCTGAGATGCTGGCCTGTTTGTCCCCTACGGTGTGTCTAGGTGACATAGCGCACACCATGCAGGGCTGGCAGTGGTGGTAGACAGCTGAGGCACAGTACTGGTGGTTCTTGTTTGGGGTGAGATCCTCAGACTCTGTCAGCAGGTGACAGCCACCCTGTGTGTGCCACCATGCCCCCACCTGCCCCGAAATAGGGGGAGGCATAGCTCCCCTTCCTGCCTGCAGGTCTGTCTCCACCCGCCCTCCCCCCAGCCTCGGCCAGCTCCCCTGCATGCCTGTGGTGCTGATCTCTGCCTGGTACTGTGTAGCCTGCAGAACTCGATACAAATGGGGCACAGTTCAGCGACTTATCCAAGAGGCTGGGTGGCAGGGGAATTGGGAGCATGGGTCACAGAGCCAGACAGATCTGAGCTTTGCCTTTTATTAGCTGTGTGACCTTCGCCAAGTAGCCAAACCACTCTGAGCTCCATTTTCCTCATGTATAAACTGAATATGCCCAGTGGAGTTGTGAGGATTACCCGAGGGCCTGCCAAGTCTAGGTGTTCAAGAAATGGTTGTTGCCAGTATTTCTACGGTCACGACCGCTGTTACTACCGTTGTTACTGCTATCACTACCATATCACCTGTCACTTCTCCTGGGATACCTCCTACTTACTCACCCCCATGGAAAGGACAACCTCCACCAGGCGACAGGGGCTATGGGGTTCCCTCTGGGCTCTGGCAGATCTGTCCCCCAGGCTAGACTTGCCCTCCAGTCTGTAACCCGGGCCCAGTGTTCCTCCTTCCTCCCGGACTGAGGCCCGGCTCCTGCTCGCCCCTGCCTTGTGCCCCACGTCCCTTCCCTCCTGACGCTCCTCCCGGCTCCTGTGGTTTCAGCTGACTGCAAAGAGAACTTCAACACTGTGCAGCACATCGAGGAGGTGGCCTACAACGCCCTGTCCTTCATGTGGAATGTCACCGAGGAGGCCAAGGTCAGTGGGGGTAGGGTGGGGGTGGCCAGGGCTGCCTAGAGTTCCCCTCCTGGGGGAGAAGCTTGCCTGCACCTCGGACTGGGGCATGTGCTCTGAGGCGGCTCCCGCGTTGAGGCAGGATCCAGAGTGCCCAGGAGCTGGGACCCCAGGCCGCAGGCGGGGTCTGCCCAGTCCTGCCTCCTGCCAGCCGGGCAACTTTGCCTCTCCAGGCCTCGGCAGGTCTTAGTGAGGGCCGGGCGAGGCAGGTGAGGGGTGGAACCCAGATGGGAAGCCTGAGCTTGTGCGAGGTCACACAGCGAGCCAGCTTGCAGGGACACGCTTGGAAGTCTGGGAGCTGAGGGCTCAACTCCCGGTTGGCTCTCTGCTCTCAGTTGGGAAGGTGGGAAGGATGATCCTCTGCCCAGGAGAGGTGAGGGTCTCCCCAGCCGCAGAGGTCCCGCCAGCCTCGGTGTGGAGTCCAGCTGCCAGCCTCCGTGTGCTTGTGGGCCTGTCTGCGTTGCTTCTGCCCGGGGAGCTGCGAGGAGGCAGGGGCACTACTCTGGTCAACCTCTTGCTGGAGTAGGCTGGCCTTGCCCACCAGGGCTGGGTCATCTCAAAGGTTTCTGGCCCTGGTGGGCTGGGAGCTAAGCAGGGACAGACAGAGGTGAAGGAGCTCCAAGGCACAGAGGGAGGCCCGAGGCAGGGATTATTATTATTCAAACAGCCAGGGGCTGGAGGAGGAGCTGGGGCCTCCAGTTCAGGAGGGGGGAAAGTTTCGTGGGAAGGGAGCGGTGGGTTTCGGTGGGGACTTTCTCACAGCCTCTAGGGCCCCAGGCTTGGGTCTTTCTCAGGTGCGAGCCGGAGCTGGGTGGGGGCCGCATTAGGCCTGAGCTGGCTGAGGGGGAGGTATGTCCGGCATGTGCCTGAGGGCCCGGCCCCCACAGAGGGACAAAGGAGGTCTGCTTCAGCACCCCACCTAAACCCCGACTCAGGTCAGGGGCATTTCCAAGGACAGTGTCCCAAAGAACAGGGACCAGCCTGGGATGGGGTGTGGCCTTGAGCTCCTGGAAAGGTTAGACAGTCACCAGCCTCAGTCAGCCGGGGCTCACCCCGCTGAGACCACCCCAGGCTGCCCTCAACAGGGCATAGCCTTAGCCACACAAGAAAGGTTTAACGTGGACACTGAGGCTCAGGGAGGTCACAGGATCTGTCAAAGCCCCAAGGCTCATGAGTGGCAGGTCCAGCTTCCCACCACAGATCTGGTGGCTCATTTTTCCTGATTCCCTGGGGGAGTGTAGGGAGCTTCTGTCCCTCAGACTCCACGGCTATAAGGTGCAGGTGACAGGGGCCCAGGTTAGTGGGTGGGGTATGCGTAGAGGGAACCTTTTGCTGGAGGGTCCAGCAATGGCTGGAGCTGCCCGTTAGGTGAGGGGGCTGTGTCTCACCCACTGTGTCCCTGGGCCTGCAGAAAAGTGGTGTCCTGTCTCTAAGTTGCAGAAAGATGCGGTTCTTAGATTTCAGTCTCTAAAGGACCGTTGATGTGGGCTGTCCTTGTCGGGCTAGTGGGAGCACCCGCCCAGTGGCGAGGGGCCTGGGCCTTGAATCTGTCTGCAGACCCCACCTCACCACCTGAGGTCTGTGTTGCTTTGGGAAAGTTGCGCTGCCTATCTGAGCATCAGTTTCCCATCCCTGGCACACAGAAGCCCCAACCGACAGGGCCGGAGACCTGTGCAGGCCACTGACCCGGCTCCCCATTCTGTCCCCAGATTTTCATTGGCGTCAACTGCCTGAGCACAGACTTTTCCTCGCAGAAGGGGGTGAAGGGTGTCCCCTTGAATTTGCAAATTGACACCTATGACTGTGGCTCGGGCACTGAGCGCCTGGTGCACCGCGCAGTCTGCCAGATCAAGATCTTCTGCGACAAGGTGGGTGGTGGGCCACCCTCGCTGGGTCCTGGGAGGGACAAGGCCCCACCAGGCAGCCCCCTGGCTTCTCTAGGTGTGTCTGTTGCCCTGTCTCCTCCCTGATGTCCTCTGATGTCCTGCCGGTGTCTGTTCCCATGCGTCCTCCTGTCTCTGCAGCAGTGTCCCCTCTCACTGCGGCCTCTGTAAACCTTACTCCATGTCTTCGTTCCTCTGTGTCTTTCTCGTGTTTCTCATCTCCGACTCTCTCCATTCCTGGGTCCTCTCTCCTCCCCTCCCCCACGCTGTTTAAAGCCCTCTCTCCCTCCCTCTGCCGGGGCTCTCTCAGTGTCCTCCTTCCCGCCCTTTCCCCCTCTCACTGCCTGTGCTGACCCCGGGCAGGCAGGACCAGGCTGGGCCAGATGCTGGTACCTTCTCATTTTCTGGTGTCACTGTGGGGACCAAAAGCTGGGCCTCTATTTAAGATGCAAAATGTGAAGCAGCAGCTGTGACAGGGCCAGCCCCTCCAAGGCCCTTGGTGACCCCCTTTCCCCCACCCCAGGGAGCTGAGAGGAAGATGCGGGATGATGAGCGGAAGCAGTTCCGCAGGAAGGTCAAGTGTCCGGACTCCAGCAGTGGTCAGTGGGGATGAACCAGGGGCTGGCTGGGCTGTGCGGGGTGAAGAGGAGAAGGAGGCCAGAGGGGGACCTTCGTGGAGGGACCTCAGGCCCACGGCTTCCTTTCCCATCAGGCATCAAGGGCTGCCTGCTGTCGGGCTTCAGGGGCAACGAGACCACCTACCTGCGGCCTGAGGCCGACCTGGAGACCCCACCGGTGCTGTTCATCCCCAACGTCCACTTCTCCAGCCTGCAGCGCTCTGCAGGGGTGAGGGCAGGGTCCTGGTTGGGAAGGGGGTGCCAAGAGGAGCCTGGTCCCTTGTTGGGGCCTGCCTTAGCCAGGCCAGTAGACAGCAGCCAGCCACTCACCAGTACTGGCCAATCTAGATGTTTCTAGGTCCTGATATTAAATAATCAGTCTTCATTTATTGAGTCCTAGGGGATTAAAAACAAAATGACACGTGTCCCTGTCAGTGACCTGTTCCATCCGAGAGTAGAATGTTGGTGAGGAAATGGACTTTGGTGTTCATCAGAACGTTCATGCCTGGGACTCCGGGGAGGTCTCTGATATCTAAGCCCTAGGTCCCAGTACGGCCACACTGAAGCTGGCTGCGTGGTGACAGTGCAGCATCCCTCTGTATGCAGCAGGCTCTGTGTTACGTGCACACATTACCCACCTGCCTTTACTGCAGCCCTGTCGAGTCCATGCCCTGACCTAGGAGCTGTGGACCCCAAATGGAGGCATAGGGAAGTTGAGAAACCTCCCCAAATCACACAGCTAGAAAGTGGCAGAAGCCTGATTCCGGGATCCGTGCCCTGTCAAGCCAGGGGAGCCACCTCTGAGCACCTGGAGGGAGCACGTTATCCGGCTCCCGACCCAGCTGTCCTTGAGGGAAACTGTTCACCCCCTTTCTCAGACAGGGCACAGAATGAGTCAGTAGTGGAATCAAGGCCCTCCAGCCTGTCCCCAGGTCTGGTTCGCAACAAGCACTCCGACAGCTTCCCTTCGTGGAGGGCATGGCGCCCCAGTTTCTGTGGGAGTGTCTGCAGAAACGGCCGTGGTGGCCAAGGTGGGTTTGGTGTGTTGACTTAGGACAAGGAGGAAGACCTTGGAGCTGAAAAGAGCTGCCAGCACCGATGTGGCCCTGGCACACTGAGAGCTGTTCTGCACCCCTGTCCTCCCTGCTCTGCCCTGGTAGCAGCACCGAGGCCTCCATGGCCCAGGTGGCTGCCTCGACTGTTCTCTCTCAATTCCTCTGGCCAACCAGCCCCACGCAGGGAGATGACCACTAGGGATTAATGTCGACAGCTAATCCATGGGGAAGAGGGAGGGACCTGCCCCTGCACACATGAGCCTGGGTGGCCCAGGGAAACACCAAGCAGAGACCCTGAGCCGCCCGAGCCTGCCCCGTGCTGGCTGTACAACCCCAGGGGCTCTGCCCTCTGGAGCCTGGGGTCTCACAGGACTTCAAAGGGTGATGGCCACCGGACAGCACAATAGGAGTAGCAGTGCCACAGTGGCACACACAGGGTGCCTCTTCCCCCCACCGTGCCCCAGCTTCCCCTGCCCAGTTCCCAGCCGGGGCTCCCAGCCCCTGGGCGCGCTGTCTGGGGTGGGTGCATTGATCGGCCTACCATTGCTTTCCCACCACCCTGTGTCTGTAGGTCCCCGACTCAGCAGCTTGGGCTAGGTGACTCCTTCAGATGGGGATTCAGCCCCCTTAGGGGACCCATGTGAACAGAGCCCTGGAAACTCGTTGAAACACCACCCTCCCCACAGACAGTTTTCCTGCTGAAAAGCCTCAAGGACTGAGGCTCCTCTCATTTTCCTGCTTGTGATCGAAATGTCTCTTTCTCCTCATTGCAGGCGGTCACCTCAGCAGGACACGGCAGCTCCAACAGGTATGGAAGAAGCAGCCAGGGCTCCCTGTCCCCTCACACTGCCCCGGCCAGGGCCTGGGGCCAGAAGAAGGGACTGTAAAACTCGGTCCCAGCCCCCAAGCTCGACGCACTCTCCCTTCTCACTGAAACCGCCTGGTTTTTATAGGTTTGTTTTATATGAAAAGTTGGCGAATCTCTGGCGAAGACACCTGCTTGTAAAAGGGAAAGAAAAGGCTGGGGGTGGGGGTACAGATTCAGAAAGCACGGAGGGCTTGTGCGGGAGGACATGGCCCTGTCCCTGTCCCACCCTCTCCCTCAGCACACCCCAGAGGCCACAGCACACTGTCTTTCCCTGTCAGCCACAGTGTTTGTGCCTTCATGCAAACCTGAGCCTCCCTAAGTCCTAGCCCACAGATCGTCAAAGGAGGGGGACAGCCGTGGGGGAGGCAGGCAGGGAGGGCACAGAACCTTCTGAAACAGCCAAGTGCTTCATGCAGATCACATGTTATCACCAGGCCCCTCCCCGCACCCACACCCACTGTCCACACGCTGCTTTCGCCCAGTCCCCGCCCTCAAGCATTCCCACTAGGGCTATTGCTGTCCTGTGCAGACAGTGGAACCGAGGCCAGGAGGGGAGGGGCGAGCTGGTGGTCCCTCGACGTCCAGTAGCAGAGGCAGGACGGGAACCCCGTCTGTCCTGCTCCGAAACCCACAGTCCTCCTCCTCCCACAGCCTCAGCCCAGCCTGATTCTTTCCAAGGGACCAAGGCTGATGACGGCCATCGTCCCCTCTGACTGCGGCCTGCACAGCACATGGGGGGAGAGCAGTGTGCACTGTCTCTGTGGGCAGCTTCCTGCAGGGCTGTTACTTTTTTTTTTTTAATGTTTTTTTAATTGTAGTTGGACACGATACCTTTATTTTATTTAGTTATTTTTATGTGTTGCTGAGGGTCCGACCCAGCACCTCACACATGCTGGGCGAGCCCTCTACTGCTGAGCCACAACCCAGCCCCTGTTATTTGTACTTTCTCGTCACCTCGCGTTATAGATGGGGTCACCCTGAGCTAAGGAACTCGCCCCAGGGCCCAGAGCCCCTGTGAGGGAGCTAGACTGGAACCCAAGCTGCGCAGCTCCACACCTGCTTTGCACCCCACGTTAGGGACCCTGGAGCCCAGCAGGTGCTCACCACCCTCCCATCCCCACAGGCTGCCCCTGAAGCGCACCTGCTCGCCCTTTGCCGAGGAGTTTGAGCCTCTCCCCTCCAAGCAAGCCAAGGAAGATGACCTTCAGAGAGGTAGCCCGCCGCCCTCTGTGTCCCAGCGCCCACCAGGCCCCACCCACAAGGCCTCCTGAGGAGGGCAGGGGTCTCTACACCTTGGAGCTGGACTTGGGCCAAGGGTTGTGGGGGTAGGGGGTCCCTAGGTGTTGGAGAGATGGCCAGGGCTGCAGGGCATCTGCCCGCTGTCCCCCTGGGTGTCTAGGGCCCCTGCTCTTTTTTCATGCTGGAGGGTTCCCACACTTTCTCCAAGGGGTGGGGGCTGGGTGGTTTCCGTTTCTGCTTTTCTAGCTTTGCCACTCTAAATCTGGCACACCTGTGTGTGGTGGGAGGTGAGGCTGGCCCAGGCCTCTGGGGGCTATGGCTGACCACCAGGAAGAAACTCCCAGCAGCTGAGACCCATGGATTCCCATACCCTTGACCTGAGCTGAGCAATGCACTTAGTGCTTCTAAACGTCGTCAGTCATTCCCACAGCTCTGAAGTTGGGGAAGGGCCCCCATTTTGCCGACCAATAAAGTAAGGCTCAGTGATGTTAAAATCACTTCTTCAAGGTCACCAGAGCAGGCATTCAAATGGGGCCAAAATCAGGGCCCTCTAAGTCTGTGTGTTTCCGGGCTGTGTTTCCTCAGCCCCCGCAGTGGAAATTGACCTTAATGTTAAAGTAATATTTCCAAGACCCCCACCTCTAAGGGCCCCCAGGCTTGCTGCCCTGTTGCCCTTGTCACAGCTCTGAGAGCCACCCTCTGTTTTTCAGTGTTGTTATACGTACGGAGGGAGACCGAGGAGGTGTTCGACGCCCTCATGTTGAAGACCCCGGACCTGCAGGGGCTGAGGAATGCGGTAAGATGCTGGGGGTCCGCACCCGGGCCAGAGCCTGGTGGGCCCCAAGCCCACCCTGTCCCAGGAGGCCCACTTCGCGCAGGCAGTCTCTGGGAAGGGATGGCTGAGAACCTGGGCTTTCTGGTGGCCTACCGTCCCACCCGGCGGGGGGCCTGCGGGCCCTGCTGTGGGGGTGTTCCTGATGTTATCTCCCAGCCAGAACCCTGGCTCCACCCTGGGAGTTGCACACACCATAAATCCTCCTTAATCTGATGGCTGCTGTCTGACAGGCCAGGGCTTTTGTTGGTTTTGCAAACCTGTTTCTGTTTTAATGGGAATGAAACCCAAAAGGCCAGGCCCAGAGACACTCTTTTTTTCCTCTCCCAGGGGGCCTCATTCCTCCTGCTTGCGGTTGGCTGGGGAGCTGGCTGAGGTGGCAAAGGGTGGGACCTAGGCAAGGAGACCTCCCCAGCCCCCACCGCCAGAGAGCAGGCCACAGCCTGGCCCTAGCAAGACCGAGGGCCAGCTCCCTGCCCAGCCGAGAGCCCAGGCTCCTCCAGGGCAGCCGTGTCTGGAGGCTGAGCCCCCAGAAAAGCCAGAGGCCTCCGGCTGGAGGGGAAAAATGAATTAAATTGTCACTTTGGCTCCCTCCTGTGAGAGCCCCCGGTGCCGGGCACCGTGTGGGCAGGCTGCACCAGCCGCCCCTGGCATCCTCTAACCAGTGGGAAGCCGTACTGGCAGCACCTTCTCAGGTCCCGTGAGCAAGCAGCTCCAGAGGTCAGGGGACTTGCCAGGGTGGCCTGGCGGGAGCACCAGGGCTACCCTCCAGTCCAAGCATCTCCATTCCGCTGTCCTGTTCTACGTATTGCCGGCCTGCTCCATCATACCCAGGAAGTTGGGCTCACAAAAGGCCATTAATGACACTCCAGTGTAGACTCCTAATCCGTGTTTGCATGGTATCTTAAAGGGCCAGCTTCCCATCTGGAGCTTGAGCTCTCTTTCCAACAGCTCCTCTGAGGGCGTCCACTCTGGACCTGGATACCTCGGAGGATGGGGAGCTCACTACCTTTTGAGGCAGCTCATGCTATCTTTGTGCAAGTTCTTCAACTTACGTTTAGAAAGTTTAGAGTTCTTCTTTAGAGTCTCCCTGGTAGCTTCTGGCTGTATCACCATTAAAACAAATGGTTTAAGGGCTTTTCTGGTGTGGAAGGGTGGCTGTCAGAGTAACAGGGAGCCGGGCGCAGCTGTAATCCCAGCGGCTCAGGAGGCTGAGGCAGGAGGATTGCAAGTTCAAAGCCAGCCTCAGCAAAAGTGAGGATGAGTCTGTCTCTAAATAAAATACAAAGTAGGACCAGGAATGTGGCTCAGTGGCTGTCCCTGAATTCAATCCCTGGTACCAAAAAAAAAAAAAAAGAGTAACTGAGGATCTGAGTGTGGTGGTGTACTCCTGTAATTATAGAGGAGCCTGAGACAGGAAGAGTCCAAGTTCAAGGCCAGCCTGGGCAATTAGAAAGATCCTATCTCAAAATAAAAAAAATTAAAAAGGGCTGGGGTTATAGCTCCGTGGTAGAGTGCCCCTGGGTTCAATCCCCAGGACTGTCCCCCAAAGAGGAAGAGTAGTGAAGAGCTGAGCCCAGGCCATCTTCCTAAGATGCCCCGAGGGGCCGAGCTCCCCCTGGTCCTGACCTGAGCCATGCTGCTCAAGGCGGCCAGTTCCTCTGAACACAGGCGCCTCCCTGAGTGCATGGGACGGGCACCGGCTGCTCCTTTACGTGAATGTCGTGGGCGGACACCCTCTATGGACACCTTTTACTGCACATTACTTCCTCACTTTACAAATGAGGAAACTGAGGCTCAGGGAAGTAAGGGAGCTATTCAACATTCTGAACGCCAGGAGGCAGAGCTGGGACCGGACTGGATCTGTTTGCCAAGAGGAAACCTTGGGAGCTCTGGGGAGACGTGGTGGCGTGGGCTGCAGGAGCTCCACAGGCCTTGGAGCGCAGCTTCCTGTCTGGAGAGCAAGCAGCGACACTAGGGATGTGGCGGGGCCAGCTGACCTGGTTCCAGGCCTCCGTGCCATGCCTGGCTGCCTGTCTGGGGGCTCACAGGCACACCCCCAGCTGAGCTCACAGTTCCTGCCCAGAGTGGGGAAGTTTCGGGTTTCCCCCCTCAGCACGGCAATGCGCACCCCACCTCCCTCCTTCTAAAGCGGGGCTGTGGCCACTTACGCAGGCGTTGCTGGGTGCGGGGAGCCGTCCTCAGTGTCTTACCTGGATTGACTCAATTCTTCCAGCCATCCTCCGAGGTACACTCTCTACTGTCCCCATGAGCAGTTTGCACAGGGCCACTGTTTAGTCAGCTTTCCCGCTGGTGTGACCCAAGGATCTGTGAAGAGCCATTAGAGGATGAAAAGCCAGTTTCAGGGGTCTCATTCATAGAAGGCTGGCTCCATTCCTCAGGGCTCGAGGTGGAGCAGAACAGAAGCTGGGAATGTGACGGCAGGAAGCAGATAGACTCTGCTCATCTCCCAAAATACACACCCCCAAAGCCCACCCCAGGGACCACCTCCTCCAGCCACACCCAGCCGGCCTTGTCACCACTCCGTGAATCCCGTCAGGGGATCAATTCACTGATTGGATTGAGGCTCTTGTAACCCATCATCTCACCTCTAAGCCTTCTTGCATTGTCTCACACATGAGCTTTTGGGGGACCCTCACATCCAAACCATAACAGCCACCCAGAGGGAGAATGGTGGCACCCTGAACATTGGACCATCCATGTGTCTGGCTCTAGGCAGGAGGTAAGGGCAACGGGAGATGCTCATTAGGAAGGCTCATCCTACGATGATAAGTTTAAAGTGATACAAAACCACCTATGTGAATACGAAATTGTCCGTACACGTGGGAAGCGTAGGCCAAGGTGTGAACGGTGTTCATCTCTGGGAATCAGGACGATGAATGCTTTTAATTTTCTTCATATTTTCCATACATACATAAAATTTACATTCAGCATGTGAAAAACAATGGTGTTTAGAAGACTTGTGTAAACCTGGGTTGGGCAGCAGGCGTGAATCCCCTACCTTTCTCTTCCAGATCTCTGAGAAGTACGGGTTCCCTGAAGAGAACATTTACAAAGTCTACAAGAAATGCAAGCGGGGGTGAGTGCCCACTTCGGCCCCCACGCTGGCTGCTCAGTGTGAGGAGACTTCATACCTGGCCTCTGTGGAGAGGCTGGGGGATGGGGGACAATCAGAGGGAGACCAGTGGCCTGGTCACTAGTGGGAGGGAGGGGATGGGGAGGAGGAGGGTCTTCGTACATGACTCCTGGGGTGTAGGGGGAGGTACAGAGTTATACATCAGAAGACCCAAGTTCAAATCCCAAGGCCACTGAATGACCAAGATATTTGATTATGGTAATAATGATTTCAGTGGCCACCAGTCTCTGGGCTACCTCCTGTGTGTCATTGTGGGCTGAGCATATTTTATTTAACCCTCACAGCTACACTAGGAGTGCGACAGACAGGGAAACTGAGGCTCAGAGATGATGAGCAATGTTCAGGGCAGTGGACATTCAGCCGGGGAATGGAGGCCCAGAGGGAGGACGGCCTAGCACAGTTGCTGCAGATAGCCGGGGCAGGACAGCGCGGCTGGCCCTGATCCTGCAGAGGGAGCTGTGACTGGGAGCTGTGTGGAGGGTGCCCAGCCAGGGATGCTCCCTGGGCCCCCTCCACCTCACCTCCAGGCTGGACTAGGTAGAAGGAGAGCAGCTCTGGCCTCCAAGGAGGGGGCTGGGCAGAGCCTGTGCACCCACCAGAGGCTCCTGGGGATCACAGTGCCCTTTGTCCAGCAGACCCCTTGGTTGCCAGAAGGTTCTGGACTCCTAGGCTTCAGTCGCCTGGTCAGAGCTGGGGAGCTGGGCCTCTGCCACCCTTTCTGACCAAGTCACTCCACCAGCCCAGCAGGGGCAGTGAGGAATTGTCACGGCTTTATTTCCAACCCAGAGGACTCAGGAGCAGGGCCTTCTGCCCACAGCTCAGGCCTGACCCCACTGCCTGGGCAGTTTGACTTCAGGGGCTCTTCTGAGTAGCCCTGGGTGGCGCTGCCCTGTGGCTGCTGTCTGTGGGTGTTCCTTTTCAAGATCATGCAGAGAGGCCTCCTCTAAGCAGGCCCAGCCTCCCACGAAGGCTGCGGTTGGGGGAAGGTCTCCGTCCCTGGCCCTGGGAAGGCACCCGTTTGGTTTGGGTTGTAGAAGTGACCTGCGGGCTTTTGCACGTGTGTTTTTATTTTCCCCCAAGTTTCGGTTTCAAACTGAGGCTCACACGCTCTCTGGAGCCGAATCTACTTCGTGGCTCAGTTTTGCCCAGACAAGCCCAGCCCCAGGTCCCCCAGGGCCACTCCCATATCCCCTGCTCCAGCCCCACCTGTGCTGGGCTCCCCCACACGTCCCACCCTGGGGGCTGCCTGTATAGGAGGGGAAGGCGGTGGCCACGGGGATGCCCACCCCTGGCTCCACTGGCTGGGTCCTCAGAGGCTTTCCCGTAAGCCCAGGCAACTGTGTCAACCCTAATTATAATCACTTCCGTCGGCAGAGCCCCTTCTGACAGATGGGCACTGGGCTAAATAATGTCCGGGCGTCGTGTGGGCCCTTTGAGCTTGGTGGTATTATCTCTATTTCCACAGATGAGGAAACTGAGGTCCCAGGAAGGTAGTTACAAGATCAACCGCAGGGGATCCCCACTTGCCTAAAGCCGTGCAGGAGCCCCCTCCCCATTTTATCTCTCTTCCTCCGTGTCCCTCTGACTGCCAGGTCATGTGCAATAGGGCTGTGGCTGGGCTGCCTGGGGCATCCCTCCGTGGCCCTGCAGAGGCAGCCCACACCCACCCACCAGGCTCTCTGAGATCTCAGCCCTAGGGTGGTCTGAAATATCTAAACGAGAATGTTCCCCAAAATACCTTTGGGGAGAGGAGGCCGGGCACATCTGCGGTCCCCCTTGGGGTCCTTGAGGATGAGAAGTCCTAAGCGGGCTGCTCGCCTCTTGCAAACCCTCGGGAGGCCCAGTGCAGAGGGAGATAGGATCGCTTACAGCACCGCTGAGCGCCTGAAAGATGAACAGATACACTGCTTTTGCTGGCAGCTGGCCAGGGGTTGAACTTGACCCAGGGCAGAAGGCAGCTGGAAGCTGGGAAGTAACCAGAGGTCCGTACTCAGTGACAGCGGTCCCTGACAAGCCCTGCCACTCAGGACCCACTTGTCATCGTCCTGAGAGGGGAGGGCGTGATCCCTGGTGACGGAAGGCCCCACTGGGTGGAGGGAGTCAGTGTTCAGGTCGCAGGACGGGAGGCACCTACATGGTGCCCGGCACCTGCCAGCACCACTGTGGGAAAGGCCACCCAGCGCCCACCCCCTGGGCAGCCCTCGTCTCCTCTGGCCTGTTCCCAGCCTCCAGCCCCCAGACAAGATCCCTCTGTGAAATGCAGAAACCCCAGGCAGGACCCAAGGAGGGGGATCCTGAAACTCAACACTGGCGCCAGCACCCAGGCTGCACAGGCCAGGCCTCGCCCTGGAAGAAGCAGCCCGGCAGGCTGGTGCTGGCAGGGACAGCTGGACGCAGGCTGTGACCCTCACTGCTGTCCTCACTGCGGTCCCTCTCTTGTGTAGCCCTTGTGAGAGCAGACCGTCCACTCTGCCCTCGGAGGGTCAGCTCACCCCCGAGCTCTCCCCGCACCCAGAGTTTGTTTTCCTCGTATCTGCCACTTCCCAGCCTGGATCTGTGGGGCTCCACCCCTGTGGGAACCGAGGTCTAGATTCGGATCCCAGCTCTGCCGTCACCTAACCGTGTGACCATGGGCAGATCACTGTGTCACTGAACCTCAGCTTCCTCACCTGTGAACTGGAGTAACAGCTGTGGGGCTCCTCCTCCCAGCCTGTGAGATCCTGCACTCCTGGCGGACAGGGTGACGATCCAGTTCATCTCCATGTGGCCCTGGTGTTGGAGGGAGGCACATCCTCAGCAAATGCTGGAGATGATAAGGGCAGATGGACAGGAGGTGACAATTTGGTCTTTGTCAGGCTGGCCAGATCCTTGCCTGGAGAGTTAGTCCTGGGGTTTCAGCTTCAGGGGATAACACCAAGCCAGGGTCTGGGTGGCATCTGCCTCCTGTGTGGCTGGCATACCTGAGTGGCACATCAATCACAGCCTCCTGCTGAACCCAAACTGCCACACCTCCTGACTTGAACTCCCTGTGTGTCCCTGTGGTTACTGGGTGACCAGGGGAACACTGTCTCCCCCAGATCTGCGTGTCACTCCCAGGTACCCATGTGCATGTGCAGCAGGTTGAGCGTGGCAGGTTTGACTCGGCCCCTCTCCTGTAAAGGGGACTGTGATTACCACCCTGCAGGCTGGTGGGCAGGACCCCAAGGCAGTTTGTGAGGTGCCTGAAATGTGGCTGTCCTCTGTGTCCCTCAGAGGGACAGGATGCAGGCCCCTGGCATGTTCCAACCACGCCGCCTCCTCTCTTCCAGGATCTTGGTCAACATGGATGACAACATCATCCAGCACTACAGCAACCATGTGGCCTTCCTGCTGGACATGGGGGAGCTGGACGGCAAGATTCAGATCATCCTGAAGGAGCTGTAGGGCCCACGCCCCCAAACCCCAGACCCGGGAAGTGGCCCGTGCCACACCCAGCCTCTCTGCATGCCTCAGTGCTGTTACTTGAATGTGCTCCTTGAGGGAAGTGGCCCCCAAGTCACAGACCCCAGCCGTCAAGCCAAGAAGGGACTCCGAGGGTCTGCCGATCCGAACTCCATCCTTGCTTGAATCCTGCCAGTGCCCGCCCACCAGATGCAGCGCCCTGGTCAACACCAGGCCTGCATCCTGTCCCTCTGAGGGACACAGAGGACAGCCACACTCCCGGCCGGTCCCTCCTCACCGTCCCCTGCCGGCTGCCTTCAGAGGTGGAGCCCTCCCCCCACAGGCTGCACAGCCAGCTTGACCCTGGCATGGCCCGCCCAACCCTGGCATGGCCTGCTCCGGATTCTTCCGTCAACTTCAGACCAAGGATTTCTCACCCTTTGGTCACTTAACTTGAAAATGCTTGATTTTCAGTGCAAATGACTTTTAAAAGACACTGTAGTGGCAACACCTCTTCCTCACTGACTTCTCAAGGCGAGATGTAAATAACAGAGCTCTGGAACAAAGTGACCGCTGTCAACACTACCACCTTGCCATCGCTGCTGTACACATTTCTTATTATAAGTTTCACTTATGTTATATATATAAATATATTGTATGTATATATGCAACGTTTTATATTTTTCATGGATACGTTTTTATCATTTCAAAAAATGTGTATTTCACATTTCTTGGACTATTTTTTTTAGCTGTTATTCGATTATGCATTTTGTATACTCATAGTATTTAGTAATAAAAGGCTCCCTATGTATTACCTCACACGCTGCATTCACTCCTTTTTTGAGGGTCTTCCAGCAAAAAGAGGGGCCAGGGCGGATGAGGCCCCTCTCCTCTCCGCAGTGGCTCTGTCCCGGGAGTGACTTGCCCTGGGCTGCAGGATGGAGGTGAGCACAGAGGTGCAGCCCCTATGGCCCCACCAGGATGACTGTGACAACCCTAGGATCGTTGACTGAGATAAAGGCCTGGAAGGACCAGAATGGCCATGGCGAGGAACTCCCAGCTGGGGCCAGGGGGCAGAGCCCAGGTCTGGGAGCCACGTGACCTGCTTCTTGTACCATCTCTGCGTCCCCTCCAGGCCATTGCTTTCTCTGGGGCCAGCTCCTACTGGCTCATAAAATGACGGTGCACATCTCTCCCAACAGCATGGCCAGTGACAACATGTTGGTGCACTGAAATCAGCCACGGTGGGGGTTACAGGCCAAGCCCTGTATCGCCCTGGGGAGCAAACCACAAGTCAAGGCTTCCTTCCTTCCTCTCCTCTTCCCTTCCCACCACTGCATCCAGCCTGTTTCCTTGGAAGGTGCAGGAGGGGTCTACGCTGGCATCTTGAGAGCCCTAGGGTCATGATGTGGGGGAGGGATGCATCCCCGAGCACCTCCCTGCCTTCAATCCCACCACCTCTGCTTTTTACATATTAAGATTTGTTTTAAATGTTTGTCTAAACAAAACTCTTTTTAAAGTTTGAAAACCAAGATTCCTGTTAGGACCTTTCAGCTCCACCAGAGTTTATGGTTCCATTCCCAAGGCCCTGCCTAGAGTCAGGGCTGGGACCAGGGTCAGGCAAGTGAGGTACCAGCCTTGGGCATAAAAATTAAGGGGTACCAAAGAGCTCAGTAAAGTAGTTAAGTAAAACTACAATGCAGAGTCTTTTAAAATTGAGGCAAAAAAAATTCACTTTGAATAAAATCTCAAAATGTTAAGGACAGGCTCAGCGTCACGGATCAGGCTTCAACATGGCTCCTGTGGCCCTGGCGGAGGGGCCCTGCAGAACATCCAGGGTTACTCTGCCCCGCCCAGGCCTCACTAGTGCTGTGACATCACTCCAGAGGTCAGAGAAAAGTGACGTGTGAAGGTTAAATGACAGGAGGGCCGCTGGATGTGGTGGCACCCACCCCTAGTCCCAGCTGAAGCAGGAGGGTGGCGAATTGAAGCCAGCCTGGCAACATGGCCCCATCTCAAAAAAAAAAAAAAAGCAACCACCTGAGTGCTGAGCAGTAACACAGGCTGCAGGCACACAGTAGGTGCTCAGCTTTCCTTCTTCTGAGCTTCCTACCCAGCTCCCCTCCCAGAGCCACTTGGGAACTGGAAGGTGCTGCCTCTCAATCTTGATCACCTGTTGGAATCACCTTGACACTTTTGCCGGCCCTCTTCTCTCCACCCTCTTCTCTCCCCCACTGCCCAGACCCCACCCTGGAGTAACTAAATGAGCTAGTGACCCTGGGTGGGGTCAGATGTCAGTACTTTGTGATGTTCCCCAGGTGACCACAGCATGCGATCAAGAACCTCGGATGGAGAACTACTGCTCTAAAGGGGCGCCACTCCACAGGCCTTGGAGCCTCTGCAGCCCCTGGGTCTGCCCACACTTCTGCGCAGCAGGAATCACCAAGGTCAACAGCACGGGGCTCCCCCAGCAGCTTGTTGGGAATGCAGAATCTCAGGCCCCACCCCAGACGTACCAAACCTGCATTTTAACAAGATCTCCAAGTGATTTGTGCGCACACTGAAATTTGGGAAATACTTTACTAAACTGTTAGTGTGTCCTGACACTAGCTAGGTACGCTGCAGTCACACTCAGAACTTCAGTGAAGACAACAATGATGGACCAAGTCAGAACTCCGAGGGCTGCAGCCTGCGCATGCTCTCAGCATGGACCCTATGATGGCTCCTCCTTTTCTTTTTTTGCTGGGGGGGGGGCGGCAATGAAAATCGAACTCATGGGTGCTCTACCAGTGAGCTACATTCCCCAGCCCTTTTATTTTTTGAGACAGGGTCTTGCTAAATTGCTGAGGGTCTTGCTAAATTGACCAAGCTGGCTTTGAACTTGTGATCCTCCTGCCTGAGTCTCCCAAGTCACTGGGATGACAGGTGTGTGCCACCACGTCCAGCAACAGCTCCCTCTTGAGGTGAGCCTGGTGTCCAGCTGTGGGTAGGAAACCTCAGGGGATGCAGCTGTGAACAGCCCGTGACATCTTAAAAGAGGAGGAGGATCAAGACAGCACCCTGAGCTTAGGGCCTCAGCGCAGTATGTCCCCCACAGAATGTGGGTTCTGATTGGCCGACCAGCCCTGCTGTTCTCTCCTCAGGTCTCTTTCTTGGCCCACTTGGAGGGGGTCATTGGAGAGACAGTTCAATTGGCAGAGTCCTCTGAAGGGTGAAGAGGGCTTTGTGGTTTTCCTATACGTTATCACCAGCCCCAAACCCAGCAAATAGCAACCAGTCACCTGCTAAGGTCGAGTACCCAAGGTCAGAGGAAGCTTAAAATCAAGGCCTCAGGATCTGGCCCCAGTGTCAAGAGCCTGGGTCAAACAAAGGATGACTCTGAGTGTCAGCTTTGAAGAATCTTACAGAACTTCTAGCATAAATGTGGACAATCAATGACCCCCAAAAGAGTTTCCTTTAACTCAAATAATAATTTCAAATTGGAATATAGTTGTCCATATCTCATGTTAAAAGATTTACTATAGTAAAGAGTTCCTGGGCTTGCTGGGCATGATGACCCGCACCTATAATTCCAGCACTCTGGAGGCTGAGGCAGGAGGACTGCAAGTTTGAGGCCAGCCTGGGCAACTTAATGAAACCTGTCTCAAAATAAAAATCTAAAAGGTCTGGGGTTGTAGCTCAGTAATGAAGCATTTGTGGGCTCAATCCCCTGTACTAAAAAAAAAAAAAAAAAAAAAGGATTTCCCTGAATTTAGTAGAAAACCTTCAGCTCTAGCACCACTTTGCTGGAGCTGAGTGGTGTTGGGTGCCCTGTGAGATGGCGGCAATCTCGCACCAGTCCCCATGCCCACCTGACCTGCTGCACTCGATGCATGGTCTGCTCAGCCTCTGAAAGTGTCAGAACTTGGAGCCCCCGAGTCCCACCCCAGCTCTTCCCCTGGAGAAGCTGAGACCCTGGGAAGTGCAGAGGGAAGCACGAGGTGATTCTGACTTTAAACCCCAACCTCCTTGCTCTTCCCACAACCCTCTAGGCTGCCTCTCAGTCATTCCAAGGCCAAGGGGCCCTTGCCGGAGTCTGAAGTTCACCAAAAGGCCGGCTTTAGTGAGAAGCAAGAATTCCGTTTAATTGAAAGTGTTATTCCCTCCTTTCCCTCCCTCTCCTTCACCCACCCCCAAAGGGAGAGCCCATCAGCAGCCAGTTCTAACAGGAAGGCCCAGGGTGCAGCATTCCCGGGAAAACAGCGGCAGCAGAGTGAGAGGCCAGGACCTGTGGGCAGGGCTGGGGCTGGGGGAGGTGCAAGAGAGACTCCACGCAAGGCCGAGCGAGGAGGGGCTGAGTGGTGGGCTCCACCTTCCTCTTGATGAGGAGAAATTATGCAGGCCAGAAGAGATCTGTTAAAAATGGCGTCCAACTTGGTCAATAAGTCTGTCTCTGTCACCGAAGCAGGAGGTCAGGAGGGGATGGAGCCCAGGCTCAGGCAGGGGCAAGGTCAGGGGGGAGAGATCTGGTGGCACAGGGCACAGTGTGGCCTCCCTGCCCCTAGGAACTGCTCCGTCCAGGGCTCTGGCTCCAGCAAGGGACTGTCACACGTGCTACACAAGCCTGTGAACCACGGGCAGCTCTCCAGGGGGGTGATGAAGAAAAGGGCCGGGGCCGGGCCAGCTTCCAGGTTCTTCCTGAAGGTGCAACATGAAGCCTTAACTGAGTCGAGGGCCCAGCCAGCACCTTCCTGGTGTCTCTGGGTCTTCCTGGCTTCTGAAATCAAGAAGGAGTCCAGAAGTCAAGGGCGGACAGAGGGGACCAGGCTGGGGCACACTCCACCCCAACCCCTGCTCCACGACGGCTGGGGGCTGCTGTCAGGTGGACCGTCTCCTTCCTGGAGGCCCTGCTTCAGGAGGTGAGTCGCCCAGAGCCAGCCTGGGGAGTGCCTGGGGAAGACCGGGGGCTCCGTCTACCCCCTGCTGGGGACACTGCTGGAGCTGGTGGGGGGGGCAGGCAAGGGTGATGGCAGCCCCTTGCAGTAGCACTGGGGCAGGTGGCAGGTCATCAGCTGTCACAGGCAACACAGGTCCTCCTGGTGAATATCCTGGGGAGGGCGGGGCGGGGCTGGGACTGGGGCTCTCACGGAGCCTGCGTGGCGCCCTACCTCACTACATCACTGGGATCCATTTGTGGTCCTCGTTGTAGAGGAACGACTGCTTTCCCGGGAATTCCGGCTTGTAGGTGGCTGAGGGGAGAGAGAGACGGCATGAGAGGGAGAGGCTGGCCCCTGGGTCCTCTGGCCTCCAGCCTCAGGCTGGAAAGGCCCAGGGACCCCTGTGTCTCACGGTGGAGGAGACAGAGAGGGAGGAAGGGAATGGCCTCCTGTCACCTGGCTCTTAACTGGCCAGGGCTGGACTTGAACTTGGCTTGGGGAACTGTTTCTCCTGTTTACATTTTTGTTTGGTTTCTGTCTTGCGGTGCTGGGGTCGAACCTGGGCCTTGTGCAGGCTGGGCCAGTGCTCTGCCATGAGCCACGGCCCAACCCTCTGTTTAACTCTTTAACAGAACAAAATTTGCAAGACTGTTTTCTAGAAATTTGAAAAACATATTGAGTAAAGGAAAATTCTTAAAGACCCAAGGTGTTAGCTTGCTGAGATTTGCAGACACGGTCCTCTGGGAGGAGGGCAACTAGGACAAGTAGGGCTTGGGAACCAGAGCCTGCAGTGCTCTGTTCTGAAGCCGGCTTCGTTAACGGCCCCCTCAGGTGTCCTCTGAGGAAGCTGCCGAGGGGCACCCACGGCAGCCAGGACACCTGCGCACACCCGAGGCAGACGCCTGCACGTGCTCACCAGAGACCCCTCAGGGAAGTCCACTTGGTGCAGGTCATCCCAGCAGCAGGAACAGCCCAACCTGAGGGTCAGGTGCCCACCGTCAGACGAAGCTCTAGAGGACAGGGCCAGGTCAAACAGGCCATCCCAAGGTCCCTGGAGCTCACCCTCTGATGGAAGTAGCACACTCCGTGGACCACGCCACGTTCTCCTGGGCTGACTAGAAGCCCCTGGGGTCACCCCTCTGCTGTCTTGTTGGTCTGACCCTCACCAAGTATGCAAAAGGCCCAAGCTAGGACAATGATCTTCCCCTGCCCCCTCCCATTTCCCTCACCTGTGTGTGGCGGGGAGGGTGTGTCTCCCCTACCAGACTGTGGTGCCTCTGGGAGACACAGGACTGTCACCTCAGTCTCCCAGGGTGGGAGCCTCTTCAACACTCGCCTAACTTTGCCTTTCTCCCACGTCACCTGCCACCCAGCCACACCTGTTGGTCCCTGTTGCCACTAGTTCTGGCCGTTGTCGGAGAGTGGTGACAGCTAAGGGATCTAAGGGGAGCTACAGCTAGGTGAGGAAGCACAGAGATCACCATCAGAACGAGGCCCTCAGGACATCAGCTCCCAAGGGATCCCAGACGTGAGGGGGGGTCACTGTCGGTGCCTCTGTAGGAGGGGGTGGGGCTGCCTGCAGAGGAGCTCACTGAACAGTCTCTGGTCGCCATGAGCGAGGTGTCCGGGCCTCTGTCCTGCCACAGAGGCCCTGTGTGTAGCTCGCTCCCAGTGTCCCTGCCTGTGAAATGCCTTGGCCGGACTGGACCAGTGGCTTAACTGTTTCTTTCTTGCGGTACTTGGCCCTGAACCAGGGGTGTCGTAACACTGAGCCACATCCCCAGTCCTCTGTTTTTATTTTTAGACACTAAGTTGTCCGGGCTGGCCTTGAATTGTGATCCTCCTGCCTCAGCCTCCCGAGTAGCTGGGATTACAGGCGCGTGCCACCACACCTGGCATGGCATGTAGATTTTTAGCAATAAGAACTTTTCTGATAATTTGACAAAAGCCATGGCCCCTCACCACGGAGAATAATGTCTGCAGGGAATTCAGAGTCACTGGCTACCTAGCACCTGTCTTTGACCTCTCGAACCTTCCCATCCTGGGTTATAAATCCCTGACCTGGATCACCTCCAAGAGCCCTTCCACCTTAAAAAAACAAAATCTTTGTATACTCTTGAAAACGTGAGCTGAAGACTCCTAAATCTCCCAAATCTCCTCTCGCTCTGTAACCTGTTCAGCAAACAGCCCATAAATCAGTGGCGTTCAACGGCCTCGATGACAAACAATCCCAGAGGAGCTGGCGTTTACAATCACTCAGAACAGTCCTCTGACCTGGGCCGGGCAGGCCTTGCTGGGACGGTCCTGCTGTCCACCGGCTGGTGTTGGACACAAATGACGCGCTAGAGATGAAGTGCTTGGGGGGCCCCTCGTAGTCCACGATCTCATACTGCCCAGGGCCTGGCAGAGACGGCTTCAGGGGCAGAGGCAAAGGCTGAGCAGAGAAGTTCAGCATGGAGTTTTTCCTTTGAAAAAGACAAGATGGGAAGAGGTCAGCCAAGTGGTCTGCTGGGGAAGTGCCGACGTTTAGAACAGCCAGAGCCCCACAGCACCAGGGTACTGCAAGGTAGGGGGAGAGCTGGGCAGAGCCTGGCTCGGCTGCTCGTGAGCCCTGAGCCCCCGGAACCTCAGTTTCTTCATCTACACGAGGGTGATCATAGCAGTACCCACCTCGGAGGCTTTTGCCAGGGTTAAATGAGATGATGCAGCTCAAACATGGCAGCACGCAGAACAGGGCCTGGCCCAGAGCTGAGCGCTCGGAATGCCCGGGCACAGCTCTGGTTACTGCACCAAGCAGGAAGGGTCCTTGATCGGCAGTGCCTGTTGGAGCTCTGTGGAGAGTTCTAAGGCCTCGGGTGGGCTCCACGGGAAGAGTGTTGGTGGTCTACCCGTGCTGCCTGCCGTGGCCAGGCGAGGTGAAGAGGCGTCCCACGTCCCAGGGATGTGGTATCCCACGACTAGCAGGTACCTAGAGACTGTCCCGAGATTCCAGAGGTTAAGGTTCCAGAATTCTGCTAGATATCTTCCTGGAAAGGCAAGATCCAGGCGTGGAGAGACACTAGGTGGGGCAGATGACACCGGCACGTTTTCAGTCTGTCTTCTGCCTCCTCGGGGAGAAGCAGTCTCCTTTTCTCTCTGGCATGGAGAGACCACGGAAAGCTGGCCAGGTCCGGGCGGAGTCTCTCCGTCTGTAAACTGAGGGAGTTGGGCAGGGTGACCTCCGTCGTCCCTTCCAGTTGTGACCCTTCGCCAGGCCTCAACTTGCAGTTTTCCTGGTGGCCAGGGGTCCTGGGGGTGCCAGAGGCAGGGCTGCCTCCTCCTGCCTGTACCCAGCCTTTCTTCCAAGGTCTCTCACCAAAGTGCAACGAAGGCTCTTAGGGCGTGGGGTGGCCCAGGGAGCCGCACCCCTCCTCCAAGCAGGGGGACGGCTAGGGGTTCCTGGGTCCCCATTCTGTTGCCACCACCTTTTTAAACCCACAGAGACAAAGGGACCTAAAGATGTCCACTCCGTCTTCTTATTTTGTTAAATAAGTTGGTGTCTAGAGAGAGAAAGTCACGTATTTAAAGTCACCGAGCACATGGGTGGGATGCTGGCGTGAAGTCACCGGGGCCGAGCAATTGGAGAAGGCACCATGGCCGAGGGGATGGAGTTCCAGGGTTGAACAGACCTGGGTCTGAGTTCCGGTCATGCCACCAACTGGCTGTGAGACTTTGGACAAGTCCCTGAGCTCTTTGTACCTCAGCATCAGTGTCCTTAGCCAGGAGCAAAAACGCCTGCTCTTTATAGAAGTGTTATGATGGAGAGACAAAGGCTTGTGAAGCACCAGCACATAATAGGTGCTCAATAAGAGTAGCCGTTGTCATGGTCCTGCAGCACTGCAGAGAAGCAGCTAAGCTTCAGGAGAGAGAGAGAGGTTTGGGCCTCACTCAGAGCCACCCGGAGGCAGGGGCATCCGCACTGCTGCGGAGGCCAAGGAAAGCTGCCCTAACCTAGCCTGGGGCTCACGTCTTGTGATGGGGGACAGCTGACCTGGACACTTATGTTTAGAACAAAGATGTCCACCACAGGAACAGGAGGAGCACTGCCTCCATTGGCTCCCACCCCAGTCTGCATAGAACTGGGCACAGGTGTGCCCGACACCTGTCCCCTTATAAACAGACGCTGCCTGCTGCCTGGCCTGGCCGTGGCTCCCTCTTTGCAGCACCCCAGAAATTTGGTGAGTGGGTGACTGGCCTCTGAGAGGCAGGCTTGAGTCCGGGAATGACAGCCAAGAGGAGCTGGCCATGCATGGGTTGCCTGTTGGTCAGGGCTGCCCCAAGCCCAGGAGGCCACCCTGTGCTTTGAGAAGACCACGAGGTGTCTGCTCTGCTGCGCAGGGTGACCCGCAAGAGGCCTCAGCAGCTGAGCCACAACCCTGGCAGCCAGGGAGAGCCCGAGAGGTCCCTTCCTCTGCTCTGTCATAGGCCAGGGGTGGCTCAGCACCCTCAGCCCAATGCTGGGGGTCTTCAGTGGCACCAGCCATGTGTGTGACTCCATCCACATGGCTCTGGGCTAAGGCCCAGGCCTGAATGTCCTCGAGGGCTGGACAGTCCCCTGAGAGTTCAATCATGGCTGCTGACAGCTAAGGCAGGACAGCTGTGCTCTCAGACAGAAGGTTCCCTCCCCACTCGCCAGCGGTGTGTCCTCAGGAAAGTCCCTTGGCCTTCCAAGCCTCAGTTTCTTCGTCTGTGAAATGGCGGCAGTGATACCTGACCCCAGCAGTGTGGGACTGACCACTGCTTTCCTCGGGTTACTTTTTGACACAGGTTAGGACAGAGTTTAAAACTCTGTGTGGGGAGTAGAGACCAGCAGCTCCTACTGGGGAACCCGGAAGCCCACCCTGGAAGGGTGGCAGGTGCCCTGCAAGGGAAGCAGGTGACCTTCAGGTGGGAAGGACGGGGAAGGACACGCCAGCAGCAGCAGCACAGCAGGGCACCAGCAGGGAGGGCCTCACAGACCCAGGGCACGGGGGGGGGGGGGGGGGGGGGACACCAGGAGAGGAAGGCTGGGCCCTTCCACCGCCTTCCACCCTCCATTTACCCACGAGCCTGGAGCCTGCCTGCTTCGCTTGTTTCCTCCCCAAACCCACCCAAGCAGGAGAAGTTCCAGGGAAAGCTCCGTGGCCTCTGGAGCCAGCCTAACTTCCACCCAAACACTCGGCACACACTGCTCGGCAGTCCCCGCCCTGCCCAGGGCGCCCCCTCTGCCAGGAGCACCCGTCTGCCCTGCCAGCTCGGATTCAGGCTTCACCCCTTCCGCCCTCCCCGACTGGCAGCCCTGGACAGTCCCCTCCGACCTCCACAGGGAGGTGGAGGACCCAGATGTGGGTCCCAGCTCCAGCCCACAGCACAGCTGCACTTTCCCGAGGGCACAGGCACCCCCTGTCCCCTAGGAGAGGCAGGAGGTTGACAGGGGGCTGCCGCTGGAGCTTCTGGGCGGGGGTATCTGGGGCCAGCACACCTGCTGCTCTTCCTTCCTTTGTCCCCAACCTGCTAGATTTCCAAGCCTTCTACCTGCCCACTCTGGAAGGGAAGAGAGGGGACTGTGTCTGATTCAGCCGTGGGACCCTCAGGGAGGACACTCGCTGAGCCTCAAAGGAACACCAAGGGGCAGAGGCAGCAAAGGAGCCAGACCCCTGAGCCCCACCCAAGACTAAGCCTCGGTCAGGGGCGTCCTGTGTGGCGGTGGGGCTGGACATGCAGACTGGACCCAGGGCAGCTGACACAACTCTGTTGTCAGGGGCTTTATGAGCGTCCCCTTGAGAGCAGAGCCACCTGCTCTCACCCCACGGAAAGGAAACAGCTTTCAAAGGCTCTTGGTTGGCCCCCAACAGGATTCAATGTGTTGGCAGCTTCCAGCTCAGCTGCTTGCAAATCGCCCAGAATAATGAAGGCTTGAAGGACACAGCAGGTCACTGCATCCAAGACCCTTGGGACACTCCCAGGCACAGATTCACTCTGCCTCAGGGGTTCCCAGGGCTGGGAGGGGTGAAGGGGCAATTTTTCTCAACATTAAAGGGCAGCGATTTGCCCCTGGGGTGGAATGCGGTGTCTGTTCAACAGGTAGCGGGTGACAGATGACAGTCGCTTGGGAAGAAGCCTCCCATATCTAATTGGAAATCCAGGGGCTCTTCAGGGGGGTGCAATGTAATTACCCAAATTGGAGCGGGGCCAGCGGGCCTGATCCTTTGGCTCTGGCTGTGACCACAGCGTGTCTGTGCAAAACCAGGGGCTTAGAGACTCCAGGAAGCAGCTCCAGGTTAGAAGGCCGTCCCTGGGCGCCACCTCCACAGGCGGGTGGGCCTTGAAGCTGCACCAGGAGGAGCCGTTTTGATCTCCAAAGCCCTTACCCTGACCCGCCCACTCCCCTGAGTCACTCAGGACCTGGAAGGGAGACCTTGGCTGGCACCAGAAGCTGATAAATCCTCTTAGCTTTGAGTCAGCAAGTGGCACAGCGACACCTCGGGACGGCCCTCCAGCCGAGGAGCTCAGGAGGGCTGGCACAACACACTGCCGGCCCTGGCACGGCATCAGCCCTGCAGGGGCTACCCCAGGAACACAGGTGGGTGCCAGGACCTGCTCCAGACTGGGCCAACCCGAGCTCAGCGGCCACGTCCTCTCATCCTGGCACCACGTCACCAGGGTTCTTCCCCAGTTCACTGCGATGAGTCACAGTGCTCTTACCCCAATTCCCAGAGATGAAGGACCCGGAGCTCCCAGGAGCTAAGTGACCTGCCTGCCCCCGTCCCTGGGGCTGGAGAGTGGGGATGGTGGGAGGCCCCAGGCCCTGACCTCAGAGCTGGCACTAACCCGCTGCCATGCTGCCACAAGGTCTCCCTGGCAGACACACTGAGCGGGCACCCGTGAGCGCTCAGTCTTTCTCCTGCTCCCTGGGCTCTGCTCTTGGAGGGGGGAGTCACACGGGATGAACTCCTCAGGGGGGAGTCCACCGGCCTCACGTCCCTGCACCCTGGAGAAAGCAGAGCCCCGTGCTGTGTTTGCGAGCTGTAACCCCAAGGATGGGGACCCTGGAGGTCCACAGGTGACCAGGCCACAAGTGTCTCAGGAGGAAGCAATGCCCAGGCTGACCACCCACCATGGGCCCAGGCTCCTGTTCCCCTGCCCTCCAGGACACAGCGGGAAATGAGTGGCACTCGACAGGTGGGAGGCTTGGATAGTCCTTCAACCTTCAACTGGACCTCTCCTTCCTATTCCACCGTCTCCTTCATGGCTCAACGTAAACAGATGAACACTCTTCTAGAATAGTCCAAGGCCTATCCGTTTTGTCTTCTTGTTTTTAAGTAAAATTGTAGATTCTCACCTCCGTTCTTTCTTGTCAACTTATAAGCGGACATTTTGGGCCTCTCCTCTGTGGTCCAGGCTGGCCTCAGTTCACCGTCCCCTTCTGTGCTCCCCTGAGTGACATGGCGAACAAAGCTGGGTCCCAAAGTGCCAGATGTGAGCAGGTCCCCTCTTCACTCGTGGAGAAGGGAGGCCCGGGGACGTGGTGTCTGCACGGGGGACCAGAGCACAGGGCTTCCCTGCTGGACGAACCCGATCCTCCATTCACGAAGCATCACAGAAAGCCAGTGAGCGCCCGACACCCCAGACACACAGGGCCACCCCTGGCCCCATTGGTGCCCCATGAGGGGTGTGGCTACATGACCTGGGGTCCCACGTGAGCCAGCATGTGACGATGCTCCTCTGCCTTGCGCTGGGGTTGTTCTTGGGAGGACCTGGCTAATGTGGCATCCCGTTCCCCTGAGCACCCACAGACCTACGGAGCCCGCTGAGTGACAGGCGGAAATGCCACCAGATGGGAATGATGAGAATGACTTCAACTTGCTGCTCCAAACCTGAGCAAAATCCAACCAACCAGGTAAAAGGGTTAAAAACGAAAGGTTCTCTGCTCTCCTGTCTCCTGTGGCCATTTGCCTTGAAGAAGCTTCCAGATTTGTGTTGGGGCTTCAGCTGCCATTTCAAATCCCAACTGTTCCTGATGACCTCTGTGTCCCTGGGATGTGGAGCAATGCCAGCTGCACCAGGAGTGACGGCTGACTATCTCAGGGAGATGGGGCGCTTCCTCATCTGCACACCCCAGGTGACCGAGGGCTGGGACACCACACGGTGCGGTGCGGCAGAGGTGGAAGGAGTCACAGCTGTTTCCAGTTCCTCCTCCCGTAGGCCTTGCAGAAGCCCGAGGAGACGGACTCTCGTCTGCACTGAAGCCTGAGGCTCACTCTCAACCACTCTGTTGACCTGCAGAGCAGGGGACAGCTGGCACGTGAAGGTGACCCAAGCCAGCCTGCAGCAAGATGTCTCTGACATTTGGAGGGGCCTGTTTCTGGAGACTGGGAAGGGGGGCCGAGCTGCAGACCCCAGGAACCGCAGGGCAGGAGGGACTCACCTAGTCGCCGCCCTCTGAGGCCGAGGCCCTTCTCCAGATGCTGTTTGATGTGTCAGATTCAGGACTTGCTCCTCTCCCTAATCCCTGTCCCCTTGTCCCAGGCTGACCGTCAGGGGATACTCGGTAGTGCCAGCCCCTGAGTTACCTAGGCTTCTGACCCACTGTGACTATAACCTGACCTCTCTGGAGAGACCCAAGTGGCTACACCTGCCCAAAGCCAGCCCTGCTTGGAGGATCGGCAGAGGGAGGGCTTAGAGGGTGACTGACCTTACTGCAAATAGTTCTAGAAGCTCTACCACCATCTAAGTGTCTGAGGAAAGTAACACTGACGGTGTGAGGTATTAAACGTGAAGATGCGACGTCTCCTCTGCTTTTCAAACCTGTGCTAGTATCAACTCGCCATTTACCCCTAGATGCCTAACATACATTTTTAATTTTGAAAGCAGCTCCACAGGCTTGAGTCACCACCCTGTGCAGATAGGGCATGGAGGCTCACAGAGGTTGGCATATGGCCCAAGGTCCCACAGCCCAAAACAGCAGAGCTGAGGTTCAAATTCAGCAGGTTTGACCAAAAACTCAGAGAGCCTCCTGCCCCTCCTATGTCCTGCCGCTCCATGGAGACTTTACACTGCAGAATCAGAACCCTGTCCGCAGTGGATGGCACACGACATGGGGAATGTGGGAAGATCTGCACAGTCCTGAGCCTGGGGCACCTCACGGGAGCTAAAGTCTTGCTTCTTCTATGAAGTAAGAATATTTATTCCTACGACAGGGTCATCATGATAATTGAGTGAGATTCTAAGTTCCTGGCATAGAGCAATTGCTCAATAGATACTATGCATTGGGCAAGCATGTACTGAACACCTACTATGTATGTCTGCAAGAGTCCCTGGTACTGAATCCTGCTCAGTAGTGACATCTCTCCCCCTTTCTGCCCACATTAGGATACTGCCCCCAAACCACCTTGCAAAACGAAACTAAGCAAAAGAATAATCTGGACTCACGGAATATGGGTCTTCTTTGGAACCCTGGTGTAATCGTTTGGGTTGTAGTAACCAGGCCCTGGGCCTGTTGACGTCAGTTTTAATCCACGATCAGTTTTTGATTTAAAGCAAGACATTAACGACTTTGGTGACTGCTTCACAAGGGATTCGTTGACATCATACTGTCCTAAACAGAAAGAAATTTTAAAACGGAATAAGGAACTCTTCTCAAATAAGTAAAAATTCGTATCTCCCACCTAAGAATGCATTTAAGGGCTGTAAGGCCATATCACCCCACGACGGTCAAACGCCGGGGCTGCCTGGAACAGCCAAGAGTAATACTGTCTAGTAACACTAGAGAACTGGCCCTGGGCCTCACACGCTGGGCTCACCCAGTCCTCACTGCCCTGCAGGGTGGGCACTGTCCCCTCCATTCTGACACAATGACTCAAAGACACTAAATAACTTGCCAGAGGACTTAGGACATCTAGCCAGGGACTTAGAGCAAGCCTAGTATGCTGCTCTACAGAGTAAGAATAATAGATCTCACCAGGCCCAGTGGTGCGTGCCGGTGATCCCAGCAGCTCAGGAGGCTGAGGCAGGAGGATCGCGAGTTCAAAGACAGCCTCAGCAACTTAGCGAGGCCCTAAGAAACTTAGTGAGACTCACCTGTCTCTAAATATAAAAAAAGGGCTGGGGGTGTGGCTCAGTGGTTAGGCACCCCTCAGTGGTTCAATCCCTGATACCTAGATAAATACTTCAGTGGTTGCTTTGTAGATATTACACAGCAACAGTACTTATTGAACCCTGTTAGGGAGAGAAAAGTCCACCTGCCTCAAAAGCCCGGGCTTCCCCACCACGCCCACCTCAAGACACCGTGAGAGAATCCAATTTATTTGGGCACAAGACTTCAGAGAAGAGGATGGCCTGAGCTGGGGGCAGGGCAGCAGCTGCATCTCCTCAGCTGCCAGGAGCCCTGGGAAGGGCAAGGGGCTGGGCCGTCCGCACTCGCTGGCCAAGGCCCCGTCACTCAGAAGTTAAGGGAATTACCTGGGGGAACAGAAAAGCTCCAGCAACAGCCGCTACCTCACGAGAAAGTGTGAGTAAATCAACAGCCTGAACGTCTGGGCGGGGGCGGAATGGGTCAAGGGCCCGGCTGAGGGGACAGCAGCCCTGACAGTGTGAATAAAACTCTCCTAACGCCCCACGGACACGCTTGTCAACAGGCCCGAATAAAAACACCAGGCCCACAGTCCGCACCCCTGCCACAGCATCTACGCACACACGGCACATCTCAGTGAAAATGGGCAGAATCCAGAAAGTGGAGTGGGCCACAGCCGAGGTTGGCAGGAGGGTGGGAGGGTGACCTCCAGTTCTCCGGGCACTGTGAATCTGATCTCGATCGTTTTAAATAAAAATTACATTTCCATTGCAAAAGCACTGGAATAGTAGGGTGCGCATTAGCAAGCTGTGATTGAACCCATCTTCTCCAGGGAGGAAAAGCAGGTGCCCCAGCGAAGCAAGAGGACAAATTACCCTGCAGGGCACTTTGGTCACAAACATCAAAAACCTTAAATATTTTACATACCTTTTGACGTAGCAATTCCACTTTAAACTCTTTGTATAAGGAAGTGATCTTGATTGTACACAAGCGATTAGTACAAGGATGGCCACTGTCATTTGATGCAGATTAGCAATCAATTTTAAGCCACCTAGATTTCTAACC
The DNA here is from genome assembly GCF_021218885.2 of Marmota monax. Lineage (NCBI taxonomy): Eukaryota > Metazoa > Chordata > Mammalia > Rodentia > Sciuridae > Marmota > Marmota monax. The sequence goes on along the minus strand of NW_026694432.1, from coordinate 22,394,686 downwards.
AGAGGGCATTTGTGCCTTCATTGAGGGTCCCATCATACTATGGAACACTATGCAGCCAGGAAGAAGGGTGTCTTGAAAGGATTTTTTTTAAAGATCTGGGATTGAACCCAGGAGTGCCTTACCACTGAGCTGCATCTCCAGCCCTTTTAATCTTTCTTATTTTGAGAAAAGATCTTGCTAAATTGCTGAGGCTGACCTTGATTTTGCCATCCTCCTGCCTCAGCCTCCCAAGTTGGTGGGATTTATAGGCATGTGCCCCTGTGAGGGGCTTCTTGGAAGGATTTTTACCACATGAAACATATACTTAATATATTATATGCTGAAATTTTTAAAAGGTAAATACCAGCAACATTTTCAATATTGGTACATTCCTCTCATATTTCTGTTTTTATCTTTCACACATGCACGCACGTACACACACACACACACACACACGCACATTCTAACAAAAAATGTTAAAGCAATATTAAACTGTGGAAAATAATGGAAAAGCAAAAAATAAAGGTAGAGAGAGCCACCTGCCAGGAAGGCGGGGGCGGGGGTGTGAAGCTGAGGGACCTGGGCCCTGTCACCTGTGTCCTGGCATCATTTTTCCCTGTAAAATGGAGATGGAGCAGAAGCACCCACGAGTGTGCACCAACACAAGCTCCTGTTCTGGAGCACCCAGTGTAACAGGAGTGCAAAGCCCCCAGCTCCCGGGGTGCTCAGCAGGTGCTAGAACCCCCCCCCCCAGCCAGCTCTGTGCTCTAAAGGTCTGAGGGCCCTTGGGACCCTGCTGGAAGGAAGGAAGGAAGCCCAGATGGCTGGTTCTAGGGGCCCCCACATCCCGGGGCCACCGGCAGGGACTCCGGCTCTGGTCCTCTGTATAAACAGCAAGGTGGGGCTGTGCCCACGGTGACGCAAGGCGGGAGCTTTACCAGGCTGCGCCTCCTAATTAGCGCTGGATTGTTCCTCGGCTGCAGACTGATCTCAATTTAATCTGGGTTTGGTGGAATCTGACCCGCCTGCAATTTTATCCACACCCTCCTGCGAGAGGCCAGAGGCACAGGCCACGCCTCCCGGCTCCCCTCGGAGCTCCGGGGCTCCAGGGTCTTCAGGAGCCCCCTGGGCTGGCCTAGGGCGCTGGAGGCCCCAGACCACAGGGGCTCTGTGCCCCCCTCAGCCCCAGCAGGGGTGGCTTCAGGCAGGCTCTGGCCTAGTCCTGAATCTGGACGTTCCAGAAGGCACCGTGGAATAACGGGGAAGTGGGGTCCTCACTAAGGTCCTCTGAGGTCCTCTGGGCTTAGCCTGCTGTTTGCTGGCCAGTGACACTGGGCGAGTCACTTCACCTGTCTGAGCCTCCATTCCCTCACCCCAAGACAGGGCTAAATGCACCTGTGTCAGGTGAGGGCCTGGGACAGGTGAGGGCCTGGGACAGGTGAGGGCCTGGGACAGGGGGCGCTGCACGGGAAACCCAGCAAGAGCTGGCTCTCAGCCCATGAGCCGTCACCCGTGCTCCCACTGCTCCGTGACAACATGGCCTCCAGGCTCAGGAGGAAAGGCACCTCAAGGCTGTCAAAGGACCAGGACGCACCGTCTTTCCTTCTGGGTCCTGCCTCCCACGCCCTGTGATGCACCCGGGTGGGTGGATTTGCACCCATCTGAAGGAGAAGCCACTTCCCCGCTTGGCTGCCCAAAGCCCACGTACCTGCCATGGAAGGGGACGCCAGGACAGCTGCTGGGGACGCTTCCAGAGCCAGTGTAGTCCCCCTGGAGGGGACGCTGGTCTCTCCCCCCCCCCTTCTGTTATTCATTTAGCACCGGATCCTGCCGCCCCCGCCTCCCCTCCCCCACTCCTTCCACAGTCACTTCCCACAAAGAAACGGGGACGGGGTTGGGGGGGCTGAAAACCAGAGCTGCAGCTCGACCCTCAGCCAGGCCAGAGCAAGGCCGCTGCGTACCTGGGGGAGGTCCTGTGACCGTGGTGGTGAAAGAGTCTCTCCCGGTCTTGGACAGGAACCCAGCTCGGGCGGAGACATTGTTCTTTAGCTTGCAGCAAGAGATGGAGGCCTGGGGGGAAATGGCAGAGTGTCCAGGGCCTGCCTTCTCCATGCCTCTGCCCTCTTGCCTACACAGTGGCAAACTTGGATTACAAAATATATTGTAACCTGACAGAGGCTGAAAAGGTCCCTCTGTGCCTTTACTGGTATCCCAGCCCAAGTGCTCTAGGTCTGACCCCAGCCTGTGTGGCCCTGTGCAAGCTGTTCAACCTCTCTGAACCTGACCTTTCTCATCTGTAAAAGGGAACAGATGATCCCTGCTCTACTTGCCTCAGAGCATCATCAGGGGAGGGGGACGGTCAACAGAAATCATCCATAGGAAAGTTTTTTAAGAAGTACGTGGTGCTAGTCGGGCATGGTGGCCATACCTGTAATCCCAGCAGCTTGGGAGGCCGAGGCAGGAGGATCCTGAGTTCAAAGCCAGCCTCAGCAACTTAGTGAGACCCTAAGTAGCTCAGTGAGACCCTGTCTCTAAATAAAATTTTAAAAAGGGAGGGGGGCTGAGGATGTGGCTCAGTGGTTAAGCATCCCTGGGTTCAATCCCCAGTACCAAAAAAAAAAAAAAGTGTAGTGCTACACACACAAACCCTTTTCATTTCATTTTCCTGCTATTTTTAATATTTTCAGGACACTTAGAGCTTCCCCATCCCCACCCTGATCCCTGGCTGCATTCCTCACTGTCCAAACAGTCCCTCTCGTAAATGTGGCTCGGAGGATCGTACGGTTCCGATTGTGATCACGTTGGCAAGCGCTCCCTGCCCTGACTTTTCTGGACCGACCAGACATTAAGAATTTTGTCTGAGGCCCACAATATACATTTGAAAGCATCCAATGTGTTCAGAACTCTCTAAACAATAGAAAAAGCAATCTAAGATCATTCTTCTGTTACCAATGAATCATAAATATTTTAAATGCCAGTTTGCAGTCGGTCTCCTGAATTCATTAGATAACAGACGCAATAAAAACCGTACCGTGAGCCCTGGGAATATTTGCTGAATGCGTGCAACCATTTGCTGGGGTGGATGGTTTGATTTTTCTAGATACTCCTCTGTCATAAATATGTTTCTCGAGAAATGCAGATGGCATTTCGATTTGGAGTTGGCCAAGGTGCAGGAATTTAGCTTTTCCCAGGGTCCTGGTGGGGAGGCCACATGCAGAGAGGGCAAACAAAGAGACCAGATGGGCAGGCTAATGACTGGAGGAAAGACAGGACCAGGTCGCCAGGGAGGCGGGAATGACAAGGCACCTGGGGAGGAGAAGAGGGGGTCCTTCCCGGCCCAGGCAGAGCCAGGCTGAGCCGTGGCTAACAGGATTACTCTTCTGCTCCGGCCACCTGACTCCCCCATTGTTCTCCTGGCCAGAAAAAAGCTTCCTGCAAACAAAACAGTTCACCCAGACAGAAAGCCACCAAAGGGGGGACATTCTTTACACCCTGTCGCAGGGCGATTTCGCCATGCGACTAGGAAAACACTCAGCAGGTTTAAGGAGAATGGCGCTGAGCATTGCCCCAGCCAGAATCCACAACGTGGAGAAGCCCAGGACGCAGCCACAAGGGACACGGGAGAGGAGGAGATTATAGCTAGCTCTCACGGTGGTGGCCTTGGGCCATGGAATTATAAGGGTCCCCCAGAGTGCTGGAACCCGTTTCATGATGCGCACGTGTTATTTTTAGAGTCCTATTAAATTACTGATGAACAAAAGCCTGTGCCGGAGATGGATCTGTTAGCAGAAAGAAGAAATTCTGACTTGGGAAGTGGCCGCTTCTAGGTGGACATTGTGCAGGGCTGGGGTTTCCCCCTTGATGTCACAGAGATTATGTCATGGAGAGGTGCAGCTGGGCCCCGGGGAGCAGGCAGAGGCTGGAGGCAGACAGGGAGACACAGGACCCTCAGCCACAAGCAGAGCCCTGCTACACCAGTCCCGGCTGCTTGTCTCCCAGGTCACCTGGTCCCCTCGGGATGGCAAAGGCACAGTGGCCACACCTTCATTACAGCTTTCTTGGACACACCTTGTCCTGGCCCTGTTAGCAACAGTCTCCTTGCTGGTGTTCAGCACCTACCCGGAACCACACCAGTCACTCGCCGTGAGCAGCTGGAGAAGCTCAGGTCGCATCACCCCACACTTCCCACCCCCTCACCACGGTCTTCCTAGGACATGCAGAACAAAGTTGAGACTCCCTACCCGGGTCTCTAGGGCAGGCTAAAAACTGACCCCGCTTTCTCCCGTCTCCTGACTCACAGTACAAGAGCCGCTGGACTCTCGTGTGGTTCCTTGTGGGCTAAGTTCTTTGCTGTCCCGGACCTTTGCACATGCTGTTCCCTCAGCTCTGGCCTCTCCTTCAATTCCTGGGTCTCAGCCTTTGAGCCATCTCTGACCAAGTCTGAAGGAATGCTACGCCGTCCCTTCTGCCCCTCATGAACTCTCTCTCAGGCTGCACGTCTGTCTCTCTCTCTCTCTCTCTCTCTCTCTCTCTCTCTCTCTCTCACGACCGGCCACACCTGCAATTCCTTGACCATTTACTGGCTCTTATCTGAGTTCCCTGCTGGAGTCTCAGCAGTGTCACCAGCCTGGCACAGTGTAGCCCAGGACTCGTGCAGAGAGGCCTGACAGGGCCACAACAGCGTGACCCTGATCATTTCCAGCTTCCCCTCGCGCCCACTGACGTGAAAACGACACCTTTGAACAACTCCCTTCCCTGCGCTGAGCCTCGGCTTCCTCTTCTGTAAGATGGGGATGACTTATTTCTTGGACTCTGTGGGTCTTAAATATGATAAATACAAAACTCTCCAATCAGCACTCAGTCGATGAAAAGCACACCACTACCCTCACTCACCTCCACCACCCTCACCTCTATCATCCTCACCTCTGCCACCATCCTCACCTCCACCATCTTCACCTCTGCCACCCTCACCTCCAACACCCTCACCTCCACCATCCTCACCTCTGCCACCCTCACCTCGGCCACCCTCACCTCCGCCACCAGCCTCACTCCCAGTTACCCAGGGGAAGACCTACAGCAGAGCTGCCCAGGACAGCAGCTGCGACCACATGTGACCACTGCCCTGGAAATGTGGCTAGTTGAACTTGAGATGTGCGCCAAGTATAAAACATACGCTGGACTGTATTTATTTGTGGCACTGGGGGTTGAACCCAGGGGCGTTTTACCACTGAGCTACATCCTCGGCCCTTTTTTATTTAGAGACAGGGTCTCACTCAGTTGTTTAGGGCCTCCCTAAGGTGCTGAGGCTGGCCGGGAACTCGGGATCCTCCTGCCTCAGCCTCCTTAGTCCCTGGAATTACAGGCTTGTGCCACCACGCCCAGCTCATACACTGGACTTTCAAGACTTAGTGTAAGAAAAGAATCTTCCTTAAGTACCTAATCAATAATTTATATATTGATTAGAAGTTGAAACGATAATGTTTCGGATCTGCTGTGTTAAGTAAAACACATGATGAACGTTATTTTCTCCTGTTCCTTCTATCTCAACGTGGCTACTGGGAAATCTTAAATGACCTAGCTGGTCTCCATTGCATTTCTGCTGGTCAGTGCTGGCCTAGAAGGCACCTGTATTGCTTTGAGCACATCATTATTGACTGAATCAGTCACAGGAGATGGGCAGGATCTTTGCAGTCAGAAAATGCATATGATTTATAAATATCACAATTGAAAATGAACTAATCTTAGACCAAAATAGTTTGAAATGAGGCACAATAAATACCATTAACACTCGGTGCGATGCCCAGCCCACACGGGGCACGGTGCTCTCACATGTGTTGTCTCATTGGTTCCTGGTACTAACCCTGTAGGGCAAGTCTAATTAGTGCCACCCTAGATGGCAGCTCTGGGGGCAGAGGGACCTGCCCAAGGCCAGCCCACCCATCTCCACGCACCATACAGTCCTTGGGGGCCAGGTGCTGAGCTAGACACCCAGCCAGGCTATCTCATTTCATATTTGTGTTAATACTATGAGGTGGACACATACACCCATTTTTTAAAAAATTTCTAGCTGTCTATGGACTGCGGGGATTTGTCTCTTTATTTTCATGTGGTGCAGAGGATCGAACCTCAGACGTACTAGGCGAGCGCTCCACCACTGAGCTACAGCCCAGCCTGACACATACACCCATTTTATAGATCATTCGACTAAGTCCTGAAAAGTTAAGGGACCTGCCCAGAGCCACCTAGAGACGGGCAGAGCCAAGGTGTGGACCCAACCTTCCTGAATGCACCGTGCCCATGGTCCATTCTGCCTCGGCATTTACAACATGGTCACAGTTGGTGGAGCACAGTGTCAAAAAAGCAAAACAAAAAACAGTCTTCTGAAATGGAAAGACAGGGGTTCACATTCCCTACAAGAATCTGAACAGTAAACGTACTGTCTGCAGGGAGAGTGCTAAGGAATGTACCCATCGCTACAGGTGAGGAAACTGTGTCCCTGAAAAGTCAGATGACAGTCAGATTACAGTCAGTGTCCCTTAGGGCAGAGGTCTTCCTGCGGCTCCATCCTGACCCCCTGCTGCTCAGGCTTCTCTAGCTGCAGGGACCTGTCTGGTCCTCAACAGATGCTGAGTGACTGGCCAGCTGCACAGAATGCCATCCCCCTGAGCCCACCCTCCCCTGCTTTAGCCCACCATTCGTCCACACGTCTGCACGCACTCAGCAGACACGTGCAACGTTCTTACGTTGTAGTGGTTTGGTGCGGGGGTTTCGGATTTGAGAACTTTCATGAAGCTTGGCAACTGGAACATGCTAGAACAGGAATTACTGAAGTCTTTCTTCGAAATAAAATCTGATGGAATAGTGTACGCATTCGCCGCAGGGTATTTAGAAATGATGGTGCCCAAGCGGACGCTCTGTGAGGAAGAAGCCAAAGGAATCAGTGTTGTCACATAATCTTGTGGCCCTGAAGGACAGATCAAAATGATGGCGCCCAGCACTGGATCTAAAAGCACCTTCTAAATGGAGACCATGGGGTAACGATGATCAATTGACCTGGGGCTTTGAGGATCTGCCCTGGGAAAATGCGAGTTTGGACCTGTTCCACATCTGTAAATTAACCCAAATTATTCATCATCTGTTTGGGACTTGGCAAAAATAATTTTGCCATAAATGCATTTCCACCCAATCCTGTTAAGGTTGACTCATGGGCGGTTGGGTAATCTATATGATGGGAAGTTTTAGACTTTCTTCCCTGGCCGAGACTTTCCCTCTGAGTAAACCTGCATCTTGTTTCTTAGGTTAAATGGTCCGAGCGAGGAACTGATTCTCAAGGAACTGATTCTCGCGTCTTCAAGGTAGCGGAGGCCAGCCTCTACCCACGCCTCCATCACTGCCTTTCCTAGAACCCTATAATATTCCTGCTGTTTCAACAGACCCAATGCCGTTCCTTTCATGGAGACATGATAAACTATTTTCAGTCGAAAAACAAACAGAATCAATGTTTGTCAAATGAACAGGGACAAAAGCCACAGAAACTCAGCGATAACATCGCTTTGCCCCGGCACAGCATGGCTAGTGTTGGAGTCTGATAAAACATTTCCCATAATTTTATGGTTAAAAGCTTGAGAACACTGCCCTGGGTTTCCCCCGGGTTGACAGGGGTCAATAAACACAAACACAGAAGTGGGGGGAGCTGAGGAAGTCGTCCGCCCTCCATCTCGGCCCACCCCACTCTGTGCTCAGTGGTGACGGTGCCCAGGCCTGGTCTAGGGACCACCAGAGGTGGGAGTGTCCTCAGCTAGGGCCTAGTCTGGTTCGAGGCCAGCTCTGCCTCCTTCTGATCTAAGAATGTGTTGAAGTTCAGGCCCCATAGCCTGGTGCATCCTTTGCATTTTGACCAATTGTTTACCAAGGACCTTGCTCTGCATTTAACCTTCATGAGAACCCCGAGGAGTGAATATCTTGCACTTTATGGGTGAGGAAATTAAATGCAGTGAAAGGTCCTTGCATTTTATGGGTGAGGAAATTGGACTTCTGCTCGCTAAGTGGTGGGACCGACAGTCTTAGCCAGGCAGCCGACCTGCACCAATCCCCCATCCTAAAAGGAGTAGGTGAAGAGGCGTGGTCCCTGACTAACTGCAAACTTATTCCATCATAGAATCTTTTTGGCTAAAAAGACATTAGTTTTTCACTTGGGGGAAAATTATTCTAAAAAATCCCCAGTAGAGGCAAAGTTTCAAAGGTGTTGTCACGGGATTAGCTTCAGAGCACAGTGTAGAGTGACTCGCTCGCCCACCCTCCACAGCCCTGGTTCACCTGCGGGGCTGTGGTCTCCCATCTGGCCACACACTGGCATTTGGGAACCTCTCTCCAGCACACACTAACTCCTCCGGTGTCACTCCTGCCGGCACACAGAGAAAGGCCTCCTGTGTCATTTGCCTTCCTAGCCAGTCCTGTGAAAAATTCTGGAACAAAGACTTGGAATCTATTAATGGGGCACTTGACACCCTGTGAACACAGAGATGACAGGTCTTCTCAAAAGGCGGCCGTCGCTGTTCCAGGTGACCAGGAAGTTTCTAAAATTTATAGACCCAGAGGTTTGGGTCAGCCTCACCCACAAGTCACACTCCTCCTGGCCACGGCCCTCTTCCTCTGGTGAGGGCTACTCTAATTCCCTCAGAGCCTTGGGATCCGGAAGTGGAGAAGGTGCTCAATGTGAGGGTCACTGCAAGAGGGGTGGACAGATGGCATTGTCTCTGGGCCGATGCGGGGACACCTGACAGATGGCATCGACACCTGGGGCCTCTGCCCAAGGATGCAGGAACTTAAGTGTTTGGAAACATGAATGCAAAGTCCCTCCACCATCCAAGGGAGGACAACTCGGTGTCTGCCTTCAAAAGAAGGGAGCCCCCAAAGGGTGTGGTTCTGAGCTTGGAAAGGCCTGAGTAGATTCCATAATCTCAGAGCTACCCGCGGGCCCCTCTCCCCCAGATGGCCCAGCCTTATCATCTGGAGGTTAATCCTAGCAGGATGTCGTTCTCCAATCCAGTCCCCGTCTTGGCACCAAGGAAGAAGGGCAGAGCTCCTCCCTGTGAAGAAGTTCTGGGAGAGAAAACCTAGGTGTTGCTGGAAGTCCTGTTCGTGACTCAGGTGGCAACAATCATAACATTTAGCCTGTTCATGATGCTTTGCAGTTTCAAAGAGCATTTCACTCATGCAACCTGCCCAGCGCCTCCAGGGAGGCTCCACTTTTATGAGACAACTAGGACACGAAGGGTGACGTGCCTGAGGTCACATCGCGCTCCACCACTGAGTCAGGATCAGTTCTTAAGTCCCCTCTCTGTGCCAGGGCATTGTAAGATGGCACTTCTTTTGCCAACTGCTTTTGAGCCTTTTTCCTGGGGTGGGGACAGAAAAATAGGTAGGGGCCTTCTGTGTGTGGACTAGTGGGGACATGTGTGTCCTTGGCCTCTTCAGTAATGGGGAGTGAACTCCCAAGGCAGTTTGCTTCTTGAATATTCAACTCTGCCAAACTTGACTTCCAATAAGAAGTGGCTACAGTCAGTGTGTCCTACATGGTCCCTGCGTGTGGTTTAAAAAGGTCAATTCTGATGTCAGGAATCACAGCTCGTCTATGCAGGAGACTAGGATCACCTCTGGAGGGACAGAGGGTACATGGGTTTTGTCCTCTCTTCTACCTCAGCTGGTCTCGCCCCAGTTTGGACCTTTCTCTCACTCTATCTATTTTTCCTGCCAACTTATAAATATTTTTAAGGCTGACAGTCCTTTTCTTAAAAATAATTATAAATTGGAACGTGGCTTAGGGGTAGCGCAAGGACCGACCCTGAGTGAAGTCCTGGGTTCCAAGGCCAGCGGAAAAAAAAAGAAAAATAGGAAATGAACATCTTCCCCAGGTCTGGTCAGGGTCATGGGCACTTCTTCATGTTTGATTCTTCTATTTAATTGTCTAGAGACCTCAACAAAGAGAAAAATCCCACACCATACAGAAAAAAAGAGGAGTAAGAAGTTGGGATCACAATTCAGGCCGCTGCCTGCTTTCTTTTTGGTTCTGTCAGATTTCTCAATAATCTGAACAACCTAATTAGAACAAGCACAGGGTCAAAACCGATCTGAGGACGAAATATGGTAAGAGTGACGTTTTCCTGTCATGCCTAAAAATCTCAGGAGGACACCTGTTTGGCCCACTTGATGACGACAGCATTGGTTTGGATGATCGGGTCTGGATGTGCCTCTGGCTTCTCTTTCCACTCTGGCAACATGTGACAATGGAAAAAGAAAATTATTTTGACACTGGGTCCAATATACCTGTGTGCAATCTGAGGAGGCATTTCCTCTCCTAATTAGAAGCAAGGCCTCTGGAGAGGAAGGACCCCGTGTCTAGGGCCTGACTCCACACCGCAGGAAGGAATGACTGACCCCCACCCCGGGGACGGCTCTCACCATGGAGGGAAAGGTGCAGGTCCCCTTCTTGGACAGTGAGACGCTGTTGAACACAGGAGACTTGTGGATGACGTTGTAGAACCCAGGACCCGGAATGTCATCCTGAAAGCCAAGAGAAGGCAGCGGCATTAGGTCGCAGCAGCTCCAGGGCTCTTTTCTGCCATCGTGGCATCTGTTGACACCAGGCCTCACTGTCACCCCACGGGACGGGCAGCAGTGCCCCTTCCGTGGGACGCAGTCCAGCTGCACCATTTCCCAACTTGCCCAGTGTCTCTCTCAGCGACCGAGCATGGGACAGGACTCCCAAGGACCACACCGAATCGTCCTCCCAAAGAATGTTGTTGGATTTTTCCATGTCATTAGAGGAATGAGGGTACAAAGGGACACCAGATGTGGCCGGTGTGCAGGTCCCAGGTATGGATTGGGTAAGGGGAGGGGGACGGCTTCACGTTGCCACACCCTGCTTGCTGGTAGCAGGCCTGCCCTGGCCCCTGGGGACTCAACCCCCAGTTCTTTGTTCTGCATGTCAATGTGGCCAGCTCACAAGGCCTTGACGCAGGCTTGCGGTTCCCTGTTTATCTGCCTCGAGCATATGTGTCTCTCGGGAACATCTTGACCTGTTCGAGCCTCCTGATAGGGGACTGAGACGTGAAGGTAACCCAAGGACACAGTTATTACTCTTCCCTCCCCACTTTTGAGTGATTTCCCGCAGCTGTTAAAAAGATATATAAGGGGAACAAATCTGGCAATAAAGCGCACACATGCTCCCTCCTGGATGAAGAACCTTGGTGTCCTGTGTATTTTTTAACCCCGCCGTCCCTCGCCGGACTCGGCTCCGTTAGCCGGACGCGGCACCTCCTGACTCAGCTTCCTCCTGGGCCCTTGAGAAGAGAAACCAGGGCGACCTGCCTCCCGTGGGAGACCGTTTCTAACCCAGATGAAAGGAGGCCAGCTCCTGGGACAGGTGCTAGATGCCACAGCAGCCAGGCGGCCACTTCTGTGGGACGGCAGTCCAGCTGCACCATTTCCCAGGCTAGTCACCAGGTGTAAGAAAACGTCATCGTTGGCCAGGCGAGAGGCTCAAATGACGAGGAGGCTTCACCGTGGCAAGCGTTTACTGAGCACCTACTTGGTGCCGGGGCTTTTCCAAGCTTGTCTGGGTTTCAGCACCACCAGTGAGGAAGGAATGCCACCCCATTCCACAGACACCCAGGCACAGGGAGGTGAATTCGCCCACAGTCCCACTGCCCCAAGTGGCAGTTCCTGCCCTCAGCGTGACGTGCCTGGCGCTGTCTCCTTTACGCCTCACCCGGCCCTGGCAGTAGATGCACTATCAGAGCCACATTAAGGCAAGTGGGGTTCAGAGGAGTGGGGCCCATGGCTACTAAGAGCTGGGCCCCAGATTTGAACCCAGGCACCAGACTTGGATTTTGCCATCTCCAGTCTCTGCCGCCCAGCTACATCCTGCCCTGACCACCTTCCTCGGGCAGAAAGCACGGAGACCACAATTCCTGATTCCTAACCCTGTGACTTTCCCCGTCTTTCCTACACAATCTCATCAGAGCATTAGTCTGGTTCCGTGGGTAACAGTTAAATCTAGTTTAACTGAGAACATGGTGAGACTGTGTGGGTTCAAATTCTGGCTCTGACATTTACTAGTCACGTGACCTGGGGTCTTCTCGTCTTTAAAATGGGGATTAAATGAGCAAGTGCCGTAAGGTATCAGGACGGTGCCCCACACCCAGGGAGCGCTCGTCGGGGGACTCTCCCCCTGCAAACAGCTCCCTAGAGAAACGCTTCCTCATCCCTGCAGCCCCCACACCTGCACCCACCACCAGGTCCTCTCAGCCCTCAGCCTGGGCGCTGGTGTCTGGGTTCGCCGGCTCCTGTCCCTGCAGTCAGCTCCCCTTCTGTCCACTGAGGACTTTCATTATCTATAAATCACCTCCCCTGCCCACCTGCCACGGGGCAAGGGTCAGAGCATTCGGCACAGAGGAAATGGTGCTGCCACCTGGCACAAGTCACCTCTTTGGGCCTTAGCTTCTCTCTCTAAATCCAAGGTGCTGGGTCTTGGATGCCACTGAGCTTCCAGAGTTCCTGAATCTAGGAAAAGCTGCAGCAGGAAGTGTGTGGCTCTTCTAGGTTTAAACTAGGGACAGTGGTAGAGCGCTTGCCTAGCATGTGGGAGGCACTAGGTTCAATCCTCAGCACCGGATAAAAATAAATACATAAAATAAAAGGTATTATATATAAATATATATATAAAGTTCTTTTAAAAAGGGACCAAAAAACCCACATCTCTAAGTCCCAGTCTGCCACCCCTGCTCAAACCTGACATATCTCTTCCCAAGAATTTTCTGAGCACTCGTGTCCCTGGGGAGCCAGGGTGGCTAGATGAAACACAAAATGTGGACGGATGCGCTGACCCACTGTGCCCAGCTCAATCAGAATTTCAGATAAACAACCAATAGCTATTTTAGTGTAAGCATATCCCATGTCGCATTTGGGGCATACTTACACTAATAAAATAGCTATCCCACACTCTAATTGAACTGAAGACCTGTATTTTTATCTGTGAAATCTGACCCTACTGGACCTCAGTCATACTTTAACTCTGCCACACTGCAAACTGGCTTGAGCCCAGGGCAAGCAGGAAGAGGACTGTCACCTCTTGGCCTGGAGGAAACAGTGCTCCCTTTTGCTCTTAATGAGTGTCCACGGAGAGGCCTCCCGGCAGCAGCAGGCTGCAGCCGGCCCGTGGCACCCGTGAGCCGAGCTGCTGAAAACAGACTTTGCCAGTGGTAATGTGAATTTGGCCAGGGTAGGGGTATTTAAACCACAGGGACTGGCAAAGGCTCCTTGCAGAGGGGACAGCGGGGTGACCTTCAGGTGACAGCCAGCTTCGGGGGATCCAGGTTTTCTCCCACAACTCCTTGGAGGGGGTGGCTCTTTGGGCGGATGATAAAAATCCAGAGCCTTTCCCTGCGGGATGACAGTTCAGGTGACTAATGTTTTGTGACAGTGGTGAGTTAAGTTGGGAGGGTGTGAACTTGGCCACCCCTTGGCTTCTTGGCTGAGACCTTCTCAGAAGCAAAACCAAACAAACAAAGAAACGAAAATGGGCGTGGGGAGCGAAAGGGGAAGAGAGTCACATTCACCAGGGCTCTGCTGACTGCTCTTGAGAGCTGCACTGAGCCCGTGCCAGATGCCAAACTATTGTCCCCATGACTGTGTCGCGGTGAGAGGCTTGTGTGAGTCATGACATGAGAAGGGGGCAGGACAGTGACAGAGCATGGAAGCCACGGTCATCATCCCCATCACTGCTCTTCACAGGGCTACAAGAGCCTTGAGGGAGTCAAGACCCTGTGGGGGGGTGGGGGGGCCAGAGGTATGCAGGGTGGATTGGCAGAGTGATTGGCAGGTGTGTCCCCATCGTCCCACCCAGGGTACCTCTGTGCAGCATTTGGTTGAAAGGCACTTTGAGAGCTCATTTGAAGATTCAGGTCCTGGATGGGCACCTCTGCATGTGCCAAGATGGACAACAAGCCATAGTCACCTGACCTCAGACTAGGCACAGAGAGGGGAGAGGAGGGGGGAGCAGGGACATGGCAGGACGTGCAGAGCTGAGAGCCAGTCACATCTTCATACAGTCTGATACTAAAATTCTGTCCAATTAGTACTTTGTATCAAATCACTGGTTTGTCAAACCAATTTCTGTCTTGGAAAATGCAGGCTCTGCAGAGCCACTGGCTAAAGACCACCCTGGGTCAGCAAGGTGATCCGCCCGGCTCTGGGCTGTTTTAGAAGCGACTAGCTGGTGTTTCTCAGATGAGCACAAGGTGCAGGGACATGGGTCGCTCTGGCTGGGGTGTGTAACAGGGGGAGGCCAGGCCTGAGGGGAGCAGCTCTGGCCTGCGGCTGATCTACTGGCAAAATTGCCTGCAAGTTCAAAGTTCCCCGGGGAAGAGCTTCTTTTGACAAAGGCCTTAGTTTCATGGTCTCAGGACAACGTGTCCATCCACCCTGATGACTTCACCCAAGGCTACAGAGCTGCCACTGAGGGGGCCGGGGATCTAGCTGAGTTTGTGCCTCCCATGTACAAGGCCCTGGGTTCAATCCCCAGCACTGCCAAAGAGAGAGAGAGAGAGAGAGAGAGAGAAAGAGAGAGAGAGAGCGCTTCCACTGAGTCTGACTGTGGCCTAAGAAGTGCAGAGAGTACAGACCAACAGGTAAGAGAGCTGGCTTCTCCCCAGGGCACACGCCCTCTCTGGGACACACGTCCCTCACCACCTGCGAACCTGAGAGGCAAGGTGTGGGGGAGGGCGGGTGGCCAGGTCTGTGGTTTTCTAACTGCTCCTGAACCCCATGAGCAACCCAGGGAGGGACGGAGGAGGCAGCAGCCCCAGCTTTGCTTTCTCTGGTTCACAGATGGGCTTTAGCACGTCCTTAGGGCCACCCAGCTTGGGAAAAGGTGCCCTCGACCTATGGTGAATTGGGAATGAAAAGGGGAGATGGGAGCAAACTTCCAGCAGGTCCCGGGGCTGTACTCGGTGACATGCAGGCCCCGCTCGGCCTGAGTGCAGAGGACCAGCCAGATGCACACAGGTAGAGAAGGTCCAGCCGCACAGATTGTCCGTGCAGACACCAAGCCCTGCCAAGGACTCCTGCCCCTAGCGGCCATCTCCTAGGGACCGTGAGCTGGCAAGGAGGCCACAGCCTTGCACAGTTGGCCTGGGGAGGAAGGCGCGCCCTCCGGAGGCAGCCATTCCCTGTGCTCCAGACACACTAGTGGGCCCCGACGGGAGGTGAGGATTCAGGCCAGGGATGAGCTCAGGCTCGGGGTGTGGACGGTTCCTGTCCTGAGGAGGGCGGGGAGGCCTTTTAACTCGCATTGCCTCACTAAATTATTGGGTGATGTTCTACAAGCTCCTTAGCTTCTCAGTGCTCTGTTGATTTTCTGTGTCTACATATGACCTGAATTCTATGTTTCAGATGAGGAAGTTGAAGCCTAGAAAAGACACACAGCTGGTGTGACAGCACCCAGTGACAGAATGGAACATGGCAGGGGGCCTGATCTGGGATCCCATGCCCTTTCCATTAACCTCCATGCTTTTAACATCAAGTTCAAATACGTAGTGTCGCGCCATATTTGAAAAGTGGGGATCAAACTTCCGAGGGCACTGACTCTGTGTTTGATGCTGCCTGTAGCTTCGGCTGGCTGCCACCCTGGCTTCTTTGGTAGAAAATGTTCTGAAAATGCTAGTGTTTTAAATGACAATTTATCAAAGTCGGGCCCCTGAGGTCTCTGGACCTGCGTCTCCAGACCCAATCACTCACATCTCGCCCTGGCCAGAGCTCTAGTTGCCAGAGCCCTTTCTAGACACATGCTGACTTCCATCAGCCAAATTTATGGCCTCGCAGGCCACAAAAGCAGGCGTGGTGCAGTGTGGAAAGCGCAAGAGGCTTTGGAGTGAGCTGGGCCTGGGCTGAGAGCTAATTCTTCCAACGCTGAGTCAGCAAATATTTATTGAACGCCTCTTCTGTGCCCAACCCTTCGTGTGTGACCTTGGGTGGGTCACTCTACCTCCCTAAGACTCAGTTTCCTCTTCCGTTAAATTAAAATAATAAACCCTCCCTGTTAGCATTGTTCTGCGGAGGAGAGGAACAGCCTAAAAGGGATTTGACACACGGCAGGGATCAATCAGTGGTGAGGCCGGGCTGCAATCACCCTGCAGAGGGACATTATGGTGTGGTGAGATTGCCACGTGGAAACCCAGATGGCAGCGGAGAAGGGCCTGGCAGCTAAGATCCAGAGAAACTAGAAAGGAGAGAAAATGCCTGAGCAAATATTTATCCTCTTTGGGGAAATCTACAAGTAATTTTAAAAAGTACCCGTGTGTGGGGGGGGTGGGGGGTGTGCACAGTATTCCTTATTGTTTGCTTCTTAAAATCCTGAAATATCTCACGTGAGCTGCCAACGCCCTCTGGCTCCTCACTCCTGCTCACGGGGGAGGAACCAGGCTGAGGAAGCCAGGGCTCTCAGCTTCACACCTCGCCCATGTTCAGATCCTAGACCTCCTGGGCAAGGTGGCAGGATGACCACATTTACAGGACAGCACAAGGTGACTGAGGCCATCGCTTCTCCAGAGGAGGGTTCTTCTCCAGGTCTTGGTTCAATGAGGGAATGAACCATGGAGTTGCCTCGGCCCCCTGCTGGTGAGAGGGGAGAAGGCCAGGCCCCAGAAACCCCAAAGTAGAAAAGAGGGTAAGGAGACACAGAAATGTGGGGAAGAGGGTGCAGAGGGAGGAGCTCAGTCATGAGCTATTGTTTAAGGAAGCTTTTTGGAAAAGGTGTGCGGGCCTCCTCACGAAGGTAATTCTAAGTTTATTAGACTCCTCCCTCATGTTATTTGAAGAAAATCGTGATTTCTTCCCATGTAATATGGACTAGAGTGAGACTTTTTTTCTTTAACTGAGTACACATGGGATTGGGGGAATTTTATATTTTTATGATCTTCAAATATACTTTTTAAAGATATGTGGTTCACTTCAATATTTTTGACACCATGGGTCCAGAAAAGGCTGCTGTAAGGTCCCAAGACAGTCTTACAGCCCCCCCAATGGCCGCAGCAGAGGAGGCTGTGACTCCTTTGACGACACTGCCCTCTGCTGTTCACAGAGAGACTCACAACATGTCTTCAGGCTAAAATCCAAAAATAACCCACCTCCAACACAGTGTCATTACCTGCTTCTGATAAAATCTCTTGGCTTGACTGTTAAATCCTTTTTTTTCTTGTTCTGGAGCTACTGGAATTTGTGATTTAAAAGGAATGGAGGGTTTTGTTGGATATGCAGCAGTAAAACCTAAACCACAAAAACAAAATAAAAATCAGCACCAAAAAAAATGAACTGACAAATACAGAAAACACAGAGGTGTACACTAAAGTTTTATTTTAAATGGAACAGAAGAGAAACTTGCCTTTTATTGGTTTATTTTTCTACTGGGGATTGGACCCAGGGGCACTTGACCACTGAGCAATATCCCCAGCCCTTTTTTTTTTTTTAATACTTTGAGACAGGGTCTTACTAAATTGCTTAGGGCCTCCCTAACTTGCTGAGGCTGGCCTCAAACTCTCAATCCTCCTACCTCAGCCTCCTGACCTACTGGGATTACAGGCGTGTGCCACCACGCCCAGTGAAACTTGCCTTTTGACAAGAGACAAACATGAAACTGAATTTTCAAAAAAAGTCTTCCCTACTTGTTTTTCTTTTCCTTTTGGTAAGTTGTTGGGGTTTCCCCCTCTCCAGTCTCACACTAATGAGATGAGGTCACATAAGCACACTGAAGCAGTCAGTCACAGGCAAAAGGAAGGAAGAAGGGAAAGAGGGGAAGGACAGGGGACAGAACCATTGCTCTCTGTCCTCCAGGGACCGGGTCGGTCACCTAGAGATCCGCAGAGAGTGGAGTGGCTCGCACTCTAGGACGCTGTGCAAGGCAGGTGGCGGATTCTGCTTTGAGCAGACGTGGGGTTCAAAAGCAGAAAGGGGGTCACTTCCAGAAAACTAGGCTTACGTTGTGGATGTCTGGGCTGGGCGTAGAAGTGCTCAAAAGATGTGTCCCCCTCCCTCGGTCTGGGAAGTTGTCCCAGTTGCTAGAACTTGACAGTGTCAATCTGCTGAACAGGTCGATTACAAACTCCAGCCTGTGAGTTCAGCACAGGGCTCACCGCTTTTGAGCCCCACCCCTCCCTCTTCCCCTTCCACCCCTTCCACTCCGGCTCCGGGAAGGCTGATGACAGGGCCCGGTGCTCCCTTCTGGGACATTCCTGAATTCAAACCATGAAAGCCCCTGCCCTCCCTCCAGCCCCACCCCTAACACAACAAAGGCCCCCTGCCAGCCGGTCTCC
This sequence comes from Marmota monax, assembly GCF_021218885.2. Taxonomy (NCBI): domain Eukaryota; kingdom Metazoa; phylum Chordata; class Mammalia; order Rodentia; family Sciuridae; genus Marmota; species Marmota monax. The sequence continues at coordinate 22,376,339 of NW_026694432.1, read as the reverse complement.
CTGTCCCAAAACCATTTTGGAATAGTTAAGGCCTGCTCACCCCCCACAGGAAGCCTCATGTGTGAGTGAGGGACCTTCTCACACCCTCCCGAGACCCCCTCCCCACTCATTGGTGTTGACACCCCAGCCAAAGTTTGAGTGGGGTCCATCCTGACTCTGGGCTGTTCACAGCAGTAAGCCAAAGCATCTTTTTTTTTTTTTCATTGTATCAATTTTCCTGTTTTCTTTTTTTTTTTTTTTAATATTTTTAATTTTTTATTGTGGGTTGTTGACCTCAGAATCCTCAACCTCAGGGAGAAAATACCGTGGCTGCGAAACCAGATGGCCGAGAGAAAGGAAAGGGGTGTGCGTGGACAGCAGTGGTGTGTGTTTGCATGAAAGCAATCCTGTAGGCGGGTTTCTTGGTCTCTGATTTTTTCCCCCAGTACTGGGGATTGTACCTTACCATGAGTTATATCCTCCGTCCTTTATACTTTTTTATTTTGAGACAGTGTCTCACTAAGTTGCTTAGGGTCCCTCTAAGTGGCTGAGGCTGGCCTCAAATTTGCCATCCTCTTACCCCAGCCTCCCAAGTTATTAGGATTACGGGCATGCTCCACAGCACCTGGCTGTCTTTGAGTTTTTGAAAAAGCCAAACTCTTTTCCAGGGAGGAAAACCCAATGCTAATAGAAGCCTCTCTGGGGTACTAGTAGGAACCAGCCTTACAGATGAGGAAACTGAGATCAGAGGGGTTAAGTTACTCACCCAAATCACACAGCCGTAACTAGAACAGCTGGGATTTGAACATGATTTGTCTCATGATCACAGGCTCTTAATTACTACACTGTGCTTCCCCCTCCTGAGCCAGGCCCATGGTAAGCCCTCAATAAATGAATGATGAAATAATGGAGACAGGGACACTCTAGCCTCATTTGCCTGGGCTGAGCATGGAGCACGTAGAAAAAGCTGAAAGTGCGGAGAGAGCAGTGCACGTTCCCTCTTTTCCTCCCTTTGCCACTGCTCCTCATTTACGTAGGTGATGGCGACGCACCCTTTGCCTTAAGGATGCGCTCCAGCAAGTCAAAGAGCAGAGCAGCTGCAAGACTTTGGTCTCTAAAAGCCTAAGTTTGTAAACTAACAAAGGGTTTATAGAGGAGGCAGTACAGACAGGGGGTTAGAAGAGGGTACAAGGAGGCCATTCTCCCAGGAGACGGAAAGGTGACTGAGATGGAGGCTCTGGCTACAGAGATGGCAGAGCCCCAGCCGCCCTCTTGATGAGAGAACACGGTGAAACAGGACCTGAAAAAACCCTCTGGGGGACTGAAACTCCGTCTCCAGCCAAAATGGGGCTGGAATTGCCTTCCTAGTCAGAAAGAAAAAAAAAATTAATGGGTGAAATATACGAAACAATCAAGTCACTGAAACTGGCCAAAGAAGAATGGGATCTCTGAGAAGGGCAATCAATGTGTGCTGCTTCGCCGGGCCAAAAAAATTCTAAAGTATACGAAAACGGAAAGAATGGATCACCAGCAAACTGGACCTATAGGAAACACTGAAGCAGGTCCTTCCCGCAGAAGAAAAATGATACCAATGGGAAACTGGATCTACATAGAGGAATGAAGAGTCTGGAAATAGTGAATATTTGGGTATATGTAAAATATAAAATTATGAGTATCAATTGATCGTTTTAAATATAAATATAAAACGTGAATCGGTTTAAAAACAATTGGAATGTTTAAAGCAAAAATAATAACAAAGTTGTGTGGGGTTTATAATATCTATGTGTAGAAGTAGAATGTTTGATGATAACAACGCAAAGGCCACAAAGAGAAAAATTTAAATATATTGCTTTAAGGCTCTTCTCCGTGTGAAGTGTGAGGACATCACTTCATGGTTGGTTGTGATAAGTTAAAGATGTTTTCTATAAAGTCTAAAGAAGAGATCAATGACTTTTTCTATCAAGGGCTCGATAGTAATTATTTTAGGCTTGGCCAACTGCATCGTCTTCGCTGCAACCATCCAACTATGCCATTCCAGAGTAAAAGCAGCCACAGATAATACATAAGTAAATAGGAATAGGTGTGTTCCAACAAAATTTTGTTTATAAAAACAGGCAGCAGGTCAGATTTGACCCAAAGGCCACATTTTGCCAAACTTTGCTCTATAGCAACCGTGAGGAAAATACTACAAAGAGTTATTCCCAATAACAAAAGAGATAAAGTAGAAGCATAAGAACAATATAAAAGACAAAAAAAAAAAGAAGAAAGAATAAACAAGCCAGATAAAAAGCAATTTACAAAGCAACAGACTTAAACAACATAGGAATAAATCACATTAAATATATGCAGTCTAAAATATCAGAAAAAAGACACAGATGGTCAGGTTAAGTAGGAAAGAAAGACCCAACTCTTGGCTGCCTGTAAGAAACAAACTTTAACTATAAACCCAGAAATCAGTTAAAAGCAAAAGAATGGGGGCTTTCGGTGAGAACTTACACTGAGTTTTAGGAATCAAAGAAGACAAGATCTCTTACACAGCTAAAATTTGAGGACTGTGATTCTTAACAGATACACGGAAATAACAAGTCTGCCTTTTTGTTGTTGTTGAGGACCTTCTTCCCAGTCATCACCATTAGGGCAGCAGGAGCTAAGGCAATCCTTCAGGGTGGCTGGTGGACACAACCCAGGATTTGCTATATCCCCACCCAGTGTGCTCTCATGTACTGTCAAGAGCCCTCTTCTCCTGGCACAGACGGGTTATTGAAATTGACTGGACCTTTCTGTATCTTGTTGGTGTGTCTGGAAGGTCTACCAAGGCGTTCGTCCTTCTGTGCAAAGTTGTCCATGTTAGCAAAGTTCTGTGATGCATTCCATTTGTTTGTGGAAAACCTCTGCTAACTCTTCTTCTAAGCACCTAGAACTGCAAAATGCAACATTTGTAGGGACCATTTCACACTGGTATTATCACAGTGGGGTTCTGTTCTATCTACAGGCTGCACTGAGAAATCTTGTTGGGTAGAGGCTGAGCTTCACCAAGTTCTGTGACCCCCAAGTCCCCCGCACTTTGTGTGGTCTTCAGTAGGAGATCTGCGAGAGCTCACTGATGATGTTGCTGACAGAGCTACTTAAAGCTCTGAATTTTATTTTCATCTTACAAATTGAGCTTTACTGGGGTATAACTGATGTACAATAAAAATTCATCAGTGTTGACCCTATCTCAAAATAAAAATTAAAAGGACTGGGTGTGCAGCTCAGTGGCAGAGTACCCCTGGGTTCAATCCCTAATGATACCACCATGATAAGGATATTAAATTTACCTTCATCCCAAGCAAGTTCCCAAGTCCTTCTGCAGTCAGTACCTGCCCCACCTGATAGAAATGCTTTTGGTCATTAAGTACTGTCATGTCTGTCTTTTTTTTCACTTAGAATGACACCTTTGGAAATCTTCCAAACTGTTGCATGTATCATTATTTGTTTCCATTGCTCCAAATCCTCACCAACATTTCCTTCCTCAGTGTTTTTGTTTGTTTGTTGCAGTGCTGGGGATCTAACCTTTTTTTTTTTTTTTTTGGTATTGGGGGTTGAACCCAGGGGTGCTTTACCATTGAGCCACATCCTCAGCCCTTTTTATTTTTCATTTTGAGACAGGAGCTCGATAATTGACCAGGCTGACCTTGAACTTAGGATCCTCCTGCCTTGGCCTCCTGAGTCAATGGAATCATAGGTGTGCCCCACTATGCCTTGCTTAGGTTTAGGTCTTTTTAAAATTCTCAGTGATATTTTGTAGTTAGTGTACAGATACAGCACATATTTTGTTAAATTGAATCTTAGAGGTAAATCATATTTTTGTCATGAAAATGGAATTTTAAAAAATTTCAATTTCCAATTGTTTATTGATAATACATAGAAATAAAAGTAGTTCTATGGGCTGAGGTTGTGGCTCAGTGGTAGAGTACTCACCTAGCATGTTGGAAGCCCTGGATTTGATCCTCAGTACCACACAAAAATGAATAAATAAAATAAAGGTATATGTCCAACTACGACTGAAAAAAATAGTCCTACATATATTATGAATCTCACATTTTTTATGTAACCACTCAATTATCTTTTAAAGAGATTAAAATAAGAATACATGTATTTGATGTTTACCATTTTGGGTGCTTTTTAATCCTGTGTAAATCCGAGATTCTGTCTGGCACCATTGTGCTTCTATCTACAGAACTTCTAGTAGCATTTTTTGCAAAGCAGATCTTCTGATAACACACTTTCTAGGTTTTTGTTTGTTTGAAACGGTCATCATTTTCTTTCATTTTTTTGAGAGTTATTTTCACTGGCCCATTGGATTCATCAGGTTTTCCCCCTACTATCAACTCTCCCTAGCACTTTAAAATATATTCATCCATTATTTTCCAACTTGCATAATTTTTTATGAGAAGTCTATTATAATTCTTCTCCTCTGTAAGTAATATGTCTTTTTAAAAAATATATTTGGGGCTGGGGATGTGGCTCAAGTGGTAGCGCGCTCGCCTGGCATGCGTGCGGCCCGGGTTCGATCCTCAGCACCACATACAAACAAAGATGTTGTGTCTGCCAAGAACTAAAAAATAAATATTAAAAAATTAAAAAAAAAAAACCAATTAAAGACTTCAATTAAAAAATAAATAAATAAAAATTAAAAAATAAAATAAAAAATATATTTGGTTAATTTAGTTGTAGGTCGACACAATACCTTTTTTTTTTTTTTTAATTTACATGTGGTGCTGAGGATTGAACCAGGGCCTCACACGTGCTAGGCAAGTGCTCTTCGGCTGAGCCACAACCCCCGGCCCATTAATATGTCTTTTTATTTACCTATTTTTAATCTTTTGTTTATCACTTTTATACAGCAATTTGATGTTTTCCAATTTTTTATTGTGTTAAAATACACACAGCATAAAAATTAACCATATTAACCATTTCCATATCTTTGAGATTTTAAAAAAATTTCAAGTGATTATTATTTTAATTGGAAACAATATCTTAACCATTTCTAAGTATACAGTTCAGTGGAATTTGGAATTCAATTCATAATATTGTGCAACCATCACCACCATGTAGCTCTATAAATCTTTCATCTTGCAGAAGTGAAACTCTCCTTGGTGTTTAATACAAGATGGTACTTCCTTCATATTCCCCACTCCCAGGCTGCCACCGTTCTACTTTCTATGATTTTAATTACTCTAATTACCCCTCGGCCATTTGATTTAATGGCATAATTTTCTTTAATGCTTTTAAATGTTTGGGCTCCACTGAACTTCCTGAATCTATACACTTATAGTTTTCATCAAATTTGGAAAACTTTCAGCCACTGGTTGTTTCTGTTTTGTTTTGTTTTTTCATTTTTATTTTTACTTTTTTAATCTTTTATTTTTCAGTGACTGTTTTCTCTTTTTTTCTGCTTTCTCTCTCCTTTCCTATACTGTTATGTCCTCAGCCCCCCCCACACACCTCTCTCTCACCTTCCATAGTGTCTAAGCTTCTGCATATGCTATCAATTGAACTTTTATTTTGTTTTAAAAACAATTTTTTAAGTTAAAAAAAAAGCCTCTTCCATTCCTAGCCTCATCATGTTCCTGTTTTCCTTTACGTCCTTCAGCATATTTGTAAGATTTATAATAGTTGCTTTAAGGTCCTTTTCTGCTAGTTCTAGAATCTCTGCCATTTCTGGGACTATTTTATTGATTGGTTATTCCCCAGCATGTGGGTCATATTTCTCCATGTCTTCTCATGGCGATTTTGTATGGGGACTAGATATTGTGAATTACATTGCTGAGTGATGCCCTGTGATGTATTCTTGAAAAGAATGTTGTACTCCCCCGCCTCTGGCGTACTTCTCAGTAACTTATAGATGATCCTTCCAGGATTTCAAACTCTGAAAGGTGCAGAGCACCTTTTTTTCTGGGAACTACTAGGGCATGCGCTTCTGTGACTCTCCCCAGCCCCTCTCTAATCCAATGCCTCTCCATTCTGGTTCATGGGAACATGAAATGTTACCGTTCTGAGTAGCCCCAGAAAGTGCTCAGCCTGCTGCCCTCTGCCCCAGTCTTAGTTTCTTTTCATGCATGAGCAGAGTATTACTCAGCCGAAGACTTGGGGAGACCCCTCTTTAGATTTCTGAACTTTTTTTGTCTGCAGCTCCCCACCTCTGGTATTCTAGCTTGTAAATTCTGGATTCTTTAGCCTCCCTGAAACTCTGATCTCTAACTCCTTCTGTTAGTCAGCTTTCTGTCACGGTGACAAAATACCTCAGATAATCAACTTAAAAGGAGGAAAAGCTTATTTGGAGTTACAGTTTCAGAGGTTTCAATCCGTAGCTGCTTGGCCCTTCACTCTGGGCCTGTGGCAGCACCTTACTCCATGGTGGGAACACATGGCAGAGGAGGCCTATTCACTCATGGCAGATGGGAAACAGGAAGGGACCAGGGGCCCAATATCCTCTTCAAGAGCACACCCCCAGCTGTTGAGAGCCACAGCAGAAGGGGCCCCAGCAAACTTCCAGCAGCCAGCAAACTTCCAGCTGCCGGCTGATGATTGGCTCACAGCAGCCCCAGCAACATCTAGCTGATTGGCTCCTCTGCGCTGATGCTCATTGGGCTGTTTCCCTGCCCTTTCAGACCACGGAGCTGCTCATTGGGGGACTTTTTTGGCTCCGCCCACATGACCCAGCCAATCGGCCTCAAGAGCAGGAGGATTGTGGGAGGTGGAGAGAGGCTTGTTGGAGAGAGAGGCTTGTGGGAAGCCGGTGGTGGCAGTTGGGGCTCTGAGGGTTTTTCCTGAGAGGCTGTTTTGTTTGGCGTGTGTGGTTCTAAAAATAAACTTAGTTTCTTTTGACAAGTGGCTCCTGATTGTGCCCAGCCAGACTGCGGCACCTAGCGACCAACTCCTTCATTAGGCCACTGCTCCTAGAGGTTCTGCTACCTTCCGATAGTGCCGGTCTGGGAACAAAGCCTTCAACACATGGGCCTTTGGGGTGCATTCAAGATCCAAACTGTAGCACCCCTCAACTCAGAAATCCAGAATTTCTTTGTATCACTCCCTCCACCCTTATAATGTGGCCTGGAAACTGTCTGCAGTCTTAGTGGGGACGACTGTAGGGCTCATTTTGCTTTTCTAGCCTCAGGAATTGCTGTGTGGCACTGCCTGTTCTCTGACATCTAAAAAGAGTTTACACATTGGTCTATTTTTTAGTTGTGATCAGCACAGACAGTCTAATTTCCAGGGTTCATTTTTTCATGAGTGGACTTGGGGTTAATCTTGCCCACTCCCCGGTCCCGAACTTATACCATTTGTAAATACTAATGAATGAAGGATTAAATAAATAATTTTATGCTAAGCTAAACCCCCTCCCCCAGGTATCTGTTCCTTACTTTATTCTGTCACCTTCAGCCACATTTCTCAACCTTCATTGGTTGGTAATCTATACTAAGAATTTAATATTTAATTGAATTACTTGGTATTACCCTCCAAGAAATTAAGAGATTCAAAATAACAGAAAAAAAATCAATAATGATCACAGCACAATCGCCACTCCATTGTAACAATATCTTTAACGGTCTAGAAAAACAACCCCGTTCACAAACCCTTCAATGCTGATTGTTTCAATAAGAACCATCCTCTTCCCTAACTTCAATAAGACTGTTACTAAAAAAAAATGCATCAGTATTCTAGAATTATGGGTGATTAAAATTATTCTCTTATTGGGGCTAGGGTTGTGGCTCAGTGGTAGAGTGTGCGACTAACGTGGGTGAGGCACTGGGTTTGATCCTCAGCACTACATAAAAATAAATAAATAAAAATAAAGGCATTGTGTCCACCTACAATTAAAAAATATTTTTTAAAATTATTCTCTTATTATAATAATAATGCATCTAAATTATCAAAATGTTGCAAAATTGTTAGAAATTACGGAAATGTTCAAAACAATCGCTATCCCTGTCACCCAACGACAGCACTGCTACCTCCCAGCCCTCCCCAACCTACCTGGGAAGTCGAGAGGGGAGTTGGTGCAACCCAGGTGTGGACGGAGCACTGCTCAGGGGTGCCTCACTGGGGTACTTGTTTGTACAACTGTACATGACAGGTTGTCACGGGCCTAGAATCTGAGAAAGAGCAGTGAAGATATACCTTCCTCCTGACCAACTCATAGATTTAAGCAATTCCCAGGCGCAGCAGTCAAGGGTATCCAGTCCTGCGTTCAGGGTTCTAGTCCTGCCACTAAATAGGTCTAGTTTTCTGGGCTCATTTCTTCCTTCCTAAACTGGAAAGGATGAGAGCACATTCCTCTCAGGACACTTGTGAGGATTAGCATGATGATTCACTGAAGCAGTTGATGCAGCCCGACCTCAGGAGGCTCTTCTAACGTTAGGATTTGATATAAACAGAGACTTTGTACTAACAGCTTCAAATAATAGCTATCATTTATTGAGCACTTATGGCCCCCTGTACAGAGACTTCACACAATCCTTACAGTAATCAAGTGAGGTGTCACCACTGTTTTACACACAAGAGGGCTGAAGTTTAGAGGGAAGCTTTTGGTGACTTGTCCAAGATCCTACGAGGAGTAAGGTGGAATCAGGCTTCAAACCCATGAAGCCTGACCTCTGCTCACAATTGACCTCCAGGGAAATGTCTAAGGTGGCACACACTAAATGTTAACATGCAAAGTTGGACATTTACTACACTTGAGTGACCATGAGAAAAGCTAGATGTTGCATACAGTTCCAAAATACAAAGCAAACATTTGAAACTGTTTTGAATTTTCACAGAATGCTAAGGTTCTTCAGAATGCAGTTTGAAAATTCAATGAGGCATCACTGTTGAGCAGTTCTAATTGCTAGAAAGTTCCTTCCTATATCAAAGTGAATTCCCTCCCCCCCGCCTTTAGCCCACCTGACTTCTAACCTTGGAACCACTCAGAATAAAAATCTTATTTCTCTTCTTCATTGGTGATTTTTCAAAATTTAGGTTTGTGAAATTTTTATGTGTATGTGTGTGCTCTGGGTTATAATGTAAAGTAAGTGCCTTTCTTATTGTGAGTCACAGTGAGATACTCTATATGACTATACTTCAAGAATTTGAAAGCAGTTATTAAGACTAAAGACTAACCCTCTTCCCCCAGGGACGTCTTGGCTTCTGTAATATCTCCCTTGTGGCATGGAGACTACCTGTTCTCACTCTATGGACAACGTTCCTGTCATTAAAATCATCTAGGCTTCTGCTCAAACCTTCTTAGGAATGTCTTCCCTGACCACCCTTTCTTAAGAAGCACCAGCCCATCTGTCTCCAGACCCTTACTCTACTTTATTTCTTTGAAAGCACTTTTCACTACCCAATCTTATTTTGTATATCATTAATTCATTTGTTTATGATCTTCCCAGAACTAGATTCTGTATTTAACTCACATAATTATAACAATAGGCATGCTCTCATTCTACCATCTCTTTTTACAAAAATGTTATTATATAGCTAATTTATGCATTTATACTATAGTATTTTACACATATTACCATAGAGGGTATATCAATATGTACTAAGTATATATTGGCATATCAATATATCATATGTATATAGATAGGTATGTACATTGGTATATCAAGATATATTAGTACATATACTAAGACAGCTATACTGTTACTTTTTGTGGAATTTTATGGAATTTGCCTAAGTAGTTTTGACTACAGTTGATTTTTAACGATTTAGTGATAGGCTATCAAACATCTTGGGAGCATTTTACATTTTTCAAAGCACTCTCAGACTAATAACCCCCTTAGGTATGCTTTTTAGACTGAGAAAGTGTGTCAGAGGGCTGGAAGGCACTCTAGCGGCCGACTAGTGACCATTAGACTGCAGTGTCACCCTTCCGTCTTACATACGGGTAAATCAAGTCCCCAAATAGGAAAGGCATTTGCTGAGGGGCAGCCGATGGTGTGGGTGAACCGGGGGTTAGCGCTCAGCAACCTGCGGCTCTCCTACCACCCGGCACCGGACCCCCCAAACGTTTGTGCACTTGCAAAGGCTGAGGCAAAGGGGTCGGGCGTCCACGCCGCTCACAGGAGCTGGGAGGAGAAGGCGAGCCGCGGGCGGGGACATTGAGGGCACACCTCCGGGAAGGGGCACCGGGATTCCGTACGCACCCGGGGCTGCGGATCTCAGGGGGCGTCCCATGGGCTGCGCCGTGTGCTCCTCCTCAGGACCTCAGGGACCCGCCCCTAACTGGAACCGCCTCCTACCTGTAGGTCAGGGGTATTGAATCTGGACCGCCCAGCCTCCCAGTCGCTATGGCAACCACAGGACTAACATTCGGAGTATCGCCCGCTACGTCCAGCCAATGGTGTCTCCCGTTTCTTGGCCGTGGAAAGTTAATGACCAATCGTCAGAAGCGTTTCAAAATCCGCAGGGAAGCTGCCAGAATTTTAGGGTTCGGGTTAATTATTCGCAAGAGCTGTGGGGGAACTAATTCAGTTTCATCCAGGCGAGTCTTCAGAAATCTTGGGATAGACCAAAAGCCTTAGAATTTGCTCACTCAAAGCTCCCACTTCCAGGAATAAAGCTGAGAATTCACCTCCTTCTAAGCCCTGTTTATGATGCTAGCAAACCACAGAATGTGGGTACGGGGAACTATACCGGGGCGGCCATTTAATAGTCCAAGAGCCCCCCTGCTTCAGAATGGTCACGGTGACCTTGTCACTTCCCTGCTTATTCCGTGGTTCTCTTTAAATGTAGGATGAAATCCGAACAGATTAGAAGCTGTCCTTGGCGCGTTACTCGGATCTCAGCTCCTAGCACCAGCCCCGCCGGCCTTTGGGTGGCTCCTGCCGCATCGCTCTCCCCGCCCTCTCGAGTGTTCTCTCGGAGCTCTCCCTGCTCCGGGATCTGAACCCAGAACTGTTCTTTCTCCTCGTTGAGGTGTCTCCCAAATGTCACTTCTTCGTCTGTAAAATGGGCGTGAGGTCAGTGTCCCTCTCAGAGTTGCTGTGAGGATCTGAACCAAAAAAGCGTGCGCGTGAAAATGCGTGTGCGATGGAGAGCGTTTTGACATCTGCAAAGCTCCACAGAGATGGCATTAGTACAGCTCAACACGGGGGAAAGGGCAGTCGGGTGGAAGGCTCGCGGCCGCCCTTCGGTATTGCTAAGCTGCAGATGTGCTGGGAAGCGCGATGTGGGGCCCAGACAACAGGTGGCACCGGAGGGCAGGACAGGAGAGGTACGTCTGGCTCCCAGTATACTCGAGGACTTGGAGGGGAGCTAGGTCTGGAAGGACGTTTAGGCTTTGGGGACGTGGAATACGGGAATAGCAAAGCCCGGAGGTGGGCGTGAGAATAAGAAGGGAGGACACCTGTCGGGCAGGTGGAGGTGAGCAATCTCCTGAGCTCTCCTGCACTGCCAGAGGGCGGGGAGGAAGGTTGCTCCAACGTTCTTCCTCCGTCCACTAGAGGGGACCCCACCAGGTGAGCGCCCAGCTGGGTCCCCAGGTCTCTCTCCTACGCTTCAAGCAAGCTTAGCGCCGCAGCCAATGGCCGGAGGATGTCCCGCCCATCCCCTCCGCACCACCACTCGCCTGCGTCAAGTCCTCGCCAGCTTCTGACTGACAGGATGCCAGACAAATCAGATTGCGATATTTGAAAGCAAAACACTGCAGCACCCGGCAGCTCCGAGTTGGGAAGGAATTAAGGAGGCTGTGCCTCCGGGTTGTACCAAGAGCCCCAGTCATTTCTCAGAACCCTCGGCCAGGTGGACCTTCGAGCGAACGCCGCCGGTGAGTCACGATTAAGACTGGGAAGAAGGGGACTTGAATTCTGCCTTCGTTTTTCCGGAAAAGCAACGCATTTGTCATCAGCTAATGTCCCTTATCATAAATACCCTCCCTCCTTGCGGCCGCCTGCCTTGTCGGTTTGGGTCCTGTTGCCTCCGGTTTTTTTTTTTTTTTCTTTCCCTTCCCATTTTCATCGAAGATGAGAGGAGAGTGGGCACGGGCTTGCCTTAGTGACGGTGATGCTGGGCTTCCAGGAAGCGAAACGCAGTAACTTTGCCACCGTGACTCTTGTGCATGCATCCTGGAAATAGCAGTCGGAGTTAGCAGGTGGGATGAGGGGAGGCATTCTCAGTCTTCGCCGCCCGCCGGCTGCTGGAACCCAGGTGTGGAGTAGTATCCAGGTCCGTGGGAGGGGACTGAAGCGTGGAGCCCTTTCATGAGCCAAAGCCCAGGAAAGGGAAAGCTTGGCACGTAATTGACACTCGCCAGCCAGAAGCTGAATCGTCAGGTGGTGGGAAAGAGCATGTTTTATTTATGTTTTCATTTAGATCCAAATTCTAATACAAACCCTGCCTTAGCGGGCACAAGCCAGGGTTCTTCCCTCTTAAGAACCTGCTCTTGAGACTGCTGAAATAATTCATTGAGATCAGAGGTGTGTGTGTGGGGGGGTGAAGTGGAAGCAAGCACCTAGCAAGTTCTGTATTTCTTGGGTCAATGACCGTGTGCTCTAACCGTGGGGTGCCTGGCAACACAGCATTGGCTGCTTGCCTCTTGGACATATGTTAGTCCTGGAAAAGTACTTTGAAATCAGGAAAAGAGAGCCACCAGGCAAAGAATGGGTGCCTTATAAGGGAGTACAGCTTGCAAAGAGTTCCACAGAGACTTTCAGCCCAAACGCCTTCCCAGCTGAGCAAGATGCTTACCCAGCTTAGGAGACCCTTCTGTGTTTGCAGGAGATGCCTCAGAGGCCAGGGGGTTTCTGAGGCAGAGGGAACGGGAAGCTGCTTTTTAAAAGCCAGTTAAAACCACTACAACCAAAAGCAATACTAGAAAACCAGCTGGCCTAAAGGAGGTTAGGAGGCCTGGATGCCTGCCACCCCCTTCACAGGTCCCCAAGGCCGGTGTGCTTTCTCTGACATCCTGTGGGTGGGGCTGGGCATGTCTGTTTGTTGTGCTCTGGAGCTGTGGCTGATTAGGGTGGGTCAGGCGTTCTTGACTTTGAAGTGACCACAGCACAGCAGCTGCTTAGCAGGTGTGTGTAGGAGTCATTCCCAGACTCTGGACTAGATCTCAGGAGGGAGCAGCCAAACAGGGGTTTCTGCAAGCCTTCCTGGAATCCCAGATCCAGTGCCCCTTCAAGTCCAGATTGGATGCTTCCCAGGGCCTCTCGGGGGCAGAAAGATCCCTACACCACTCTTCCTAAGACTCATGTTATATTAAAAAATGCCAAGGCAAGGATATAGAACTATAACACAATAATGCCTTTCATACACACATAAAAGTCTAGTGAAGAATAATTATGCTTTCCCCATAATTTTGCAAGTCTGGTTATGGGATGTGAGTTATGGCATTACCTGGGGAGTGCATGTCTGTGAATTCTGCCTCAACTGGAGGCATCAGCAGCAGTTCAATTAGGAGGCCCTTTGACAAAGTGAGACTCAGGCCAAATGGCCCTCATGGCTGCCATGGCATGAAGGCCACATCTGGTGTCTCCTGGGTGCTGGACTTGGTAGTCTCCCTATTTCTTAGGCATGTGCTGTTCACAATAGGAACCAGAATTCCTGGACATAGGGTGGGATGGCAGAAGGAACTAGAAGCTATGGGATAGACAGTTTTCTAAAGCCTGGGGGCCTGGCAGAGACGGTGTCTGTTTAACAGACAGTGAGCCCTTAATAACTGTCTCATGGATGGTTACGGGAGAGAACAGGAAGAATATGCATGAGGAAATTAAATGATCAAACTGGTGAGAATAAAATTAAAACTAGTAGCAGCTGACATTGATTAACTGTTTACTGGGCATGCGTTTTACAAGCCTTATTGCAACAAATCCTCACAATAATAAATCCTAACCCATGGGTTAGGAACATTAGTTTCCATCTGTTATAGCTCAGGAAGCTGCCTAAAGAGTTAAATCACCCGGCCAAGGTAAAACATGGCAGATCAAAGGCAATTTAAAATATTTTTATGTTAAATATCCAAAATCACATGAATTTTGTTTGTTTGGAGTTTTTCTTGTGCATATGTTGGGTTTTATATTTTTTATTTCCCTACACTGTGGTAGGGTTTCGGCCGCAGTCCTCGGAACACTAGCATATTTTCTCTTTCTTTTCTGTTTGGTAGAAAAGTTTGAGAAGTGCTGTTAATACCAGTCCAATGAAGTGAACAGGGATGGTCGTCACTGGGGATCCTACTTCTGTCCTTAAGAGCCTATGGAATAAAGGAGGGTTTAAATTTAGGGTATGATAGGAGGAAGCAAGAAGAGTAGGAGAGGGAAGAATTGCCCAAGGACCCAGGAGAAAACTTTTGGGGTGGATGAGCAATGTCAGTCTTCAGGGGGCCAAAGGTATGATACAGTGTCTCAAATGGCCCTGCCTCTCGTGGCCAGTGTGGTCCTGACGCTGCTCTCAGGGAGCAAGGCGGGGACTGTGTTTCGCTCTGCATGCATTTTTAATGTCCCTCTCCACCACTCTAGAGCACAGCACCGTCGTTGTCTGCTTGGGAGAGACAGAAATTGGCTCTCCACTCCGGGAAGCCAAAGAGAAAGCTATAGATCAGCCAGAAGAGCCTCGAGTGCTGTTTGGCGGAGGAGGAGATGGCAGCCGGGAGGAGGTGAGCATCACGGGGAGGATGGCGTAGCGGCACTCCAGGTCCAGGCCGGGCCCTGAGGATGAGCCACTAGAGCGCCATGGACCGAGCCCAGCGCGCAGGACTGCAGCTGCAGCAGCTCCCGCCCACCAGCAGCGCCGCCTCCGGAGGCGAGGTTTCCTTCTCTTACAAGGCAAGGACTTTTCTCTTGGTTTGGGAATTTTGCATTTTTCAAACCAGAAAACAACACAGCGCGGCTTTGACTGGCAGATGTATCCAGGGTGCACGTGCCTGTGGCAGGCAGAAACAGACGGCCCCCACCTATGCAGGGCCACAGGAACCGAGAGAAAGGAAATGCTCATTAAAACCCATAAAAATAGGGAGGTCGAGACACAGCTTAGAAGCAGAGGGGAAGGCAGTGCATTCCTACTTAGAAGATTGGATGCTTTAAAGAATCACGTATTCCAGTAGTTGCAGGCAATCGGTGTTCATGATTTATCTCCTTCGTGTCTTTTTTCTGGTATTATAGTTTCAGGGCCATGTTGTACATGAGGTTTTGGATCTTGGTTGTTTCACTTAATCTAACTTGTAGAATATTTCCCCAGAGCCCTGAGAGTGAGCCAACGCGTGCTTTTTGAATGATTGCCCAATAATCTGTTGAGCTGTTGTAGAACACACTCCCATTGTTGGATATGCAGGTCATTTCTAATCTGGGGTGACTGCAAACGGCCAACATCACAGAATGTAAATCTTTGTGTCCATCTCTGATTTTTTTTCTTATTTTTTAAAAATTCTAATTAGTTATACATGACAGCAGAATGCATTTTGACATATTATACACAAATGGAGCACAACTTCTCGTTCCTCTGGCTATACATGGTGCAGAGTCACTCCAGTAGTTTAATCATACATTTATATAGTGTAATAATAATGTCTCTCTCCTTCTACCGTCCTTCCCATCCCCCAAAGCCCCAACCTTCCCCTCACTCCCTTCTACACAAACCAAAGTTCCTTCCTTCTTCCTTATCCCCCCACCCCACTATGGATCAGCATCTGCTTATCAGAGAAAACATTCAGCTTTTGTTTTTGGGGGGATTGGCTTATTTCACTTAGCATGACATTCTCTAGTTCCTTCCATTTACCAGCAGAAGCCATAATTTCTTCTTTATGGCCGAGTAATATTCCATTGTGTATATGTACCACATTTTCTTCACCCATCCATCTGTTGAAGGGCATTTAGGTTGGTTCCATAGTTTAACTATTGTGAATCGAGCTGCTATAAACATTGATATGGCTGCGTCACTGTAGTATGCTGATTTTAAATTTTGGGGGTATAAACTGAGGCGTGGGATAGCTGGGTCAAATGGTGGTTTCATTTCAGGTTTTCTCATTATTTTCTTATATCCACATAGGTACAATTATTAGGTCAAAGGGAATGAGCCTTTTTAAAATTAAGGGGTTTCTAATGTCAAGTGTCCACATTTCTCAATACCTGTGAGTACAGCATCTTGGATTTTAGGTTTTATTTTTTTTTCCTGGATCAATTGGAGACTGATAATACCCTAGAGCCAGTGAAGAACTTAGACCCCCTCCTTTTATGGACTGGGAAACTGAGGCCGAGAGATGAGAAGTGACATACTGAAGATCACATAGCAAGTTCAGAAGCAGAACTAGAATACTATTACTTCTAGATCACGACAACTAATGTTTATTGAGCTTTGTGCTCTGCCCAGGTACCTGCTAGTTCTCACATGCATTTTCTCAGATAATCTTCACAATAAATAACACTGAATGCAGCCACAGTTTTCCCCATCTGTAAGATGGGCTAATAGTAGTTCTGTCTCCTGGCGGTTGTGGGGATGAAGTGAATTCTCCAGTTGAAGCACTCGGAGCAGTCACTTGTGCACAGTGACCAGGGTTTGCCACGTACTTGCTGTTACCCCTTTGGAGAGGTTATGTGAGGCCCAGAATTTAAACAGGGTCAGGCTGACAATGACACCCTGCTCCTCACCCATGTGCCACAGGGTACTCTCTCCTTCGTGCCTCGACTCCTGGCCGAGTCCCCTCTTTGCTAGAGCACCCTCCAATGTGCTGTGTCACCCCTGCGTGTCAAAGAAGGGTACGAGGCAGGAAGAATAAATAGGGCACTGGGGAAAATCAAAGGCTTTTATCATCTTACTTCCGCCTGACGAGCCGAGCACACTGTGCACACACACAAGCCATCAGATTTGCCTGGAGCTGGGCTCTCTGCAGAGCCAGGATTGACTCGGACCCGGCCGGCTCCGTCATGCCCAGGAGACCTGTGTAGCTGGGACCAGAGTTGGGTCTGTTCTGTGCCAAGGTGACATTTTCTCACCGTTGGTGTCCTGCTCCTTGATCTTCTTTCCATGAAAGCCTGTCATTTCCCCTCCCTGCGCGGCCACCGTATTCTTCTAGGGCTGTGATAGGAAGAGGGTCTTGGCCCAGTCCGTCATCACTGGTGGGTGGTCTCAGGCAAGTTTCGGGCCCTCTCTGTACATCGGTTTCTGTCTCTGTGAAATGAAGCTGCGGAGTTCATGAATTGTCCCCAGTCCTAGCTGGCCACCAGAAGTACCTGGGGGTGCCCTAAAATACACAGGCTTCTCCCCCTTGGGCTCATCTCTGCCTTTCACTCCCTCTTCTTTACCCACCTGCAAATCGTGGCTGAGCATATCTAAAAACCTGGAGTCTACATTATTTTATAAAATGCCTCAGGTGACTTGGATGATCAGCCAGGTGGGGGATTTCTAGAGGAGGTGATCTGAGCTGCTCCCTCCCCCCGCCCAACTTGTCCTGAGAAACTGATGATCTTAGGCTGAAAGCCAGAGACTTTTTTTTTTTTTTTTTTGGTGGTGCTGGGGATTGAACCCAGGCCTTGTGCAGGCGAGGCAGGCACGATACCAACTGAGCTACAGCCCCAGCTCCACCCACTGGATTGGACCCAGGGTCTTGCACATGCTAGACAAATGCCCTTCCACTCAGTTACCTCCCAGCCCAGGGAATATTTTTCTTAACCATTTAATTGAAATATACATACAGAGAAGCGTATAAATCATAGCCCTAGGTGCGAGATTTTAACAAAGAGAGGGCACACGTGACCGTGACCAGCACGCAGATCAAGAGCATTATAGAACCAGAAGTCTCCTTGTTCCCCTCCCAGCCACATCCCTGCCCAGGAGTAACCAACCACCCCTCAAGTCCAAAGGCACAGTGACAGGGGCACAGTCAGGATCCTGGAGGAATTCCCGGGGAATTCCCAGATCCGGCTCAGCCCGAGTGCCCACACCAGGCCTCGCTGAGCGCCTTGATCTGGGAAGAGCAGGAACTGTCCCTGTGCTTTGTGGCTTTCAGAGTCTTAATTAATAGCCGTCGGTGTCCTGAAAGAAGCTGTTCTCTCTGGATCATGCCTGGGCCTCACTTTATAATGACATTGTAGAGAGGCTGGTGCCATCGAAAGGAGATTGTTCCCCAAGAGAAGGGGCCACAGGGGAAGCCACGTGGGGAAGCACCAGGGTGGGTCTGGGTGCACAGATGGCCAGGGAAGGCCCTGCCCAGAGCCTTTGTTGTGATGTCCCAGGGAAGGCAGGGCAGGGCGGGGTGATGTGGAAGGCCTGGCTAACTTGGAAAATTTCCAGAGACTTTGGGACCTGGGGACTTTCCTCAGGTGTCTGGTGCCCAGGTTGATTTAGGGCAGGGGGATACTGACCCATGAGGGTTTGACCCAGGAGCTGGCGGGGGCGGGCTCTGGGTTGGCTGGTCAGCACGTGGAAGGGGCCTCCTGTGCTGGGCTGAGAATTTGCCGGCTTGGGAGGGCCGGTGTCTCCCCCATCAGCAAGGCTGACTGCCAGGTGTCAGGAATCCAGAAAATAAGAAGTTGGTATGATTGGTGAGGAATGGGCACCAAAAGGACAGAGTCTGGGACAACAGAGCGGCTCCCTGATTCCTGGTACAAGCCGTTTTAATCACAAATTCTGTTCCATCACTTATTATGGAACATCTTGGTGCCAGAGCAGAGATAAATCAGTCATGGTGACTGCCAAGGGGCGGAGACTGAGGTGGGCATGGGAACAGCTGGTTTTGAGCCCAGGGAAGTACCAGGTGGGGTCAGGGGAAGAAGATCTGGGTTCACATCCTGATTCTGCTTCTTCCTAGACAAGGGACCCCAGAAGATCTGTGACCTCCTCAGTAGTGTGGTGGCCTTGTCCCCCAGCCACCTGCGTGGACCAGTCCTGACCCTGTGATAGGCACCATAGGCAGAGGGAGGCACTTAGCTCAGAAAGGTCATGGTCACGAGGAGGAGGAAGGGGAAGGCACAGGCAGAGTCGGGAGGTGTGGTTAGCTCTGCCCGGGGAGCGGGGAAGGGCTTGAAGGGGAAGCTCTCCTTCCTCCTTGATTTTTTATCAAGGCTATTTTATTTGCAAGGAATAAAATAAAATTTTATAACTCTCAGAAAAGCTAAGGCAAAGGGGGAATTACTATAAGGCTATGGCGTGGCTCAGCACTCGGAGGGGCCTGGAGGCGGGAACTCAGCTTACACCTGCTTCAGAAGAGGGAAGGCTGACGCCTAGGGTGGGCCACTGCCCACCCTGGTCCAGTCAGTGACCTTTGGGGGAGGGGCTGGCCAGCGCCTGGGACCGTCCAACAAGCATGGTTCCCGGGGCAGCTCTGAGAAGAGGGCTATGTGGGCTGGGGAGGCTGCCCTCCAGGCACCTGTTACTCTTGGGACAGGGAAGCAGTGAGTGGCCCCAAGTCTAGCCTGACTGGTGCATGAAGCCCTGCCCTCCACCCTGCCCAACAGGGCCTGGATTCTGGCTGTGAAGGAGGGTGCTAGAGCCAGGAGGGAGTCTGTCCCAGCAGGTCCCCACACATTCTCTGCCTGGAAGATCGGCCTCAGTTTCTCCTAGGTAGTGACTGTACCCCTGCTGTGTCCGCCAGGTGCTGGGGGAACAGGAGCTACATGGTCAGCAGAGGGGCAGCTTCCCTCAGGGAATCCGGGGGAAGGGGAGGGTGGAGATACTTAACACCACCAGTACCTCTCCTTCAAGACAGAATTTGGCATAAAAGAGAGCTCCGGCAGGTGTCAAGAGCATGGACCTTGGACTCCCCAAGACCTGGTTTCAGATCCGGCCCCGTTGCTCTCTGCCATGCCGACTGGGAGCGTCCGTCAGCCTCTGCAGGCCAGTTTCAAACCCATCCTGCAGGGTGGCTGTGAGGGCTGGGAACGGGTGGCCTGTGCCATTCCCTCCTTCTGCGGCAAACCCCACCGTACTTCCAGCTCTGCTGCAGGATCGATCACCTCTTCCACGAAGACCTTCTCAGGCTTCTTGGCAGGAAAATACAGGCTCTTTATCCACAGCCAACTAATAATTACTGTCATAACAACACTAGTGAGCATATGCCAAGTGTTGACTGCTATGTGATGGCGCTCATCCTCTCAGAAGCCCCTTGAGGAGACCCCCATTTTACATGCGAGGAAACTGGCACTGAGAGGTCAATTAACTTGCCTGAGGCCACACAGTCAACAGGTAGTAAAGCTGGGGTTCAAATCAAGTCTATGCACTGCCGAGGTCTTTGGTCCCAGATGCCACTCTGTGCTGCTCATGTTGTGCCAGGCGCTCTGTGAGACCCTTCCCACTCCCTGACATTCGTGATTAAATGTGGAAATGACAACCTCAGGGAAGGTAATGACTCACCTGCCAGAGAAGGTAAGCATCAGGGAGGTGGCCCGAAGCCAGCGTGCAGGTGTGGCTGGGTCTGCTGAGCCAGACCTGTGTGCCCCTTGCATTTGGATACCAGCTGCCTCCGGGCAAGCCAGGATGCAGGACTGTGTACTCACCAGACTCCAAAGCCCAAGGCGTTGTGGGAGGTCAGTTTAAACTGCAAGTGATGGCTGGTCTTGTCACCACCGTGTTTAAATGGAGGCTCTTGGTGGCACATCGCAGCAGTGGCTGCTCTGAGCTGAGGTTCTACTTGGAATCCAGTATCCACACAAGGTTTGCTCTCTCCGACTTTGGGCTGCCTTCCTGAGGACAGTTTATTCTTGCAGAGTTATAGGTGGTAAAAGATCAGTTCTTGGGTAAGAAAATATCAGAGCCAGAAGGGCCCTTGGAGTTGTTAGTAGTGATGATAAAGGCTTGTGTCAGTATTGGCCATATCATGTGACGTTGCCACCCGTGCCCTGCTCACATGACTGTGAGGGTTCGTGTTATATGAGTGCAGTGACCCTAAATCCTGGCGTGTGCTTCATGCCC
Source organism: Marmota monax (assembly GCF_021218885.2). Lineage (NCBI taxonomy): Eukaryota > Metazoa > Chordata > Mammalia > Rodentia > Sciuridae > Marmota > Marmota monax. The sequence continues at coordinate 22,355,495 of NW_026694432.1, read as the reverse complement.
ATGTACTGAATACAGCCCTTGCCTTCCCCAGGTGTCCCATGTGGGCGATGTACAGTTACCCTAAATATGGGGATCCAGATAGGTGGGAGGCCTCACTGCCCGGCCAGTGGAACACAGTGGGCCAGAGTGGTATGGGAGGAGCCGTGCTCAGCCTGGCCTGCCGCAGGCTCCGTCGCCACTTTGGCCTGGTCCTGAGCCTCCTCAACTACCAACCCGCACGAGGAGCATGGCATTTGCTCCCACCTGGATGGACAGTTTGGACTGAGCTCTTACCTCTTCCCAGGAAAACTGAGCAATGGTCAGGAACTGGATCAGGTGTTTCCCCAGAACCATCTGCCCATCTGGCATTGCAGGGACAATGTCAGGGACAGAGATGTCCCAGGTGAAGACACTGACCTGTGTTCCCTAAGAGGCGGTTCTTACCACCCAGACCCCTGGCTGGGACCTGCTTATTCCTGTCTGCACCTTTTCCTAAGAGAGCCCTGACTCCAAGGTGGAATCCTGACTTCAAGGTCAAATTCAGGTTCTGGGTTTGCTCACAAGCGCCTCCCACTTCAAGTAACCTCCGTGAGAACAGAGTTACCCTTGGCAAGCGAGGAGGCCAGCAGGTCCCCAGGAGGAAGCTCTCCAGGGCTGCCCTGTCCTTCCCTTGCTGTCCCCAGAACTGCCAGTCTCACGGTTTCAGGCTTGGAGGAGAAATTTGCCGGCGGGATTCTCCTGAACTTCCAATCGCCCTGCGCCGGACCTGGAGGGTGGCTGAGAGGTGTGTGTGCAACCTGTGTGACCCTGGGAGGTGGCACCTTCTTTGCCAGACTTTAAATGCTCATAAAATGGAACCAGTCACCACTTCACAAGGGTTTGGGGGCATAATTAGCCTTGATGAGGCCCTTGGAGAGGCCTGTGCGGAAGCCATGAGTTATGTCTGTCACCAGTCACAGCTGTCCCTACCTGGTTTAATGCTGTAGAAATGGCTTTTAAAAGAAACCTCCCCTGCCCATGTCATTGGTGAGAACACCACGCTTACAAGTGGGGTTACGTTTTTCCTAGTTTACTTTGTCCTCTCTGAAAGGTCCCTCAGCACCATGGAGACTGGAGCGTCATCGTCACCAGGAGGCCAGAAGTCAGACTTGCAGTTTCAGGTCCTCCTGTCCTTACCCCCCTTAAGTTATTTTGCTTCTCTGAGGCTCACTTTGTCCTCTGTGAGCCCCCTCCACTGTGTGCGCTCAGAACAGGAGCACAGCTGGGCGCAGTGGGGGACCCCCGTGTGCCCGCCACTCAGGAGGCTCAGGCAGGAAGATCACTTGAGCCCAGGAGTGTGAGGCCAGCCGAGGCGACACAGGAAGGTCCAATATTAAAGACAAATACAGGAATTGGAATTGTACCACCTCACAGGGTTGTTAGTGGCCCAGAGGTGCCCAGAGAGGACCTTGTGCCAGCCGGTCTCTGAGCGCTCTGTACATACCAGCCGTCATCATCCTGGCAGCCATTTGACTGGGAACGTTTTGCTCTAGATTGGCTTATCCCCGTGCACTGTGAAGTCTCCATTTCGAGTCCCACCCGTCACCAGTGCCCTCTGTGAAATGGCATTGCCATGTCTCTGAGGCAGGGGGTCCCTTCCCTTGCTCAGCTGTCCTCCATTGGTGGCGAGTCAAGGGCACCTGCTCGGCCTGCCTCCTGGAGTAGCCGGCATGGCGTCGGAGGGGGGCACGGACTGTCTGAGCAGAACATAAACTGGCCATCAGTCTGTTCCAGGTGGAACCATTTTTGGAGGTCAAAGGTGGCCAGAGATGGGCGTTTTCATGTGGTCACCTTAACCCTCAGAGCTGAAGTAAGTCCTTTCTTCAGATCACCTCAGGAAGTCCCTGAGGCAGCCCAGAGGGAGGGCAGTCCCTGTCCTGCCCACCGGCAGAGGAGGAGGAAGCCAGGCCTCAGGAAGGAGCCCCGTAGCCGCTGCCCTGTGAGCCCCAGTGGCTCCCTCACTCCCAGAGCCTGTTGTGGTTCTCCTTTGTCTCCCGCAAAGGCCGCTGCGAGCCGGACATGTTCATGGAACGGGAAGCAGAGTTCCTTTGTCATCTGCTGCCCCAGGAGCTCAGTGCTAGGGCTGGCCCCAGCTCCCCGTAGCAACAGCGCCTGCTCCTGGCACAGGCCCCAGGTCCACGGTGGAAGCTCCTTCCAGGTGGCTGGGCTTTGCCCTGCGTCCTCCATCAGGGCCACAGGGAATGGATGGCTTCCTTGAGGTCCTCAAACGTGACCCTGTAAAGAAATAGCACCTGTTTCCTGATACATCTTTTAGTTGCCATCTAAAATTTTTCATTGCAATTTAAAACATTTGCAAAGTATGTAAATACTGGCATCTTTAAAACCGGTTACACATTCCATGCCCAGCACCAGCCTCCCGAAAATCACCCAAACCGTCTCCTCAGCTCTCGGGAAATTTGAACTCATTCTTTTTTTCTCCTTGAATTTGTATTCCCCTTGTATTTCCCTCACAGAATTTTATCTCAGAATTCTGTCTTTTAACACTTAAAAGTTTTATGGGCACCCATCAAACTTCAGACAAGCTAAATTTAGGAGGGTTTATTTGAGCAAGGAGTGCCTCATGCATGGGGCAGCGCTCAGAACCAGAAGGGGTTCAGAGAGCTCCGGGGTGGCAGCAGGAACAGTGGGTTTGTGGGTTGAATGCAGAAGCAAAGTAAAGAAACCACCTGATGGGCCCTGCATGGCAGTTGGCCTCTAGTTAGAAGTGATTCACTGCTTCTGATTGGTGGAATTAAGTTCCATTTTACTTTGGTTTGCTTATCCCAAGGTGCTGGAGCTGGCTTAGCCTATTGGCTTTCCAACTAAGAATAATTTTTAACACTTGCCATAAGGAAAAATGTAGAGTATTTCATCAATTTCATTTTTTAAAATTTCCTTCAGCAGCTAGGGAGTCTGAGGCAGGAGGATCTCCAGGTCAAAGCCAGCCTCAGCCACTCAGCGAATCAGCGAGACCGTTTCTAAACAATATTAGAAAGGGCTGGGGATGTGTGGCTCAGTAGTTAAGTGCCTCTGGGTTCAATTCTTGGTATAAAATTTTTTTTCCCTTGGATTTGAGGTTCATAAGGGTTGATTCAGTCAAAAGATCCTCTTTATTGTCCCATCTGGATATAAGCAATTGATTAATGGAATATAAAGTTTTATGATAATTTTGAACCCAAACAGTGTGTTAGAATTGAGTATCTGAATTGCTAGAAGGGGGTAGAGCTCAGTGTCCGTTCTATCACCAGTTTGGTTTCTGTGGCTGGAAGTACTAACAGGTTCTCTCACACTGCTGTAAGTCCCTGGAATGGAAGAGTGACATTGTAGCTGCATTGCTGAATTGTTTGAACGCCTTCCAAGTTCTGTGCAAAAAAAAAAAAAAAAAAAATCACAGTGATAAACCACCTTTATCAGCCAGCCAGCTAAAAGTATGATTAGGGCCTCCTTCATTTTTGTTCAAATCAAAGTACTGGACACACCTAATTTAACATAGACTTTGTTTTTCTTTCACCATTTCTGTGAAATTTATCAAAAAGGCATTCCCAGGGCTGGGGACATAGCTCAGCTGGTAGAGTGCTCACCTTGCATGCACAAGGCCCTGGGTTCATCCCCAGCACTAAAAAAAAAAAAAAAAAAAAAAAAGCATTACCAGTTAAGTCAGTGACTTTCTTCACTTGAGGCACCTTGGTTGGCCTGCTGTGTCCAGAAAAGTCTGCGGGAAGTGAGACGTGGGAAAGTTGACTTGCCGAGACTCGTGGAGGTGGGAGAGTGGAAGCCCCCCAGGCGACAGGCCCACCTCCAACATCCTCCCTGGACACTCTGGCTTCCCTTCGTCCTCCCTGGACCCTGCCTTGCCTCCCAGTGCCCTGGAGCCCATTTTCCTGGGTCTTGTCCCCTCACACTGGCCACCGTTCTGGTCCTCAAAGGTCCTATTCTCATTTCCCTCTCAGGAGCCCCCCCACGGTTGTGGAACGGCTTACCCCACCCGGCCCCACCTCTCTAGACCTCAGCAGCACCCCCCCAGACACTAGGTCAGCCTGCATTCCTAGAGCACCCTGTGCCTCTAAGCTCCCAGGTGGCTCTGCTCGCAGTGAGATTAAATAATCAGCTATATAATATACACTGCATGAGGACGGGGACAGGGCGTGACATTTGTATTCGGTGCCTGGCACACAGTAGGCCCCAACGATAGCACCTGGAATCTGCCCTTCCTCCCTTCGATGCATGCCACCTGCTTGTGCTCATCTCTGACAGGTGGTACAATTGTCGGTCGAGCCTGGGAGACTGAGCTCAGGACCAGCCTTGATCTTACCTGCTGTTTATTGAGCGCACCAGGCTCAGTTCCACAGCTTACGTGTTACACAGTTTGACTTGATAGTTAAGAGCCGGGCCCTGGGGTCAGACCACTGGGGTCCCATCGTGCTTCATCCGCTTACCAGCGACTCCTCCCACCTGTGTCTGTTTCTTCCCTGTGGAATGAGGTGGCAGCAAGTGGCTGTGAGGATTGACTGAGGTAATGTGTATGAAGTGCCGAGTAAGTGTTGTTGTCTGTCATTATCATTATCATCATCGTCTACAAGAAGCCTGGTCTGCCAGTTGCCAAAATCTGAGCTCTTTACTAGTCCTGACCACCTCCCACTAGCACGTGCCAGCTCCTGGGAGGGCCTCAGGCGTCCTGCTGTTGGCTGATAGCTAATGCCTATCGAGGGCTCTGGGGAGTCCTGCAGTAAAGAAGTCCGTTTCCATGAACCTGACAGTTTGTGCCAGGAATTGTGCTACGTGGTGTTCATGGGCTAGTCTTGTTTATTCTTGCAACAGCCTGGGAGTCAGGACTCTTAATAACACCACTTTACAGATAGGAGAGGGAGGCCAATCACACTGCCAGGAGGGATCGAGGTGGGATTTAAGGCAGGATCCCTCTGACCTCACAGCTGCTCTGGGCTGTGCAGGAGCACTTCCTGGGAATGTCGTTTCCTCCCAGAGTTCCCACGGAACCCTGCAGGTGGACTTCTGCTGTGTCTCCAGTCCACGAATGATGGACTGTGTGTTTGAAACGCTCTGTCTTGGGCCAGGTGCCACATGGCCATAGGAAGGAGCAGCCAAGCATGAGAAGTCACCGGGGATGGAAATCTTAGAGCCTGCATTTTATTTTAATTAAAGCCCTTTCAATGCTGCCTCTGCCACATGACCCAGAGCCAGGGAGTTAGACTTTGTGCCCAGTGTGGATTCCTTCTTTGAAATCCTCCTCTTCACTGGAACTGTCTTGTGACATGTGCCACATTTACCTTTACCACCATTTATTTGTGCATAGATTAGGCCACTTAGGGAACATAGACCAAGTTCCTCACCAGGAGCAGGCACACACCTGTAATCCCAGTGCCTTGGGAGCTGAGGTAGGAGGATCGCAAGTTCAAAGCCAGCCTCCACAATTTAGTGAGGCCCTGAGCAACTAAGAGAGACCCTGTCTCAAAGTAAAATATAAAGCCAGGCGTTGTGACGCATGCCTGTGATCCCAGAGGCTTGCAAGCCTGAGGCAAGAGGATCGAGAGTTCAAAGCCAGCCTCAGCAAAAAAGCGAGGTGTTAAGCAACTCATTGAGACCCTGTCTCTAAATAAAATACAAAATAGGGCTGGGGATGTGGCTCAGTGGTTGAGTGCGGAGTTCAACCCCCAGTACCCCTAAAATAAATAAAATATAAAAAGAGCTAAAGATGTGGCTCATTGGTTAAGCTCCCCCGGGATTCAACCAATGGTACCAAAAAAAAACCCAAAGTTCCTTCTGTTAATCAACAAGGACTCCAATTGGATATCGTTTTAAAATGACAGGGTTGCAGAATTCTGTCCACTCCTGGAAGGTGGTTACCTTTTAAAAGGTAATGAAGAAATCTGTGACAATAATAGCATAATGGGGGTGAGAAATGGAGCTATATAGGAGCAAAGTTCTGTATGCTGCTTAAATTGGTATTAATGTAAGCTGAATTGTTTAAAAAAATTAAGATGCTCATTGTAATCCTCAGCACAGTCACTAACGAAATAACTGAAAAATAAATAGTAAAAGAAAAAATAAGAGGCTGGCATGGTGGCCTGTAATCCCAGTGACTCAGGAGACTGAGGTAGGAGGATTACAAGTGCAAAGTCATCCTCATGAACTTAGTGAAACCCTGTCTAGAAATAAAATAGAAAGGGCTAAGGATGTAGCTCAGTGGAAGAGCACCCCTGGATTCAATTACCTGTTCCACTGGAAAATATAGCTGTATAATCAAGGGAGGCAGTAATGGAGAAACTGAGGAACAGGAAGACACAGGCATAGAGAGAATAGTAGTAAAATAGCAGAATCACCCATTATGTTAAATAAAAAAGGATTAAACTTCCAATTAAAAAGCAGATGGGCTGGGGATGTGGCTCAAGCGATAGTGCGCTCGCCTGGCATGCGCAGGGTGCTGGGTTCGATCCTCAACACCACATAAAATAAAATAAAGATGTTGTGTCCACTGAAAACTAAAATATTTTAAAAAAATAAAGCAGAGACTGGCAGAACAGATTTTTTAAAAGTATGATCCAAGTATATGCTATCTACATAAGACTTACTTTAGATTCAAAGGCACAAGTAGGGCGGCAGTAATAAGGCATTCCTTGCAAACAGTAACCAAAGGAGAATAAGAGTGGCTGTACTAACATCAAATAGACTTTAAGACAAAGATTGTTATGAGGTTCGAAGAACATTAAATTATAAAAAGGTACCAGGTGTAATGGTGCTCACCTGTAATCCCAGCAACTCAGGAGTCTAAGGTAGGAGTCAGCAAGTTTGGAGACAGCCTCAGCAGCTTAGACTCTGTCTCAAAAAAGAAAAAAGGTCTGGGGCTGTAGCTCAGTGGTAGAGCACCCCGGGTTCAATCCCCAGTCAAAGAAAAAAAAATTTTTTTAAAAGAGTCCGTCTATCAAGAAGATATAACAATCATCAAATATATGTACCTAACAGGGCCCACAAATACATGAAGCCAAAACTGACAGAATCCAAAGAAGACATAGACAATCCCATACAGTTGGAGACACCAATGTCCCACTTTCAAAAATAGACAGAACAATTAGACAGAAGGTCAACAAGGAGGTGGAAAACCTGAGCCGTACTGTAAACCCTCTAGACCTAACAGATATTCAAAATAACAAGACACCAATTCTCAAGTGCACGCGGAACCTTCTCTGAGTTGGAGCATGCATCAGTTCAGAAGACAAGACTCGGTACACTGAAAAGATCAAGACCATTCAAAGTGTGCTTCCTGATCATAAGGGAATGAAATTATATAAGTCATTGACCAAAGGAAATGCACAGCAACAAAATGGGAAAATCACAAATATTTAGAAATTAAACAACACCTTAAATAACCAAGGAGCCAACCAAAAATCACAAGGGGAGAGATTAAAAAATACCTTGAAACAAGCTCATCCTAAAATTCATGTGGAAATGCAGGGGGACCCCCGTAGCCAAAACAATCTTGGAAGAGTAGGACTAGAGTCAGAGGACTCGTACTTCCGGTTTTCAGAAATCACTGCAGAGCCACAGTAATCAAAGCAGTGTGGTGCTGGCCCAAGGTAGACCGGACCCAATGGAACAGAACAGAGCCCAGAGACAAACTCACATCTGCGCTCAACGGATGTTTTTGACAACAGCGCTAAGACCATAAAACGAGCAAAGTGGAGTCTTATCCCATCTGGGTTTCTGTAACAAAACACTATAGACTGGGCAGCTCACTAACAGAAATTTATTTCTCATAGTTCCGGAAGCTGTGAAGTCCATGATCGAGGTGCCACCGATTCTGTGTCTGGGGAGGGCCTGCTCTCTGGTTGACAGATGGCGGCTTCTCCCCGTGTTCTTGGGGTGGAAGAGGCGAGGGATCTCTTTCAGATCCTTTTCATGAGGATCAAATCTCATTTCTGAGGTGCTTCCCAAAGACATCTCCTGAGTTATCTGGGGGTTAGGACTGCAGCATGTGAGTCTGAGGGATGTGGACCTTGAGGCTGTAGCAGGTGCCCTGTGGCAGCCCTGGAAGGGTGGAAGTCCAGGCTCCCATCTGGATGTCCTGGTGCAGGTGGGGGGGCCGTGGTGTCCCTGTGGTGTCCCCGTGGTGTCCCCATGGCGTCTGAGCAGAGCGGGGGAGTGGCTGAACTTCCCTTCTAACTGAGCTGCCTGTCTCCTGGCCTAGGGCGGAGAGCAGGCTTTTCCTGGGGTCCCCCACCCCCTGCTCCTGATGGTGTTTCCAGGGAGCCGGCTTCTTGGGCTCCGTGTCTGGCAGGTAAAAGGCAAAGAAAACTCAGGGACTCTGCACCGTGTCGTTCTGGGGTCCCAATTCCCTAGCCTGCCTGTCTGCCTTCTCTGCCCCTCTCAGGGTCTGTCTCATGTTTGTCTTCTCTTCCGTGTCCAGGGTTTAGGAAGAGTCAGGGAAGGTGTGCGTACTCCACGTTCCCAGAAACGAAGTCCTGGAGTTGGGTTTTCAAATTGAAAGCGTAAAATAATTTCATCGTATGTGAACAGCATTAGAAATTTAAGAGAATTTAAGTACCATTTGTTAGAAGAATTACTTAGTTTATGGTAAGGATTTTTTAAACTTTAGATCTGTAAAGTTGTTTACATTGATAACAAATATAGAGAGTTTTAAAATGAAACAGCTTTTCTTGTTGGTGGTATTCAGCAAAGACATGTCTCTAAGAAAAAGGAGAAAGAAAAAATAATTTTAAAAAAACCCAGTCCTGCTCATGGGAAGTTGGATCAGTGATAAGCAGAGTCCTGAAGCCCGTTTCCAGCAAGCGTCGGTTCCGTTAGGCTCTTTGGTTGCAAATAACAGAAACCAGCTCTTCAGCAAAAGAGACTGAAGGGCAGGAACCAGGATGGCTCCAGGGTCTGTGGGGCAGGAGCTGAGGATCCCTCCAGGCCTGGCCATAGGTGGAAGCCTTTGTGTGTCCCAGTCCACGATTTGGTCCCTAGAGAGAGTTCTGACCTGCTGACTTGGGTCAAGCTTGGCTCATAGGCCTGTCCTTGTCCAGGATGGAGCACTTTGAATGACAGTCCTCATAAGACTGCCCATGGGGGGTGTCGGGGAGAAGTCCTCCACAGCAGAACTGGGGTGCTCTCACCAGAAAACAAGGAAGGTGATGATGATGTTAGGCCAGCGAGAATCCGAGGTGTCTACTACAGAGCCAGTGACCGGTGTGTCCCAGAGCTGAATAAGGCAGGGAGGCCTGAGTAAGACTCAGAGAAAGTCCTCTGAGCTTCGCCAAGGTGTGCCCGCGGGCTCCAGGCAGCCATGGGGACACAGCGTTGCCCGAGCTTGTTCAGCCACACCGTGGGTTCTGCCTTTGACCCTTATTAACACGGGACAGTGGGTCAGGTTGCAGAGAGGCCAACAAGAGCACCTGGAGACGGCGTGTGAGACGTATGATTTATTGGGGACAGCTTACAAGAGATCAGAGACTGCTCCAAGAGGGGTCCTGTGATACCAGGCTGACAGCACCTCCGTCCCTCAGTGCTCTGCCAAGCAGTGCCTCTGTCCCTCGTGCCTCCTGTTCAGTGGCAGCCAGCTGGAAGCGTGACATGCATCCTCTCCACAGTTCCCTCGGTTCTGCCCGGGTGGCGTCTGAGAGAGGACTTTCCTATGTGGAGCTGCAAAAGCAGTGACATCATTAGCATTAACTTGCTTAGCTTGTCCGACCAGCATCTGGAGCAACTGTCCTGCTGTATGTGTAAGAAGGTAGCTTTCCACTGACCGCCCTGGCCCCCAGTGAGTGTAAGAGAAAGCCAGTGTGCTGCAAGGTCATATGTATCTTCTGGGTGCAGTGGCTCACCCCTGTAATCCCAGCTGCTCCGGAGGCTGTGGCAGGAAGATCACAAGTTCAAAGCCAGCTTCAGCAACTTATCGAGGCCCTAAGCAACCCAGCAAGACCCTGGGTCTAAGTCAAAAGGTCTGGGATGTAGCTCGGTGATTAAGTGCCCCTGGGTTCAATCCCCAGTACCCCCTCCAAAAAGGATATTCTGTACCTGGACCTTCCCGGACTATTTTTCGTTGTTCCCTTACTTGGCTAGATTTTGGGGAACCGAAAGGGGGCACTCAGGGGTATGGTGTTTCACTGTCTCCTTTTCTTCAAGGATGATTCACACAGTCTTGGGGAGCCCAGGTAGGGAAGCCCTGGCCTGGTAGGTCTCCCTTGACTCTTTAGCTCTGCGGCCGTCTGACTGCAGCAAGGACAGGTTTCTGCCCACAGTCAGCGGATCCTTCTGGCTGAACGTGAAGTCAGAACCAGCTTTGCCCTGGCCTGATAGGTCCTCTGGTTTCTGTTGGCCACCCACCCAGCTTGGGGCAGGGCTGGAGGAGCTCTTAGCTGTCATCTGGGCCAGATGGGGGACACATAAACTGACCTAGAGGAGGGACTTGTCCAGGGTGGCTGTGAAGTGGCAGCAGCTGGGACCAGCACCCCATTACCTGCTCCCAGCTCGGCCTCCTTCCCTGTGCTGCGCCCTGCGCCTTGCTGGGTAGAAGTTAAAGAGAGCTGTGCCTGGGGACCTAGGCAGACCCCCTGCCCCGGGCCGGCTGCCCCTTCCCTGGAAGACCTCCTCAGCTGTCAGGACTGTGCGTTCCAGTGGGGGAAAGAGGGAGGGAGGGTGACTTCATCCCTCACTGTTGACCTTTCCTGAGGAGGAGCCACGCTGGGGCGCTCGCTGATTCTCTCTCCAGGTAGACTGGACACTGCGCCAGAGCTGTGCTGATCCTGGGGCCAGGCCTTAGAGGCTGGGTAGGACTCCCGGGGAAGAGAGAGATGGGAACGAGAGACAGGAGCAGAGGCGGGGAGGAAGGCAGCATCCAGGGAAGGGTGGGTTACTGTTTCGCCAAAATAAAGCATTTCTTTAGCGTTAGGGGTGGAGTACTTCTGCTGGGCCTGTTGGGGACATCATAGGGTGTGGCTGAAATGCTAAGCTAAGTGCACCTTAAGAGCAATTGGGTTCCTAAGCATTTACCCTAAGGGGACTGGAGGTGTGGCTTCATGGTAAAGTTCTTGCCCAGCAGGACCTGGCCCTCAATGCACTCTCAGAACTGCAAAAAAGAAAGAGAGAATTTATCCTAAGGGCCTAATCTACACAGATGCACAAACTTTCATACTAGCATATTCAATCACAGCAAAAATTTTCTGAAGGAAATGGAGCAAGGCATCCACCTATGATCCCAGCTACACGGGAGGCTGAGGAGGGAGGATCACCAGTTTGAGGCCAGCCTGGGCAACTTAGTGAGACCCTGTCTCAAAATAAAACATAAAAAGGGCTGGGGATTTGGCTCAGAGTAGAATGCCCCTAGGCTCAGTCCCCAGTACTGCAGAAAAAGCAAGTAAATAAAAAAGGAAAATGGCCTAAATGTCCAATCATAGTAATGATATAAAATATAGCACATGAACTATTTGGCCCTTATTTAAAACAACAGATTAAACATGGCTGACAGGGAAATGTGTTCACAATATGTTGAGTTTCAAAAAAACAAACCAGGTTGTATAAAACAGGTTGTCATTTTATAAAGTGAAGCAACAATTTCCATTGACATCTAAACTTGTAGACAGAAAAAAGCTTACGGGAATAAGAACCACAATGTTTGTAGTGATTATCTCTGGGTTAGTGAGTTACAGGTGGCTTTTCTGTTGCAATGTTCTTTTTACAAATCAGTATTTCCTAATTATTCGACAATGAACATACATTTGATAGTCATGTACCATGCCGAGGATTCTGAACCTTATTCATAAGATGATCTAAATTAACATTTTGTAGATTAAATGATTGAAAGGCCCTAGGCCTTGAGCCAGTTAACCGGGTCTCTTTGGGTACTTCTGGCAGCATGAAGGCTCTCAGTAAGATGACAGGACCCAGACCCGTGTTTCTCCTGTAAATGCTGATTTCTAAGCATGGCTTTTCTGCGCAAGATGGTGACCAGCCAGCGCCTCTCAGGGAGGAGCAGGGCAGGCTAGGCCTTATCTGGTCCTTGTGACCACACGGCAGAAGGATGGAGTTTCCTGGAGTATCCAATTCAGGCTGGATGTTGTTTTTCTGGTTTTCTATGGGGACAGCAAATAGTTGAGCATCAGGTATTTCCTGGGGTCCCCTGGCTTGGCCATGACGCACATCTGCTTTGTGAACTTTCCTTCCAGGAAAACCTGATTGGCTCCCTCTTGGCGATTTTTGGGCACCTCGTGGTCAGCATCGCACTTAACCTCCAGGTAAGTCTCCCTCACTGGCACCGTCCACAGCAGAGACGGGGCAGGAGGTGGGTGTCTCATCCAGGTCCAGCTGCCTCCTCTGTGGGCCCTGCCTGCTCCGTCCTGGGCTGTGCCTGCTACAGTACCTGGTGGACTGATGCAGAGTCTCTGGATTCTGTGCCCCGCTCCCTCGCCCAGCTCAGGACCTCCCCTCCTCTTGGGCCTGGGCTGTGCAGTAGCCTCCTGCCTGGCCCCCTGGGTTCTGGTCTCATCCTTTCCTGTTCCCCTTGCTGCTGGGCTGCTGTGGTGCTGTCAAGTTCAGCTCTGATTACAGCACAGACCGGTGCTTATAGTCTCGGGGTGCCCTGCAGAGCCTCTGGCCCCTGTGTTCACAAGCAGCTGTGGTTTGGAGCAGGCTGGCAGCATGAGGGGCTCCCCTGAGGGCACAGAGCACTACCCCCCTGGCGGAAGGTGCAGTGAGGGAAGAGGAAGCGTTAAGGCCCCTGGACAGTGGCCTGCAGCCCGTGGGGGATGGGCACCCATGGACAAGTCCCAGGCTCCTCTCCAATGGCAGGGTTTCTGGGGGTTCCCATCCACGGGGCCCTTCTTCTCATTAATGTACCCCTCATTCATTCTCCATCCCTTCCTTTCCTGGCTTCTTGGGGTCACCTCCCAGGTACACCACCTGTCCCAGGTCTAAGTCCCTAAGCCCCGCCCACTTCCCTCCCCACCTCCCTCCCCCCTCCCTAGAGCAGGTGTGAAACTGTAGCCCTGTGGACAGGTGTGGGGCTCGTACACCCATGCCTTGTGCACCTCTGCCATGCATGTGTGCACACGCCTGTGTGCATGTATACGCGCCTGTGTGTATGTTGTACACGCCTGTGCTTGTGTGCGTGTGTCCAGGATTCCCAGTTAGCACACTTGTCCTCTAATTCCACATGACTCGTAGCCTTCCTCAGTTACCGCCTCGGTGTCTGTGCCCAGTTCACGTTTCCAGAAACACAGGAGCGCTGGCCATGCTTGAGCCATGGTCTGCCCAGGGGCGACAGAGCCCACTGATACCCACGCGGCTGCCCAGCAGAAGCTGCTGGCCCCTTCTACAGAAGGGAGCATGACCAGCGAGCATCCCATACGTGAGCACCCCCGGGAACTGCAGCCAGAGGGAGAAGGCCAGGCCACGGCGGGGACCTTGGACCTGGCTCCCGCCCCGATTGCCCTCTGCCTGTGGTGTGCGTTAGCAGTGCCCGTTCCCACTGCCCACGGCGGTGACCCTGGGGAGGAGCCCAGGCAGGTGTCCATCCAGGTTTCCAGGGAAGGTTCTGTGGTTCTCAGCCCCTCATCGTTGGGGACAACTGCCTTAGAGTGACGGGGGAGAGCTGGCGTGCAGCTGGCTGCGGCTCATCTTCTCTCAGTAAGGGCTCCGGGTGATTCTTAAAGGTGGGTGCAGACCTGGGAGACGTGCCTCGCGCATCTGGGCGAGTCTCGTTCTCTCTGGGTTCCAGAAGTACTGCCACATCCGCCTGGCGGCCACCAAGGACCCGCGCGCCTACTTCAAGACCAAGACATGGTGGCTGGGCCTCTTCCTCATGCTGCTGGGCGAGCTGGGAGTGTTCGCCTCCTACGCCTTCGCCCCGCTCTCGCTGATCGTGCCCCTCGGCGCCGTCTCCGTGATAGGTAAGACCCGTCCCACCCTGCCCGGGGCCAGTGCCACCGCCAGGGTCAGAGCACTCAGCAAACAAGCGGCTCTTGCTGTGAGAGCAGCAGGCGTTGACAGAGGGCGGCGGCCTGGCCCTGGTGTGTGCACCCGCCAGCCTCCTGACCCTCCCACCAGCCGCCCGGGGAGATGCCTGTTCTCCCCATTTTACAGGGAGGCCAGAGGGATAGAGTTACTTCCCCAGCCCATGAGCCTCGGGCACCAAAACCTGTTCAGGAAGTTTGTCAGGATGGCTTTTTATTTCCACAGCAAGAAGAAGATGAACCCTCACCCACGTGTTTGCACCATCAAGATAAATCGCCTTGTTCTGGGGTTCAGATAACCTGCACCTCTAGAAGTGCACTCGGGATCTTTTTGCAGCAACCAATTTCTTTTTTGTTGTTGTTGTTGGGGGGGTATCAGGGATTGAACTCAAGGACACTCGACCACTGAGCCACATCTCGAGCCCTATTTTGTATTTTATTTAGAGACAGGGTCTCACTGAGTTGCTTAGGGCCTCTCTTTTGCTGAGGCTGGCTTTGAACTCACGATCCTCTTGCCTTAGCCTCCTGAGCCTCTGAGATTACAGGAGTGTGCCACCGTGCCTGACCTGAGTCCCCTTTAATAACTACATTTACTTCCACATCTAGCATTTTCCCCAGACCAGCAACTCGGAGGATCAATGAAAGACAAAGGATCCCAATGTCCTGAGGTCACAAATGAAATAGAATCAGAAAAAAATTCTCAAAGTAATGATGTCAGTAGCTTCACAAACACTTTGCTCTCCTTGACCCCGTTTTAAGGCCTTGTCCCTGTCTGGGGGGGTCTGGTGAGCAGGTCCTCGGGCCTGCTGCTGCCTGTACAGCGTTGCTGTGTGGTGTCATCTGAACACCCCTCATAAGGCAAGCGTGTGGCACACCTCAACCTTTCTCTGTTGACTTCTGACCATTTTCTGCCCAGCCCCTGTACTTATTTAGATTTATGCCCTTGTCTCTCTCTCCTGCCCATTGCAGAGAGAGATGAGTGACTGAGTAACTAGCACTTTAACTGTTAGTCTTTAAACTTTAATAAATATGAAATATTCTTAAAAATAAAGGCCTGAATTATGATGAGATTTCAGGTGTCAGCCATGAGACCTAAGGGACTCTTAGAGCTTCTGAGGTTACCCAGGAAAAAATAATACTAAAAATAATAACACGCCTATAATTCCAGCAACTCAGGAGGCTGAGGCAGGAGGATCACAAGTTCAAGGCCAGCCTCAGCAACTTAGGCCCTAAGCAACTTAGTGAGACCCTGTCTTTAAATAAAATAAAAAGGGCTGGGGATGTGGCTCAGTGGCAAAGTGCCCCTGGGTTCAATCTCTGGTACTGCAAATAATAATCACAACAACGACAGCGACTACCATTCATTGGGTACCTCTGGCTTATCCATCACTGCTCTAGGTACTTTAATGATAATAGTTTAGTTATAAAGCATTTGCTATGTACCAAAGTGATTTAAATTAAATATTTAATTTAAATATTACCTTATTTAACTGCCCCTATAACTCAAGAGAAGTAATTTTGTTTTCAGTGGAATGTGGATAAACTGACTCACAGACAGAAAGAGACAGAGACAGGAGAAAAGAAAGGGAGGCGGACAGGGAGAAAAGCAGCAGCTGGTCCACGGGGCTGCTGATCACAGAGCAAGGTGGTCAGTCCGCTGTGGCTCCCTTCAAGCTACTGATGGTCAGCACCCAGCAAGGGGCAGCTGGATCCAGCAGCACATCTCCTAGACTGAGAGCTGGGAATCGCCTCGGGAGAGTGAGCCAGGTCCATTCACAGTGACCGCTGGCCCTGTCCTAGCATCTGCAGACATGGAAGAGTCGAGGAGAGGAAAGGACAGGGGGAGCCACCAAGGTGGACATTGTGATGAGGAAGCCAGAGCCTGGCCCACATCACGAGCCGCATGATCTTGGGTGGGTCCTTCACCCCGTCCAGCCTCAGTGTCCCTGCGTGTCTGATAGAGCCAACGACAGCACCCGCCTCTAGCGAGGGGCCTCCACCGTGGCTCCTGGGCGTTATCTGGCTCCTGGGGACCCTGGGAGACTCGAGGGGCTCCTTCCCGAGGTGGAGGAACAGGGACAGAGGGGACTGGGCTCCTGGGAGTGAGAGGTCAGGAAGTAACAAGCTCCCCTGGAACGAGCCAGCCCCGAGGGCACAGGCAAAGGGACGTCCTCTGAGTGACAGCAGCCTCACTTCTCTCTTCTGTCCTCTCTCCTTCCAGCTAGCGCCATCATAGGAATCATATTCATCAAAGAAAAATGGAAACCTAGAGACTTTCTGAGTAAGTCCATCCCTCGATCCCCGTCCTGCGTTTTATGCTTGTGTTTTTTATTCAAGATAAAACTAGCTTACCCCAATTAAGAGACTGCCTACCGCCTATCCCTGTCTGTGATTCTGTACTGTCCTCAGCACCCCCTGAGCTGGGTGTTTTGATCACTGGTCCCCAGGCCAGGCTACACACCAGAATCGTCTGTGAGACTTTTGAAAATGGGCCTTCATTCACTCCATCCGGTCTGCATTTATTGAGCATCTATTACTGGGAGCTTTGAGGCCTGGGAAAAGGTGCACTGAGTTCCAGAGTAATAGGGTCAAACCCAGGAGGCCGGATGTTCTCACTGCTACCAATAAAGGCGGGATTGGAGCCTGCAGCTTAGGTATGCAGCCCCAAGAACTTATTCACAGCTCCCACAATGTGCCCCAGCTCCCAATTAGCCCTGAGACCAATATCTAAACCCCTAGGTTTAAACTTTTAAGAATAGGTCAGCTCCACCCAGTGGAAAACATGGACCAACAGTATTACAAGTAGAAATGTTACTTTAACAGAGGTCCCTCCACATGGAAACATGAGGAGCGGGGAAGAAGTGTTCCCCCCAATAACCAAGTACCATGCTGTGTTGTAGGTGCTGGGGATATAGCAGACGGGGTTCCTGCTCCCACAGAGATGCTAGTCTCTTGGTGTGAATGTGTGTTGGGGATACAATAAACAAGCAAACAACCAAATCAGATCATTTTAGATCACAGAGAGTACTTCAGAAAAAAACAACAGAGCCAGGCATGGAGGCATGCGCTTGTAATCCCAGCAGCTCTGGGGGCTGAGGCAGGAGGATTGCAGGTTTGAAGCCAGCCTCAGCCATTTAGCAAGGCTGTAAGCAACAAAATGAGACTCTGTCTCAAAATAAAAAGTAATCGAAAGGGCTGGGGTGTGCTTCAGTAGTTTAACACCCTTGGGTTCAGTCCCTGGTATCGAAAAGAAAAAGAAAGAATGGGCATTAAGGAAGATAATTTATTTTTTAAAGAAAACCCCCAAATACAAACAGGTCTCAGGTACTTCAAGGAAAACCTGACCTTGTGTTACTGAGGCACCCCCTGCTCTGGGCCTGTGCCCACAGAGGCCACTGACACCCCTCCCTCCCTGCAGGGCGCTATGTCTTGTCCTTCGTGGGCTGCGGCTTGGCAATCGTGGGCACATACCTGCTGGTGACCTTCGCCCCCAACAGCCACGAGAAGATGACGGGCGAGAACATCACCAGGCACCTCGTGAGCTGGCCTTTCCTCCTGTACACGGTAAGAGAAGGCTCCGGGCCTCACCTGAGATGGCAGGAGGGGATCGGGTCCAGGAAGCAGAAACCTCCGTACCCAGCAGTAGGGGATTCCAGGAATCACAGCACGTCTCACAGTCTCTGAGGCCAGGCTGGTGGGAGTCGCAGTTCACAGGAGTGTGGATGTCGCTCGTCCTCAGTGACAACTAGAGCCGCACGTGGCATGATGCCAGCCTCACATTTCTGGGGCTGTTCAGGTTGGTCCATAGATTGTATCTGTGGAAACCACATGAAAAAAACAAATTCCAGGGAGTCGTCTCTGAGATGGAATTTTGACTCATTTTCATTTATTCTTCATCTTTCATCCAGAATTTTACAGTGACCACTGAAAATCTTTGTGACAAGTTAAAATCCTAAAAGGTTTAAGCACATTATTTCCCCGGTGCCACCCAGCTGTTGGCAGCTGATGGAAGGCCAGGAGGGGCAGCCGGGGCTCCGTGAGGTGAGCTGACGTGCTCAGGGTCCGCGTCCCTTCCGTGGCAGCAGAGCTGGGTATGAAGGCCAGGCCATCTGGCCTCGCCTGCCACCTGCTCCCCTAGGGCCAGCTGCCTGGCGTTCACTGTCTTCCTCTGATCTGAGCAGCCGGGACCCTGACTGGGCCTCGAGTTCCCTGGAATATCCTTTTCCTCTGAGAGGCCCCAGGAAGAGGATGGATTCCCCTGACCATCTCCCTACCGCCAGCCAGGTCCGAAGTTCCCTAGTGGGCATGGAGAAGGGTGCACAGGACAGAGCCAAGGTCTTGCCCCTCCCAAGAAGCCTTGGCCCAAGCAGCCCTTTCACTTAGGGAGTCTTGAGCACAAATCCCTCATGTGCTGTGTGGCCTTGGGCAAGTCAGTTTCTCTCTCTGTTTTCTTCTCTGTGAAGTGGCAAGAATCACTGGACTTGGGATTGTGGTTGGAGCTACATGAGGAGACGTGTAGGTCACCCAGCACCAGGTAGATGCCCAGAGTCAGTTTGTCTCACTCTGTCGTCACTGTGAGGCAGCGCTTCCAGCCAGAGACTTGGCCAGACCAGATTAATAACTATTTACTGCATGCTTCCCGTGAGCCAGACATGGAGGGTTAAGAAATCAGTGAGATTCTGATTTCCCCGTTCTGCCATTGGCTTACTTGGGACTGTGACCACATCCGCTTCATAGAATTGTTTTGCTGATGAGTGTGACAGTCCTCACAGGACTCAGGGCCTCTCAGGAGACGCCAGCACCCGGGCAGCCACCTGGGGACTTAGCGCCAAGGGCTGTTGGAGCACTCATTGAAGCGTGAAGAACCATCGGGAAGATTGGGACCCCACCCCAGCCCACCCCTGCTGAACACAGGCACGACCTGGGGCTGTTGGTGGTGACCCCCACATCTGCCTGGTGGGGTGTCCCTAGCAACGGAAGATGATTATGATGGCCTCGTGCAAATGAGATTGTTAATGTAACCAGAATCCTCCCAACAGGAGGTCACACCCTGACTGTGGCAATGACAAAATACCATACATAGTTACTGGAACCAAGGCCGGGGAGAAGCAGGGGACACGGGAACTGAAAGAATGAACAAGGCTCATCGTCATCGGAGAAAATGCCCGTTTATTGAGGAACAGCTCTGCATCTTTATAGAGCCCGGGTGGTTTGATGGTTATGACAGTTTAATGGTTGAAAGGTTTGACAGTTGGCTGGGGTGCTTTCTGATTGGTGGGTAAGGATCATGTGAGCCAGCAGGGCTAGTCTGATTGGTGGGTAAGGATCATGTGAGCCAGCAGGGCTAGTCTGATTGGTGGGTAAGGATCATGTGAGCCAGCAGGGCTAGTCTGGTGGGTAAGGATCATGTGAGCCAGCAGGGCTCACCATTGGACGGCTCTTCTCGGGGTATGGGGAAGTTAGTCTTTGGAGCCGAGGTGACTCCCGACAGAAATGGCTTGTGTCTTAGGGCCTCTAATCATAAGGATGTTAATTTTTTTCTTTTTCAAACACCCGTTGATGTTTCTGCGTTGGTTTCTTTGCGAAGCAGATTCTGTAGGGTGTGGGGTTGGCGGGGCGCTGAGCCCTGTCCCAGTTCCTGCTTTGAGTTGCTGGGTGCTGGTGGCTGACGGGGAAGCTGCGGCCAAACGCCTGGGCTCTGAGGGTGGAAAGGACAGTCACTGATGCAGGGTGGGGGGCACCTTTCAGAGTTCAGGCTGGGCGTCTGGTAGTCAGCTCTGCCAACGGAGCACCTGGCCCTGACCTCAACCACGTGGTCTGGTGAGACTGTCCATGGTCCAGGAGCCAGGCTGCCCAGGTTCAAAGCCCCATTCTGCCATTGGCTCACTTGTGACCACATCCACTTCATAGAATTATTTTGCTGATGAGTGTGATGGGGATAAAGCGCTGAGAACAAGGCCTGCCCCATGACCAGGCTCTTTAGTAAGCGCCTCCTCTGTCCCTGGAGAGTTAGGATTATTATCCCTGCGACTCAGAGCAGGTGGCTGAGGGTTAGGGAAGTCGACTTGCCCAAGGTCACACACCAGTTTGGAGACAGCTCAGCTGACCCTCACTCCAGATGCCTTCCTCCTCCTGGGTTGGGACAAGGGGGGTGAACACTGTGTTCCTGACCAAATTGCTGGGTGAACAAGTGTCTCCTCTTCAACCCGCCCAGGTGTGATGGGGACACCCCTGGAGGAGTGACGTGGGGACAGCCCATCTCAACCTGATGAGACCGATGGAGATGAGGCGGCCCATCTCCCTCCAAGCTCTGGCCTGAGGGAGCAGCAGCTGTCCCATGCTGCCCAGGGACAGGACCCCTCCCGGGGCATTTCCTTCCCACTGGATCTGGCAGTGGAAACGCTTGGTGTTCAGTCCCTTTAACTCAGAGGGCCCGTAACTGAGAGAGCGGCAGGCCAGATGGCCCTGCCCTGCAGGGACGCCCCCCTGGGCCCTCGGTGGCCGCTCTGACCTCCCCTTGCTGCCCCGTAGCTGGTGGAGATCATTCTCTTCTGCCTGCTGCTCTACTTCTACAAGGAGAAGAACGCCAACAGCATCATCGTGATTCTCCTCTTGGTGGCTTTGCTAGGTGAGTGGGGCCTGGGGGTGGGGTTTTGCCAGTGGCCTCAGAAGGAAATGGGGGTTTTGCTGATGGAGCTGAGGCCTCTGGATGCAGAAGCCTCTGATGCCAACCAGGGTGGGCACTCTGTGGATAGCTGCAGGAGCAGGGGTCCTGCTGAGGGAGGCAGCCCCTTCATTTCCAGGATCCTCACTCAAAGGAGCCTCCTAAGAGCCGGGAGCTGCTGCTTCCACAGTGGGACAGAGGGACAGACTCGTTCTGTCCTCGGGAGCCTTCATAGAAGGAGGCGATGGCCTTGGGCAGGTTGGCAACCACATGGGCTGTGTGAGTGGGGCCTTGGCATCTACAGAGAGGAAGCCTCAGGCAGAGCGAGGGAGGCGAGCCCAGAGGTCACTTAGAGGAGGCCGGAGGTGGCGCAGCCCTCCAGGGGCCATGCAGAATCCATGCTGGGCTCAAGGCAAAGCCAGATCCTTCTCTCCCTCTCTCCCTCCCCCCATTCCTCTCTCCCTCCCCCCACCTCTCTCCCTCTCCCCCCATTCCTCTCTCCCTCTCTCCGTCTCTCGATCCCTCTCCTGTCCTTTCAGAAGGATGGTTCTGTTGGGGAGATGGCTCCTGAGTCTGGTTAGTGGACAGACGGACCCACCTGCATGTAACTTCATAGGAGAAGGGGGCACCCATCTGCTGGGCGCTGCCTCTTGCTGATGCTATGGTCCCCGGCTGGTGACTTTCCCTGTTTAAGCCACTGTCCTCACTCTAAAAAGGGGTACAAGAGAACCCCAACTGGCCGGGAGGATCAGGGCTTACGTGGGATGGGCACGAAGACCCGGTTCCTGTGGCTTCTCTTCTGCCCCTCCCCCAAAAGCCATCCCTGAGCACAGGTTTGCATTGTTCTAATTTATTATTTTGGTGGGACAGCTTTATGGAGTTAGAATTTATATGGCATACCCCCACCCACCCATTGGAAGCCCACATGTCGGGGCTCTTAGTGCAACCCCGGAGCTCTGCAGCCCTCCTCTAGTGCTAGAATGGCTTTGTCACCCCCAGAATAAACCTCGTGCTGTGAACAGTTACTTCCCGTCCCCTCCCCCGGCCCAGCATCCCTTGCCCAGCCCCAGCGTCCCCCCACCCAACGTCCTTCCTCAGAGCTCTGCCCTCGAGCGTCTTCTCTGTGTGGAGCCCGTGGCCTTGGTGACTGGCTCCTTTGGCTAAGCATGGTGTTTTGAGGCTCAGCCCTGTCACAATGTCAATAGGTCCTTCATTCATTGGTGACGACTTTCCAAGTGGGTTGGAGGAACCTGAGTCCAGAAGCATCCTCTCCTCAGGGGTAGGAAGGCCAGCGGTTCTGAGGCAGCGGGCCAGTCCCCTCATCTCCCAAGGGCAGCCTGGTGGCACGAGCCCATCTTCAGTGGCTGTTTGGAAACTGGTGCAATGGCCAAGGGGCCCAGAAGCCACTGTGCAACAGGCTGTGGCTAGAGAGGGCAGAGCAGGGACTGGGCCAGGCCCCACTCACCTCCTGCTCGAGGTCTGTTCTTGTAACCCCTGCCTGGCAGGGCACCTGATGGTGTGTGCCCAGGAGCCGTCCTGCACCCCGGGTCAAGGCCATGGTCTCCAGAGGGTGATGGGACGCTCTGCTGAGGCTACCCAGGTGATATTTTTTCATTTCCCTTTTAAATTATATTTCCTGTCCTGGTTTATAATGTATATGCCACATGAGGACAGTGTTGTGTGACTAGAGTTCTAAAATACATAAGCACACACGCATGGGGAGTGTGTGTGCATGGCACGGGGCGTGCGTTCTGAAACACTGGAAACTTCTTGGGATAAACGTTTTTAAAAATGCAAATGACTGAGCATTGAAAAGCTCCCGGGCCCTTGGCACACCGTGTTTTTCCTATGGCCGCCATGAGGCTGCTGCTCCAAGGAGGTTCGTTTATCCACCTGAAGCTCCTTTGGGCCTTGTGCTTCCGCTGCGAGCCGGGCGCGGGGTGGGCACTCAGGTGCAGAGGACTGAGCACACTGGCCCCCTGAGGCGAGCTGGAAACACCTGTCTGTTCTGCTGCCCCCTCCCCATTTCTTTGATGAGAGGTGAAGAGAAACAACCCAAATATCTCATCTCACCGTTAGCAGGTTGGCTACTGGCCGACCCTCATCTCTCACCAGGTCCTTAGGGGTCATACACCCGCCTGACTCCCGCATCTCCCGGGACTACCTGTGCCCTTGTCCTCCATCTGCAGGCTCCATGACAGTGGTGACAGTCAAGGCTGTGGCTGGGATGCTGGTCCTGTCCATCCAGGGGAACCTGCAGCTCGACTACCCCATCTTCTACGTGATGTTCGTGTGCATGGTGGCCACCGCCATCTACCAAGCCGCGTGAGTCACAGGGCTTTCCCGCCCAGGCCTTGCCACGCAGGGCTCTTGTGTCCTCTGGATCTGACAGCATTGGGTTTTAAAGCCATGGGGAGGATCCGATCCCGGGGTTGACCTCCAGGTTACAGGAGGGAGAAGGGCGCTGAGCTGTCACGAGGAGGGACTCTGTGCCACCTGAAAGACAAGCCCAGGGTGGATTTTCTGTTCCCCCACACTGTGAGGACCTGCGGTGAGGCAGCCTGGCTCCCCCTCTTCTCCCGGCGGGCATGTGTCCATCTGAGGACTTCAGATGAGGCCTTGCCCTCCCTAGGAGGCGGCCACTTGTCTGCTAGATGGGAAAGTAAGGGGGGTCATTTCTGTTCCTCAGGAAATCACCCCAAACCTTCCCAAGTCCGAGAGTGTGCGTTCCTTTCTCTCAGCACAGGAATTGAACCAGCCACCCCGAGGGAGGCCTGGGCCTCTCCCTGAGCCCTGTTGCCCCAGCAATGTTGCAGGTGGCCAGCCTGAGGAGGGGCATGAGGCTCATTCAGCTCAGAAGCCAGCCCTGGGCTTGGTGTCCACAGCCATGAGGCCCCCAGGGTCCCCCACGGGGCCGCACTGTGCTTCACAGGACTTGCTCATCTGGTCCTCTGGAGGGAGGTGCTGTCCCCTTTCTGTACATGGGGAACTGAGCTGGGGAGTGGCGGGGCCCAGAGCTGAGCCCAGGCGTCCAGCTCCCGGCCTCCTGCTCAGCCTCCCTGGGGCACGGGCTATCCATCACAAGGAGAGTAGTCCCTGCCCAAGCGTCACACAGACCCAGTGCAGTCCCCAGATAACGTCCTGTGCTCATCAGCTCTTCCTGAAGATGGTCATCACCACCACCACCATTCGGACTGTGGTTATTTTTAGTCCACTGCAGAGAATTCCAGTTGTCCCCAGGGAGTCAGCGCCTGGTGCAGCCTCTGCTGAGCCCCAGGGCATACGTGGATGCCTGCCAGGGGCTTTGGCTCCTCTCAGGGAGCCCAGCACAGAGCCACAGTCCCTGCCCAAGGCACTCACAGCCCTGATGGGGGACAACCCATAAACAGAGAGCTACAGCTGACGGTGTGTGGGGTGTCCTCCCCAGAATGCCACCCCAGAAAGGATGAGGAATCTGTTCTGAGATAGCGTTAATCACGGATGCAGAGATCAGGAGGGAATCTACTTTTCTCTTTTTTTTCTGTATTTACTGCAATGATCACATTATTTTGAATTTAGAAGAAAATTTTTAAAAATAAGTACAGCACCAGGCAAATTGTGACATGTGCTCTAAGCATTTCTTGGCAGGGGTGGCAGGTGGAAGAGACCCAGGAGTGGCTTTTTTCAGGGTGAGAAGAGGTGGGACAGGCATCTCAGATGATGAGATCCTGCGATCAAAAGTGCAAAACAGGAAGGTGGTGCCCACTTGGGGGTTGGGGTGGGCCCCAGACCTAGGACACAGGTGTCCCTAATGTGAGGAGGCCACTCTCCTAACCCGAGGATGTCCCCTCACGCTTCAGACCAAGCTGCACTGTCACAGCCTTAGCTGGCCCCTGACCGAGTGCTTGTGTTGCAGGTTCTTAAGCCAAGCCTCCCAGATCTACGACTCCTCCTTGATTGCCAGTGTGGGCTACATCCTGTCCACCACTGTGGCCATCACTGCAGGTAAGGGGGCCATCATAGGTTCCTGTCTTCTGCCATAGCAGCAGGGGCATCACCCCAGTGGGTAGGGGCTTGACCACTGCCCCATTGACTGGTTCTGCCTGTGGAGTCATGTGACTTCATGGAGAATGTGCAAGACCTGGGTTAGCATCTCAGTGCAGATATGCTCACTGTGTGACCTTCGTAAAGTCACTTAAGCCCTCTGAGCTCAGTTCCATGTTTCCAAAATGGGAGTAATCACACTTAGCTCCTAGAATAGCATTACATATGATCCAAGTGCCTCTGCCCCATACTGCTTGGAGATCCCAGGCAGGGTTTCTTCAACAATCTGGGTTGTCATCTACAGCACCCCAGCCCCTACTAGCCAAGTGATCAGACATCTGTGCTACATCATTTTTAGAGGTCGTGAGTATTTGAAGCGTATGCAACATCGTAGCTGCTCAGAAAGCGATCATTTAATTAGAGTCCCCTTTTCTTCCATTCCACCCCCAATTTTTTTTTTCCAGTTTTTTTCTCAAGCAGCTTGCGAGGTTTCAAGTGTATCAATGAGCTTGTTGTTTATTTTTAAAATTGCAATGGTGACTAAAAGTCCTCAGAGTAAACAAGCTGATAAGGACCAAGCACCTCCGCTGGAAGAGGGCCCGGCTGGGCAGCGGCGCCCTGCACTTAGGACAGGTTGGACCCAGATCCATTCTCAGGGGCAGGAACAAGGGCACACAGCCTCCCAGGACCTGGGCTGTGAGCGGCTCCACCCAAGCAGCCACAGCTAAGTCCCAACCGAGAACCTTGGTCAAGAAGATGGTAAACAAGTCAAGGTTGCAAGCAATAGCAGATGCTGTGGTTGAGTCAGAAATGAGCCAAGCAGGGGGTAGGAGCCCCGGAATACAGTAGGAAGCCATGGGGTTGCAGCGATGCCAGACAGAAGTAGGCTGCAGGGCAGCGCAGTGGGCGCGGTACCCCCACACTGCAATAGTGGAGCTGTTGGCTGGGCATCCGCTGACCACCATGGCCCAGAGCCCCTGAGGATGCAGACACAGGGGCTGTGTATCCAGCCAAACAGCGGGGAGGGGCGAAGGCGTGCGTGCCTTATGTGCGTGCGTGTGTGTGAGAATGGTAAAGTAGGTCGGTGGCATCCATTAGGAGCATCATGGCAGTGTCATTGTCCTGGTCTTGATCATGCATTGTGGTTACATGATCAAAAGCTGGAGGAAGGGTAGGTACGTGGGACTCTGCAATTGTGGAGTCTGATATTATCTCAAAACATTCAAAAAAGAAAGGTAAAGATGAGAGGGGGCTTGCAGGGTTGGGGACAGGGAGACCATCTGTTCCCCTAGGTGGCTTTTAGTCGTTACTCTAATGTCTCCAGGCATCTGTTCCCTGCAGGGAAGAGCTAGCCCATCCCAGACAGATGGGTGACGTTTTTATTCCTGGCTGACACAGGTGCAGTGTTTTACCTGGACTTCGTCGGGGAGGACGCGCTGCACATCTGCATGTTTGCACTCGGGTGAGTCCCAGGCACGCTGGGCCAGGCACAGCAGGGGTCTGGGCTCCAGTCTCAGGATCCCTCAGAGCCAGGGAGCTGTGGGTCTGGACCTTCCATCTTACTCCTCAATATCTCCTCCTCCTCTCTTCTCTTTGGGGTGTTAATCTCTTGGTCATTTCTAAAACAATACCTTTTTGACCCATGAAAAGGCTCTCATCCTTACCCCACATCTAAGAAACACATTAAAGTTCCATAAGAGACCAACATTTTGCAGAAACTTAATAGGATTGATAATATTCTGTTGGCTACAGTAGAAATAAGGAGGTGCCATGAGAAATCAAACACGGGCTCAGAAGTGGGGTGGGGGTCGGCAAGGCAAACCTATGCTTCTAGCAGAGGGGGCTTCCCGAACCTGGCTAGCAAGTGCACCTGCGCGCGCCCCGAGTCCACCTGCTTACATCTTGAACATGGCCAGTGCTGTCCTTCACCCTGATTGGAGGAGTTCAGGGTGACAATCCAATGCAATTGGCTAATTTTAGAATTAGGGTGGGCAAAAGAGAAGGGCTACAATTGGATCCAATTAAGGAGGAATACTAGATTTTGAAAATGAACCACCAGAATTTTCTGTGTCTCAGAGTAAGTGGCAGGGGAGACCAGGGGTACTTCAATGTGGGGGTACAATTTGTCAACATCAATAAACATGTTAAATAAGTATACTTTTTTAATGTAGCATTCAATTTGTAAAACTTAACTTGGAAGAACATTTGAAGGGGAACATAAAAGACACATGAAGTATTTAATTTTTAAATTAATTATATAAGCTAACAATTAGAGGTAAGCTAATATCGATGACATAGGATAAATTAGTTGTGCTGTATTTGTATAGTAAAGCGCTATGGTGCCATTTGAAAACTTGAGGCCAGCCTGTAGGTGCTGACAAAGAACCCCTTGTAGGATGCATTACATGAAAAAAAAAAGGTACATTTTTTTAAAAGTGGGGCCTGCCCCATGTTCCAGCAATTCATACATCTAGATGTCTTTCTCTCTCTCTCTTTTTTTTTTTAGTAGTAGTAATTGGACATAATACCTTTATTTTTATGTGGTGTTGAGGATCAAACCCAAGGCTTTGCACTTGCTAGCCCAGCGCTCTACCGCTGATCCACAACCCCAGCCCTCCACATCTAGATTTTTACCCAAAAGAAATGAGTGCATATTTTGGTAAAATGTCTCCAATATGAGTATTTATAGTAGCTTTATCTATAATAAGCTCCAATGAGAAACACCCTAAATGTCTTTCAACAGGAGAGCAGAAAAAAGTATAGAATATTCAAACGATGGGTGCTACACAACTAAAACTAATGAATTATTAATACATGCAATAAAGTAGATGAATCTTTCTTTAATTTCCTTTTAATTATACATGGGCACAATATCTTTATTTTGTTTATTTTTATATGGTG
This sequence comes from Marmota monax, assembly GCF_021218885.2. Classification (NCBI taxonomy): domain Eukaryota; kingdom Metazoa; phylum Chordata; class Mammalia; order Rodentia; family Sciuridae; genus Marmota; species Marmota monax. The sequence goes on along the minus strand of NW_026694432.1, from coordinate 22,327,928 downwards.
CTAAGGATCGAACCCAGGGCCTCACACATGCAAGGCAAGCGCTCTGTCCCTGAGCCACAACCCCAGCCCAAGTAGATGAATCTTAAAAATAATTTATTGGATATAAGAAGTAGAGGTTGTACGATTTGACTAAGGAGAATTTGAAAATAGGTAAATGGCGTCCATAGTGAGAAGTCAGGCACAGGCTCTCTCCGTATAGAATGACTGCCATTTCCTGTTGCATCTGGAAGTGGCACAGAAAGCTTACAAGGGGCGGGGGGGGGGAATGGTTCTGTCTGGGCCTGGGACCTGATGATAGAAGCAAAAGCCACCCAGATGTACATTTAGGGTTCTTGGATTTTATTGCATGTAAATTATACATCTATTTTTAGAAACTAGTTTACATAAGCTATCAGGAAAAAATAGAAAAATACTGGGGAAGACTACACACCTACCTGGAGTGCGGAGGGGGGCTGGGGGGGCACAGGAAGCCAGCCCCCTTTTCAGTTTTTAAAGATTTTTACTTTTCTGTACTTCTGTTTTTATATTTGTTTTTAAAGACAAGGTTCTGAGACTCCTGACCGAGTAGAAGTGAAAGAATCAGGAGAGTCTGATTTATTCTGATTACAGCTTGGTGCCTGCGGGGCACGTGGGCTGCTGGGCTGTTATTATTCAACTAGTGTTCATACCCCCCCACCCCCAGCCTGGCCGCTCTCTGGGCTGTGGGGCCTTTCCCTTAGCACCTGTGATTGCAAGAGTCCCTTATCTCCCTCCCTCAGGTGCCTCATTGCGTTCCTGGGCGTCTTCTTAATCACGCGGAACAGGAAGAAAGCCATTCCATTTGAGCCCTACATTTCCATGGATGCCATGCCAGGTAACGTTCAGACCCCACATGTCCCACTGGCCCTCTGTATAGAATGACTGCCATTTCCTGTTGCAAAAGAGACGCGCGCAGCTCTGGGCTGGGTACAGGAACTGTGTTCTGTGCCTTTACAGTGTGACTGTTTTTTCTTTCTTTCTTTCTTTTTTTTTAAATCTCATTGTGCAGAAGAGGAGGCAACAGCTAAGGCACCTCGGATGGTTTTGAGAGTACATCTTGCCCGTTCCCCTGACTATTTTGGGATCTTTTAGAGAAAACCCTGATGCACACTGAATGTAATTATGATCTGCAGCGCCAGGCTTCATGCCTGAAAGTGGAAAAATCCATTCATCTTGTTGGAATGAAATGATCAGAGAGGGGAAGGAAAACAGGATGAATGAAATTCAAATCCTATAACCTCACTCCCTGGATTCCACAAGGGAGTGGATTGTTCTAATGTTCCGGGGAGCTGAGAAGCACAAGGTCAGATGCCTTTAAGCCTGGACAGTAACATAAACACGTGAATCCTGAATCCGCCCAGCGCTGCACAGCAGGGAGTGGCGGGGCCAGCAGAGAACCGAGAGTGCTGTGCAGCCAAGAGGGATTCGGGCTGGGGAGTCGGGTGTTGGGCCAGCCCCAGCGAGAGTTGCTGTCCTGGATTCTGTAGGTTGCCAGTGACCATGAACTTAAATATGTAAGGTGGAGCTCTCTCTCTAAAACATAATCTCCATTCTTCATTAACAAAATGCAGACACACTGATGACACAGAGCAGCTTTTGGGTGGTGATTCTGTGACACAGGAGTGTCCTCAGGGCTGACCGAGGTGCTCCCTTACCACCCATCCCCAGCGAAAGCAGTTGATTGTCCTTTCTGTATTACCTCCTCACCTCGTGCTGTCCAGCTGTTGTCTGTCATTCTCGCTGTGACCAGCCTGCCTGAGGAGGGCAGCTCCACGTCACTCTTCCCATTTCACCCCGCTTGTTCAAGTTACGTGTAAAACCAAGTGGAGTGAGCTCCAAGGTGGGGACCCGAGGCTCCCCTAGGAGTCAAGTGCATGGGCTTTGGTGCATGGACCTTGAAACGTCTAATCTGGCTGCTCAGATGCCTTTTTTGCTTACTTCCTTGTTTCTCGGCTGTGTTCCGGATAGATGAGGGCGCTGGATAGCTGAATTCCAGATAGGTGAGGTGTCAACTCCGTGTGTGCGTGTATGTGTATGTGTATGTGTATGTGCGTTCGTGTTTGTGAACTACGTATGTGTATATATCTATACAAATACTTGTATATACATATATACAGACATTTTTGGTGGAAAATAGAAGGTAACCTCGGGTAATCTTAGATTCCAACATTCTGTGGCCTGTTTGTAGGTGTGCTTCTTGAACTTTCTCTTTGTACCTTGTGACTAGAGGGGAGGTCAGACATCAAGGAAGGGAGACCCTACCCTATCAGGGTGGCTGTCAGGACACTCCTGATTCAAGGCGTGTTCTGTCCTGTGAAGAGTGTGAGCTTGTGGTGCAGATGACTTGGATTCAAATCCCACCTTTGCCACCTGCTCATCCTCACTTGTAAACTGGGTTCCTTCCGGGGCAGTGGTGTCATACGGAAGGGCCTCTTGCACTGTGTCTGGGACATGGTAGATGCCAGCTTGAATTTTGTTTCATTTCCCTTTTGCTTTAAAAAACTTTGCAAGTTTTCAAACGCTTGTTGGACCTGGTAGCACAGGCACAACGAAACTGCCACAGTCTGTCTTCCAGCCCCTCGGTGTCCTAGTCAGCAGGAGGACCTGGCCTTTTGTCTGCCTGGATTGCTATCCACACAGCAGACCAGTAGCTGCTGCTCGAGAGGTCTCCAAATTCCAAAAATCCGCTACGTGTCAGTTTAGATTGGCTTTAAGTATTAGGGATCCAGAGCCTCCTTGAACCTGAGAAGAGAGAAGCAGCCCCCCACCCCCATCCCAGGAGCCCACTGGTCCTCTGCTGGCTCTGATGCCTCCTGCTGAGCAGAACCATGTCATACATCTCCAGTGGCAGATAAGCTTATTGTGTGACCAAAATCCCTGACAAGAAAAATTTGAGGGAGGAAAGACTTACTTTGGCTCACAGGTTCCAGTCCAGTTTGTGACAGGCCAAGTCCAAGGCAGAAATGTCATGGTGGAGGGAAGCTGCTCAGCTCCTGCAGGCAGGAAACAGGGAGAGGAAGAGCACAGCCTCAGTGACCTCCCTCCACCCGGCTCCCGACTCCCAGCCATCAGTGGATTAGTCCATTCATGAGGTCAGAGCCCTCAGGATCCAGTCCTGCCTGAGAGCCCACCTCTGCACCTTGCTGCCTTGGGGAACATGCTTTCAATGCGTGAGCTGTTGGGAGACATTCCAGATCCAAACCATAGCACAAGGCCACGCTGGCCATCATGGGTGACCACACAAACAGGGCCACTCTGTTGTCATGTCTGAGCACAGACAAAACATAAACATTTTCCACACCGCATAAAAAGACCAGCAGCCCACCCTGCACCCCGCAGGCTAGTGTGAGACCCTCCTGCCTCCTTGCCAGTCACATCTGCAGCCTCAGCCTAGGCTTCCCTCCTCGAGAAGACCTCAAGAAGATCCCAGGAGAAGTAGCCGCGCTCTCTGGACAGCATTGGAGCCACAGCAGAGCCTCCCTTCCTCGACCCCTCCCCACCCCGCCCCACCCCCACCCAAATCCCAGAATGAATCCTTTCGGACACCCTGTGACTCACACACCCCTGGCTCCCCAGGGCGTGCATCTTACTGGGGTGCATCCATAAACCTGAATCTGCTCAACTGTAGGTGTGTTCCTGGTCCTCTTTGCCTGGGGAACATTGTCAAGATCAAAAGCTAAACAATGCCTTGTAAGCCACTCCTCTTCCCTGAGGAACAGTCACCCCAAATCCAAACCACAGACTCTTCAGCTGTGCCCTTCAAATGACCATTATCTGAGTCATGTGCCACATGGAGGCAAGGGGCCTTCCACAGACTGGGTGCTCCCGGGCCAGCTGCAGGCTGGAGAAGAGCAGAGCCCAGCCCCGTGTCTCACTGGCTGTGTGATCCCAAGCACATTGCTCCTTCTCTATGAATCTGTTTTCTTTCTTTTTAATATGTTTTTAGTTGTAGGTGGACACAGTACCTTTATTTTATATGTGGTGCCGAGGAGAGAACCCAGGGCCCCACACGTACAAGGCGAGCGTTCTACCCGCTCAGTCACAACCCCAGCCACTGAATCTGTTTTCTTATCTAGGAAATGAGGGCGGCAGCTACCCCTGTCCTAGAATCCTTTGGGGATTCAGTGCAGATATGTGGGGAGACCACACAGCCTTCCAGCTAAGAGTGGCTTCAGAGTGTGGCCCCCTGGATTGGCAGCCTGGCACTGCCACTGGAGAGCTGCTGTTCTCGGTCAGTGAGCCTCCAACTGCCTCACTCTCCTCAGCAGCAGCTGTGAGGGTCGTGTGAAAAACAACCGTCCAGCTGTTCAGAACAGTGTCTGCCACCATCTGAACACTCAGACCTCGGCCACTGTCAGTCACCATTGTTACCATTGGCACTATTACTACTTGGGGGCACGTTAAGCCATCAGATGCCAGCTGTTACCCATCGTGTCTTCAGGAAGACACTTTGCAGTCAGCTTCTTCTAACTCATCCTGGGGACAGGAGAATCTGAGAGTCTATTCCTTGACAAGAGAAGAGATGCCCTCAAAAGTAACCAGGTCCCCCCTAACTGGAGGAGTGACAGGGTAAGGCTAAAGGAATTCATTAAGATCTCTGCCTTCAAATGTGAGTAGAAACCCAGCGTCACGTGCCCACAGAGCACTAACATGGCCGTACGTCACCCTGCACTTGGACAGGGGATGCTGGTGTTGAAGATCAGCACCCTCCAAGCATCATGATGCATCTGCCCCCCTCATGTCCATGATGCCTAAGTTACTCTCATCCCTCAACAGTACAGTGAAGCGCTCTGACTTCTGAGTTCATTCAGCAGTCGAGTGTTGGCATCTACCACATCCAAAGCATGGTGCCCTTTCCACCCCGCCGTGGGTCCAAACACACATCCCATCTCATTCTAGGTCCACTTGTGGTTCCTCCAGACAGTGGCTGGTCAGTGGCTGGTCTGTGCGCATATTTCCTGAAGACTTATCTCTGTTGCTTAGCAACTGTCCCTTTCTGAGTGTTCTCTTTTCAACCTAAAGCATTCAGGAAATGGGCGTGCACATGACTGGCCCCTGGCTGCCTGCTTAGTGTGGCGGGTGGAGGAAGGCGCAGCCTCTTGGGCCTCCTTTCTGCATAATGACGGGGCATGGATTTCATTTCAGGGATGCAAAACATGCATGACAAGGGGATGACGGTGCAGCCTGACCTCAAAGCTTCTTTTTCCTATGGGGCCCTGGAAAACAACGACAGCATTTCCGAGATCTACGCTCCTGCCACACTGCCAGTCATGCAAGAGGAACACGGCTCCCGAAGTGCCCCGGGGGTTCCCTACCGAGTGCTGGAGCACACCAAGAAGGAGTGAGCCTCCCGGACTGCAGCTCACCCCCCTGGCCGCCCACGCCGGGCTGACGGCTCCCTTCTTTCTACAACTTGCCTTTCAAGTTTTTTTTTTTTTTTAATCGAGAACTCTATAGAAGGGGGATCTTGGAAAGCCTTGTGACCTTGGTCTTGAACTTCCAAATGGGGAGGTTGGGGAGGGAGAGAAGAGTATTCCAGGTGGGCTGCGTGGAATTCAGCCCAGCCTGGCTTAGCCTTCTGGCCTCCCAAGGGCACTGAGCCTCCCCAGGCAGTGACCAAGGTTGCCATGCTCTTGGGCGCTGCAGGCAGAGATTCTGCTCTTACTCCTAAATCCAGCGAAGCCCTGGGGACCTCTAAACTCATCCTCCGCCACTCGCAGGCTCGTCTCCCACTGTCTCACTCACAATTCGTATTTTTGACAGTATCCACTTGCTCCGTTCCGTTCAGGGGCATAGCAGACCTGCTGTGAGCGGAACACGCGGTCACTGGCACCTTGGCAGTGTCCCTCGGCCTCTGGTCATCAGTGCTGGATCTGCTCTAGAAACTAACGTGGTGTTGGTCCTGTGAGAACTGCGTGATCGTGTTTCCCCTAAAGGAATGGGGCAATTAGAGAAGAAGGGGGAGAATAGGAGGACTTGGAGCCAAGGATGTCTTTATACAGGACAGACAGGAAATCTGAGTTACTTTCCCGCCCAACACCCGCTGGGAAGTCTGGAGGTGCTCAGCCCAGAGCCAGCCTGCAGCCACCCCCTCTGTGCTCTCCCTTCAGAGACCCACCACCCACCTGTGAGGTACTGGTCATTTCCCTGGAATCAGTGCAGGCTGCTGGGGTCCCCAGCCACAGCACTGTGCCTGGGAGAAGCAGCTATACTCACAGATGGACTGTGGCTCCCTCTGGCCACAGACCTGATCATCTTAAAGGAAAGAAAGGTTTGCAAACTTTAATGAACATAAGGGTCCCTCAGGAGTTTATTTAAAATGCAGATTCCTGCACCCCAGCTACGGAGACATTTTAGGTGGGCCTATGGGGTAGGGCCCAAGTATCTGCATTGGCAAATGGCACCATAGCTAGTAACCCAAGATCACAGCCCTCGAAAGCCTGCAGTGGAAAGAGGCAGCTGTTAGGACCCCAAGGGGCCCCTGCTAGGAGGTGAGAGTTATGCTTCCATTTCCTCTCTGGGCTGCTTACGGCAGGTTGAGTGGCCCTATAGGATCTGTAGCTTTCCCCCACCCTGTGAGTACTACTTAGATCAGCTGCTGCTTCCCAGGGCAGCCTTTAACTAAGGCAAGATAACAGTGTTAACAGGCCAGTGTTGATAGGTCACTTATCTCTGTAGATTGTGCTTAATGCTGATTTTGCGCCCTGACTTCACAATTCCTGTTGTCCTGATAACCACTCTGTATTGTGTGTTAACCACTTCTGTATTGTCTTAAATGCCTACCAAGGCAACAAAGAGCTTTTTGTTCCCTTAGGATGAGTATCGAAACTGTTCAACAATATTTATGAGGTATTTACTACTCGTTAAGCATTTAGAGGGTAAAGCTACCAGCAGGACAGGGTTCCCATCCTCCAGCCAGCAGGGGGAGACACAGGGATGCAGGCGACTCCTGCAGGGCTGTGAGAGGTGCACGCTTTTTTGCACGGCTGGGGATGAACCCCAGGCCTTGCACACAATAGGCAAGGGCTCTACCCCTGAGCTACACTCCCAGCCCCAAGAGCAGACCACAGAAAGCAACAGGCCAGGCCCTGAGCCCAAAGGGTTTTCAGAATTGGAGGTGATTCTGGCCCCAGGAACAGATAGTAGTGACAATGACGGGGCCAAGCTAAGATTTAAGCAGAGCCTATAGAGTGGGGTGGTCTCACACACTCTGCCCCAGCAGAAGAGCCAGCATTTGCAAAAAAAAAAAAAAAAAAAAGGTGGGAGATGAACCAGGAAAGATCAGCAGTGGAGGCTGAGCATCCTGAATACCCGGCAGAAGAGTGGAAAGTGTACCCTGGAGGGCCTGGGAGCCATTGATGGTTCCTGAGGACGAGAACGGCAGGATGAGCTCTGAGTGGACAGGAGGCCTTGTTCAGTGTGGAGGAAGAAACGGGCTGAGAAGGCACCTTTCAAGGTCAACCTCTGGGCCTGCAAGGACACACCAAGGGGAAATAGGATCAGGTTTCAGTGCTCTTAAGATATTCCTGTTTCCGGGTGGTTTTTCTAGGGTCAGGGAGGGGCGGAGTGGTAGGGAAGGTCAGCGGGAGCTGTTCAGTGCACCCAGCCAGGTGATGGGCCTTGGCCTTCTGAGTGCTCCCAGCCTCCCTCCAGCCCTGTCCCTTCCCACTTTGGTTAATGAGCCATGTGGCCTTGGGCCAGCCAGCTCTCTTGAGATGTGTGGATACAAGAGCACCTTAATTTCAGGTCTGCTATGGGTCATTCCTGGGTGACAATGACAGTGCCACCCAGGAACTGCCACCAGGGCCTAGGCAGCTCCCTGTCCTCAGGTCTGGGTAGTGACACCACCCCTCAAGGCTGAGCAGAAGGCTGTGGTGGTTTCCCGAGTGTGGCCAGAGGATCGTCTCAGGCAGCTGGAAAGGACAGCCGAAGAGGGGCCCTCATGTCCAGAGTTCCGAATCTGCCTGGGCTGGCCATTCCCGGGTGCTGTCCCTAGGTGAAAGTGGACTGTCCACTAATGGTGATGCGCACTGGCTGGTAGGAGCCACTCCCAGCTCTGAGTCCTGTTGTCACTCATGGCTCTGACGTTCCCAGCCCTTGATGCTCCAAGCCCCATTGAACAGCCCCATCCTCCCGGCAGCCAGGTACCTGATGGAACGTCACCAAACGTGGGTTTAAACTTCCGCTGATCTCTGGTCTTCCTCTGCCCCCTGTTGTACAGCCTGAGATTCTGGGTTCCCTGATTAGACATTAAACATGTTCAGAGACTGCTTTGAAGATGGGTTTTGCAGCATGGGATTGAATGCTGGGCAGGGAAGGCAGGGCCTGCGTTTCTAGTAGGAACCAGCCAGCTCCAGGGTGCTGTGCAGACGGGGCATCCATCAGGGCAGTGCGGGAAGCCCCACCCAGCAGCCTGTGAGTTCCTAGGATCGACCCCACACTGGCTGGTAGGCAAAAGAAAGTCGCTTGTGTGTTTCCCTGAGAATCTGTGTAAATGAAGTCACTTTAGGACATATTCTATGTGGATGCTTATATTTTGTTAACTTCATGGCTAATATAGCATGTCTTATTTTTTAAAAAGAAAAATGTATACTAGGTGCAAATAACACTGAGATGGTATTTAATTAAAAAAAAATCCATGCAGTATATATTGAATTTGAGTCTTTTGTTTGGCTGATATTTTCTAGATTCATCCAGAACAACACTGGCTAATAGCACTTTCTGTGGCGGCGGAAATGTTCGATGTCATTACTGTCCTATATGGCAGCCATTGTCCACATGCAGCTGTAGAACACTTTAAATGTGGCTAGTGTGCCTAAGGAACTGGATTTTTAATTTCCTTCCACTTTAATTTAAATTTAGAAATCCACACATGGCTACTGACTGCTGTATGAACCCTGAAGACCTAGAGATGCCCACAATGCAAGGGAAGCTGAATTGAGCACTTTTTCCCTGCAATGGTTAAAAGCATAGATCCTACCTGCACGGCTTGTTAGCAGTGTGGTGTAGGGCAAGTTACTTAACATCTCGGCACCAAATCTGTGAAAAAGGAAGGTTAGCTAACTACCTAAGGGTTACTATGAAGAGCAGATGAATTAATAGATGGGCAGTCTTGGGACCATCCCCTCAGGACAGGGTGTTATATTGAAGCAATAGTTTCCCTCTTGTTTGAATCAGCTTGTTTGCTGCCATGACCAAAAGACCCGAGGAGAACAATTTTAGAGGAAGAAAAGTTTTATTTGGCGCTCACTGTTTCTGAGGTCTCAGTCCATAGATGGCCAACTCCGCTGCTCCAGGCTTAAGGAGAGGCAGAACATCATGGCGGAGGGATGTAGAGAGGAAAGCAGTTCAGGATCTGGTAATCAGGGGGCAGAGAGAGAGCTCTGCTCACTGGGGAAAGCATATGTACCCCAAAGGCATTCCCCCAGGGACCCACCTCACCCAGCCACATCCTATCTGCCTACGTTTCCACCCAGGTAATACCATTCAAGTGGATTAATGCACTTTTAGGTTAAGGCTCTCTAACTCAATCATTTCACCTCTAAACATTCTTGCATTGTCTCACGGGAGCTTTGCGGGGAACACCTCATCTTTAAACTTTATTAAATAGTTTTTTTTCCATTTTAAATTATATAATGAACACTTGTGACTTAAGCAATTCTATGCACACATGTCTCTTCATTCTAAGTTTCCAACTTATAAAGGCAGGTGTTGTATAGTACCTGTTTGCTTATACCACACACTTAAGTAAATGTATACATACTCATACATTTACAAAGCACATACTGTATACCACGATGCATGAAGACCTTAAGTATACCTTGTGTCTCCTTTATGATGCATTTATGAAGCACTTACTGTATACCACACAACACATAAAACCTCATGTTTATCTCAAGTTTTCTTTATAATTATTCCACAAAGTTTAGTCTTATCCCCATTTTACAGGCGAAGAAACTGAGGCTTGGGAGGAAATAGCTGGTGAATAGCAGAGCCAGGATTCCAGCCCAGGGCTGCCTGGCTGGGACCCTGAGCTTCTCCTGGGCTGGGCTGCCTTTCCCAGTGTGCTGGAGGGGGTTTCAGTGGGCAGGGGTCTGCTGTGCATGAGGACTGCAGCTTCGGCTGAGAAGGGAAGGAAAACAGTTTCAAGGGAGGCTGGGACCTGCAACAGAAGGCCATCCGCTGACATGCATTAGTGGTCCCACCATCTAACCACTAACAAGACAAAGGACACTGCGGAGCCATCACAGAGCTGGAGACACTTTTGAGTCCACAGGAATCCACGAATCTGAGACTCTGTTGAACGAAACAATACAACTTAAAGGTTATTCAGTTGTGATTTCGTTTTGCTTTTGAGATAAATTCAGCTTTCTTGGTCCAAACAAACACAAGAGGGAAACAAAGTCCACACCCTGTGTCACCAAGAGATTGTGTTTGGTAGGTCAGCACCCGTGTCCCCTCGTGGCCTTATTAAACCACAACACACCAGGCAGAGTATTAGGTTATAAACATAAAACAAACGCAAGCCACGACGTGGACATCTTGTTGTGACGCCACAGGTGTTGGTGCGAGAACATGAAGGGGGACACCAGATCAGGAGGCAGTGAGGACATGGCCTCACCGTCTCCATGTTACGCGGAAACGTGATCTCCACTTTGCACCTGGAAATCTTTATACGCTCAACTCTCAGGACTGCTTTTTAATGAAAAAGCAAGTCACAGAGCCCCTGTTGAACTCTCCTAAAACCTGTTTGTCCTTAACTCAAAAACTGAAAGACAGCTGTGCAGTTCTCCCAATGAGGAGGCCACAGAGCCGCGTAGATGGTGCTTGGTTACAAATACCTCCTATCACACACACCTCTCTTCCTATGGATGAGACGCGGCATCTTTGCATGGTTACGTACCATGTGTTTTTCTGTAAATTACCCATTCTTTTTACCCATTATTCAGTGCCTCCTGCTGATTTTTAACAGTGATTTTTGCCACGGATAAACCCTTTACTGTGATCTGAACTACAAGCATTTCTCCCCTCTTTGGTTTTTTGCCTTTTGATTTGCTTATGATATTTTTTTTCAGTGCTATGAAAAAGTCTGGTTATTTTGTGTGTGTGTGTGTTTGTGTGTGTTTTATATAAAATTCAATTATTTCTATATACCTATTTGTAGATATAAGTATTTATATATACATAATGTCTTTTCTCTTGTGGCCTCTGGATCTCAAATCGGTTTGATAGGTCTTCCCCACTCCAAGATTATGAAAGAATTCTTTTGTATCTTCTACTTTTTATATTTTTGCTTTATGTTTACATCCGAGAGCTACTGGGAGTTTATCCCCAGGTACAGCACCAGGAGGTGGAGCCACGTCAATTCAGTCCAGATTGCAGCCCGCCTCGCCCAGGTCTGTGCCTGGACTAGTCCAGCTTAGCCCTAGGAATTGAATGTCACTAATATAAAACTAAATTTCTATATTTTGGGGACTAGCACTCTGCTCCATTGAGCTGTCTGCCTAGTCATTCACCAGGAGCACGCTGTTGAAATCACTGAGGCTTTCCCTGTTCTTTAGTATCCGATAGGGCAAGTCTTAGTTCATTGTTCTTGTTTAAACTTCTTACTTCATCAAATAAGCACACTGAACAGGACCCAGTTCCTAAAAAATCAGGCATCCATTCTGATTGAAATAAATCACAGAAATTCAAGAAGGAAGATAGACGTCACAGTATGGGCATTTCCAAATCACTGCTGCGGTTTCAAAATCCAAAAGCTTGGACTCAAGAAAAGGCTCAGAGCTCCCTGGGATACTGTGGAACTGAAAGGGCAAGAGATAGTCCCTTCACCTCCAGCCAAGTCAGCTACCGCCAGCAGCTCCAGCTCCCCGTGATCCCCTTGGATAGTAAATTTATCTAATTTGTATTTCAATGAAACCCTTATGTCCGGGCCTGTCTCAGGCCTTGGGAGGTCATGATCCACACCCCCAGATCTTTTTTTTTTTTTTTTGGTACCTGGGATCGAACCCAGGGGTGCTTCACCACTGAGCCACATCCCCAGCCCTTTTTATATTTTATTTAGAGACAGGGTCTCCCTTATTTGCTGAGGCTGGCTTTGAACTTGTGATCCTCCTGCCTTAGCCTCTGGGTTATAGGTGTGCACCACAACACCTGGCTTTCTTAAAAGCTTCTAAAAGCAGAAATTAGCCCCCTTCAGTGTGACATTGTCTCCCCATCTTCTGGGGCATGTGGTTGGGTTTAGGTTTCGGCTTTGGTGCTGGAGATGGAACCCAGGGCCTCCCAAGTGCCAAGCATATCCTCTACCACTGAGCTATGCCCCAGCCCCCTGGGTTTTTGAAGTCCTCAGGGACTGTTTCAAGGGTGCTGTGCTCTCTGCAGCTTGTCTTGGGCTTCCCACTGACTTTCTTGTCTTGCTATGACCTCTGTTCTTGAGGCCAGCACCTAGAGAGCTCAGCTGCTCTCCGCCAGCGACCACCCACTGATGTGCCCTCCCTTACCCACTCTGGTCCCAGGGAAGGAGTAACCCTCCACGATGTGCCTCCCAAGCTTGGAACAGGCCCTAGCAACCCCTGGAAATGGCTTTCTGGATCCTGCAGGCCTGAGCCTAACCTCAGGAGCCCTTCCTGAGCAGGTTCTCACCTGGCTCCAGGTAAGCCTTCACAGCCCGGGGCCAGCTCTCCATCCCTGCGCCCCTCCACCAGGAAGCTCCACACTCCAGAATCTAGGCCTGGCTGATCCCACCGGGCCCAGAAAGAGTGGTCCTCCCTAAAGAACTTGTCTTACACCCTCTTTCTCAAAAGGACCCAACCAGTGGATCCTCGCAGGACTAGGCCACTCCGCTGCCACCCTAACAGTCAGAAAACGTTCCCAGTGGTAGGTTTCCCAGCTTCAGGACTTGTACTGAGGTCCTCAACAAGCACCTCACCCGCCACACTCTGTGAGAGGAGGGCGCTAACCCGGTCTTCCAGACCAGAGCACCAGCACGTTGAACCCTGGTGGCACCAGGAACCCCCGCAGGTGGCCGAGTACTGTGGCACGGGCCTACACCAACATCCTCTAGACCTGTGTGTGGCTGTCTGGTGGCGGGAACACCACGTGGCCTGTGGAATGACAACTGAGAAAAGCACAGGGAAGCGCACAGCACTGCAGTGGAGTCCGAGCACCGCCCTGACTCTGCCTTCTACCTTGGGGGAGCATGGGGCTCCTCGGACCCACAGTGTCCTCGTCTGTTAAGGTGGTAATAATGCTGTCACCCTCATAGGAGGCTGTACAGTTTTAATCCAGAACAAGGCCTGGCATTTACTAAAGCCTCAATACCACCAGCTGTGGCTCTTCTTTGAGCCAGGGAGCAGCCTAACGAGAGATGGCAAGAGGCAGAAGGCAAAGAGCTTCCTGCCTTTCCTTTAGGTCTTGAGGATCAATTTTGTCACCTTAGGGAAGGAAGGGGTGACTCTCCAATGACATTGATCTCAGTCCCTTGGGAGTGGGTTTGCACCAGGTTAGTCTTATCTTTAGCCTCCTGGGTCTTTTCGAAGCCCCCTCCCCCAGACTCAGAGCCAGTCTGGGACCTGCTTGAGGATAAAGGCCTCTGGCTGCTGACACGTGTCCGTCATTAAGCTGTCCTCTCTTTGCCCCAAACCCGTCCTCCTGTCGTTGGCTTTGGGGTGCTGGGGCTGGAGCTCTGCCAACCCTCTTTCCTCTGTACCCACTGCTCCCTGTTAGGGGCCTGGGAGGGAAACTGAGGCTGCAGGAGGCAAAGGGCCTTGCTGCTTCCTGATCCCTGCACAGCGAGGCGCCTCCCCTCCATCGCAGCAGCAGCAGCAGCGGGGTCTAGTTTCATGGTTCTTTCCAATCCTTGCACAACCAACTCCCTGGCGCCTTCCTCAGAGATGCCAGCACCTGCTCCTAAGAGAGGTCTATGTCCCAAGTACAAGGTCCTTGCTCAGCATCTGGATGGCCATCTTAAGTGACAGCCACCATTTTAAGGAAAAAGTTCCTCTTTCCCGCCCAAGGGTCTTCTGAGAAGGGCTCCCCACTCCCTCTTATCAATCTCACCCCTAACCCCCTGCATTTAGGATCACCCTGACTCTGATTCCTGAGTCTCCTGAACCCCAGCCTGTGTAGCCTCTCTCTCCTATGGAGAGGTGGCCTTTATCTGTCAGCTCTGACAAACTCTCTTGTGATCTCCACCTGGTCTCCGTCTCTCATTTCTTGGTTCCCCATCTCTCATTCCTCGCTTTCCCTTCATTTTGGTGCTGAAACCTGGGATCAGGTTCCCCAGTGTGCCCACTCCCCTCTTCGAGGGTCACTGAGCATCCCTGGGCCCCCATCCAGATTCCATCTTGGGACCAGGCCCTCCATTCCACTGAGTGCCCTCTCCGCACCCACCACCAGACATTTCATGTAGGCCCCTGTCTCTTGTCGACCTAAACCACCTACGGGTCCTGGAAAGTCACCGTTAATGGTCAGGCACTCCCAGGGTTACCGTGTGTGGTCGGGGGCACCCCCAGCCACAGCTTTCACAGCTGCAGCTGATACCTACTGTCGGCCGGGTCTATAGGCGGTCTTTTATTTGGGTCTTGGGTTTTGAGCTCTCACCCCGGACCTAACCCCGCCAAAACTTATCTGCTTGGGCAATCAGATCTGGCCTCAATATCCTTTGGATAAAGACTCTAAATGGCCACTTAAGGGCACTCTAGATCCCAATATTATCAGGGACCTTTTCAACTATTGTGAGCGGTCGGTCAGGAAAATGGAAAAAGTTGTCATATGTTCAGGCTCCTCCTCTCTACGTTCTGAGCCCTCTCTCTGCAACTCCTGCTCTCCTGCACGAGTCCTCTTAGCTCACACCTCCCCTACGCCTGCTTCCAAAGGGACAGAAGATCCTACCCAGGACTCCTTCTCCTTGGACCCAGCGGATGAGCCCCTGCCATACCACAATTCTCTTTCTAATGAAGCCTCCACAGCAACTGTCCCCTCGGCCCCTCCGCCCTTCTCTCCTCCTGCCACATGCTCATGGACTGCTGCTGCCCAACCCTCATCTCTGTGTCCTCTACACGAGGTGGCTGGGGTGGAGGGTGTAATCCGGGTTCCTGTGCCTTTTTCTTTGTCAGATCTTTCACGATAGAAAAGCGGCTTAGGTCCGATACTCCAAGTCCCACCACATAGATCAAAGAGCTTCAATATCTGACTCAATCATATGATCTGACCTTCCGTGATGTCCATATGATCTATGGACCTCCTGGTCATATGGACACCCCCCTGCCCGAGGGGTGCAGGCGAGTTTGGGAGCAAGCTAGAAACTATGTTGATGAGGTACAGCAGACCTCTCCTGCCCATCCAATTGGCACAGAAGCGGTCCTTGATCGGGAGCCCAATTGGGATTATAATTCACCTGGAGGAGTAGAAACCAATTCATTACTTGTCTCAATTCATTACTTAGAAAGGCCGCCCATAAGGCTATTCAATTATGAAAGGCTCCAGGAAATCATCCAAGATAAGAATGAAAACCCTTCAGATTTTTAGACTGCCTGACCGAGGCTTTATTACGACATACTAACCTGGACCCTGAGACTCCAGATGGGAGACCACTACTATTGACTAACTTTTTCTCCCAGAGTTTCCTTGATATTAAAGCCAAACTAAGGCACCTCAAGAGGGGTCCCTAACTCCCCCAGCTGAGGTTCTGGGAGTGGCCTTTAAGGTGTATAACGGGAGAGGCAAGAAGGCCCCAAAGCAGAAATATCAGATGCTCATTTAAGCCGTCTGTCTGGCCCCAGCATCTGTCCCTGGTTCCATTGACCCACAGAAGGGTCCCTCAGGACCACCTGGACCCTGTTTAAATGTGGTCAGACGGGTCACTGGGCTTATATATGTCCTAAGCTTCTAGAGCCTTCGGGCCTTTGTCCTAAATGCCATCAGGAGGGACACTGGGCCGTTGACTATCCCCAAGCCCATAGCAGCCCCCCACCATCTGGCCCTTCTGGTTCCCCTTTCCAACTCTTAGGACTGGCTGCAGGGGACTGACGAGGCCCACGTCCCCATCACCCGACCACTATCATCAGTCCAAGGAACCCAGGGTAGCTGTGTATTTCAGGTGGGCCTCAAAGCCTTCTCCCCTCCTTTACGCTGCCGTCCAGACTTGCCTGCTGCTCCCCCGAGCCTCACCCTCACCTCAGCACCATCCCCTATTCCGTCTGCCAGTGCCTCCCGGTACCCACTTTGAGGTGGACACTACTGTCCAGGATGCTCAAGTCCTTCTAGGGCCTCACACCACCAGCCCATTCACATCCGTCTCAGAGACCCCCTCCATTTTCTGGCCCAATCACAACACCTGCTGTCCCTCCTGGCTGCTGCTGTCCCTCTCTTTGCAGAGCTGCCTTGATCAAGGTCTCCCATCAGCTTTGCTCTCCCCTCCGGGGATTTGAGCTGCTTTGGGATCCCGGCCTGAGGGCCCAGGACAATTGCCACCCACCTTGAGGATCCTCTCCATCCACACACCGGCCTCATCCCCTCCCCTCCTCCTCACAATTCTATCCCTAGAGACGGCAGTGACAAGTCTCCTCTCAGAGACAAAAGTGAGCCTAGTTCTTGGCCCAGCCCCAAGATTCTCCACCTTCCCATCCCCTCCCCTTGGAGAGTTCACTCAGGTCTTGGTTCTCGGCTCCTCAGCAGAGCTCACCAAAGCCCTGGCCAGGCACCAAGACTTCGATGAGCACAGCCCGCGACCAGGGAAGCAGCGGGAGAGGACTCCCTTCTCTCAGTCCCAGAAAGGCTTCAGCATCGGGGCCAGTGAATTGTTGGTGACCATCTCTTTTCACTGCTGTCCCCTCTCTCACTCTGGTTTGGCCTAGAGCAGGGACGCCTGCGTCTAGCCACTCAGCACTCCAGCTCCCCGTGGGGAACCGCAGTCCAGAATCCACCTGACTCACCTCTGGCTGCCCCCTCGCCCACTTAGCCCCTCTCCACTTGGCTCCTAATTCAATGTCCACTCAATCATGGCCCTTCTATGACTGGACAATGGCCACCTAGTGGCACCTTTGATCCCAGTATTTTATGGAATCTTCGTAACTTTTGTAAGCACTCAGGAAAACGGAAGGAAATCCCTTCTAATCCCTCTGTGCAGGCTTTCTCCCTTCCCACTCTAAGCCTTCCCTGGCTCCTCTTCCTCCCCCACCCAGCTTCTACTTGCCACTGAGGCTCTGGATTCCTCCAGAGACCCTACTTCTAGACAAACAAGGGACCCAGAACCCTCCTCCATCCTTTGATTGGCATAGAACATTGTAAAGCCCTGGGCAGCAACATCCCTGGCCAAGGCCACACTGAAGCTAACGTTGAAATACAAAGACAGACTCCGAAGGCTTCATTGATAAGAGACAAAAAAAGTCAATTTAACTTTTCCCTCGGCTCCAACACAGAAGAATGACTTCCAAACTTTCTCTCTCTCTCCATCGCCCTGATCTCACAGACCCAGTTCACCTTTATGTGGCTGAAAAGCAGGGATTTGCTCTAGGGGCCCTCGGACACATGCTGGGGCCAACCTTGGTCCCTGTGGCTTATCTATTGAAGGGTCTTGACCTACTATTTGGGGAAGGGCCACAACCTCTCTGCTCATTAACAAGTCAAAGAAACCCACCTCTGGGGCCCCACGCACCATCCTGGCTCCCCATCCCCTAAAGGACTCCTCACCTACCAGGGCTTCCATTCCCCACCCCCTGATGCCTTTTATCTCTCAGGTTTCCCTGATGGAAGACCCCAGTTTTCTCCTCCCCACTCCTCAGGACTCTTCCACCTCTCCTCCTCTCACCCATTCATGCCTTGAATCTCTAGAGGATCTTCTTCCACACTCCCCACATACAGGAAGGCCCCTTGCTCCCCACCTTTCCTGGCCCCTTCTCACATACTCTAGGAACCTTTGGCAATACAGCGATGCTGTTCTGGAAAAGCCTTGTTCTGCCTCTTCCCCTTCTCCCACTCTGTCTCCTGGGGACCTGGTACTTTTAACCTGCCCAACAGGTCCCTCTCCTCCTCTCAATTCTCCTCAAAATGGACCAGACCCTTTTGGGTCATTCTTACCACCCCCTCAGCAGCCCACCTTGAGGGCATCCCATATGGGGCTCATAATTCGCATTTAAAACAGTTTTCTCCGCCCTTCTATACAGTGACACCCACAGGCCCTCTCAAGCTGTTTCTCCAAGGCTGGAACCCCCAATCTTCTTTCGGACTCTGAGGACCACGAGGGCACTGCAGAACCATGAGGACCACCCTTCCCTTCTTCATTTTTGCCTTCCTCCCTCATCCTGCACTCACCCCTCGGGGGACCATTACCAGGAGTTACCATTCCAATTTCTAGGAGACTTACAGCAACGTGCTCAAACCATACTAACCATCCAACCCCAGCCTGATTCTTTGCTGTGGTTCTGCAGAATCGAAGGGGCCTTGATCTTATTATGGCCAAAATAGGCAGACTTTGTCTGTACCCACAGGAGGAATGCTATTATCACGTCAGTCAATCTGGTATAGAAAAGAACAAGACAACTCCAACAGGACCTTGAACATTGGAAACAACAGCTCTTCTCTACTGAAGGATGGAATACAACCCGTCACCAAAAATTGGGGCACCAGGGACACATTCTACCTCCACTCAACCTCCATCATCATTCCAATGACATCCCATGCCCCTAATGAGGGATTTAAACACCGCCCCTTCCCACAGGAAGCAGTTATAGAAGATTGACCCTCATCCCTGTTCCCTAAGGGTTCCAATAAAAACAAAAAAGGGGAGAATATAAGGTCCTTGCTTAGCGTCTGGATGGCCATCTACAGCTGCCATTTTACCCCCACCCCACCCCCACCCCCCGCATTAGGACCAGCCCAGCTTTGATTCCTGAACCTCCCTCATAAAAGTCCCAGAACCCAGCCTGTGTAGCCTCTCGCTCCTATAGAGAGGTGGCCTTTATTTGTCCGCTATGGTCTCCGTCTTTCATTTCTTGCTCGCCGGGCTCTTGTTCCTCGCTTTCCCTGCACCAGGTGCAGGGCTTCTCCTCTGGTCTTTTGTTTTGTTTTTGTTTGATACCAGAGACTGAGGTGCTTAACCACTGAGCCACATCCCCAGCCCCTTTTACTTTTTTATTTGGAGACCATGTTCCTTAGTTCCTTAAGGTCTTGCCAAATTGCTGAGGCTGGCTTTGAACTTGCAATCCTCCTGCCTCAGCCTCCTGACTCACTGGGATTATAGGCGTGGGCCCCTAACCAGGTCCAGCCTTTTTTAAAAAAAAAGGTGCTCCTGAATAATTTTGAGGGTTGGGTATGGTTTCTTTTTATAAACATTTAATAATTTAACATTTGATTGTCTACCTTTAATTAAGTTTTCCAGAAGCTTGAGGAAACTCTTCATTGGAGCCTCAACACCATCTTATGGGTAAGTACCACTGTCACTGCCACGGAGCTAAAGAGGAAGTTGGCTTAGAGCAAGTGGTTTGCTCAGGGTTCAACAACAGCGAGTGGCACAAACAAGCAGGTGTCAGCCTGTGTCTTCTGAGGACATGTTTTTTTTTTTTTGAACCCAGTGCATGCTGGGCAAGGGCCCTGCCACTGAGCCCCCGCCCTGGAGACTTTGAAGTAGACCTCCCACAGCCCTGGTGGCTCCTGTACAGCTGAGGTTTGGGGTGTGGGAAGGGGTGGGCGGGAGGAGGCAGCACAGATTGATACAACTTTTCTGAAAAGTATGTGAAATATGTGTACCCTGACGTGCCCTTCCAGATAATAAAACTACAGCCACCAAAACCATTTCCACTCACAGCTACGTCCACGAGACACAAGGAATAATCTGGAACTATATAAAATATATATACCAAATCATGTATGTATGAAACAGTGGGTAGAATGGATTTTTTTTTTCCTTATAGTACTAGGGATGGAACCCAGAGCTTCCCACATGCTAGGCAAGAGCTCTACCACTGAGCTGCATCCCAAGTCCTTTTTATTTTATCAGAGACAGGGTCTCACTAAATTGCTGAGGCTGGCCTCAAACTTATGATCCTCCCGCCTCATCCTCCCACGTAGCTGGGATTACAGGCCCATGCCACTGAGCCCAGCTCTAACGTGGGTTACTTAACAACAAGTGTTAGAGCTACTGGAGAAAGAATTTCAGATTGAGTCTTCATGTTTTCATATTAAAATAAATTTTAAGGGAACAGGCCATCAGAAAACAAAATGAAGGTCACAATCAGTAAGTGAAGAGGTCACAAAGTTCAACACACTCACATACAAACCGTAAAATGTCCATATCCAAAAAAAAAAAAGAAAAAAGAAAAGAAAGAAAGAAAGAAAAATTTCAAGAGGGAAGTCATTAAGAGAAAATTCCAAGAAATACCCTAACAAGGTCACTGTTTACCCACAGGCCGTGTTGTTGTAACCAATGAAACAATGCTAAGAGGTGACAGGAGAAGGAGCTGGGCACTTTTCAAATGATGCCCACACAGAAAAAGGCTATTCTCCTAATAATCAAGATGCCATGGCTTTTTCGTTTGGTTGGCCGGTTGTTTTTGTCTGTGGCCCATTGAACAGGACAAGCCTTTCAGAATTAAACGCAGCTCTCAGTATTATTGAGGATGTGTGAGATTTAGGTTGAGGATGTGGGAGGGACCGTTCCAGCACCTTTCCAAAGTGCACTTTGTGATTTTTCCACGGGAGTTTTTAAAGCTTCATGCCCTTCTACCTAGCAACCTCCGCTGGGCTCCATGCTAAGGAAATAAACAGAAGGGCAATATTGTGATTACGTATAAAGGCATTCGTTGTAGCGTTAGTTAGAGAAGGAAAGTTTGAAAGAAATCTTGATTCCAAAAATAAGGGAATAGTTCAAAAAGTCAAAGAGCACACACAATAATTGCCAATATTGTAATACTATGTAACATTACATAATATGTATTCATCACTGTAATTTTAGATCATCGTTTAAAAACCCTTTAAAATATTGAAACACAGGATATTCTTGTAATCTCATGTGACCAAATAGACAGGAGATCCAAATTCAATGACTCCAATGAGAAACCTAATCTTCAGATTGGAAGGAAATATGAAAATACTGAATAGAGACTATCTCTGGATCATAGGAGTGAAGCTGACTTTAATTTTCTTATTTATGCTTTTGCTTTCAAATTACCTACAGAACCAAGTCCAGTTTTGTAGTGAGAAGGTGCAAAACTCAAAAATGGACACCATTCATCTCCCAACCCATGTTGAACTCGGGGGTGACGACAGACTGTCGAATCCTGCAAACAACTGGTTGGCCTTCCTCGCTGCCTGGGGGACCCAGGAGGGGACTACCAAGGAAGCTGGCTGATGGAAGGCTCTTTGGGAAAACATACCATCTATGAGACGAATCCCAGGGGAGGTCTAGAGTGGGTGGCAGACCATGAGTTTATTTATTTATTTATTTCTTAATATTTATTTCTTAGTTTTTGGCAGACACAACATCTTTGTTTGTATGCGGTGCTGAGGATCGAACCTGGGCCGCACGCATGCCAGGCGAGCGCGCTACCGCTTGAGACACATCCCCAGCCCGAGACCATGAGTCTAAATATCCACACATCCAGGTGCCCATTGATGGGAGAAAGATGAAGGGCAAAGAAAACCTGGCAGAGTTGAAGCAGGCTGGGTTCTGGCTTCTGCCTTCTTCCTTTCCCACGCCATGGTTTCTCCTGAGGGGATTTCTCATAGTCAGCAGCAGCTGTTCACTCCCTTCCACGTTTACTGAGCACTTACTATTTACATATATATATATATATATATATATATATATATATATATCTGGGACTCATGAGTGAACAAACTAGTCCCTGCACCTATTCTAGTTGGGGACTTGGGCAATATCCATTATTGCATAATGATCCTCTTAACTATAACTGTGATAGGTGCTGTGAAGAGGTAGTACAGGAGCTACAGGGTTACTTATCAGGGTATATCAGCTGGGATGATGTTTGGTTGCAACAGACACCTAATAAGATACGGAAATGTTTCTCTCCCAGGTAAAGGCAGCCTAGATGTAGGCAACCCAGGGCTCGTAGGGCAGCTCTGGTGTCACAAGGGACTCAGGCTCCGCATCATTCTGTTCCATCATTCCAAATGTAGCTGCCATCTTCAAGGTTACTCTCTGGTCCCAAATGGCTGCTGAAGCTCCACGCATCACGGTCACTTTGGTAGGCTAGAAAAAAAAGGAAGCGGTGCCTCTTCCATTTAAGACAGTTTTTGTTGGGTAAAAATAATCATAATAATAAAATTTAACCTGTAAACGTTATAAACCCTTTAATGCTCACTGGGCATCCTAATGTGTCTGGTATTTATAAAACAACCCTACAAGGCAAGTTCTCATCAATTCTATTTAACATATGAGAAAAGCAAGGCTCAATGGGTTAAAGAACTTGCTCAAAGGACACATGGTTGATGATACACCCGACTCCATGAAGCATTCTGCTGCCTCTGTCCAGCCACTAAAAAAATGAGGTGAAAAGATAGCTCCTCGGACCTGTCATTAGCTATATTTAAGGCTTATATTTTGTTGGCATGAAAAGAACATTTCCACCAGCCCTGGATGTTTCCTTGTGCCCTTTCTGATCAATCCCCACTCCTCAGAAGCAACCACGGTTCTGATGCTTATCATCAGAGTACTTTCGCCTCTTCTTGAACTTCATGTAAATGGAATCAGACATCTAGACCCTTGGGTACGTAGGTAATTCTTTTGCTTAATAAATATTTTTTAGATTTATCTATTTCTATTATATTACTACTCCATTTTTGAATATGCCATAGTTTATCATTGTTCTGTTGATGGATATTGGGGACGTTTCCAATCTGGTAATATTCTGGATGAAGATGTTGAGCTTTCTTGTCTAAGTCTCTGTCTCTGTTTTTCTCTCTCTCAGTGGAAATTCACCCACCTTTCTTTTGAGTATGTATCTAGGAGTGGAATTTGGGCTCCATCCCTTTCCATCCCACCAGCAAAATATTTCAAGTTGACGTGGCCACCTTCTGTACTTGCACTACTCCCTCGCACAAGCCTAACACATCTAATAAAGACGTTGCAGAGTATTGACCGTTAAACCGACTCAAGTTAGGATAAGAAAATCTGAAATGAAATCTCCGGTCTGGAAATTTTCCTGCAAGACAAGAGCTGTGCTCCTCAGGATGTGTAGCATCATCTGACCGAGGCTTCTTGAGTTTTCCAGGACTGCAAAATGCTTATCAGCCTTGGCAGGGGTTTCAGTGGATGGAGCCAAGGGATCGCTTTCACTCTCTCTTTTCCTGTAGGTCAAGCCTCACAGTGATGCGGGGAGGGAGGGAGGGAGTATTAGAAATGTGCTCCGGTGTCCAGTTCATTCACAACAAGCATTTGTTACACACTGTGTGACCGTCACCTGGCCACCCGCAACAGGAAAGAAGAGGGTGTGGAAGATTCCATTCTCCTCCCCTGGGTCTCGAGTTGCTCACAACCTAGTTGGTTGGTACAAGATGGCAACTCTTCCTTTGCCTACCATGGTGGTTTCTAGATTTTTCCTTTGCCTGTTTTGTGTTCTGTTCTACATGGGGAAAATAAACTCTGCTGGTAAGAATATGATTCAAATTTGCATGCATTCTGCCACTCATGGGGAAAGATAGCTTGAGCGTGAAAAATCAACACAAAGGAAAGCAGAGTCATGAAGTGGGGAGAAGATTAATACTGATGTCAAAGTTTAAGCACCTGGATCCAGCCATGTCTAAAGCACTAAACACTTCTATTATGCAAGTTGATGGATTCCATTTGTTGCTTAACCTAGTTTGTACTGCATGCAAAAAAAGAGAATCTTGAATAACACTTGATAATACTCACCAGAAAGACCAACCTAAGAATATACCTATATGCCTCTAGGTAGTTATTTCTATGCAATATTCTTACCCATCTTTTCTACCTACAAAATTCCTACTTAGATAACTTCTGAACTTCAAAGCCTTTTCTGACCTATGCAAGTATAATTACTCCCTTTCTCCTTTGCAGAGCTTTGCAAATGTCTCTATTAACAAACACACATATACCCACATCACAATTGCTGTCTCTCCCATCTGTGAGCTCCTTGAGGGGCAGATTTGTATAGGCCTCATTCTTGCAAGTCAACCACCAACACACAGCCCAACACCGGAGGGAAACTGAGTTAAGCAAGGCCCCTCTGGTCTTTTGACTTAGGATCTCTCAAAACCATTTCTGGGAATTGTGGATCTTAAGCAGGGGTATAGAACCACCAGTGTGCAAAACCATTGGACTTAAAAACTCAATTTTTTCAGAAATTGCTGTTTTAGAAAAAGGTAGAGAAGGAAATATGACTGCTGTTCTTAGAGTGATCTTGACAAAAGAGGCTCTCCAATAATTACTTGTTAATAAATGAAAGTGAAGAACTTGGTTAGTCAAGATGGAGCAGGAGCCCCAGGTCAGAAGCTGCAGAGACCACTGAAAGCAAGTAGGGGTCATCTATTGGACACACGTGTGACTGTGCCCAGGAGCAACCGACCCCTTGTTTTAAATGTAACAGTAATTGGACTATGCTACACACCTTGATCTTGAACTTCACTTTGCTTTATCTGGCCTCTGAGGGGGCATGAGCGAGTGATCAGAGCTGATTTTTTCTTACTGCGTATCTTTGAAGACCCGAGCTGAGACAAGTTCCTTTCCTGCTCGCAACCCCCGAACCCCCTTGCTTTCTCGGTGAGCTAAAGGAAGAGATACCAGCTCCCCTCCAGACTGGGCTTCTTTGCTTTGTAAAACTGTAGCACTAATGCCTGCCCGCGTCGCCTCAATCCTGCAGCCCGGGCTGGACAAGACGCTGAACAACCTAGGCCCCGGCTCCTCCCAGCTGCAAGACAGGCATCATTAGGTCCCATTGTCTCCTAGTGCTTCGGGGACAAGCACGACTGTGCGCAAAAAGGCTTTGTAAACAACAACAACAAAAAAGAGCATTAAAGATGTAAATGTTATTAATGTAGTAATAAGGTTTAGAGCGAAGAGCAGTAAGAGGAGGGAAGGAAAGGAAAGGGGGAGGGGCGGGAGCACGAGGAGGAAGAGGAGGGGGCGCCGCGCCAGGGTTGAGTCCCGGGGGACCTAATCACACACCTGGTGCCCTCTACAGCTCGGCCACCGCCTAGTCTCTGCTCCTCGGGCAATTAAGCACCTGGGAGCCCCTCCTGTCTGTAAAGCGGGGACGGTAATATCCGGTTGGCTGGTTACGGGAGGTTACACGAGGTGAAGGTGCGGGGCGCTCTGCAGGGTGCACGGTAACTGGCGCGGAGCAAACGGGAATAATATTCCTATAAACGGCCCTTGTGACTGTCGTAGGGGCCGGCGGGAGACAGGGAAACTCGCTGGTCACGGCGGAAGACGGTAAGGTCGTCAAAGGTCCTGTTTTCGGGGACATTTAGCGCCCCACCCCGGAGCGAGGGCCCGAGGCCCGGCGCTAGGAGCGAGCGGCGGGAGCCGCGGGCGAGTGCGCGCACGGAGAGCCCCCGCCCCCCGGGAGGAGGAGGGGGCGCGGCCCGGGAGCGCGCGCGGCGCTCGGCCCCAGGCGCCGCCCGCGTCCCCGCCGAGGCGGCCACTTCCCCGCGTCGAGGGCGTGGCGGCGGCTCCGGCTCTGCCCTCCGCCCGGCCCCGGCGTCTGTGCGCCCCCGGCCGAGCTGGTCGCCGCGTCCTGGTCCCCGCAGCCCTGTCGGGCGGCCCCGGCCTCGGTCCTGCCTCCCGCAGCGGTGAGGGCGCAGGTGAGTGTCCCCTTCCCCGCGAGGCCGGCGCAGGGCCTCTCCCAGCAGGTGTGCAGCCCGGGCCGGGGCGCGGGGCCCCTAAAAGAGAAAACAGCGGCCGTCGGAGGCGCCTGGGAGGGGTGGGCTCCCGTGAGCTGGGGGCCCCCCGGAGGCGCTGCGGTCAGGACCCCCGTCCAGCCCTCTCGCGCCCAGGGTCTTCTCTGGCTGTGTGTGTGGGGGTGTTCCTGGTTGTCCCCGCCCCCCCCCCATCACCACCACCACCACCACCACCAACAACAACAACAAGCTTTCTCCCTTCCACCTGCAGTTTTCTCCCACAAACTGACTTTTCGAAAAGCTGGCAGGCCCGCTCTTCCCCTGGAGGGAGGAGAGGTGCAGTTGGTAAACCCAGGCCAGAAGGTGGAAGCCCCCCTGTTCCTCCAGGGCCCCTTCCCCGCGGTGCGTGGGTAACCGCCGAATGCATTTATTCCGTGACTTCTTGCAACCTGTTACCTGCCCCATTCGCTCCCTGCACAGGTAGAGCAATCAATAGTGACCTGTTCCAGGTCGCTTCGTTCCAGCTTCCGTGCAAAATCTGATCATCTCCTTTAGAGATTAGGATTCTAGAGTAGGGAGCAGTTCACAGTGTTTGAGATACACTCTAGGATTAAAGTGATGTTTTGGTATAGGGCTCAAAGCCAAGAATACTCGATTTCCCTCATTGAAAGCTACCCAGCACAACACATTGTTTGAATTTTGCATGGAAGTCTGCATTTAATAGAAGTCTCTGATGTACTACTTAAAATACCTTAAGACTATCTCATTAGCTCTGGTTCAATATATTAAACTGTAAAAACATACTATGAAGACTCGGGGTCTAGATGTTTATGCATTGCACAAATTCATTCTTTTGCTGGAGAGTTTATGTAGTTTATTCTAGAAATGGACTTTGGATGCAGGAAGACTGAAAAAAAGCTGGGAAACTCAGAGTACCATTACCCATATCATCAGCTTTACATTTCATTTCACTGGCAAACGGTTTCCTTGGGTAGAGATTTCTGTGCTTTTATGGGAAATAGGATTTTTCCTGCTGTTGAAATGTAACACTTGTAAAGCTTTAAAACGTGAACATTAGGGTAAGAAATGAGATTCTGTCTGATGTTATAGGAGTTGTTGGTCTAAAGAAAAACCAAACCTTGGTGAAGAGTAATGTGACTTAGAAATGTGTTCAGCTGAAGCTTCTGAAATAATGGCAGCCCGGGCAATCAGTGGTGTTTGCTTCTTGGGCCCCTGCCCCAGATACCATGGAAGGTAGAGGCTGGTCAGGGATCTCCAGTTTGTACCTGGAAGGTAGAGATTATATTGAGCAGAAGTAAACTATATACAGCAAAACAAATAACATGAGACTTTCATGGCTGTACTTAAATTATTCTTTAAGGCCTGTTATTATATTCTCGACAGTTTATATTTGTTGTTTATTTCTGTTTTCTCTCTCATGCTAACAGATACTGCTATTTCTGGGGGCAGTAGGAACCTCAGTTGTAACAGGACCAATGCTAAATTAGCAGCAAAAACAGCATAGGTCATGAACACACACAAAATATAAAAATCTAATTTTCACTTTTCTTTTTTTTTTTTTTTCCTTTTGCAGTGCTGGGGATGGAGACTCTCAAGTGGTAGGAAAGTACTCTAATGCTGAGTTATATCCCCAGCCCATAATTTTCACTTGCTTTACTATTGCACCAATTTTTTTTTTTTTTTAATCTCAGCTACTGAAAATGGTAACATTTTACCTGTAAGTGGTAAATGAGAAGATAGAGGCTTCGGGATAGACATTCAGAACCTCCACATTGTCAGTCCTGAGTGGCCTTTTAAAAATTTAAATTATAAATTCAAATGAGGTACACATTTGCTTCCAGGACTGTTGTAGCATTTTGAACATACCCAAAACATTAAAAAGTGCATGTAGCTAAGGTATTAAAATGTTCCCCAAATTGGAAGCATATTATTTTCAAAAAATTATTTGTTCAAAAGCCCCAAGGGGAATTTACCTTTTTCTTATCAGAGCAGAAAATGCAAGATCAACTCCGTGTGCGTGACATTTTGCTTTGATGGATTACTTTTGTCACAGGGCCTGTCATAGTGCAGCAGATGGTCCTGCTCCTTGGAGTTTTTCCACTCATTTGATGTTTCCATGAAGAAACAATTTGCCAGAAGCCAGCCCCAGCTACAGTTGCGCTGGAGATGATGCTAAACCCTGATTAGCTCAGACCTTTGCTTACAGAAGCAGGAGGATGTGGGTTCAGCATTTCTGCTGGGCGGGTCGAGATTTCCCTGGGTTAGTGAACGGAGGGAGAGCATGGTCTTGCAGTACAGTCGGGCAGAGTTGGCAGAAACTCCAGTAACAGCCTCAAAGAACCAATGGGCTTCTGCGTTTTTTTCTTTGTCCTAGTGAAACATAGTTTACCTTTTAAACAGCAGCTGAGTTACCTTAAATGTCCTCCTTCCATATTACTGTCTTTTTCACATGTAATTTTCTGATGTCAGAAAATTATGTAATGGTTGACAATGTTGAAAAAACCCTCCTGGTTTGTCTTTAGCAAGAGAACCAAAATCTGAATGATAATGTCTCTGATATTGTATGCGTTGTATGGTGACCTAAAATTCTGTAAGGCCCCTAAAAAGGCACTGTGGCCTTTTCCCTAGCTCTGTTTTTTAAATCTTCAAATGTTTTCATTCTGGAATCAGATTACTATCTCCACTGGTAGTTAAGGAGCTCACATTGTTGATAAGTCTACTAGTAAACAGTTTTCTTGGTGATACAAACTTAGTTTTATTTTTGTTGCTTTATTTGTTTTTAATTTATTTTTGGTGTTTGGAATTAGATAATTTGGAGATATGTGTTTTTCTTCTTTTTGTTTTTTTCATGATTTGAATATCAGTTCCACCAGTGGTTCAGATACTGTTGGGGTCCTTTCAGCCCAACAGTGCATTAACTCAGATCATGCTTATGTTAATTAATTAGTGAGCATAGACTATATGCAAAATATTATTCTGGATATGAGCATGTATTCTCTCATTTAATTCTCCTTACTTAATTATTATTATCTCCTTAATTATTATCTCCTTAATTATGCTTACTGGGTGAGGATTACTATCTCCATTTTATAGTTGAAGAAATAAGCAAAAGAGTTCATCTAACATAGAGTACTTAAGGAGCCAGAATCCAATCCTAGGAAGGATGATTATGGAGCCCGAATCTTTCTGGGATATACTTAAGGACTGCTCAGACTTGTCTTATAGTTACTGTGGCTTCTTAGTAGTCTGTCTTTTAAGTATGTTAGAATTTGTGAGTAAACAAAATGTAGCAATACTATAAATATTACTGAAATGTTTTGGTATAAATACAAATACATTAATAGTAACCTAAAAACTTTGAAGGGACAATGTTGGGATAACTGACAAAATTTGAATATGAGCTGGGCCCAGTGGCTCACACCTGTAATCCCAGTCGCTTGGGAGGTTGAGGCAGAAGGATCACAAGTTCAAAGCCAACCTCAGCAAAATCAAGTTGCTGAGCAACTCAGTGAGACCCTGTCTCTAAATAAAATACAAAATAGGGCTGGGGATGTGGCTCAGTGGTCGAGTGCCCATAAATTCAATCCCCAGTACTTTAAAAAAAAAAAGAATATGGATTGTTAATTAGATAGGATCATATTGATGTTTTTGATACTTTAGGTTATATAAGAGAACGATCTTGTTCTTACACATTGAAGTCACTTGGGAGGAAAAGGGTATATACTTCACCTTATTTTCAATGGTTCAGAGCATGTGTATAAAAATAGAGAAAAAGCTGGGCGTGGTGGCACACACCTTTAATCCCAGTAACTCAGGAGGCTAAGACAGGAAGATCACAAGTTCAAGGCCAACATAAACAACTTAGTGAAAACCTGTCTCAAAAATTAAAAGGACTGGGGATGTAGCTCAGTGGTAGAGTACCCTGGGTTCAATCTGTAATATATGACCAAAATACATGAAAAAAAATTTTTTTTAAATAGAGACAAAGAATGATAAGGCAAATGGGCAAAATTGGTAACTCTGGGTACAGGATATTCAGGAGTTCCTTGTACAATTCTTATAACTTCTGTTTGAAGTTCTAAGCAAAAGAACAAAGTCAACTCAAAATTGAAGGTAGAAAACAGGAAATGAAGGTATATCATTCTAAGATTTGTGTGTGTGTTTTTATGTTAGGTGAAGGATTGTTTCCTGTACTCTATTTCTTCTTTTTAAGGTTGGAGGAGGGAACTTGAAACAAACAAAAAAGTCTTATCAAACATAGGCTGGGGGCTGGGGGAGCTCAGTGGTAGTGTGCTTAGCAGGCACAGGGCTGGGGCTTGCTCCCTGATACCACACACACAGAAAATGAGCTCACTTTCTCAAAATCTCTCCATCCAGAACCCCCCCACACACAACTTATCACCCTCTTAAAAATCTAGACTTGGTATTTTCTTTGCCTCTTCATAATGGGTTGGGAGAGGAGCAGATAAAAACAGTGTCACTGGAAGTTAAATTGGGTTGGTTTTGTCACGGCCATGGTGTGCTGATGGGACTGGTTTTGTGTGGAGCTCTGTAGCCCAGCTCACACCTGCCTATCTGGCTTTGTCTCCCGCCACCCCCTCCACCCCATGCACCGCACCCACTAGAGAGCATGTGACCTGTGTGCGCGCTCATCTTTTTGTCTCCCTGGCTGCACTCACGCATTGTTGGCGTGGCGCGGAACACACCCGGTTCTTTTCCTGCGGAAGCTCTGTTCAACCTGAAAGTCTCACCACAGCCTCCTCTGAGAGCCTGTGTCTAATCCCATGCAGAATTAAATTTCCTTTTGTCTGTGCTGACGTGCCCGTGGGGTCCTCTTTGTGGTGCTCTCTGCTTCTATTGAGGAGTCCTTGTTAAGCCACGGTGGGCTGCAAACCATGCCAGGGCTGGGGATTCAAAGGCACTCACAGTCTGTAGGCAGGGGTGATTTGCAAATAAATGATCATAATATAGAACAGAGACGTGAGGGACTCTACGTGACATCTTGGCCTTAAAGATGATAAGGAAACCACAGTGTGATAGCGTTTCCCACCACTCTCCTGGGGCTCCCTGAGACTGGAGATTTCTGGCGCCATAATCTAATTAAAGGAATAAGTGCAAAACAATTGTAGGACCTGCGAGCTTCCCAGATAGATATCTGTTCAGTAGAAAGCCAAACATACCAGCCTAAAACTCAGGAGAAGGGCCTGAGTCTGGGCACAGACATTTGGAAGTTTCCAGTGCATATAGCCAAGAGGGGCCGAGGAGCAGCTCAGAGTCTCTTACACCTTTTTCTACCCTGTTCACCTCTGTCC
Source organism: Marmota monax (assembly GCF_021218885.2). Classification (NCBI taxonomy): domain Eukaryota; kingdom Metazoa; phylum Chordata; class Mammalia; order Rodentia; family Sciuridae; genus Marmota; species Marmota monax. The sequence goes on along the minus strand of NW_026694432.1, from coordinate 22,296,762 downwards.
CCTGGTGGGCAAGCAAGATTCTGCCCTTGCTTCTCCCACAGCCTTGGTCAGTCTATGACCACTGCATGATCCCGACTCTCCAACATGAAAATATGGAATATTTGAGAGAAAGGAGCACAGAGGAGGTGTGACGAACACGGAGAGGGGAAATGGGAAATATCCTCTACCTAAATGAAGGCCATAGAGAAGGGTCTCAATGAGAATAGGAGGACACATCAGCTGAAGAGGAGACTTGGGGCCAGAGGAATCACATAGCAGCAAGGAGCCCTTGAAACAAGGGCAGGGCCCTGCCTGCACATGCCTGAGAGAGGGGGTTGGTCAAGGAGAAGAGCACAGACAGGTGTGGCATAATGGAAGGAAATGGGCAGGAAAGCCATCGTTCATTTGGGAAGAAAGAGGCATGGTGCTGTCCTTCCTGGCTCAAGAGTCAGGTGAAATGAGAGAGAGCGCCGGGGCACCCCGCGGACCACAGGGAAACTCGGCTGAGAAGGCTGGTGGGTGAAGCTCGACGGTGGACAGACCACCCGGGAAGACGAGGAGGAGCAGCAGCAGGGGGAGTGGGTGGGGCCCGCGCAGGTCAGGTGTGAAGGGCGGAGGAGGGGCCAGTGCGGAGGCGGTGGGTGAGGAGCAGACGGTGGGGCTGAGGAGCTCTGAGAGTGGACAGGGTGGGCTGCGAGGTCGTGTGCGGCAGACACAGCTGAGACCTGAAATCCTCGTCCTCTTAGAACTTGCTGCTGTCCGTCATGAGGACAGTGGGAGCTAAAAGATAGTGGCGGACGCCCAGCCGCACCGAACTGGGGCGCGACAGGTGGCGAGGGAGTGAAGGAGGCAAATAGGGACGGCTCTTTCCAGGAAGTTGGTAGGAAAGGCGAAGGGCAGCCAGGTAGAAGGGGGGGAGAGAGTCCGGAGGTGGGGATGTTGAGCACCTGCGTCTGCCTAGGAGGAGGAGGAGGAGGAGGAGGAGGGCTTGAGCAGACAGGTCAGGGGACGGGATGCTGTAGGAGGAGCCCTGAGGATGACTGGCACCCAGGAGGGGACATTCTTGCTTGGGCCCGGGGCTCCATGAGGATAAGAACCATGTCCCATTCATCGAGTGTCCCCCAGTACCAAGCAGCAGAGAATGAGTGAAGATTTTACTTTTTAGAATTAGTCTTGATTAATATCAGAATAAAGGGGGAAAAGCCCTATTTTATCCTTTGATGATCATTCTGCAAGTAAAAGAGAAAAATCTCAGGAGCTGTTGAGGTGGCCTTACCCATGATCACTTAGTGTTCCTGGGCCTCAGGCACTCATTCTTAAGTGGTATGTTGATCTTGGAATAGGGGGTGTTGGGGGGACCTATGTAACACACACGTACAGCACAGCTTCCGTTCTGGTGTTTAACAGAGGGACCCTGTTGGCTCCAGGTCTTTAACTTAAATTCTTGATGTTTAATAAAAGTTCAGAAAAAGGACGTCTTTTCCATTGTCTTTTATGTTAAACTTTGCCACCGTAAATATTTCCAAGACATATTTACAAAGACTGACTTCATAGAGGACTTTTGGTTCTGAGTAACTGAGGTCTTGAGAGAATACCTCAAAAAACAACCCCGTTAAGGCGAAGCAGTGCATCAGACCGTACTTCAGGGCACAGATGGCGAGCGGCTTGCGTGGGTTTGATTCTGCTGTGCCTCTTTCAATGTTTTAGAGCTAAAATACAAAACAAATATGTGCAGGCAGTGCTCGTTCACATTTTTTTTCTTCCCGCTGCTTGTCAGCCAGGGAACATGTTGATATGATCCTTCTTTTCCCAATGTCATGGGAAAACTCTTGGTTTTTTCCAGATCTGTCATTGCCCTGTGAAACATGCTAAGCAAATCAAATCAGTACACATAGAATTCACCTGTGAGGGCTGGCGGACGTTGGTTTGAAGGCTGATGGCTCTTTCCCGGATAGAATGGCTGCACCTGATGAACTGCTGTCTTGAGGCCAATTGATTGGAACCTTAGGTGGCATTCAGAGTTTTACCTCGGTGTTGTTTTCTTCTTTTTTACCTGTAGGTGCCCTATTGATATCCTAAGAACTTGAAAAACAGAAAAGACCTGCTTTTAGGGGATGATGCTAAGGGACACTATGAAATCTTGGAATGACAGCCAATCAGACCTCTGTAGCAGTGACCAGGAAGAGGAGGAAGAGATGGTTTTTGGTGAAAATGAAGATGACTTGGAAGAGATGATGGATCTAAGTGACCTGCCTACCTCACTTTTTGCTTGCAGTGTCCATGAAGCCGTGTTCGAAGTCCAGGAGCAGAAGGTAGGCAGCATCCTACCCACCCTGAACTTCTGGCCTGGAGAACATGGGTTTGGGGGAAGCACATGTTATTGATCTGAGACAAATTCAACAAAAAGCATGTCAGACTTTAGGCCTTCGTGTTGTATTATAAAAGAGTACAGGTTGCACCAGATAGATAGGAAATATTTAAAAACCAGTCCCTTCCCCCAAATATTGTGAGAAGCACTAGCTTTTGTGGACTTCAAATAAGTCTTATTCAATCTACTCATTCGTTTATTCTTTCTTTTTTGGAGACTGTAATTAAGGAAAAGCTCAAGATTTTCATCTTCCTATTCCAGGGGAGTACTCATAAAAGAAGGAATTCCACTTTTTCCTGGGGCTAGTTACATACAGCCAATTAGGACTATTTAGGATTTCATTGTAGCATCATTGTTAAACATTTTTTTGTTATTACTTTTGACGACTCATATGGGGAAAAATGATTCAGTTTTGGTTTTTTTTGGTGGGGGGTACTGGGGATTGAACTCAGGGGCATTGAGCCACGTCCCCATACTTATTTTTTGATGTTTTATTTAGAGACAGGATCTCACTGAGTTGATTAGGGCCTCACCATTGCTGAGGCTGGCTTTGAACTTGTGATCCTCCTGCCTCAGCCTCCTGAGCGCTGGGATTACAGGTGTGTACCACCACGCCTGGCCTCAGTTTGTTTCTTTAAAAATTACTCTCCTTTAGTTCATTTATTATTTACCTGGAAAGAGGTTATATGTGGGAGTGTGTGTGTATTTTTCCATCATAACCTCAAAAGCCCATAGGTCTTTTTTTTTTAAATCTTTTGTACTGGGGATTACACTCAGAGGTGCTTTACCACTGAGCCACAGCTCCACCCCACCCTACCCCCCTTTTTTTAATTGAGACAGGGTGTCTCTAATTTACTGAGACTGGCCTCAAACTTAGGATCCTCCTGCCTCAGCCTTGCAAGTTGCACCATAACACCTCACTAAATAAGCCGTAGGTCTTAATCCCACAGAAGTAATGGATTTCTGCCGATGTTCTGTGTTTCTCATGTTCTGATCTTCTTCTGAAAAATACCTCACTGCCCCTTCTTTCTGTCTGTGCACTCAAACTACTGTCTTCCTGGAGTGGAACTAGTCAGTTTAACTCAGTCCACACCTGAGCCCTACAATGCATGAGGCACCGTGCCAATTGTTCGCAGTTAGAGCATGACCCTTCCGCGTCCCAGGGATGGCCATCCATGGTGATGTAAGGTGGAATGCTAACACTCTGGGAAGTGCTTGCCAGTGTTCTGAGGTCTCCAAGGAGACAGGATCACACCAAGTGAAATCCAAGATCTCCAGAGGAGGTGACATCAGTGAGGAGCTGTGGCGTTGATTTTAACTGGAAAAGAAGGGAATTGGGGCCAGAGGGAACAGAATGAGCAAGAGAGCTGCGTCAGGAGGTTGGGCCACGCTAGGAAGCAGAAGGCCATCCTGTGTAGTTGGCAGAAGTTGGGCTGGTGGCGCCATAGTGCCGAGTGTGGGTCAGTGCAGGAGCTTGCCTTCCCACGGGTGTGTTCCCTGCAGGCTCCCAGCAGAGGAACGGCCATCCAAGCTGTGCGGGAAGGTCAGCTGACAGTGGAGGTGGAGTGGTAGGAGGAGACAGGTTCTCCAAGTAAACCTGCCTACAGATGACACCCCTCCCTGTGGTGGAGCAAGGGGGGGGGTCACTATCCTGAATTTTGTGTCTTTGGGGGTCATTTTAATTTATAAATGCTGTTTCCTTTTTTTTGTACCAGGATTGAACCCAGGGGCACTTACCCACCAAGCCACAGCCACAGCCCTTTTTGGTATTTTATTAGAGACCGGGTCTCACTGAGTTGCTGAGGGCCTCGCTAAATTGCTGAGACTGGTTTGAACTCATGATCCTCCTGCCTCAGCCTCCCGAGCCTCTGGGATTGCAGGCATGCCCTGGGTTCAGTCACAATTTGGAAATTTTGAAATTGTCTTTCCTAGTTTTCTCATACTTTTTAAGAGCTCTAAAATTTTTATATTATAAACAAGTAAATCTTGCTGTTTGATGTGAGAAACCACATGTATGACCTCCAGCCCTTCGTGTCACTCTGTGAGTGATTGAAAATAGTCCCCCCAATGGCTCCCATGAATGTGTGATGTGCAGACCTTTTTCCTTGTCACCGCCCCTAAGCAGTGCTCTGTGACAGCTATTTACATAGCATTTGCATTGTGTTAGGAATTTTAAGTAATCTAGAGAGGATTCAAAGTAGATGGGGGGCTGTGGCTTATATGCGAATACTACCCTGTTTCACACGAGAAACTTGAACTTGCAAAAACTTTGGTATCTGAGAAGTTCTTCAAACCAGTTTATCCCAAATTTATACTCACAAGAATTCTTGCAAGAAACCTCACAATCTTTTTTTTTAATATTTATTTTTTAGTTTTAGGTGGACACAATATCTTTATTTCATTTTTATATGGTGCTGAGGATGGAACCCAGTGCCTCATGCATGCTAGGCGAGCGCTCTACCTCTGAGCCACAACCCCAGCCCAAGAAACCTCACAATCTTAAGCCTGTTTCAACCTTTTCTAACCACAACCTAAGGAGTTTTTAACTTGCCAACGGGGTGAGTCCTTGTTGGTTTTCATTTTTTAAATAACCTGGGGGTTGTATCTAACCCAAATTCATACCAAAAATTGTCTCAGCGGAAGTTCTAGTAGCAGCAGCAATTTAGCAGACTTCACCTTGTACATAATTCCTAGTCATGGTGACTTTTAGACAATCATTTTATCAGTAATGTCTGAAATTGTAAAATACACACACATGCATACACACACAGAAAGATCATCAATTAGACATACAATGTGGGCAAAATCAAATGGTTACAATATCAGTGTCCTATTTGGCTTTATTTTTCTCCTGGAATCACGAGTGTTTTGTTTGCAGTGCTGGAGATTTAACCCAGGGCCTCACACCTGCTGCTCAAGGGCTCTACCCTGAGCTACATCCCCAGCCCTTTTTATGATTTTAAGGCAGGGTCTCACTAAGTGGCTGAGGCTGGCCTGGAACTTGGGTTCCTCCTGCCTCAGCCTCCCCAGTAGCTGGGATTACAGGCCCGGCTCTGGAATCACCTGTTTATGCAGGTGATCCACACACGTGCAGAACTCAGGAGTGGATGCTTCTGATGGATTTCAGACAAATCCATCCTGATTGCAATTAAACACTTTATTTTTGAAAGAACTTTTTTCCTGACTTGAAAAGATTTTTGTCTTTATGGCCATCTTATCATTGAAACCAGCTTTCACATCCTTCCAAGTGGCACTAGACCAAATAACACGGGTGCCGTTACCATATAAAGGTAAATTTGCTGGATTTGGGCTCTGTTTTCATCATTGTTTCTTAAAAACAGAATGCACATGAGGGGAGAACTATTAACCCAAAGAAAATAAACCATAAACATTCTTATTTCCCCGGCAGCAGGGTGGCTGCACTGTCCAGGTGCCAGCGAATCAGCAGCTCCGTCAGGACGGCTGCGGGTTAGTGTTTCTTTTTTCTTGGGTTTGGGTTTTTCCCAGCGCAATGGCATTTCTTCTTTGTTGTGTTTTTCCCTTTCTTAAAAGAATTAAAAATTGGACTTGCTTCTGATTGGAGCATGACGAGTTTTCAGAATATAATATACGTTCTTACAAGGTGAGCCTTAGGTCAGGGTGTCTGCGTGGATTCAGTAAATGGAACTGGAAGAGAGTCTCTGTGGATAAAGAATGACTTTCACTGACCTGCTCTCCACAGGCCATTTTATTTGAGCGTTGTTCTCATTTTAATGGGGTACCTCAAGACATCTCTGCTTGATCAGGGACACTCAGCATCTGGTTGAGCTCCCAGGGCAGAGTAACGCCCGTAAGTGTTTGTGGGATGCACTGGCTGTTGGTGAATAACCATGCCGTGCTGTGGCCAAGAGACAGAATTAGGAGCAGAGGGAGGTTACGTCGTAAGTTGGAGACTTAATCTGAAATTTATGATCCCAGATACAGTGACCAAATTCTTTTGGGGTCTGTGTAGTCATGTGCACTATTTAAATTGTTCTATATAAAGAAGAATAGAAAAATAAGAAAACCAAGTGGCATTTGGAAGTTAGTCAAACGAGCCGATTCTCTGGTTTCAGACTAAAATCCGTTATTGGGTGACCAGCACTGTGTTCCACCCAGAAGTAAAATCGTTTGAGAAAAGTGATTCATTGAAGGAGCAACTCAAGGGAGAATGTTCCTGTTACAGTGAAATGTGTTTTTTAACAGCCTGAAATATCAAAAGGTTTCAATAAATGAATGTTTGATTGAATCTATTGTGCTTTTCTGGCCGAGAGTTCAATAGATTTAGTTAGCTTCAAGGCTACATTAAATATTGGAGAATCTCAGACATTGAAAAGTAGAAGAAATCCTAGTCAAGGATATCCAGCGGGCTCACGATCATGGCTTGTTTTAGAACTCCTTTTTCACTTGCTCACTGAGAACTATGAAACCTCAATATGGTCGTCCTCGATGTCTGTAGGGAATGGGTTCCAAGATCCCCATGGATCCCAAACTCTGTGGATGTTCTTGCCTGAAAGGCAGAGCCTGCGCACATCCTCCTGAGTTCTTAAAATCACCTCCAGATTCCTTATGACTTATCAATGCAAGGCTGTGTAAGTCGTTGTCACACTGTATTGTGGAGGGAATCATGAAGATGTTTGTAAATGTTTTTATAAACACAACTGTCATAGGCCTGACTATATTTTTAGTCTATGGTTGGTTGATTCCGCAGATGCAGAACCTACCGATTCAGAGGTTCAGCTATTACAACCAAAAAAAATTTAGATTCCTCTCGATACCTATCAAAATCCCAAAGTTTTTTTTTTTTTTTTTTTTTTAAGAAATAGAAAACCCCAGCTGGAGGCAGTGGCACACGTGTGTCATCCCAGATACTTGGGAGGCTAAGGCAAGAGGATTACAAGTTCAAGGTCAGCTTGGGCAACTCAGGGAGACCTTGTCTCAATGTAAAAAGGGTGAGGAGGTAGCTCCGTGGAGGAGTGTAGGTACAACTTCCTGGGTTCCGTCCCCAGTACTGGAAAAAAAAAAAAAAGTGGGAGGACCTGTCTTTGCCCTGCATGAGGTGGCTCCGGGTCTTTGGACATGTGCCCGTTGTTTTTTGGGTAATTCTTTACTTTTTAGCACATCCTGATATTCGGGATCGATTTGTGCCTTCCCTGCCCCCGCCCGGGGATCAGCCACTTCACTGACGACTTTCGGTGAAGTGTTAAGAAATCAAGGTGTGGAGGCAGGTGTGCTCGCTTCTCTTGGACGGTCACTGTTCCAGGTCTCTTGCTGGACACAGCTAGGAGATGTAGAGGCACAGACATATTTACAGATGCCATGTGGAGCCTTGTCCTCCCAACTCCAGGAAATGCTGAGGGATATGTTCCATTTTTCTCCCTTTTCAAATTTATGACACTTTTCTCTGAGAGAAGAAATTTGCTTCCATTGTCTCATATTCACTGGGTCAGTCACCTCCCCCACTGTGTCGCTGCCAACACCCCCTTCCTGTGTGTCCTGGGCCACCTCCTACACCGACCCCCCCTCTACAGGGTCCTGCCTGTGTGTGCCCCCCCCTCACCCTGCCTGGGCTCCGGCCTGTCCTCTGGCCCCTCTGCCTGGACACCCTCCCTCGCATCCTGTGCCGGGCTGCCCTCCCTTGGACATGCCGTCCTCAACCCTGCTGGGCTCCGACACCCCATGCCAGGCCACCCTCCAAGTGATCCCTCGTCTTAGCTGGGATCCCCTCTGTGACCCCCAAACTGCCCATCAGCATGTGTCCACTCCATTGAGTCGCCCCATTTAAAGCTTCCAGAACAAATCTTCAGGAAGAGTTGGGAAGATTTTTTTCCAAAAAAACAAAACAATGCGCCTCCTTTAATTCTTTCCCATGTTTGTTTCTGACGATCTTTCGAGTTCACCTGCCTTTGGAAAGATGGGTCTCCATCCGTCCTCCCGTGTGCGCGGAGAGAACACTGCCAGGAGTGTGAGATTCTGCGTCGCTGGGTCGGCACCGCACACGGCCACCTGGGTTCCTCACTCTCCCCGGGGCCAGGCTTAGCCCATGGGTGGGGGAGTGGAGGGACCTCCGGAGAGACTCGGATGGGGCCACAGAGAAGCAGACGACCAGAGGTGGGTCTCCAGTCCTCTCCAGTCCCCGGGCGCCCAGGCCGGCCGTGGGGACCCGTATGACCCACCTGGATGAAGGACCCGGCTTGCTGCTGCTCCTTTTTCTTGCTTATGTTGATAACTTTGCATCAGCCTCTGGCTGGGTGGGCTTTAGGTGAGCGGAAGTTCACTCTCCCGGCAAGGGAGGCACCGGCGGCAAGCCACCATCAAGGCCATCGGGAGCCGCTCACTTTAACCAACAGAAAACAAAAACAAAACCAAAAGATGGAATTCATAAGGTTAAAAGCCGCAGAAGTGACTGGCATTTTTCTCACTGTGCAGAGTCTGACTATAACGCAGCCTGCCGCACGCCCCCTCCACCCAGGTCAGGCTCCTCTGCTTCAGGGTGCTCAGGACCACAGGAACAGGGCTGAAGGATCCTAGGAAGTTGGCCAGTGATGTCCTGCTGGTGGTGTACCTTGTCACCCAGTGTACCCGAGACTTCTGGGGGACAGGTCTCCCAGAGGGGTTGCGAGCAGTGGGTGGGACTGTTAGGAGGGGCATATTCTGGTCCTACATCAGCGACTCCCACATGGTACAGAACAGTTTTTCTGCAGCTGGACGGGCCCGTGGACCCCTGCAAGAGCTCTTCCCTGTTTCTGTTAGGAACGGCTCTGTCTGGGTAAGAGCTGTTCTCAGGGCTCTGGGTGGTCACTCATTGTCCTCACAACAGCCCCAGGAAGTGGGTGTTAGTATCATCCTCATAACAGGCAGGGGACTTGGAGGCACAGCCAAGGAAATCCCCTTGCCCAAGGTCACACAGCTGTATAGTAGAGCCGGAACTGACCCCCAACAGTGGAGGGCAGAGTTCTGTTGCCGTGCGGATAACAAGCTGTGGACACCACACACCTTCCCAGAGTCACCTGTCCAGGCTGTGGGCTCCTCCTAGGGCCTTTTTTTGTGCCCTCATGTCTGAAGCAATGGGCAGTCTCTTCTGGACAAGGAGTATTTTATCCACACCGAAGGCGGGTGGCAGAGGCCGCCAGCTCTCAGGAAGGGATCCTCTCTGCTCAGAGGAGGTGGCTTAGGTATGAAGCCTGTGCTCAGTCACCGAAGTCACAGAGGTCATTGGGTTGATGTCGTCGTCTCTGACAGGGCTGGCCAGCATCTGAGGCAGAGCCATGCACTCCACTCCCAGGAGCAGAGGGAGTGTGCAGGACGCAGCGCCGGGCCGGGCAGGAGGTTGAGGCAGAACCTGGACTTTCTCGGGACAAGTGGGGGGCGGGTAAGGGTCGGGGCATCCTGCTGAGCAGCGTGGTGGGTTTCCCGGTGCTGCTGGCGTGGACCCTTCTGGCTGACCTGGGCATCAACCTGGAGTATATGTGGCAGCGGTCTGCAGGACCCAGACAGCTGGCCGGTCCTGGACAATGTGTGAGGAAAACTCACCTGAGTGCTTTTCTCACCTGTGACGTCTTAAGATGGTACATTTGAGCTCAAGGGCCTGGTGAGGTTCCAGCCAGAAGAGTTTTGTGGGCTAATTGAGACTTTAGATAAATGCCTGCCTGCCCCTCCAAGATGCCCAGCAATGACAAAAGTAGTCCAGCCTGTCAGCGAGCCAAAGTGGGGCTTTATAACTAAACAACCAAACAACCTTCAGGCTCCAAAACAAAAACCAGCTGTCAGAAGCCGGGATCTCGCTTTCCCAGCACTGCAAAGCCCTGGGTTTAATCCCTCGCATTGCAAAAAAAAAAAAGCCGTACTTGTGGATTCTCAGACCTGCGGTTCTGAAGGTTACGTGTCTCCAGTAAGTGTTTTCCAGAAAGGCCAAATAAAAGTGTTTTTTATGGATGGGCCACATGGTTTAAGTACCACTGCGTGGGAACAGTGCCTTGGTACCTTGAAAACGGCGTGTGCGTGCAGGACTCCTGGCACAGACCTGACAGCTGCCTAATCAGCCTAGCTCTTAATGCCCGGCCTGGGTGTGTGGGCACCTGGCCTGGGTGTGCTGGGCGGGGATACATCGCACCCCTTACGTGCGTTTTCTAGGTGTTTTGAGGCTACGATGCTTGAAAATAACTTCTGTGCTGATGGGTCTTCTCCAACTTAGCTACAGAAGAAAGAAATTTTAACACACAGAATGACTACTAATATCTAAGGATGTGTTGTGGCCAGAGCCACCTTCCTATGCTCACAGCCAGCTTGGGGACAGGCACTCAGGAAGCAGGCTCTGGTCCCACCGGCTGTGTTCCATGAGGCCGAGGCCCATGAGCCTCCTCTGTCTCTGCAGCTGTAGCCTCCCCTTCCTGCCTCCTTTTGTTTTCCTGTGTGCATTGGTTATTAACTTGGCGAAAGTGTCCAATGTGGTGAACTGTGGCAGACTCTCCCTCTGACCAGCACTCCAATCAAGGATTTCTCTCATCGCCACCCCACCCTGAGCCAGGCCATGAAGTGACTTTCTGGGCTGGGGTGTGGCTCATTGGCAGAGTGCTAGCCTGGCATGCACGAGACCCTGGGCTCAGTTCCGAGCACTGCAAAACAAAAATTTTAAAAAAGAAAAAAGATCTATCATGGTGACCTTTTTTGTTGCATGTGGTGTAGAGATGACAGATCTGGGGGGAGAGGGAAGCATAGCCCTTTAAAGATTTGTGTTCAGTAGGCAGAGTATTTACAAATAGATTAAGCATCAGAATACAAATAGGTAGTATTTTGTATATTCTTGAAATTTGATTCATTTACATGCTTCTTTCTGATCTGGAAAAATGTTGAAGCAGCATAAATAAATAAGGTTATAGAAGGTTTTGAATTTTTTTATATGTTCTCCCCTCTGTCACTTTTGAATTCAGATCCCAGAATTCTATAAGGGCTCAGATTACCAAAGTTTTCAATTCACCATGCTCAGCTGTACATGTGCCATTTTCTGGCCAGTCAAGTTCTTTCCTCTGGTTGTTTTAGTGAGCAGTAATGATTGAGAAGAAACAAAAGGCAGTGTCTTAGTTTGGGCTGCTATCACAAAACACCTGAGGCTGGGTAGTTTATAACAACAAACAGGTATTGTTTACAGTTCTAGAGGCTGAGAAGTCCTAAATCAAGGCTCTAGCAGGTTTGATGTTTGGTGAGGGCCGTTCCTCATGGATGGCACCTTCTTTGTGTCCCCAGTGGTGGTCCTCAAGCCTCTTTGGTACAAATGTTAATCCCATTTATAAGGGGACCTGCTCCTGACCTAGTCACCTCTTACTACTGCCACATTGGGGGTTAGATTTCAACAGGAATTTTGGAGAGACCCAGACCTTCAGAGTACAGTAGATGCTTTGCCTGTCACCAGGCAGAAATGGAGGCCTTGCCCATGACATTGAGGAGCCTGCAGTCCCTGTCCTCTGTAGAAATGTATCACACAGGATGTGGCGGTATCCTGCCTCGGACCAGAGATGACTTTACTGTCGAGTGGGCGGCAGCTCCGCTTCCCACCAGGGAAGTCCTTCCTCCTGCTGGCTTAGTGTTGAGGAGGGAGGGTTCTAGCTGCCTCCAGGCCGGGCAGAGGGGTGCAGCACTGTCGTTTCCACAGTTGCTCCCTGGTGAGATGGACAGACGCACCGCTGTGTCCTGTGTCCGAATAGGGCAGCGGGGAAGGGTCCAGAAGACCTGCCCTGGCCCACCTCCCGGGAGGCCCTGGCCACACCACTGCCTGTGGGGTCCCGTCGCCCGGCTCCCCTGGGCTCTTCTTGAGTCCTGGAGAAGTTGGCCATTTGGGGACATGGTCTTCAGTGTACTGTTGGCTGCTCAGGTGCCGCAGGTGACTCCGAGGCAGCCTCTGTTCTGCGGCCTGAGCAGCCAGGGTCTGGTATGAGGCTGCAGGTGCGGTGGCCCTGCTGACCTCTGCTGCCTGAGGGGCGCGCTGGTGGCCCCTGGAGGAACAGGGCTGAGGACGTTTGATGTTGGGGTCCCCATTATTGTATCTGAAGGATGAGATACATTTTTTAATATTTTGAAGGATGAAATTTCTGGAGGAAACGTGCCACCATTCCCTTACGGCAGGTGATGCTAATTTCATATCAGGAAATTCAGAAACTTATGAAAGTGAGTTACTGCAGAAACCGTTCTAAGGAGAAAAATCATAATCTGGTGTTTGAGCTGCTAACTGCAACAGTCACCGCCCGTCCGTCGGGTTTGTTTCACTTTCCCAGATCCCATCCTTTCTTCTGTCCCCAGGCTTCTAAATCCCTTCTGTGACGTCAGGGGCAGCCTCAGGGAGGCCACCTACTGAGGGCCTTTACTTTTCCCTCAATTAATATGGCTTGAGCATCCCCAACCCCCAAATCCCAAATGTTCCAGAATCCAGAACTTCCTGAACATTGTGTTGGTGCTGAAAAAGTTTTGACTTTCACAACATTTCAGATTTGGGATTTGGGGATTAGGGATTTTTAACTGGTAAAGTCTGTGCAGATATCCAACCTGAACTACTTCTGCTCCCAAGCATTTCAGAGAAGAGATACACAACCGCCAAGTTTTGCCTCTTACACAATGTTCAAGTTTCTGCGGGACCTCCCTCACAGGCAGATTTCACATATTTCATAAACCGTATTTATGCTACATAAAGGAGAAAATGAGTATGAAAGGGAGCAAACACAAAACCTAGAAAAACTTACTCATCAACTGTTGCATGACTTCATTTGTGTATAATTGTGTGTGTGTGTGTGTGTGTGTAAAGCCGTATGCACCCTGGGGACCGAGGCCAGGGTCTCTTGTGTATTGAGCATGTTCTCTACCACTGAGCCTCAGCCTCACCATTTTTAAAAATTCTTGATTAAATCACAGGTAATGGGATTTAGCAGGCAGAGACAGGATGATCCGTCGCTACCATCTGCAGGGTGCTTTCAATTACAGTGTGTTTCTGGAATGAGAAAAAAATTGTTTTGAAGGCAGTAGGAAGAAAAATTGATACAAGTAACTTTTTGCAAGATAGTGTGGGTCATACCGGCATTGTGACACAGGAAAATCCCTCGTTGGGAGGTATTTGGAATAAATAGTAGCAGGGCACATGCCTGTAATCCTAGCCATTCTGGGAGGGTTAGGAAGGAGGATTGCGAGTTGGAGGCCCGGCTGGGCAGTCTATCAAGGCCCTGTCTCAAGAAAAGAGACAGAAGGAAAGCACTGGGGGGTAGCTAGGGTAAAGTCTCCTGGTTTAATCCTAATTACAAAAAAAAAAAAAAGTCCTATTGTTATCCTGGACAAAGAAAACAATTTATGTACAGAATGACAATATTTCACCAGCCATGCTTCATTAGTTTCGGCCTTAATTTCCCTTTCTGCTGTGTTCAGTACCGATGTTTAACTATCACTCACGGAAATTTTAATATTTGCTTACTGTTTAAAACATTTAAAATAAGCTACTATCAAGAATGAAATGTGCTGGGCCCAGTGGCCCACACCTGAATCCCAGCGGCTTAGGAGGCTGGGGCAGGAGGAGCAAGTTCAAGGCCAGCCTCAGCAATGGTGAGGTGCTAAGCAACTCGGTGAGACCCTGTCTCTAAATAAAATACAAAATAGAGCTGGGGATGTGGCTCAGTGGTCGAGTGCCCCTGAGTTCAATCCCCAGTACCCACCCCCCAAAATTAAATGTAATGTGGTTTCACAGCATCTTCATTCCAGTTTTTGTTTAAATTAGCAAGTCTTGAAACGGGTGCTAAGGGAACAGTGAACACCCTTAGAGGTGATAATAGTTACAAACTTTTCATGTGTTTTCATTTAATAACAGATGTGCTATCTTAAAATTCTTTGTCTATGATATGTATTAGTTCATTTCACCTTAATATATGAAAACAATATAGTGACATATAGTAACAAAAATAGGGTTTGTCTTAAAATTGACCTTCTTTTAAAGCTGCTTCTATGACATTGGAGATCCAGACGTAGTACCGGGTCTAACATGAGAAAGGGTACCGCCGCCCTAGAAAGCAGTTTGGTAGTGTCTGAGAAATAAATTCCATACAACATACATTCAGCCCTTCCACTCCAGGTATTTGTCCCACAGAAATAAAAACAAAATACAAAACCTTATGCCCAGACGTTTACGGCAGCTTTACTCATAACAGTTCAAACCTGGAGCCGACCCAGGTGTCTGTGAGCACGTGAGTGGATGAGGACCTGTCTGGCGGAATTCTGCTCAGCATCGGAACAAAAATAGACCTCAACCACTTGGCTGAATCTCAGAGCAATGACACTTAGTGAGAGAAGCCACATGCCCCTCAAAAGGAGCGCATACTGTATCATTCCATTCGTAGAATATGCAACCTGATTTACAGGGGGGAGGAGGAGAGTGGTTGGCAGGTGTCAGTCTTTACATGTGAAGAACTTTATGTGATTGATTAATAATCATGTTGAATAAGGACCTACATGTGAAAGGCAGAACCACAGACCTTAGAAGGCAGCCTAGGAAAACATCGTCATGGTCTCCAGGAGTGGGAGAATCAGGGCACAAAAGGCACAGAAGGAAACCCTCATAAATTCAGAAGTGTTCAAATTTAAAATTTCTGTTTCTAAAAAGGGGGGAAAGAACCACAGATACTTGTGGCCCATATAATCGACAAAGAATCCGTATCTCTATTGAACTTCGACTCAATTAAAAAAAAAAAAAAAGATGACCCAATGGAAAAGCGAGCAAAAGACATGAACAGGATGTAACCTGTTCTTGTCCAGTAATTAGCCGTCACAGGTGGGGCCATGCTGCAGGGGGCTGAGGCTGCCGAGGGCCACAGGTTCGAGGCTGGCCTCATCAACATAGACCCTGTCTCACGCAGTGATGTGAGGACCGGGGAGGTAGTTCAGGGGCAGAGTGCCAAAAAGGAGGAGGAGGAAGGAGAGGAAGAAGAACCCAAATAATCAATAAATGTGAAATGAGCCTAAGCCTTGTTTATTATTCAAGGAAATATGAGTCATTGTTAGAGTCCATTTCCTGTCCATACCTCTAGTGGATAAAGTCTGGTAGTTTAACTGTCAAAGGTAGGTGGGTACAGAACAAGCGGAACACATACCCGTTCTTAGAGGAGAAATGGGTACGAACATGTTGGAAAACTATCTAGCATTATCTAGTAAAGATGTGTCAACCCAAGGCCCAGAGTGCCATGTGTACCAGTAGAGAATCTCATACATGTGGGTAGCAATATCTTTGTACAGGAATGTTCACAGCAGCACTGTAGTAGGAAAAAAAAAAAAAACTGGAGGCATCCAAATCACAACAGTGTTGGAACGGATACACTGTGGTATGGCTCTACCACAGAATACTAGACAGCACTGAAAAAGAACACGGGAACAGAGCAATGAGGAAGCAAAAGCACAAGTTGTAGGATATGTACAGTGTGGTTCCATTTTTTAAAATTTTGTTTTAATTGTAGTTAGACACAATAACCTTTATTTTTATGTGGTGCCAAGGATCAAACCCAGTGCCTCATGCGTGCTAGCTGAGCACTCTACCATAGAGCCACAACCCCAGCCCCAGTGTGATTCCATTTTTAAGGACACAGATAACCATTGTGCAACTATGAAAAGAAAGCACGGGAATATCCACAAAATTCCAGAAACGGTTAGGGGGGAGGACCGGAATATGATGAGGAAGTAAACAACTCAGGCGCTGGCAACTTCAAAACAGTAGCAATGTTCTTGTTCTATAATTAGACATGTTGGTAGCATATTTATACCTTATATGTATAGCATTCAAACCTACACAGTATTTAATAAGGTCCATTTTATTTAAACTAAGTATAAATTGCAGAATTTAGCATATGAATTTGAGGATCTCGAATCTTAGGTGCCTGCAGGAGAATTATGCTTTTTTTTTTGATGAAAAGATAATGAGTTTTACCCCAGTATTTCTGTTTAATAATTTAAGTTTCATTTCATTAAATGGAAAGTGGCTTCCTTGCAATATATTGTGCGCACTTGGAACATAGCCTTAAAATCTGCATCTTCTCCCCCCCCCTTCTCTGGACCCTGCTGTTCCTCAATTTACAGGAGAGATTTGAAGCACTTTTCACCCTCTACGATGACCAGGTTACCTTTCAGTTATTTAAAAGCTTTAGAAGAGTCAGAATAAATTTCAGCAAACCCGAAGCAGCAGCAAGAGCTCGGATCGAACTCCATGAAACAGACTTCAACGGGAAGAAGCTGAAGCTGTATTTCGCACAGGTACGTCTCAGCGTGGCGGACCTGCTCTCTGAATCTCTCCACCCACGGGAACTCTCACCTCCTCCTCTGCTGTCTCATCAAATCAGAGGTTTTTGAAACAAACCATCCCAGCCAGCAAATAATGTAAACTTCCCTTTGTTTTATAGGTACACGATCTGATTTACCTTCTGAATATACTTATCCTCCTAACCTTTGTGTTGCTGAAATGGTAGGAATTCATTTTTCTGGCAGCTTTGTTCAATGAGGGCTCCGCGAGGGTTAAGCCCTGGGACCCTATGGTTAGTGAATTAATTTTTTCCCTGTGTATCTGGCACTTAGGATGCGAAGTCCTCCTGAGATGTGAGAGAACAGTCTCTCAAATCACTTTTTGAGTTTTGATTCGTCTGAGGAGCCTCTTGGGAAAAAAACTGCCAATCCGAGGGATGGCCAGCAGGGGGCGCAGAACCCTGTGGAAAGGCTGAGCTGGTAGTGATCCCCGGGCAAGGGCTCTCATTCTCTGATCCTGCGTGGGTGTGGCTCTTTAATAAACCAGTTTTTTCTCAAAGGAATCAGTGGAAAAAAAAAGCATTAGATCTCATGAATGAAATATATTGTTTTATCGTCCAAAATAATAATAAGTATCCCCTGCCTCCCGCTCTCTTACTTCTAAATATAAAGCGAAAGAGGTTTGCCATCTTGCATTCCAAATGAACTCCCGAATGAAAGCTGGGTAGACATTTCCCAGTCGTCTTTTGAAAGGGAAGGTGCAATCAAACGGCACAGTTACCTGTCTTCTAACTAGGGGGTCGCATCAGTCGAGATAACTGACCTGTAAAGAGCAGGGGGTGGTTTGGCTCATAGTTGGGAGGTTTTGGTGATCACTGGCCCCTGGCTTTGGGGCCTGTGGTGAGGGCAGCGCCTCGTGGCCAGAGCTCAGGGGGAACAAAGTCACTCACCTCGTGGCCAGAAAGCAGAAGCAGCAGCAAAGGAAGAGGCGGGGGTCCCCTGTCCCCTTCAAGGCACTGGCTGAAGACTGCCATTGGTCCCCACTTCCGCGGCTCCCCGTCTCCCAGTAGCGCCCCCTGAGAGCAGGCCACACCTTAGCTCACCTCACCTTTGGGAAGTGGTTCCTGCTCTGCTTTTCTTTGGTCATTCATTCATTCATTCTCCTCAATGAGCACCCGATGTACGTGGCCCCGCACAATGAGCCCAACGGCGCCCACCCCACCTTCCTGGGGCTGGAAGACGCTCAGGGGAGGTTTCACATTTTCTCTCAGACAGTGTGACAGTACGTGTCATGATGGCAACGAAGAAAAACCGCCCCGTCCACAGAGTGGCTGTGAGTCTCTCCCTTCCTGCAGGTGCAGATGTCCAGCGAGGCCCGGGACAAAGCCTACTTACTGCCACCTCAGCCTGCCAAACAGTTCCTCATCTCCCCTCCCGCGTCGCCCCCTGTGGGGTGGAAACAGAGCGAGGACGCCATGCCCGTGATCAACTACGACCTGCTCTGCGCCGTGTCCAAACTGGGGCCAGGTAACGAACCTTGATTTTTCCCATTTTTGTCCCAAGACACTTTCGTATGGAAGGCCACATTCAGCCTGGTGTGTTCTGGCCACCCAGGGGCACACAATGACAATGGCAGACACCACCACATCAGCCTGGGTTCAGATTCCTGCTGTGTGTTTTCGAGCTCTGAGATCCTGAGCGAGTTCCGAAGTCTCAGTTTTCTGAGCCTTCCTTGCTTTCCTCTATAGAGATGATCCTCATGTTCACTGTGATTTCAGGGATTAATTTACAGTGCATAACACTCAATAGTTCTGATTTATTATGTGTGTGTGTGTTGCCAGGGATTGAACTCAGGGGTGCCTAACCACTGAACCACATCTGTAGCTCTCCCCCCCAAACCACCTTTTTAATTGTATTTAAAGACAGGGTCTCCATAAATTGCTGAGGCTGGCTTTGAACTCATGATCCTCCTGCCCCAACCTCCTGAACCACTGAGATTACAGGGCTGCACCACCAGCCCGGCTTAGTATCTTCACTGTTACAAATTCTAGGACTGGAATTAGCTGCCTTCTCTCACTGGCCCCGTCATGTACCAGATAGATGACAACTACCTTGTATCTCAAGGAATTGGTTGTCGTGTTATATCATCCCTTCCAAATTGTTCTCTGAGCTTTCATTTTGACCTTGCTTCCCTGATTTCTCCCCACCTGTCTTATCCCTTTAAAGTAACACAGACACAGATTTCGTGCTACTTGTCCACCCAGGACAGCGTAACACCTCTTGTAGGGGCTTGATTAGAGGAGAGGCTGGGAATTCTTAAGACACCCACCTTTTTGACTTCTGAGGTCCTAGAATAGATTGCCGGTGCTGCCTGGAGCCTTACCAGCGTCTCTGGGGGACGCTGAAGCCATCATGAAGTGCAGCAGATTCTTGGTATTATTCATGCCACAGTCGGGGGCATCTACATGCTAATTTGCGAGACCTCAGGCCAGGGACACCATTGTGTATAAGAGCCTTACGTCATGGAATCTGTAACACCAAAGCCAGATAAAGTACTCTGACATAGGATTTAATGATTTTTAAAAATTATCAATAATAGAAATGCTAATAGCACAAGATGTTCCAAGGGACCTGTGGTTCTTCCTGCTGGAGGTGACGCCTTGGGGCCCTTCTTGCCTCCACAGGGGAGAAGTATGAACTGCACGCGGGGACCGAGTCCACACCGAGCGTGGTGGTGCACGTCTGTGAGAGCGAAACTGAGGAGGAGGAACCAAAGCTCCCCAAGCAGAGAATCACCCAGACCCGGCGCCCGGAGCCCCCCAGCGCGGCGCAGAAGGAGCCCCAGGCCTTCGACTGTGCGCTGTGAGGCTGGCGCAGCCTCCGCCGCAGCTCTGGCCGTCGCCTCCAGGGGGCGCTGTGGCCCCAGGGCAGGAGGCTGCAAGGGACCCGGGCTGCCCTTCGCTGCGGGTGGGATGGAGGCGCCGCGGTTTCACCGGTTTGAAATGTTGAGTGATACTCCAAATGGCAGGTTAAAGGATTAGCCCCCAAGATGTGACGCTGATGACCGTTTTAAACAGTGACAACTAGGAACATGGCTTCCCCACCCCAGCAAGGTTAGCGCCCCTGATTCCACTGGGCTTGGGTACCACACATGGAGCCGTAGCACCCTGTTTGCAGTCCCATTTTTACAAATTTAAAAATAGTCTTACAGTGTTGATCATCTGGCTGGGTGTTTTTATTTTGGTATAATGGCTTCTAATACATTGATCAAGGGTAATTGTTATTTGGTATACATGACTTTTTTTTTTGCACAAAAAGAAACCTGAAATACAGAATAATTCATAATTATTGATAATGAATAATGAATCTTCTTTTTTCTCTTTTTCCAAGTTTTTTTTTGTTTTTTGGTTAACCTTGGGGAAAGAAATGCCAAATCCACTATGATGATCAGAACCAAGTGGCGCCAGCCAGTGTGTGCGCTCTTCTTACCCTTGGCAGGCTCTTAGTAGAAGCTGGGGGAGTGCTGCATGCAGGTGGCTCTTCCTGGTATGTCCCCCTCACCCCCAGATGGGCTTCTGGGGAAGAACTGGTACATGGGAAGAGGGACACATCACAAGGAAGCTTGACTGGCTGTGGTTGGGGTGGCTGCCGCGTCCTGCCATTGGGAACCCCAGTTCTAGCCTCTGGACGGCCAGGCCGTGTACTCTGCAGTCTGCTACCTTCCCCAGCACTGTCAGCCACTAGTTGTTGAGTTTTTCTGTGCTGTATGTATATTTGTGTATGCCATTAATAGTCTTGAAAGTAGAAAAGGTAACCATGAGATTTTTTTCTGAAGACTCTTTTAAATTTTTCCATTGGGATATTTCCAGCTTGCTGGGGAAGAAAAGTCAGGCATACTATTTTTCTATGAATTAGCAGGCGAGGGGAGAGGTCATACTTTTGTTTTCAATGAAATTTCTTATGTTGGCTTATAGTTATCGTTTTTCCCTAAAACAGGATAGTTTCTCACTTATGTTTCAGAGGTGTATTTGAACCTCCCAAGGTAGAAGTAGTATCTATTTAATGCTCTGTGTTCTATTCAGAATTTGCGGTCCCTCTTAACAGAAAAGGCCTGTAACTGAGCGTGCTCTGCTGTTGGCCAGGTGGCCGCTGGCTCTGTGCTGTTTTGTGTGGCAGATGTCCAGAGCTCCCCGGACAGATATGAGGGAATTGCACCGGAGTTAGAACTGATAAACCACAGTGGTTACGCTGCAAAGAAAGAAAAAACGCAGAAATTCAAACCATAATATCTGTATATTGTTGGTAACATGTTGTTGTACTTTAGTTCTTATTATAGTAAATTTATTTCTGAGGACTTAAACTCTATTACCCAAACAACCCACAAATTGGAGAAAACAAAAGTTTTCTGGGGTTTTTTTGCCCCTCACATGCTGAAATGATAAGCTCTCCTATTTGTATATATTTGCCATTGCTAAGCCTCGATGTAAATTCAGGTGAAATTTACAATTCCAGAAACAAGTAATTTATTGAATTCAGATCATCATTTGTCAGTTCAGCTGACAGCCACTCAATAAATTTATTTTGCTATTTATTTATTTATATATTTATTTATTTGCAGTGGAGCCTCCCTGTGTTGCCCTGGTTGGTCTCAAACTCCTGGGCTCAGTTGATGTTCCGGGACTCTGGCACACACCGTCACCCTGCTCCACTCCACAGTTGTAAGCTCAGGACTCTGCCTCTTTCTGATTGCAGGATGGACCCGACTTACCTGTCAAGAAGTGTAGATTTTTTTTTTTAAAGAGAGAGAGAGAGAATTTTAATATTTTATTTTTTAGTTATCGGCGGACACAACTTCTTTGTTTTGTTTGTATGTGGTGCTGAGGATCGAACCTGGGCCGCACGCATGCCAGGCGAGCGCGCTACCGCTTGAGCCACATCCCCAGCCCCAGGAAATGTAGATATTTTCAACAGTTGAGAAATTTTAAAATTTCCTGTTAGGTAATATTTATTCACTCTAATTTTTGAAATGATTAAAACCCCATAATATTTTGTTATTTGGCTCGGATTTCATTCTCTACCTGCCAATCAAAGAGCATGTAAGATTTTTGTTGTTGTTAACTCAAACAGTACAACTAATCAGTTTATTCTATTTCTCTCTCTCTCTCTCTATTTTTTTGAGAGAAAGTACTGAATAAATTGAAGAAAACTTTATAAACCAAAAGTACGTGCTTTGTACTTTCTATATGTGTTATTTATAGACCATGGATTTATTTTCAAAAGGCAGATCTCAGACATAATTAAGCCATGGAAAATGCACTCAGTTTGTGGTGGGCCAGGTCCTTCGTCCAGAGTCAAGGACCTCAGACCTGTTGGAGAGGTGACCGCTGCCGTCTTTCCTTTTCCTGTCCCTCCTCTTCCTGTCCCTGTGCTTTTTTTTTTTTTTTTTTTTTTTTTTTTTCACATTTACATTTTCATCTTTCTGCATTCAAGGAAATAAACAACTTAAAATCATTTTTTTTGACTGTGTAAAGGAACAGATGAGCGGGGCGGGGGGGGGGGGGAGGAGTAGCTTCTAACTGGGGAAGTTCATATAATAGAAACTCATTTGTTTAAAAGTATAAACTGAAAGGACCAGCTGTGTGACCCTGGCCAACCATCTGATAAATACCCACTTGCTTCACAGCTCCCCAACGTCATCATCAGAGTGACACTGTTTTCCTTCATCACAAATGTGGGGCCGGGTGTTCCCAACTTGAAGGTGTCATAATTCCCAAATGCGCCAGCCACGCGGCAGCTGAAGCAAGAATAACTGCCGCGTTCATTGGCCAAGAACATGGTGAACGTCGTCCAGCCCGGGTTAAGAACCATCCTGGGGCTAAGTCCAAGCACCCCTACCCACTAAAATAAAAGCTCATAGACTTTTCACTAAATCAGATGCAGGGTCTGTGCTGTAAGCCCCCATTTCCTTTGGAAATAGTCACATTCATCCAACTCTTGCAACTCGGCATGGCCTTGACTGAGGTTTGTTCTTGTGGTACAGAAGGTTCATGGTGATCTATGCAGATAACATGTGCTTTTCCACTTCATCTCCTGTTTAGTCCCCAATCATCCAAGCTCAGATCCGGATCTGGAGAGAGGGCCAATGCCGGTGCCATTGTTGGGCCCTGTGCTCCCTGTGCTCCTCGACCCGGAGTGAGTGTGAATATCTGTCCCCACTGTCATGCACACCAACCCAAGAGAACTTTCCCCACCATCTCACTTCCTCTTAATCGAGCCCAGGAGTTGGATTTACTGTTGTGTCTGAACACATTTGTGACCTCGCGTTCCGTTCTGGGGTACTGTGAGCTGTACTTCCAAAAACTGTAATCTGTGTACACGTGTCCCACCTGTCCGTGCGCTTGGAGAGACAGCAGGGTTTGTACTTGCTTGGCCATTGTCAGCTTTAACTCTCCTGTGGTTTGAGGACCTCTGAATTTTCCTTGTCCTGTCGAGGGGACACAAAAGCAGAATGTAATTTGGGGGGGGGGAAGCTTCATGATGATTTGTGACAAGTTTTGTTTTTAAAAGTAATAAAAATAAAGTCGCTTTTATTTAATCAGCCCACTGAATCGAGTTCTTTGTACAATTTTCAACATGCATCAGTTACATTTAGGCATTAACATAAAAAATACAGGAAAGTGAAATATTATGTTTGTTCCTGTAACAGGAGTCCTGTTGAACATGAATGCTGTTCTGTGCCAGAGTTCAAGGGTGAGTCACTGCAGAGCAGAATAAAGACTGTAGTGTAGTTCTGCACCAAGAAAAGTTCTGGCCCTGGTTTCCACCTCCCTGAAATATGATTTATTCTTGATAAGGCTTATGTTCTGTCTTGACTTTAAAAAAAATAAATCTCCAAATCAAAATATGGAAACTCGAAAGACTGAGGAGGTTCTCTAGTAAAAGGGTTTGTTAATACTTACTTTTAAGCCATAAAACTCTGCTCTTTGTTCAAAAGAAATCTTACATGACACCCAATGTAAAAAATGGATTATGAAAAAGAACAGGTAAGCAGAGAGGCTACATTTGAAGGAGGCAGAGAAGGAGTGGGGTGCCCCCGCCACAAGAGCGCTGTGGAACCGGCGCTCCTTCACCTCCTTCAGTCACCTGAGCTTGTCCCCACCCACCCACACCTGCACAGGAGGCGGAGCCCAGCTCACACACCTGGGCCAGAGTGACCTGGGAAGGATCAGAAGCCATTATCCCAGGTTCTTCTGACCACACTCTACTGTTAAACTGAAGTCTTTAATTTTTCCAGAGAAAATATATTAGAAGTCAAAGCTAGATATTGTTTTGTTGTTAAAACTAAAGCAGGGCCGCCGAAGCCCTTTCCACTTTTGCAGATGCTTCTCCAAACTCTTCTGCGGGGCTGTCTCCAGGTGGAGCTGAGCTGCCAGGCTCCTGGGGCCTCCAGCAGCTTCCTCCAACTCATCTAGGGTTTGTAGAACACGGTGATCCCAGCATCAGGTTTAGTTCGTTGGCTCCTTGAAAACCACTGTAAACATCCTAAGGGGGGAAAAGACAATTAAAAAATACAAAATAGAAAATACAAACATATAAGTAATTTCCCTTGAAGCCTGTCGTAAAAGTAGAATTCAACAATATAAATATAGAGTCCTATTATCACCAAGAAATGTTAAAATAGATGGCAGGAGGAACTCTCCCTGCCCCCCAGGCACACACGGAAACATGGCTGAAAAATAAGTACAGAAAAGACTAAAATTTTTATGTAGGAAAGATCTCAAATCTTGCCAAGCTTATTTTCAAGACAGAAAATAAGGCTTATCGAGAATAAATCATGTTTCAGAGTATAAATGGAAGGGACCCATGGGTTAGATATTTAAATGGGTGGTTCAGAGCGTGGGATTTAGGAATAGATTGTGATCCAAAATATTGGGAAGAACTGAAGTTTCTGGATGGCAGTAATTCTAGGAAATTTTAAATGTGCCCTTTTACATAGTCTCCTGGTAGCCGTGCAGTGGTGTATGGTTTAAGGACGGGGGTCAGTCCTCAGAAATGCGTCATTAGAAAATGTTGGCGGGTGAACATCATAAAGCATACCTAACACCAACTAAGATAGCTTCAACGTCACTAGGTGGTATGATCCTAGGATGGTGGGGCCATCCTGTACGTGCCATTGTCATTGACTGAAGCTCAGTGAGGCAGCCCCCAGTTCACTATGTTGCTCAGATGTGAGGAACTGGACCCCCTTTGTCTCGTTGCCTGGGTTCTTGAACATTTGGAGGAACATTCTAAAATCTTGACTGGGGGTCTGGTTAAAGGATAGATTTGTGAAATAAAATTATTTTACTAACTGTAAGAGTGGTGTTGCATTAGGGCATCAGAAAGAGCCCTCTGG
The DNA here is from genome assembly GCF_021218885.2 of Marmota monax. Classification (NCBI taxonomy): domain Eukaryota; kingdom Metazoa; phylum Chordata; class Mammalia; order Rodentia; family Sciuridae; genus Marmota; species Marmota monax. Next base: position 22,271,752 of record NW_026694432.1, on the reverse strand, counting down.
GTTTCATGGGTGGGAAAATCAAGTTTATCCAGCTATTAGAATCTATAAGAAATTTCACCAAAGTGTCTTGACCTAAGAATAACTTAGAAAAAACAGGAACATTTCCTTACACTATGGATGACCAAAGAATAACCAATAAGATACTATTCACAACTGCAACAAAACATCCCCAGAGACAAACTGAAACTCTAAAAGGGATCTAGATAATTTTAGTACATGCAGGTTTCATGCTCTCAAGTGGTTAAACTTTTTATAAATTTCAATTTTTCTCCAAATTAATATAAATTTAATAAAAGCTACCAAAATTCCAATTATATTTTCTATAATAAACCCATTAAATTTATTCTAAAGTTTTTATGGAAGGGACTAGGGATATAGCTCAGTTGGTAGAGTGCTTGCCTCACATGCACAAGGCCCTGGGCTCAATCCTCAGCACCACAAAAAAGTAAACAAATAAAATAAAAATAAATTTATGGAAGAATAAAGAAATACAAGTAGGTAAGATAACTTTTATTTTGGTATTGGGATTTGACCAAGGGTGTTTAACCACAGAGCCATATCTCCAGCCCTTTTTCTTTTTTCTTTTGAGACACGGTCTCACTAAGTTGTTGAGAATGGCCTCAAACTTGTGATCCTCCTGCCCTAGCTTTCCAAGCCACTGGGTGCCATATTAAGACAACTTGAAAAAGAGAAGATGACATGCCCTACCAAATATTATGACAACCTATAGAGTGAGGTGAGGCTGGTGCAAGAACAGACCAACTACCGAAAAGTAATAGAAACTAACTCCTGTCTATGTGAGAATTTATTATACAATAAAGTGCCACCATAAACAGACGGAGAAAGGTTAACATCCAGTGGTGCTGGGAAAGCTGGTTTCGTATATGGAGGTGAATAAACATTGGTCTCCCATCAAATGCCCTGTAGAAGATGGACTCCAGATAGTTAGCATAATAAGTCTCAAGTTTTCAAAGCTGTAAATATGACAATGCCTTAAAATAGGTTGGAAATCATAATCTAGACTTTAAATGTCCTTTATCTATTCTTCGTTTATTTTTCCAAATGCTCTGATCATTTCCTATTTTCTCAAAGAAGAGAACTCAAAGCATTTTTTATTTCAAAGTATCCGTAAGTGGTATGTTTGTTGCTCATTTTAAATATTTTGTTGGCATCCTATATGTAGGACAATGGGACACAGTGGGTTAAAGACACAAGTACAGAATGTATGACTACAAAATTAAAGGGATATATGTCATGTGACCCAGGAGCAGGGGGAGTCCTCATAAAATTTTCAAAGCATAAAGCAAAAAAAAAAATTAATGATTTGTGCCAGACACAGTGGTACCCGCCTGCAATCCCAGCAACTTGGCAGGCTGAGGCAGGAAGATCACGAGTTCCAAACCAGCCTCAGCAAAAGCGAGGCACTAAGCAACTCAGTGAGACCCTGTCTCTAAATAAAATACAAAATAGGGCTGGGGGTGTGACTCAGTGGTTGAGTGCCCCTGAGTTCAATCCCCAGTACCCCCAAAAAAGAACAGGCATAACACAGCACACAGATGGATCTTGAAAACAGCCGAGTGACACAAGAGTAAGTGAGGTGCATGGGTCACTTCCATTATGTAAAGCAAAACACAACCTTCTCAACTAACCAGATAAACAGTCAACAGACACCCCTGAAGGAGGCACGTCGCCCAGACCTGTGATGGTAACAAGCTGGAGACTGAGAGGTCCGACGGCCCCAACCTTTCAGAGCCTTTCCATAGACTTTAGGAATCTGTCATTACTCTATTTCCTTCCTACCTTGATTCTGCATTCCTAGTTAACAATAGCATGTCATTTTCTGTATTATTGCTCTAGAAGAAAATATCTTGTTGGATTATGATTGGGTCAAACCCAGATTTTTATTGGTGATATTTTTGCCTTTTCTTTTAGGATAAATCTTTCTGATAAATACCAGGTACAACCTGTTTTGTGGCTAAATGTGTTTATACAAATATTTTTTTCCAAGTAAAGTTACATTCATCTTTTATTGAATTTACTCCTGCACGGGTAGGAAAATTCATAAATAAATGGTGCCATTCACTCTTGTCTGGGCACAGTATGTGGTTTGAATCTAGGTTCACCATCTCTTTTGGGTTCAAAGAAGTAATCACGTTAATTGTTGGCCCTGTGCTGTCTTTCTTGTGTCTTGAATATGGAAAAGTATACAGTCTTCTGGGCTGGGAGATTTGGCCAGGTCCCCTCCCACCAAGGGAGGAAATTAGACCAAAAATAACTTCTCAGAGATTGCCTGGCTGAGCCCTAAGATTAAATGACTTTAATGGTTCAAATTTCCTCATCTTCTATTACTTATTTCCTTGATAACTTGAGTCATTTCCCAGGCTACTTATTCTATCTTATTAGAAATGGAAGTTTTAGGATGGAGATTTGTCTCCTTGGAAGTGAGAAGCAGCCATTGGGCAGCAGAGAATTTTCTAGAGGCCTGCTAGTTTCATTTTTGTTTTTCCCTTAGGGACTGAACCCAGTGATACTTTCCCACCGAGCCACATCCCAGCCCTTTCTTTTTATTGTATTTTATTTATTTGATACTAGAAATTGAACCCAGGGGGTGCTTAACCACTGAGCCACGTCCCCAGCCCTTTTTATTTAGAGACAGGGTCTCGCTAAGTTACTTAGAGCCTTGTTAAGTTGCTGAGGCTGCTTTGAACTTGCAAGTCTCCTGCCTCAGCCTCCTGAGCAGCGGGGATTACAGATGTGCACCACCATGCCTGGATTTATTTTTTATTTTGAGACAGGGTCTCACTAAGCTGCTTAGGATCTACTAAATTGCTGAGACTAACCTCGAATTTGTGATCTTCCTGCCTCAACCTCCTGAGTGGCTGGAATGACTAGTCTAGCTTATCAACATATTTTTATCTTTCATTGTTGAGAGGCACAGCCCAAGGGGCCCCAGCAAACTTCCAGCTGATTGGCTCACCGTGGCCCCAGCAAACTTCCAGTTTGCCAGCTGATTGGCTCCTCTGCAGTGATGCTCATTGGGCTGTTTCCTTGCCTTTTCAGACCATGGAGCTGCTCATTGGGGGACTCTTTTAGCTCTGCCCATGCGACCCAGCCAATCGGCCTCAAGAGCGGGAGGAGTGGGGGGTTGAGAGGCTCCCTGGAAGCCGGTGGTGGCAGTTGGGCTCTCAGGGAATTCCTGAAGAGCTCCTGTGGTGCAGCCTGTGTTCTTTTTTGTTTGTTTGTTTGTTTATTTATTTATTTTTTAATTTTTTATGTTGGTTGTTCACAACATTACATAGTTCTTGATATATCATATTTCACACTTTGATTCAAGTGGGTTATGAGCTCCCGTTTTTACCCCGTATACAGATTGCAGAATCACATCAGTTACACATCCACTGATTTACATATTGCCATACTAGTGTCTGTTGTGTTCTGCTGCCTTTCCTATCCTCTACTATCCCCCCTCCCCTCCCCTCCCCTCCCCTCTTCTCTCTCTACCCCCTCTACTGTCATTCATTTCTCCCCCTTGTATTATTTTCCCCTTTCCCCTCACTTCCTCTTGTATGTACTTTTGTATAACCCTGAGGGTCTCCTTCCATTTCCATGCAATTTCCCTTCTCTCTCCCTTTCCCTCCCACCTCTCATCCCAGTTTAATGTTAATCTTCTTCTCATGCTCTTCGTCCCTACTCTGTTCTTAGTTACTCTCCTTATATCAAAGAAGACATTTGGCATTTGTTTTTTAGGGATTGGCTAGCTTCACTTAGCATAATCTGCTCTAATGCCATCCATTTCCCTGCAAATTCTATGATTTTGTCATTTTTTAATGCAGAGTAATACTCCATTGTATATAAATGCCACATTTTTTTAATCCATTCGTCTATTTAAGGGCATCTAGGTTGGTTCCACAGTCTTGCTATTGTGAATTGTGCTGCTATGAACATCGATGTAGCAGTGTCCCTGTAGCATGCTCTTTTTAGGTCTTTAGGGAATAGACCGAGAAGGGGAATAGCTGGGTCAAATGGCGGTTCCATTCCCAGCTTTCCAAGAAATCTCCATACTGCTTTCCAAATTGGCTGCACCAATTTGCAGTCCCACCAGCAATGTACAAGTGTACCCTTTTCCCCACATCCTCGCCAGCACTTGTTGTTGTTTGACTTCATAATGGCTGCCAATCTTACTGGAGTGAGATAGTATCTTAGGGTGGTTTTGATTTGCATTTCTCTGACTGCTAGAGATGGTGAGCATTTTTTCATGTACTTGTTGATTGATTGTATGTCCTCCTCTGAGAAGTGTCTGTTCAGGTCCTTGGCCCATTTGTTGATTGGGTTGTTTGTTATCTTATTGTCTAATTTTTTGAGTTCTTTGTATACTCTGGATATTAGGGCTCTATCTGAAGTGTGAGGAGTAAAGATTTGTTCCCAGGATGTAGGCTCCCTATTTACCTCTCTTATTGTTTCTTTTGCTGAGAAAAAACTTTTTAGTTTGAGTAAGTCCCATTTGTTGATTCTAGTTATTAACTTTTGTGCTATGGATGTCCTATTGAGGAATTTGGAGCCCGACCCCACAGTATGTAGATCGTAGCCAACTTTTTCTTCTATCAGACGGCGTGTCTCTGATTTGATATCAAGCTCCTTGATCCATTTTGAATTAACTTTTGTGCATGGCGAGAGAAAGGGATTCAGTTTCATTTTGTTGCATATGGATTTCCAGTTTTCCCAGCACCATTTGTTGAAGATGCTATCCTTCCTCCATTGCATGCTTTTAGCCCCTTTATCAAATATAAGATAGTTGTAGTTTTGTGGATTGGTTTCTGGGTCCTCTATTCTGTACCATTGGTCCACCCGCCTGTTTTGGTACCAGTACCATGCTGTTTTTGTTACTATTGCTCTGTAGTATAGTTTGAAGTCTGGTATCGCTATACCGCCTGATTCACACTTCCTGCTTAGCATTGTTTTTGCTATTCTGGGTCTTTTATTTTTCCATATGAATTTCATGATTGCTTTCTCTATTTCCACAAGAAATGCCGTTGGGATTTTGATTGGCATTGCATTAAACCTATAGAGAACTTTTGGTGATATCGCCATTTTGATGATGTTAGTTCTGCCTATCCATGAACAGGGTATGTTTTTCCATCTTCTAAGATCTTCTTCTATTTCTCTCTTTAGGGTTCTGTAGTTTTCATTGTATAAGTCTTTCACCTCTTTTGTTAGGTTGATTCCCAAGTATTTTATTTTTTTTGAGGATATTGTGAATGGAGTGGTTGTCCTCATTTCCATTTCAGAGGATTTGTCGCTGATATACAGGAATGCCTTTGATTTATGTGTGTTGATTTTATATCCTGCCACTTTGCTGAATTCATTTATTAGCTCTAATAGTTTCTTTGTAGACCCTTTTGGGTCTGCTAGGTATAGAATCATGTCATCTGCAAATAGTGATAATTTAAGTTCTTCTTTTCCTATTTTTATGCCTTTAATTTCTTTCGTCTGTCTAATTGCTCTGGCCCAGCCTGTGTTCTAAAAATAAAGTTAGTTTCTGCTTGATAAGTGGCTCCTGAATTGTGCCCAGCCAGGCTGCGGCATTTCATAAAAGAAGTTGAAGTCCTACCTCACAGTATTTCATCCAATGACCCTACTTGGAGATAGAGTATTGGAGACATGGTCATTAGGGTGAGCCCTGATTTGATGTGAATGTACTTCTAAAAAAAAAAAGTGGGGATGGGGGATTTGGACAGACCAACACTCATGTGCGTACACACACACACACACACACACACACACACACACACACGGAGGGAGGGCGCATGTGATTCTCCTATAGGCCAAGGGAACTGAAGATTGCCAGCAAACCACTAGAGGGCAGTCCTCAGGAGGAGCCCACCCTGCGGACAACTTGACCTTGAACTTGTAGCCTCCAGAACTATGAAACAATACACTTCTGTTATCTAAACCACCCAGCTTATGGTACTTTGCTCCAGCAGCCCTAGAACATGAATTCACTGCCCACCCACAGCGCAGGAGTAAGCAGTTAGCTCTTCTCACTCCATGGGGAAGTCTTGCCTTGGGCACCACCCTCTCTGGTGTCCCTGCTCCAGCCCTGCTGCCACTCCTCCTTTGCTCCTTCTCTCTACCTGCTCTCCAGCCTGTGCACCTTCCATCCTGACACTGGAAGTCTCCCCAAGGGGTGCGAGCTCCTCCGGGTCAGGGGTCATGCTCCTCTTGTTCATCAGCATGTTCCTGTGGTGCTTGGAAATCACCCTGTGTGACTGGATCAGATTGTAATTGTCTGTTCATAAGCCTGGAGTCAGACGTGCCTCATTCTTAATGCCTGGGCTGTGCCTGACAAAGCTCAGCTCTGGAGGGTGGAAGGATAGAAGGATGGATGGAAGGAAGGACGGATGAATGGATGGAAGGATGGATGGAAGGATGGATGGATGGATGGAATTGTTATGCCAGATTCGTGGGACCCCCAATAGACCTCCAGGAGCCGAATCTGATGCAATCACACAAGAGTCTTTATTGCAAGCTTGAGCCTGATTCACGACCGTTCCCGATGCAGCGGTCCCAAGGAGTGAGATTTTATAGGTTTTGGGGGGATACTCTATGCATCACTACATCACACAGCAAATCATTACACACCGCAGGAAAATCAAACAACTCTTAACATTGATTAGCACATTCAGTGGCGGGAACAAGTTAGGTAGGAGTGATTGGCTAGTACAAGAGGGGGATTCTTTTAAACTGATTGGTTTAGGCCACGAGGGGTGTACATGCTGAACTACATGGTTTCCCAACTTGTTTTCAACCACCATAAAATATTTGGGGGTCATCTGGCATTCCAGGTATTTTCCCTGTCTCATGCTGATTGGAGGTTGCTAGGGGGGTTGCTATGGGTCCTCACCTAGTCTAACTGAGTCAGGGACACCTGGCGCCTCAGACCTCTCCAGTTATTTACAGACAAACAACTCAGCAGGGTGGGTATGGGCCTAGGAGTGCCCTGTGGGTTTTTCCAAGGACAAGGGTCACTCCCCCTTCCTTGGACAGGCTTTTCTCTGAGGTAGAGGCTGGTTTCTCAAAAATGGAGTTACATTAGTTTCTCAGAATGAGGGTGGAAGTATGGATGGATGGAAGGAAGGATGGAAGGATAGGTGGAAGGATGGATGGATGGAATGAGGGTGGAAGGATGGATGCATGGAAGGAAGGATGGAAGGATGGGTGGATGGAAGGATGGATGGATGGATGGATGGAAGGATGGAAGGATGGAAGGATGGATGGGTGGATGCTATAGAAATTCTTCGGTTTGAGAGCCAGGGATGTGGCTCAGTGGTAGAGCGCTTGCCTGGCATGTGTAAGGCCCTGGGTTCAATCCCCAGCACCACATAAAAACAAACAAAATAAAGGTTAAAAAAAAGAAAGAAAGAAATTCTTCAGGTTGAGCCATCTCAGCGAGCTGAACTCAGCAAGAAAGTCCTCCTGAAAGAGAAGGGATGAGCAGGACAGTAGGACAAGAGTGAGTCCCAGAGAGGGAGGAAGCAGGAGGCTCCTGAGACAGCCCAAAAGCAGACTCCAGTGGGCCAGCTGAGCGTCGCGTGATGCAGGAGTGGGCAGTGAGGCCGAGACACGGGATCCCGCTGTGGGTTACAGGGCCTGCGGGAGGGGTGAAGTGAAGGAGGACTGTGCAGGTGGGGCTTCAGGACACGTGCTGTGGCAGAGTGGAGGTGGGGCACCCTGCGGCATGAGAGGGAGCAGGCAAAAGGCCTGGGGAGGAGGCTTCTGATGGAGTCTGGGTGGCAAGGATCTCTGCAGGGGGGCAGTGTCCCAGATTTGGAGTCAGACCAGGCCTGGGGTCAGAGGGTGACCCAGCACTGTGCAGCATGGGGCAAGGTCCCTAACCCTCACTTTGGTGAGCCTCCGTTTTCTCATCTGTAAAATGTGAATAATAGAACACCTTGCAGTAAGGGTTACTGAGGCACCTGTAAATCACCTAGCAGGGTTCTAGTTCCACGGATGCTCTACATAAGTAATAACATATTGTCATTAGGAATATCTGGTGGCTGTCCTGGTGGAAGGGAAAAAATGAGACTGACCTTCTTACGTGCCACTGAGGGAGAGTTACAATCCCTGTCTTTAACTTGGAAAGAAAAGACTTTTACTAGAAGGCGTTGCCTTTCCTTGCAGTATAGAAACCGCTAGGATCCCCGTGGGGAGAACAAGATCTTCAATTGAAACCTAAACCAAGAGCCACCAAGCTTCACAGAAGAGCTCCAAGCCCTGAAGTCACACCCTTCCCAAGGGCGCTTTCTGGGAGCGGTTTCAGGTGACAAAATGCCCTTCTGTGATCAAGTGTATTCAAAGAGCTCCAAGGGACACTCTGCTTTCTTTTCTGCACAATCTGCAGCCTGACTCAGTGGCCGCTCTGTTCCTGATACGGTTCCCGCTCCCGACACTGGTGCCCAGACACCGCTTCTCCTCTGGGCCGCAGCACAGTCTTGATGTTCGCATCCCAATCGCTGTGGGTCCAATTACCAATTTAGTTATTGCCATTCATTTGACATTTGCACCTCACTGTTTTCAAAGTAGTTGTCACACGCATCATATTTGGTCTTTACAGGAACCCAGGAGGTAAGCTGGGCATCTATTGTTATGTTATAGACGAAAACCCAGTTGGGAGCCACAGGAAGCCCAGGAAGTGCCTGGCAGGCAAGAAAGCAAAGCAGGACACGACTGGGCTTGGAGATGAGGTGGGCACCTGCGGGTAAGGGGAGGCCGGCACTCCAGGCTTGGAGGAAAAGAGACACAGGAAGGGTCAAGTTTAGGACAGGGGTTCATCTCAGACTGTAGTTGGCTTGGGGAGAGAGCCTGTTGGCAGCATTTTGAAAAATTTTACAGAGTAGAGGAAATATGAACAGGAAGGGGAGATTCGACTAGCTATCCTGAGAGATCAGGTGGACAAAAAATAAGTGCAGATAACAGAAATTTAAATAACAAGTCAGGACTGGGGGTGAAGTCAGGGGTGGAACACTCATCTTGCATGCACAAGACCCTGGGTTCCATCCCCAGAACCACAAAATGAATAAATAAATGATAAACAGTGTTAATATAGATTATATGTAATATATTATATAAAGTATATGTTATATGATAATATCATCTCGTATCATGACACAGAACTATGGGACCTATTTTATATTACAGACTGTGCATATTACACATATGTATGTATGTATGTATGCTCATGTAAATAAAACTGTCAAAGTCCATTTGGATCGCTACAACAAAGATAAAATGGGTATAAATACTTAAAAACAACAGAAATTTATTTATAATCACATGCTAGAGGCTGAGGAAGTTCAAGATGAGGTGCCAGGAGATTCAGCGTCTGGAGAGGGCCCACTTTCTCGCTGTGCCTATAAGGTCCTTGCTTAGCATCTGGATGGCCACCTTAAATGACAGCCTCCATTTTAAGGAAAAAGTTTCACTTTCCCGTCGAAGGGCCTTTCTGAGAAAGGCTCCCCACCCCCTCATACCAGCCCCACCCCTAACCCCCTGCATTAGGACCCCCTGGCTCTGGTTCCTGAGACTCCCCCATAAAAGTCCCAGAACCCCAGCCTGTGTGGCCTCTGTCTCCTGTGGAGAGGTGGCCTTTATCTGTCAGCTCTGACAAATAAACTCTCGTGTGATCTCCGCCTGGTCTCCGTCTCTCATCTCTCGCTCCTCGCTTTCCCTTCAGTCCCCATTATTGGACTGGCATCAGGGACAAGGACCAAACTTTTGGCAACAATTTTGTGGCTCCCTTTCTGGTGTGTTATGCAGGTAATAACCCCATCCAGCAGGTGTGAGAAAACACCCGGCAAGCACAGGTGTTGGGTGTCAAAGATGCCAGAACTTGTCACTTCCAAATCCTTGGCCTTTCGTGACGTTGGATTGGAACAGGTGAGCCTCCCCAGCTCCCTAGACCCAAAGAACTGTCATTTGAACAGCACCAGGCTGCACAGACGAGTTCTCCCTATACTGGAACTCGGTTCACCTCGTAGAGAGACTAAGGGAAGGATAAAAATGCTTGGCCTTAATCTGCCAATCTTAAAAGCAAATCTCTAGGCATATTCGTCTTTTCGGAAAAAAAAAAAAAATCCCACAGTGTCCAGGCTGGTGGGCAGCCAGGATTCTGTTTAGCAGCTTTGGATGATAAAGGGAGGGGGACTGATCACCCCCACCTCCAGTTTCCCTGAGTGTAGATCTTAGGACAGAAAGCCAAGTCTTAGATTCTGGGAGCTTTGAACACCCCACATAGACACTCTTTCCTCTCACAGGAGTGATGTCCCGAGACGCAACAGCTCTAGGCAAAATTAAAAAAAAAAAAAAAAAAAAAGCCAATGACCACATCTGGTCCCAAATGTCTCATAGCCCCAACAAGCACCCTGCACAAGCATCTCTTGTATAAATGCCCAGCTAGCCACCTCTGCCTGCCACGGCCACAGCTAGCAAGAAGGACAGAGTCCATGCAAGACAAAGGCAAATGAGTGCATTTTGCAATTCAAACTTATTTTAAAAATCCATTAAGCATTAAATACTGCAGGAAATATAACATAAACTTCAGCCCCTGCCCTCCTAGAGCCTTCAAGAAGGGGGACGTTATTTTGTAAAGTGTCTACTTTATATTTTGGATGTGGCCCTGGCTGCTCAGCCACTGCAACTTATTTTTTAAACGGGCGTGTTTCTTTCTCTTTCTCTCCCCCTTCTCCTCCGGAATCTCTCCCCTCCCTAATCTCAGGGGAAACAGGATCACCTTTCTTCCCCATCTAGACAGTTCTCTGACCTTGATCACACACGCACCACAGGATGGAAGGAATCCAGACTTTGGAGATGGCACCAGAAGACCTCAGAAATGACTCTTTCCCAGATTGACAATGGAATGACGACTCCAGCAGAGAACACGGAGAATGTAGCCACTGAGTCACCTCTTCCTGCTGATGGGCAGAATGACAGCCTCCGGGACAGAAGTCCCCTGTGCTTCTCCTTCACCAGCAAAGCAATCAACCTTCCTTTCCCTTTTTCTCCAAACCATGTCCTTATTATTGGCTTGGCTTTGGGGACAAGGACGAGTTTTCAGCAACAATTCTTGAGGTTAGATGGGACTTCACGGTGGGATGGTGAAGGAAGGCCGTCGTGGGCAGGAGGAGCTGGGGGCGCAGGGTGCTGGCCTCTGGGAGGAGTGGCCCGGTGCAGGCTCGTTGGAGGAACAGGTGTGGCCCACAAGGATGTGGGTGGGGAGGGAGGAGCTCGGGGAAGGTGGGGATGATGGTGACCAGCAGTGATGCCACGGAGACCTGGGCAAGAGTCGCACATGGTCAATGTTGAGTGTTAATGAAGGGTCTGCCCGGGGCTTAGGTCCCCTGAAGATCCAGCGCCTCTTCCGGGTAACCGTGGGCAAGGTGGATGACCCGTTCAAGTCTCAGTTCCTTCATGTGTAAAATGCAACAGCGGCACTCACCTTAGGTAACTGTCTAGACAATTAAGTGGATTGTGTATCTAGCCCACGTTACCCAGATGGGACCTGTAATTTTTATTACTGACCTTTGTGATGGCCAAAGCCTGTTTAATCTACTCCACCTGATGGTTTGCTGGATTTCTAGTATGTTTCTAGAGATCCGTGCTTGGTGCTTCAGAGGATGCCAAGACGAAGATGAACTGAGACGCTCACAATTTAGTAGAAGAGGGAAAATGATCAAAAGAAAAGGAAATGGCTGGGCACAGTGGTGCACACTGCAATCCTAACAACTCAGGAGGCCAAGGAAGGAGGATCACAAGTTCAAGGCCAGCCTCAGCAACTTAGTGAGAAGGAGACTCTATCTCAAAATAAAAAGGGCTGGGGATGTGACTCAGTGGGAAAGTGCCCCTGGCTTCAATCCCTAGTAAAAAAAAAAAATAGAATTAATGAATATTTTAAAAGTCAAAAGTTGGATTTAATATGACTAACATATTGCACATCCTAGCTTAGCAACACATACACTAAAAAGTGTCCCCTAGTGATTACAGAGCTACCTGGGCACTGCACTGCACTGCTGCCACCCAATGTCTCAAGAGATGAGTAGCTCAAATATCACTAGCCCCCAAAACATTCAAAATCCTCAATTCGAAGTACGGTTCCTACTGACTGCATTATAACATTGAAAATCATAATTCAACCATCAAGGACTGTCTATTCTGGAGATTAGAACTTCAGCATATGAATCTGGGGGGACACAGGTCCCCCATACCAGATAGCAACCTGGAATGATTGACAGCCCAGTCATGGTGGGAAGAGTCAAACAGCCCTCAGTGATTTGTCCTCAATAAGAGAGTCAGCTGCCAGCAGGTGGGAGGAGGGCCAGACACCGGGACATCCTGGTGGGGTCCCTAATGGCACACAGTGACACATTCAGCCTGGGAGATGAGAAATTCAGGGCTGGGTACCAGAGTTCTTGGCTGCCAGGCCTCATCAGGCCACTGTCTCTATGGCTTCAACCAGAGTCACACTAGCATCACCTGGGTCCCTCGTCAACAACCCAGTTCCGAGGCTGGGTCCTGCAGAAGTCCTCCAGAGTGCCCCGGGGATTCTAAGGGGCAACCAGCACTGAGACCCCCCTGGGCTGAAGGATGCTCGTGTCTGCCCAAACTGGGGTCCTCTCCTCCTGGTTACTGCGTGTTCTAGGCCTCTAGAACTGCTAGAGAGTTCTCATTGCACTAACTATCCATTTAGAACACTATAATCACATTCCCAGACATTTTTATTTTTTGGGACAAGTCTCACTAAGTCGCTTAGGGCCTCGTTAAATTGCTGAGGTTGATCCTCCTGCCTCAGTCTCCTGAGCCGCTGGGATTATAGGCAGGTGCCACTATGGCTGGCTTGATTTATTCATTTTTGTTGGTTCATCCTTCAAATGCTATCTTCGTCAAGACAGGGATTACTGGTCTCTTTATTCATTGCTGACGTGTAGAGGCACCAGTAAATACGCAGGGAATGAATGAATGGATTTTGGAGGCGATGAAGAGACCCAGAGGTTAGGAGACATGGCTGAGGTCACACAAAGAAACAAATGGAGTAGCTATTGAATTATGTTCTTCTCACCATTGTTCTCTGGCTCTGCTCTGGGATTGCTACGGTGACCTTGATAGTGATGGACCAGCAGGTACAGAGGTGGCAGATTCAGCCCGGAGGTGGCTGTGAATGGGCTACCTGCGGCCAGGAAGTGCTCTCGGGATTCTCTAGACATAAACCTATCTTCCTGGTTCAAGGTGGAAAGTGGCTTCTGCTGATGGCTAAGAGCTTAACTTAATTTATAGCGTCTCATTTTCACTCCAGGAATGGAATTTTTCCTCTTTATAGTTGCCTGTAAGTGGTTTGTACTGATTCCTAAAATGAGGAAGCTGCTGGGGAATTACCAGAGCTGCCTGTTTAAAGAGGCCGCTGTGAGAATCAGACTTAGCACACACAGAGCTGGGAGAGGCCTCAGGGACCACACGGTGCACAGGTCATTTTACAAGTAAGAAGACAGGGGCCCAGAGAAATCACGTGGCTTGCTGGGGGTTCCAGACCCCAACTCTGGTCCCTGACTCTTCTCTCCTCACCCTCCATCCTCAGACACTCCCAGAGGTGAAATGGGAGTTGTCGGCACACAGGACAAGAGCCCTGCCCTCTTCTGGGTCCCACCCCCAGGCACCATGCAGTAGGTGTCTATCTGGGAACGGCCTAGGACAAACAGCGCTGTGGGCCCTCTAAATAATTAAGAGCCATGACCCGAACCTTTTGGCCTTTGCAGTTCCCCCACCCCTTGGTTGAGAGGCAAAGAACTGATTTCAAAAGCTATTGTCCTTCTTACCTTTATTTCCATTTTTTCCATATTGGATGAATCAAGGTAGACTGGGGTTTCTCTGGATTCCTGATTCCCTGGGCTTCATCTCCCCACTGAAATTGCATTTTAATCCTATATGACACCTGGCTGGTTTCCCCGGCAACCATCTTGGAAGCCATAAACAGCAGATTAAGTCTTTGAGGGAAGAAGCAAGAGAATGGACAATCCTGGCCGAGATAAAGACCCAGGCGCTAGAAGGCTGCTCCACAGCAGTAACCTCTGCTAATAAGGAAGGAAAGGGTCCCTCGCTGCATTGGATGTTCTCCATGCGGGAGCAACATTTGTTCAATTTCTTTCTTTTTCCCTTTCTATGGTTGGGTCTGGGGATTGAACACAGGACCCCGGGCACACTAGGCCAACACTCTACCACCAAGCTACACTCCCAACCCCTTTCTCCTATTTCTAAATCTCCCAGCGCATAGAACCTACATGGTACATCTGAAACCAATTCTAAAAGCAATTTTCATTGACGTACAAAACTGTTTTATGTAAACATCATCTTTTTTAGGGAAAAGGACAAGGAAAATTAGCACACTTTATTTACATTCCACCAAATGTCCCTCGAATCTTCATCCGCACCCAGGCATACGCTTTGTACAGGTGTCAGAGTTCACATGTGTTCCCTTTTCTGTTGATGCGTGCATCTCCATGTGCTGCACACCTTTAGCATTTGTGTGTGTGGCGTCTCCCTGATAAGCACAGTAGTGTGGCTACACTCTGTCCCTTGGAATTGTGAGCGTGTGCAGACTTCATACAACATGCATGAGACACGGGCACGGTCCTTGCATTTCTGGGCTCAGACTCTTGGTATAAGGAAGACAAGAAGGTCCCTGAATTGCCTCCTGCACAATGGAAGCCTCAGATGCTCAGGGCATGAACTGACTCACTGACAGCCAAGCCACCTCATGGCTTTCATTTTTTTGAGCCTTCAGCGGATCCTATCTGCCCTTCCGGCAGAACACACCGCACATCACAGAGTTTCCACTGCCACCTCTCGTCCACACCACCCTCCCACCTGGACTCACTCAGCCAGTTGGTTGATCTGCTAAAAATGTAGGCAAAATCCAGGCACGGTGGCACACGCCTGTAATCCCAGCAGCTCAGGAGGCTGAGGCAGGAGGATCGCAAGTTCAAAGCCAGCCTCAGCAATGGCGAGGCACTAAGCAACTCAGTGAGTCCCTGTCTCTAAATAAAATACTAGGGCTGAGGATGTGTCTTAGTGGTCAAGTGCCCCTGAGTTCAATCCCCAGTACCCCATCCCCCCCACAAAAAAAGAAAACCTTAGGCAAAAGCAAGTTGTTGCTTTCCTTCTCACCCTCCCACGGCTTTCTGCAGGCCTTGGAATAACATCTGAACTCCTCACTCTGACCTGTAAGACCTTGCAGCATCTGACCTCTGCCTCCTGTGCCCTCATTCTGTCCACTCTTCCCTCCGCCTCCCACTCTGGTGGCTGCCCTGGCCTCACGGACTCCGCACACACAGCCCACGGCCCTTCCCTCCCATGCCTGTCCTGCCAGTCTCAGCCCATCTGTCTTCTCCTTGCAGACAGTGGTTGCTCTTCCCACTTTTTCTGAAGGCTCCCCTGCCCTCCGCCTGACTGACCACTGACAGCACATTATTACTTCCTTCACAGAATTTTCAGCGGATTACCTTTGTTTGCCTTACCATCCTTCGAGGCTGGGTACCAACTGGCCCTGCGCTGCCCCCACTGGAAGGTGAGGTTACAGGGCTGGGAGGGGCTGCTGTTGACTCAGCCCGGCCTCTCTAAGTGCCCAACCCTTCCTGGTCACTCCGCAGTGCTTAATGAATGAATAAGCTGAGAGATAACGCTCACCTTGAGCCTTCTTATTCTTGGGCCTCAGGGGGGTGACTCCCTGTGCCTGACTCTGGTTATGGGGAGGGTTAGTGAGGGAAAACTCTGCTCCCAAGACCCCCCAGGTCATTCTGACAGGCCAGTCGTTATGCAGGCTTGGGCTTGAGTTAGGAGGAGACCACAGGGTACAGCCATGGAGAACAGAAGGATTGTCAAGTCTTATAGAGGAGGACGTCCTCAGAGACGCCAAGGCTCCTCTGTGCCAGCACCTTCCCCTCCCCAGTTCCTACCACTTAGCCTGATAATTCACCGACTTGCCCAGCACTTACAAGTGCCTCATTTGCATTCCTCACCATAACCATACCAAGGTGAGCACAGTATATTATCTTCACTTTCCAGAAAAGAACTGAGTCTCAGAGATCTTTGAAAAACTTCGCCCACCTTGAATTAGTAAACTCTGAGCCAGGATTTGAGCCTGGACTATCTTATGGCCCTGCCTTTGCCCTGACAAAACACCAGGAAGAGCTTCTAGAAATATCCAAAAGTGGCCCTATATATAGTTTTGCTCCTGACTCTGGTCATGGTCCCTGCTAGTGGCCAGATTTGCCCTGACCGCAAGAAAGCTCTTGCAGCCTCGTGTCCCACATCTTTAGTAAAGAATTAAAATGACAGAATTATATTTCTTAATGAATTATACTTCTTAATCAATGCTTGTTAATGTATACCACCTTGGAGTTTCCTATGAAGGAAACTCAGTTCTTAAGTCAACAGGGAGGAAGCGATCAGAGCTTGAAGGTGTCTCCCCAGCACTTAATCCATAACCAATTATTTTCTGGATATAATTTTCAAATTATATCTGGAAATATGGGTCTATCCTTGCCTGTCACTCACCTGCTATGCGACCTGGAGCAATCATCTCTGCTTCCCAGACCTCCGTTTCCCTGCTTGTTCCAGGAGGGGATTGAGATTCCCTCCCCCTCTAACATCTCTTCCCTCTCCATAATACCCGTCGAGGCCACCTGTGTGCCAGGGAGAGAGTTCGGGGCTCCCAGGAGACGGCGGAGGCCAGACGGCCTGACAGAGGGGTCTGGTTCCAGCTGTCAATCCTGGTTGCTGGCGTCTAACATTCTGCGATGGCCCAAATCTCAACCTGCCCGCAAACCCTTCAGCCAGATTAGCGACGTCCTGCTTTCACGACACCTCCACGGGTTCTCGGAGCTCACCGCCCCGTAATTTGTCCTGTGGTCCTCTGAGGAGTCTCACCTGACAGATGTGGCCGGGGACCGAGCGCCCAGGGGGATGCCAAAACCAAGCCCCAAAAGAGAGCCAGGCCCAAGAACAGCGTGGGGACACCGCGGGGAGGCGCCGCCACTCCAGCGCGCGCGGGACACTGGCGCCCCCAGGGCGGCCCCCGAGGCTCCGAGGATCACCTGTGCGGGGCGGGGCCGGGGCGGGACCCCCGGGCGGGGGCGGGATCCTCGGGCAGCGGCGCCGGGAGCCGACGGCGGCGGCCACCACGCGCTGGGACCGCGGCAGGGCGGGCGAGAGGCCGAGCAGGGTCGCCCGAACAGGTAGGAGGGGCCGTGCGGTCCCGATCTGTCCCGAGCAAGCCGCGGTCGGGTTCAGGCCTGCGGCTCCCTGTCACCTGCCCGCGCGCTGGGCAGGGAGAGTCCGAGGGTGCGTTCGAGGGCCCCAGTCTCGCCCCCACCTTTGTGGGAGTAAGTGCCCGGTGTCTGGCCCTTTGGGGGGTGGTCGGGAGCGCCGGGAGGGACCCTGATCATCTCAGGTGGATTTGGAGTGAGCGCATAAAGGTGTCCGGAATGCAAACTGAACCCCACCCAGCTCAGAGGAGCGTCCTAGAGTCAGCCTTGGGGGGGATGATCTTTGGGGCGTCTAGAAATCGTTTCCTCCTCCCATCGGCCACCCCAGCCTTCAGGGGTGAGAGACCTAGACTCCTGGAACAGAAATGGAGAGGTAGAAAGGGCTTTGACTCGCTGGGGGCCGGAGTTTGCCTCCTCTGTGAAATGGGCGTCTTGATGGGTCAGGCCCAAGCACAGGCCCCTCTGGAAGGTTTGCAGTTTGTTGAGATGAAAACCCGCAGCCGGGGAAGGAACCCAGGGTCCGATCGGATCAGGAGATTTAACAGGCCGTCACCGAACCACCCCCTCCAGGGGAAAGATGCAGAGGAATCCCCTCCTCTGGGTACCTCTGCGGGAGGAGGAGGTGACTGTGTCAAATACAGGACAAGATTAGCAAGACCAAGGAAGCCCTGGAGTCTAGGAGGAAGATTCTGGAGGACTTTTTGGAAGAGGCAGGATTTGGGTGGAGCTGGGAAGGTAATACCAGGGTCCCAGCCAAGCCTTAGAATCAGTTAACGGTGCAGGTGTGGGAATCCGGTGGCTCCTACCTCCTGGCTGTCTATCCTAACTTTGGACAAGCCCCTTCTTTTCTCTGGGGTTCAGTTCACATGTCCCTTAAAGGAAGCAATTTTTTGGACAGATTCAGAGGAGGCTATCAACAGGAGACACCACCCCACAAAGAGCTTGAGGCTTCTTCTACCTGTATCCATCCTTGTCCGTGGTCATTTGTCTGCTATCCGCGGCTGGCGGTGAACTCTGGGGCACAGAAAGCATCCTCATCTTGCCCCGCCCAGCCTGGGGGTTGGCACATATTAGGGGTTTAATGAGTATTTGTGGAATGAACACATCCAGGCTGAGTTCTGGGCTCTTGGCTCTGAGAGAGGCCATCCTGACAAAACTGACCTCGAGCTTCTGTTTTCATTGTCCAGTCCCCACCCACCTCCAACTTGAGGGGTGTATCCCCCCTCTCCCATGTTGATTGCCTCCACTCTCTCTCCCACCACATCAGAAAAGGAGCCACTACTAGACATTTGCACAATTGAGGAGGACAGGCCCCTCTGTGACGGCCCCTGGGTCTCTGAGGGAAAGCAAGCAGCATCGTGCTGACCCGCCCACTGCTCCTGGCACCTGAGTCAGAGTTGGAGCTAGCGGGAACCTGAAGATAATAGAGGGTGCCCCTCATCTCAAAGGCCAGGGGACTGGGACCCGGAGAGGAGGCTTCTCAGCCCCTGGCCTCCCACTCTTTGCTTCGGGGTGCGGTAGAATGGAGCCCTTGTTTGCCCTGAAGTGAGCTGCTGATCTGAAGTATAGACCCTAGATGGGCAGGAGGACGGGAAGGAGTCCCAGACCCAACTTGGATTCCTGAGGAGGCCGGGGTGTCAGGGAAGCTGGGGGACGGGGCTGGAGCCTCTCATGTGGTTGGAAACTCCCACTGGGGGTGGCTGTAGTTTGGCCTGAGGATGGAAAAGAGGGTGTGCCAGTGTCTGAGACAGAGAGGTCTGTTCTGCGGCCTGCCCCGAGGCCTGATCTGAGGGCCTCTTGCCCAAAACAGGCACACCTGAGACTCGGGGGCCCTCGGAGGGGCTGGCAGAGCTGCGGAAGGGCTGCAGGCCTTGCTCCAAGCAGCAGCACAGCGGCAAAGAGGCGCAGAGCCGCGGGGACCTTTCCCTGCACCCCGCCCTGGGCTCAAGCCCACCGCCTCTCTGAGCCTCCGCTTCCTGATTTCTTAACCAGAATCGATGACTCCACAGCAACTGCTGAATAAGTATCGGTTTTCTGTGGAAAACCTTGTGTCTGGGGCCTGCTGAGCCAACTTTTAGGATAAACAGACTCAGGGTCTTAAAATTCCAGTCACGAGCTCCCTCTGCTCTCCTGCCACCTTGAGGTGCCAGTCCTTCTCCGCTCCTCTGCCACAGTGCTCTGCCTCCCCTCGGGCCCACAGCCAGGGACGCAGCCAGCTGTAAACTAAACCCCTGAAACTGTGGCCAGGTATGGTGGCACAGGCCTGTAATCCCAGCAGCCTGGGAGGCTGAGGCAGGAGGATCACAGGTTCAAAACCAGCCTCAGCAAAAAGCGAGACACTAAGCAACTCAGTGAGACCCTGTCTCTAAATAAAATATGAAATAGGGCTGGGGATGTGGCTCAGTGGTTGAGTGTCCCTGAGTTCAGTTCCTGGTATCCAAAAAAAAAAAAAAAAAATACCCCTCTGACATAGTGAGTGGAAATAAACTTTTCCTCCCAATAAATAAATGAATGAATGAAGTGAAATGAAATTCCTGTCACAATTCCCCTGCGTTCAGCCCGTGAGTCCTCAGTGGCAGGACCTCCCTCCCCAGGCCCAGCCCTGGCTCTGCGGGGAGCTCTCTCTGCAGCACGTGTGGGTTCTGCAGACCCCCGGGACCCACTGAGCTTGCTTTGAAGTTTCTCCCTGTTCCTCCACCGGTGTCTGGGGGTGTCTCCTTAGTGTGTTGTGCAAAAAGCAGCTGGGTGCCTGTGTCCCCACGGCTGTGCCCAGTCCCACTCCCTCCTGAAGATTCCCAAGGCTTTAGCCTGAAGTTCACAGAGGAAACGAATGGTCGGCCTTGTTGGTGAGCACTTCCCGTTGCCCACACAGGGCCAGATGCTCCGCATGCCTCAGTCCCCCGTGACACCCACGGCATCCTGGGAGGTGTGGTCACTCCTCAGTCCCCTGCTAAGTTCAGAGGGATGGGGCATCAGAGTCGGCAGGGGTCTGTTCTGACTTCCCTGCCTGAAGCAATTACCCTTTGTGGGCCCCTCCCCCCATAAACATATTTACAGTTCAGTTTATGATCCTATCAGTATATCAGAGCATTTTGTTCAACCCGAAAGACAATTTTTCCTTAGTATTTTGAAAGAAATGAAAACATTTTGTGGGCCTTAGGCAGGGTGCCCCTGTCCTAATGGAGACGTTGGTCCTGTAGCAGCAAGCCAGGCGCCAGGCTGGGACTCCAGCCCACGCCCAGCACTGTAGGAGCTCTGACCCCTCACCCTGCTGCCTGTGAGCAAGGAAGGCAGGAAGAAAGAAAAAAGAGAAGAGCTGGGAAAGGACTGGTTATCTGAATCTCAGCACCTTTAATGGTATGGATAGTTTGTTCTAGAAAGTGGAATTTGGTTGGTTTGCACCCCCCAACCCTTGCTGCTTATTCTGTTTTCCTCCCCACTGGGAATCAACCCAGGGTCTCATGCACACCAGGCCAGTGCTCTAACACTGAGCCACGTCTCCAGCCCCACCCTGCTTTTTTATTTTATCTTATTTTTTGGTACTAGGGATTGGACCCAGGGATGCTCAATGAACAAGCCCCAGCCCTTTTTATATTTTATTTAGAGACAGGGTCTCACTGAGTTGCTTAAGGCTTTTTGCTAAGTTGCTGAGGCTGGCTTTGAACACGTGATCCTCCTGCCTCAGCCTCCCGAGCCGCTGGGATGACAGGCACGTGCCACTACTGTGCCCAGATCTTACAGCTTTTTGATCATAACCTTCTTGTGAGCCAAGCCCATTTGGTCTTCTTTCTCTGAAATTTTGGGTGCCCCACCTCAGCCTTCTCTCCAGTTATGAACCGTAAGGGTAACTCGTTTGCCTTTAGGATCAAAGGGAATTTATTTACCTGTAGAAAGAACTCCAAGTTCCTATCTACCTGATCCTCCCCAATAACGCCACTGGTCATAATAACAACAATGCTTCCCATTTTCAAGAGCTTTCAGGGCTCTGAGCATCATGCTAATCACATGGGGGCTTCTCCTGCAGCCCCTGTCCCCACCCCAAAGCCTCAGGAGCCCTGCGGTTAGGTGCCCTGCCCATCGGCAGCAGAAACCCAGGCTGGAAAGACCGTTTCCCAGGTGGCAGTGCCAGGACTTGGGTCGAGTCCTGTTTGTTGTCAGAGTGTGACCTCCATGGAGGCAAGGACTGTGCCCAGTTTCCCATGGACTCCCCCCCAATCCAGCAGAGTACCTCGGTCATACAGGTGACGCTCTGCCTCCCTGGGAGATTGGCTCCAGAGCCTCCCCCAGCTTGCCAAGTCCCTGACATAAAATGGTGTCGGATTTGTGACAAGTAACAAGTCTGTTCAGTTCAGATGCAATTCTTTTTTTTTTTTTTTTTTTGGTACCAGGGATTGAACTCAGGTCACTCGACCCCTGAGCCACATCCCCAGCCCTATTTTGTATTTTACTTAGAGACAGGGTCTCGCTGAGTTGCTTAGTGCCTCGCTTTTGCTGAGGCTGGCTTAGAATTCACGATCCTCCTGCCTCAGCCTCCTGAGCTGCTGGAACACCTGCGCCAACGGGAATCCCAGCAGTTCAGGAGGCTGACACGGGCGTTTGCCTTTGCAGCTGGCCAGATGCAATACTTTTTAAATATTTTCGATCCGCCCCGGTTGAACCCACGGAGGCAGAACCCGCCGGCGCAGAGGGTCTCCCGCCCAAGCTGTCAGTATGGAAGGAGTGGAAACTTGATGGAGTCTGACTCCCTGCCCTTTAGGGAAGCTCCCTGCCTGGGTCCCTGCTCCTTGTCTTGAGCCCATCACCGTCTGCCTCTTTCATGGAGAAACGGGTCCTGGGGACCCGGAGTCCTCTGGGTCAGCTGAGACCTGCTGGACTGAGCCATTGAGAAAAGCTGGCACCAGCTCAGCCGTCCCCCCCACCCATCAAGCTTCCTCCACTCCACCCCACCCCCTCCCTGCAGGTGAATCTCACGAGAGTGTCTCCTCCTCACTGTCCACTTCTCCCTGGGAACCTAAAGGTGAAGAAGCCGCTTGTCCTGGCTGGCGCTCTGCAGAAATAATGGAGATTAAATATTCCAAAATGACAGGGATGTGAATGAAGGTAGATTGAAAGGACCCATGCAAGAGCCAACAGAGGAAGAAAGACCCAGAGACACAATGGCAAAGTTAGAAACGTGAAGGAGAAGGAGGAGGAGCAGAAACAGCAGATCACGGACCCAGCAGCAAGGCTCAGACGGACAGAGTTCTCCCTAACAAGACCCCACAAAGGAAGCCGGGGAGGTAATGTCATAAAGGACTGAAAGAAAAGAACCTTTCAATCCAGCATCTCCAAGGCAGCCAAACTGTCACTTAAACATGAGGTCATTAAAAAAATATTCTTGGGCAAATAAAGCCTCAGAAGGTGGACACACAAAGGCCACATTGAGAGTGCTCCCAGAGGAAATACGGAAATAACGACAGAAACAGCCCCGGGAGGTGCTGCGAGAGCTGGGGACGGGTAGGGTGGCAAGTCCAAGTTCAGTGCCAGAAGCAGGAACGGAGTTCGCCACTTTGGGAAGAAGAGTATTTTACACACACACACACACACCTAGTTTTTGAAAAACAGTATTGGAAAGTCGGGGGCCTTCCTAAATCCTGAGAGCCGGCCAGATCCGGGGGAACCTTGATCCGGGGAACCTTGATCCGGGGACCAGTGAGCGCCAAAGTCAGTCCAGCAGGGGTCACAGGCTGCCCAGCTCTGCTGCATCCAAGGCCACCTGGCTCAGTTCCAGACCCGGGGATCCCAAAGCTGATGTGTGTCACCCCGGGTCCTGGAACTCAGGGCCTGGTTGACTGTGTCACCAGTGTCCCTGCAGCACTGTTCCTTAGCTTTCTAAGAGGAAACGGTGAGCCCTGGGCTCAGACACTTTGGAAGGTGGCCCTGTCTGGCTGGAATTTAATGACATTGTTTCATCTGATTTCTTTTGTTACTTTCTATTAATGGCAAGTGACACTGGTTTCCATTTTGAGAAGTGATAGGAATTTTCTGTTTAGGGAGCTGGGGAATGCAGCTCGGTGTGCGAGGCCAAGTTCAATCCCAAATGGGAGGAGGGGCAGGGGTCGGCGGAGAAAGAAGGAAAATCTCTGTTTTGGAATAAGTTTAAGCCTGTCTTAAAAGGAACAAGGGATCTCAATACAAAGCCATCGTGACTGTTGCAAACCATTTTTAGGAGAGGGCAGAGGTGTGAGAGGCCCTGACAGGAGTGGTGGGTGCCATGGTGGAGTGGGTGGGTGGGTGCAGACTGGTACCTGTTCTCTGCCACCTTCAGCTGACTGGGATCCGCTGGGGGGTGCTCAGGGGGTTCTGTGGTTGTGGCCTGATGTTCTGAAGGCTCAGCAGCTTGGGGGTCGATGATGGCTCCCTCCCAGGACTTTGCACCACGCTGGGCACTTGGGAGCTCCGCGGGGGCTGTCACCTAGAGCAGGTACCTCCCCTGAGGCAGGAAGCAGAGGCTGCCACTTGGGGACAATATCCAGAAAGCCAACGCCACTTCCAACATGTGCTGGTGCTCTGAGCAGCCAGGGCCCACCCAGGTCAGGGGAGGGGGAGATGGCGCTGCCACTCATTGGGGGAGTGGTCTGGCGCACCGTGGGGCCCTTTTGAAACCACAGCTGGCCGCAGGGGGAAGTGCTGGTGAGACCAGGGGACAGGAAGTCCCCCGTTCTGCCCTGGGTGGGCGAGGGAGGAAGTCAGCGAAGGAGAAGGCACAGCAGCCTCAGGAGACCTTGGTTGCCGAGACAGAATTGGGCTCTATTCTGTAGCCCGTTTGAAGCGATCTATGACATGGGGGAGACTTGGTTGGGAGGTAAAATTGAACAATTCCGATTCCGTTTCCGTAAGTGGCTCCTGCTTCGGCCTCTGATCCTGCACAGGACCATGTCCCCGCCCCATCGCAGCAGAGAAAGCACGTCACCTCCTGAGCCCTTGGGAGATGATTCCTGCAGCCTGCATGCATGGCCAGGCCAGGGAGCCCACGACCGGGACAACCTAGGAAGTCCAGAGCTGCTCCACTGTGTCACCCTGTAGCTTCCCCACTTGGCCACTGCATGGTCCCCACGGCCGCCGTCCCTCAGGGTGAACATCCTAGTTTTGGGTTAGAAAAGCCTGATCCAGGTCCAGGAGCTACGGGGGCCCAGAGGAGGCTCCAGAGAGCTGAGGGGGGCTGGCGGCCTGAGCTCAGGGAGTCAGAGCAGAGGACCAGGCAGTGCCAGTGCCCACCGCGCCCTCTGTTGGCGCACCCTCCCCCGCCCCGCAGCTTTCACTCACCCCTTCCCCTGCTGGGTGCCGGCAGCCTGGCTGTAACTGAGGCAGGTTTGTCCCCAGGGAGCTCCTCCAACGGAAAGAGGCCAGGCACCGGGCTTGGCAGCCCACGCCC
The DNA here is from genome assembly GCF_021218885.2 of Marmota monax. Lineage (NCBI taxonomy): Eukaryota > Metazoa > Chordata > Mammalia > Rodentia > Sciuridae > Marmota > Marmota monax. The sequence goes on along the minus strand of NW_026694432.1, from coordinate 22,247,032 downwards.
TGAAATCCCAGTGGATGGGAGGCTGAGGCAGGAGGACCGGGAGTTCAAAGCCAGCCTCAGCAACAGCAAGGCGCGCTGTGAGCCAATCACCAGCCGGCAGCTGGAAGTTTGCTGGCAGCTGGAAGTCCCTGCCCTTTCAGACCACGGAGCTGCTCATTGGGGGACTTTTTTGGCTCCGCCCACGTGACCCAGCCAATCGGCCTCAAGAGCAGGAGGATTGTGGGAGGTGGAGAGAAGCTTGTGTGGGAGAGAGAGGCTTGTGGGAAGCCGGTGGTGGCAGTTGAGGCTCTGAGGGTTTTTCCTGAGAGGCTGTTTTGTTTGGCTTGTGTGGTTCTAAAAAAAGGCGCTAAGCAACTCAGGCAGACCCTGTCTCTAAATTAAAATATTAAAAGGCCCCGGATGTGGCTCCGTGGTTAAGCCCCCCTGGGTTCAATGCCAGTATGAAAGGAAGGGAGGGAGGGAGGAAGGAGATGACCTGGCGGCCACGGACACCACAGCCTAGGCGGGTGCTGACCAGGCACCTGCTGTGGGAGGATGGGCGGGGTCTCGGGGAGACTGGCCACTTGACATAGGCAGGGACTTCAGGTGGGTCTTGGAGGAAAAGGAATGGGACTTAGGCCCGCAAATCCTCTCCCAGTGCCTGGTGTATACAGTAAGGCTAAATATTTGGCACCATTGGTGGTCACATAAAGGAAGGAGACAGGAGTCACAAAGCCCAGTTTACAGTGGAGGAAATGGGCCTAGAGGGGTCATGAGCCCAAGGTGACCAGACTGTCAGAATTCAAACCCGGTCTAATTCCAAAGCCCGCCCTCTGTCTACTCCTGGGTCGAGGGGCTGAGGGAAGGAGGGCATCTCACAAGAGGGGACAAATCCCATCAAGAGAATTTTTTTAAAAATCCAAGGTCTGGAGGAGGCAGGAGGCAGGACTGGGGGGCACAGGCGTGGGAGGCAGGGGGTGGGGATTGCAGGCCCCCCCCACCCCGGCTCCCCGCCATGCTGGAAGCTAGCCTCCCAGGGCACCCAGTGCCTAACCAGGTGCTGGCTTGTGACATGTCCATGTCCCAGGAAGGGTTGGGCCTGGATCCCAGGTCCCCTGCCCTGCAGCGCCAAGTTCAGGCCTCACCAGCTTCTGCCCGGCCGCGGCCCGGGACAGCGAGGGCAGAACTCTTTATTTTTGTTGCTGCCAGCCTGCCTCCTGAGCACCCCCCTCTCCGGGCACCGAGCTGGGAAGTTCAGTTATATAACGCAGAGGCGACACGGAAATCAACTCTTCTTTCTTCTCAGTCTCAGACACGCTTTGAAACCGTAGTTTACTCTTGATTCTGGCACAGCTGGAGAGGTCTTGGGGAAGGGAGGGAAATGAACTATGTTAAATGGTGGCTTTCTGCCAGACACCATCAGGGGCTTGACATTTATTATTTTATTTCTCCCAGACAACGATCCAGTGAAGGGGGGGGGGCCTGTTACTACCTCCATTTTATGGAACAGGAAATGGAGGCACAGAGAGGTTAAGTAACTTTCCAAAGGCCACCCAGCAGAGCTGTCAGGTTCTGACACTCCTACTTTTCACACTCCTACCTCCCATGGAATCCATCCCGTAGGGATTCTTGAGAGCAGCGCATGCTGGTTCCTTCCATGGAGGTTGAATTCCCACTCTATCCCTCAGGTCTCATCTACACTCTGGCCTTCCCTGGGCCCTCAGCTCCACGGTGCTGAGACCTCACTGTCCCTCCCCCCCCAATCCTACACTCCCCTCCTGACTGTGTTCTCCCCACTGTCCTCCTGGCTAGGACGGCACTCCTCCCTTCCCCCCCTACAAAATCTCGGTAAATAATAGTGATTCTCACTCACTGAGCCGAGGCAGTGAGGCAGACAGGTGACAGCTTGAATTCTGGAGTATTCAGCCTCATTTCCACCCAAGTCTGCCACCTTCACTGGCTGTGTGACCCCAGACAAGTTACTTGGCTTCTCTAAAACTCGGTTTCTTCACCCCTAAGATGAAGACCCTGATACTCACCTCACAGAGTTCTTTTGGAATGAGGTGGGTTACAAACTATTCAAATAAAAATCATTTGTGAAGTTTTTAGAGAGGTGCTTGGCACATAGTAAGTGCTCGTTATGTCTGTTTTATTTATTTATTTGGTGCCAGGGATTGAACTCAGGGACACTCAACCACGGAGCCACCTCCCCAGCCCTATTTTGTATTTTATTTAGAGACAGGGTCTCACTGAGTTGCTTAGGGCCTCACTTTTGCTGAGGCTGGCTGTGAACTCACGATCCTCCTGCCTCAGCCTCCCTAGCTGCTGGGATTATCGAGTCCCCAAAATGTGGGCCAGACTCTGAAGTCAGATCCTGAGGCAGGAAGATCGTGAGTTCAAAGCCAGCCTCAGCAACTCAGCAAGGCCCTGAGAAACTCAGACCCTGTCTCTAAATAGAAATATGAAAAGGGCCAGGATGTGGCTCTGTGGTCAAGCGCCCCTGGGTTCAATGCCAGTCGGAAAGGAAAGAAGGGAGGAAGGAAGGAGATGGGTCTGGCGGCCACGGACAGCAGAGTGTGGGCCGGTGCTGACCAGGCACCTGCTGGGGGAGGATGGGCGGGGCCTCGGGGAGGCTGGCCACTTGACATAGGCAGGGACTTCAGGTGGGTCTTGGAGAAAAGGAACGTCCTCTCCCAGCTGGTCGTCTTGGATAGGAGCTTAGCCCCTGGTGCCTCTGCGTCCTCACATGTAAGTTTTAGACGCTAATAGGCATCTGCTGGGGGGACAGTCCAGTCCTCGGCAGGGCTGGGCCCTGGGAACTGGGCAGGTGCGGCTTCTACTTTCTCCCTGGGACTCAGACCCAGGTCGCTGTGACCCCGTAGCCCAGGAGCACAGTGACCACGGTGCCCTCAGATTCCAGCTCCCCAGGCAGCCGCCCCCCAGGTCCACAGCCCCCGGGCTGACTTGTGCTCAGTGTCACACGGGTGTCACCATGGCAGCCATGTGTGGAGGGGAAAGCACACACCTGGCCCAGGCTCCACCCTTGCCCGGGCTGCAGGTCCATTTTTGAGCACCCTCCGCTCACTCGCGTAGCTGGGAATTCATTTCGTTCGTGGGACACAGAGCAACCCCCCATGATGTGCCACGTGGTGCTCAAGGCACTGGGGCTGGAGGGCTTAATAGCACCCTTGACGCTCCTGCTTCAGAGTCCTGGGTGGGGCTCTGTCACTGGTGGAAGATGCTGACTACCACCAGTGGCCAGCAGGGGAAACAGCCCTGTGACAGGGCACGGTGTGGAGATTTGATGTGACTAAAGCATCAGAGAAATCAGTGGGGGAGGAAAGAGTGGCCTGGCACATGCAAAGGCCCTGGGGCTGGGGCAGGAGTGACTGATAGACTGAGCTCCTGCAGGGAGCTACCAGGTGCAGATCTTGAGAGGCCTGGACTGGACAGGTGGGGAAGACGGGGAGACAAGGGCATCTGTAGGAAACGAAGATCCATCTGAAAGAGCTTGGTGATGGGGTGATGCGCCGGTGACAGTGGTGACCTTAGGTTTCTGGCTTCAGAAGCTGCAGGTGGGTGTCAGTGTCATTTCTGCAATGGGAAGACAGATTCTGAGACGTGCTGGGCATGGCAGGACCCAGACACAGCCTGGGCGCTCAGGCCACTGCTGGAGCAGCTGGGGACAGGTCTGTGATGATCACCGTAGCGAACTGCATGATTTGATGATGACCATGACCGTCAATGGGGTCTGAGAAAAGGCCGGGATTAGAACCCCGCAATCCAGCTCCAGGGCCTGTGGTTCACATCCTGCCCTCGGCTGCCAGCGTCCACCATCTGCACATCCCAGGTGCCTTCAGGGCCCCAAGAACCGCGGCAGGCACTGGACCTCGCCCTGGGAGGAGGAAGACCAGAGCCCTTGCAGAGAACCTCGCTTCTGTAGAGGACAGACAGGTCACAACCTAGGTGGTTTCAGACGGTGGCTCTTCTGCGGAAAAAGTTAAAGAGGGTAAGTGAGGCAGAGTTCCTGGGAGGAGGGGAAGGAAGATGGGAGGTGACAATGACCTTGATGACATCGTCAAACTGCAGACATCCCAAAATTAGTAGGGAAGAGTCCTCGGAGAGAGTGGAGGTGATGGTGGAGTCCTCAAGAAGTGGCTTTTAAAAAAAAAAATTAGTGAAGGCCTAGATGACGTAAGTGTTTGAAGTGGGTGAAGGTTTTGGGGCTTTGAAGCATAAATAGAAGTTTGCCAGGCAGACAGGGTTAGGAAGCCCTTCCAGAAGTAAGTGTGAAAGTAAGCAGGGCAGCGTTTCAGGATGTGGGTGTGCGCGACACAAGCCGCGAGGGATCTTTGAGGCAGAGTTCAGAAGCTCCTGTGGCTCAAAGGCCACAGGGATCCTTTCCTTCTGTCTCCCGTGTTTAACGCTCTCCAGCTCATGAATATTCCCTGAGCGCACTGAACAAATGAATGTGTGCGTGTTGGTGGGGAGGCAGCCGAGGAAGGGCAGAGTGTCCGTCAGTGCCCTTCTGCATAATATGGGCCACAGGTGCCACTTAAAAGCTCTCGGGACCACATTCCCAAAGCAAAAAGGAACAGGCTGAGTTTGGGTGTTTCGATTAACCCCGGCCACTCTTCTCACCTAAGGGCTCTCAGGGTGGGCTCGGCGCAGCTGGTAGGTTTGCAGTGGGTCCTTCTCCGTCCTCCCCTGGGCGGATGGGTCACACGGAGGGTGCAGCACCCACCCAGCCAGTGAGTGATCTGGGGACAGAGATGGGCTGGAACTAGCACTCCCCCTCCTCCCTCTGAGCCTGAGGCCCGGCCTGGCCTCCGCCACTCCTTCCTCTGTGGGCCCTGAAGGGGGCCGGTTTGGGCTGAGCCCTGCGCCCGCTCTGGTTTCTGGGTAAACAGAACTGGCTCTGAGCAGCTTGGCAAGGGGGAGAGGACCTCTCGCCTGTTCAGCGACAGCCCCACCTGGCACGTCCCCCAGACAGGGAGGCCCACATACCAGCAGCGGCCCTGCCGCTGCTCAGACCCTCACCTGGGAGGACAAGGGTGGCCCCGGGAGCACGGCGCCTTGCGCACCTGCACGTCCTCCAGAACCTCCTTCCTGCACCCGCCCCTCACTTTCCTCGGTGTCTACTGGCCCTGAAAGTCCCCCCACCCTCCCCCAACACTTTAAGGAGGGGGGAGGGAGGGCTGTGGGGAACAGGAGACGGGTCCCATCCTGCCCTGGTGGCTCTGTGACTCTGGACGGGTTACCCAGCCTCTCTGGGCCTGTCTCCTTGGGTGTGAAGCAGAATGGTGTGCCATGAGGATTCACTGGGACCACGAGCGTGAAGGCCCAAGCACCTCTGCTGGCACAGAGGCCGTGACAAAGGGACAAGCACAGCAGGGCGCCAGAGGCTCACCACCCACCACCCTGGTTCCTGAAGAGTCCGGCCCAGCCACACACCCGCCCCTCGCCATGGGGCTCACCTGGACTCTCCCAGACCCGAGGTTCTCTGGGGTCCCACCTGCCTCTGGGGACAGGGCTCAGCCACATTGAAACTAGGAGGGGTGGCACTAACAGGGCCCCTGAGCTCAGCTCTGTGCAGTGGGGGGCACCGGCGTCGCGGGACCCTGAGCCCAAGGTGGATTCCTCAGAGACGAGGTTCCTGGCGTCCAGCGGAACTTGGCGACACTGCCCAGGGCCGGTGAGGACCCAGAGAACTCCGAAGCAAGGCCAGAGCCCCTGGGCACAGCAGACAAGGCTTACTCTGGAGGACCCCAAGGAGGGTTTGGCGGCTCTTAAAATTGGGGAGAGGGGTCCTTTGAAGGTGGAAGAAAATGTTTCAGTTCTTTTTCCCTCATATTGGAAAAAAATAGAGACCACAAAAATGTATGGTAATAGAGGGTCCACGAGGATCAGGGTGTGGCCGTGGCCGAGTCCTCCGGCCTTCGCCAGGCACCAGGCAGGGCGCCTCCAGCCTTTCTTACTCAGTCCAGAGGACAACGAGGAGTGTGAATGGTCTGTCCCCAAGAGTGAGTTCAGGGGTGTCGAGGTGCCTTTGGACCCGACTCCTGGGTCCACCCTTGCTCTCCCTGACGCCCCACGGCCGTCACGAGCCCCGATTTTATTTAGTGGAGTCCTCAGAACATCAGGGCAGGACAGTCACCCCATTTTACAGCTGAGGAAACTGAGGCCCAGCGAGGAGGAAGCCCCGGCCCACAGTCTCTTCACTAGTCAGTGAGGGCTCAGGGCCCGTCCCTGTCCCTCTCTCTACAGCCCCTGCCCTGTCCCTGCAGCGTCTGCCCCTCCCCCCTGTCTGGGGTCCCCCTGGCCCCACTCGGGGCTCCCTGCCTTCCTGCCACCCCCTTGTCTTTTCCGGCCTCCCAGCTCCCAGGCCACCGCAGGCTGCTCAGGGCTGAGCAGCGGCCCTGTCCCATCTCACGACCAGGCTGGGGCGGCACTGCCGTCTGAGAGGGTGGGGGGAAGGGGAGGCTGAGGGCAGGGTTCCATGAAGCTGTGGGTCCCCAGACAAACGCCCCTCTGTACCTCGGGGCTATTGTGCCTGGCCGGCTGCCAGCTCCTGCCACGCAGCCTGAAGGGCTGGGATTGTTCCTCACCCCGGCTCCTGCCACAGCAGCCCCGCGCCTGCCAGGCCCCGCCGTGGGCAGGACGAGGGAGGGGAGCGCCTGCCGGGATGGAGGGATGGAAGGATGGAGGGATGGAGGGCCTCGGGGCCGAGCACGTGGCACGGAGGGCCGGGCCATCCTGAGTCACACCGGAGGCTCCAGGTCACAGGATGAAAGGAGTCTAAGAGGGAGGTCACTGGGTCCCAGCTGTCGGTTTTGCAGAGAGCAAGCTGCAGACCAGAGAGAATGAGTAAGTTGCACAAGGTCACACAGCAATCAAGGCACAGGCATGAGACTCAAGTCCAGGGCTCCTCACTTCCAGGCCAGGGTTCTCGCCCCCATCAGGTCTCTCCATTGAGCTTCCAAGGCCGCCCTGTTCATCAGGAAGGTGATGAGGTCCGGAGACCAGGACACTCGGGCTCCAAGAAGGACTGTCACCTCAAGGTTGTGGACTGTGGGTTTCCTAGAATTCCTGATTCCGATGCAGATACTCCAGGGGGCATCTTTATCCTTAACCCTGAATAACAAACACTTGGAGGTTGGCCTGGCCCTTGGAGAAGGCAGTGGGAAGGCAGAAAAATCAAAAGCGAGACCACTGGAAAGTCTGTTACAGGAAAAACTTAGGGTTTTTGAACTTGCAAGAGGACATTGGCCTTGGTTTTTTTTTGTGAGGGGGGGGGGTCTGGGGATTAAACTCAGGGGTGCTTTACCACTGAGTTACATCCCCAGCCTGTTTTTATTTTTACTTTTTAATTTATTGTATTGTGTTTTTATTTTGAGACAGGGTCTCACTGAGTTGCTTAGGGCCTCAGCCAGGCTGAGGCTGGCTTTGAACTTGGGATGCTCCTGCCTCAGCCTCCTGAGTCACTGGGATTACAGATGTGGTCCACCACGTCCGACTTGACCTTGGTTATTTAAAAATAGATAAATAAAAGCTCCCCAAGGAGCTTGCTGGCCGTCGTCTGGGAAAACTCAATTACATCTCCGTAATAGGTGACAGAGTAACTCAGAAACCTCAGTGCCAAGGCTTGAACCCTGGGCCTTGCACACGCCAGGTGAGCACTCGACCTCGGAGCTACACCTCCCGGCCTGTTGAGATAGGGTCCTGCTAAGTCGCTGAGGTTGGCCTCAAAATGGTGACCCTCCTGCCTCAGCCTCCCACTGATCTTGTTTTAAATTAATCAGAAGGAACTCTCAAAAATGTCGCAGATAAACCTCCTCCCTGCGTGGCCCTGGGTGCATCACTGACCCTCGGTGTCCCCATTAGTAGGCAGAGGGCAGTGGACTCTGGTTTTCAGACTGGGTACCACACACTGTGATGACCAGGAGCTGCATCCTGGGGCCATGATGGAGGTGGGAGTGGTGAAGAGAACCAGGGGTGAGGCTCTAGTAGGAGGGAGGAATTTTGTCCCCCAAGTCCTTGGGGAGCTTGTTTTTCTGTCTGAGTGGTCCCCCCCACACACACACATGCCAACAGGAAGGCAGGTCACTTCTCCGTCTGCACAGACACGCAAATCCACCGCTCTCCTCTTTCTTGCCTGGTGGAGTTCCCGGATCCCGCCCCTCCCTCAGAGTGACTGCCCCCAGGTGGGCAGCCCGGGGCACCACGTCCCTCCTTCCTGTTGGGGCCCCAGTCCCCCATCCCCGGCGCCTCTCTCTGCTCCCTCCTGTAGGGAGTACACCCTCCGGAGCTTCCTGGGAAAAGACGCACAGGGCGTTGCAGACAGCAAGGCCCCAAATGCCGTCCCTGGTGCGAAAGGTTTCATCCAGGTGGAGGCCACCTCTAGGAAAGGAAGTGTCTTCCCCTCAGCAAAGGGGGAAGGTCCTGTCAGGGACCAGGGAGGGGAGGGGATCCCAACCTCAGGGCAGAGGAACGGGGGTGGGGGTGGGGTATGTGAAGTTAGGTTACAGGACAGGTACCGGGCCCAGAAGAAGTTTGCCTGCCCAGGGGCCTCCCGAGCCGTGCCCACACCCTGCCCCAGCTGGCCAGGGCCCGGGATCTGACGGAGGGAAAGATTCTGGAAGGAAACTGCTCCGGGAGCGTCACGATTGGCTCTGCCTCTGTCCTCAGTGGAAGAGAGGAAATTCAGAGCTTATATATATTTATATATATAAATATATATATATTTTTCCACAGATATTTCCTTATTTTACAGATAAGGAACGGATGCTCAGACAGTTAGGTAACTTGCCTGAAGTGTGTGTGCTAACCTATGCCAAAGCTAGGATAAATCAACTTCCTATTGCTGCTCTAACAAAGGCCTCCAAATTTAGTGGCTTAAAACAACACACTTTTTTTTTTGTACAGTATAGTTAGAGGTCGTATGTCTAAAGGCAGTCTCAGTGGGCTAAAGTCAGGGTCCACAGGGCGGGTTAGGGTTGGGTCCCCTCTTCAGGAGGCTCTGGGGGACAACCTGTTTCCTGCCTGCCCCACTCTGCTCCTTCCTCGGTCGCGTCCGACCAGCAGGAAAACACCTTCCCCTCTGTCTGAACGCGGCTTCCACCATCACATCTCGTCTCTCGGACGCTCAGACCACCCTCTTACAAGGACCTTTGTGATTCTATCAATCCAGGGTCATGTCCCCATCTCAAATGCTTAAATGAATCACATCTGCAAAGTCCCTTCTGCCTTATAAACTAACGTATTCCCAGGCTGCAGGGACGGGGACGTGGACACCTTTGGCCTACTGTGTAGGACTTGGGGTCTTCTCTGAACCTGAGATTTGTGGACCCCTGCTTCATTCTTTTCCTGGTGCTGGGGAAGAAACCCAGGGCCTTGCCCACCTAGACAAGCTCTCAGCCACTGAGTTGGATCTGACATCAGCAGGGGCGGCTGGCACTGGCTGTATCAGGAGAGAACCTGAGAGCAGGAGCCAACCAAGATCCCGTCCATCCTCCCACCTGTCCTGCCTTGTCATTCCCTCTCCTCACGACGTGAGCCACAAAATCAGAGAAACGAAGGATATTCAAGCATCATCTAAAACCGAGCAAGTCAACAAGTCCTCTGAGATGAGGCGGGCCTGGAACCGAGACTTCCAGAACCCCTTCTCCTTCCCACAGTTCTTCACTAGAATATTAATCGTCCCATCTCCGTGATCAGAGCTGGGCCGGCATGGGGAGGAAGATGTCCGGTAAAGACTGACGGAGGGAAAGATTCTGGAAGGAAACTGCTCCCTTGCTCCTCCTCTCTGACTGAGCCCCCCAATCCTCGTGGTGCTGAGCATGTGGCGGACACCGGCTGAATGAATGACAAGGCAGGACAGGTGGGAGGATGGACGGTGGTGGGTGGGGCATCAGGATGGGAGGAGGAAAGCACGGTGGGTACATGGAGCGTAACATGTGCTGCCTGATTTCTGAGAACCAGCCATAGGAACATTATTCTGCATCCAGTTGTGTCTGGCTTGACTCAAGTTCAAGGGCAGTCAGCAGAATTCAGACTTCAACTTTGAAAGTTCTGACACACATTGGGACAGAGCCCCAAACAAACAGGACAGATGGGGGTGTGGATGAGGTGGTGTGAGACCCCACAGCTATGGACAGGGAATGGCGTGTCGGATTTGGGCAGCGTGGTACTCTGCCCCCAGTAGACTTGGAGATTCATTCCTAAGGACTCCAAGGCACTCTGTTGCCTACTCAAAACCCCCTGGGAAGTGCTCAGGTTGCTCTAGTGTCCACTGCCTTCCGGGAAGGTTTCCTGCCTTCCAGGTTGATCTGCTCCCGCTGGCTCCCCTCTCTTAGCAGCCGGGGTCGACACACAGAAGCATAACTCTTGGGAAACAGTGGTTCTCGAGTTAAGCTATGAATGGCGGCTCTGAGCCAGAGAACCACAGATTGGAAAGGTCCTTCAAGATTATCTCTACACTGGGCCATTCTGCAGACAGCAAACCCAAGGTCCAGGAGGAGGAGGCCTTTCAGGGTCACATGGCAGGTGGGTGGCAAACGGAATCCTGGCCACCTGAGTCTCATCCCAAGTCATAAATCTGCTGCTTGCTCCTCCCCCGCCAGCCAGCAGCTCCTGGGCCCTGCAACTCCCCGTGGGATTTCCTGCCTCCCTGGGGGAGCGTCACGATTGGCTCTGCCTCTGTCCTCAGTGGAAGAGAGGAAATTCAGAGCTTCTGGAAGCCCTGGTGAACGCTGCCTCAGAGCCCCTCCCGGGACACCTCACCAAAACAGGTCTATACCTGTTTATGTGCATAACCAGATGGAGAACAGGGAGCTCCCAGGAAGAGCAGGGAGCACTCAGACGGGAGTCAGAGGAGAAGGGGCACAGGCAACAGACCCTGACCCGTCAGCCACTACCCCCCAGGCACTGTGCTGGCCAGTGGTGGCCGCTCATGGGTTCTCAGCACCCCAGGAGGAGGCAGGGCACGTTAACCCAGTTTCCAGATGAAAACCGGAGTCCTGGAGAAGAGGCTCATGGAGCTGGTCACTGGTCAGGCCAAGATTAGAACCCAGGTCTTCCTGACCCCAAAGCCCTCACTGGGTCACAAGCTCCTCCACAATGTGTTCTGTGACCACACTGCCACATGGGAACTGCCACCACACTGTTCTCAAGAGCCTCCCAGGAGGAGCTGGAATTTCACTCCAGAGGGACCAAATCAGCAAGGCGAAGGCCAACGAAGGCCAATGGAAAGTCCTGCACTTAGACTTCCCAAAGCCATTTCCACAAGTATAGAATGGAGTCCTGGTCACCGGACAACAGCTCCTCATAATACTGTCACCACCCATGATGCTGCTCTTTGCCTTGAATTTCCAGAGCACTTTGCCGTCTAAGAAGCTCCCTTTACTTGCAGACCTTAGGGCTTTGTTTGCTCATAAGCAAGTGTAAGTCTGAAAAAGGGTTTCAGGGTGGTCAACGGGGCGCAGATGAGCAGTGCTCTGGGGTGGCTGATGGGCTATTCATATTAACCCAGTGTGACAGCCACAGATGATGTCCCTGTGGGGTTGTGACTATTGTAATTCCTATTTTACAGATCAGAAAATCGAGAGATGAAAAAAGCTGACCTAGGACATGCAGCTAGTAAGCAGCAGAGTTCACACTCAGGTCTGAGAAGTCTCAAGAGAAATGTCATTCTGAACATGTCAGGCTCCCTCTGACGTCATGCGTACCGTTTACCGTATTTAAGGGAGATGTTGAATAGAAGAATGAGGGACCCCTGAAGGACACTATTGTCAATGAGTTGTTTGAGGAGCTGGGACTATTTATGACAGAGAAGAAAAACTACAATTGCTGTTTTTGAAGAGACAGAAAACCCCTCACTTTAGCAAGCTTGGGCTCAACAGGACATTTACCACCCTACAACCAACTGCTTCCGCCACCTACTGGTGGGAGGTAGAATTGCCGGGCTGATATCAGCCGTCCTAATTAACATCCAAGCAAGTTCAACCTTCCCCACAGAGAAGTGCTCTGGAGACTGACAGGTTGTCATGTAGAAGAGATGGAAAAAGAGAATTGGGACCAATGGGTGAAAATCATAAGGCATCAAAGTGTTTAGTGTTTACACTGGTTACCAGTGTCCTAATCACTGACTTCTGTGAACGCTGGCACAGAACTTTTATCAGTTCTGCTGGATTAATACCTGCTTTTTGCTTTGTAAAAGTGATAAACTTCAGAAAAATAAAATGTCACTGTTGAATTTTTAAAAATCACGAGGTGCCAACATGAAGGTCAGTTTTCTGATGAAGCATCCAACAGCTCAAGGGGCCACTTGGGGAGCAGTGAGGATCTGGTGTATGGGGAAGATCAAGGCAGGTACCTCGCATCTCTCAGGTGACTAGCAGAAGTCCACCCCAATGTTCTGGCAGGTCGAGGGCCTTCATGGGTCACCTGCTCTTGAATTGCAGTTGGTACTTTGTGGGGGTGTCTGCTGGGGTTGGCAATGTCCTTGTTGTCATACCCAGACAGGAACTTGTAAGGCAAGCCAAAGTGAGAGGGGAGCCCTAGCAAGGTACTTTGGAGAGGGGGTCTGGCAGCATTGATTTCCCAGATGGCTCTTGTACTCGAGGAATGAGTCAACAAGTAAACATTCATGACCCTCCACTGCTTCCCAAACTGACCTCCCACACAAGGCCATTTGTCAACAACCCCCGGAACAAGAGTTCCTTGCAGATTCTGTAAATGTGCTTAAGGCTCAGCTGAAGGCAGAGTCCAGAGTGTGGCCAAGTACCAGCTCCAGTCAGGTCATAGTCAAGGTCAGGGGCCCAGGACAAGGGCCATGACTCTTGGCTGAACTCTAACCTGAGTGGGGTTTTCTTGCCAAGGCCCCACGTTGATTCAGGGCATCTCTACCTCATGCATTCCCCGGAGGCAGCCCAGTGAGGATCGATGGAGAAGATGCTGCGAAATCAGACCCCACCTGAGTCCCACCAGGGCTTTCATATTAGCCTTGTGGACTTAGGGGGATATCTTCTCTGCACTGAGCCTCAGTGCCCCCATCTGTAGCAGGAACACAATGATTGTGCCCTCGTTACTGGATAGGTTTGAGCATTAAATGAGAGTTTGCATGTAAGGTGTAGCACCTGTCACATAATAAATACATTATTATCATTAACTTAGCCTCTGTCAGTGAAAACGGCCTCCCCCTCCCTGTTTTCTGTGACCATGGACCCTGATCTCAGCCACACTTGATTCTAAAATTCCCCTGCTGGACTTAACTTGGTTGGCAACAGTCGCTGAGGTCCCACACATGAAAACACCCACGTCCTTGGCCATGGATGTTCCACCACCCCCCTCCCACCTTCTCTGATGTGGCAGGAACAGAGATGTAATTGAGAGCCTTAGGTCCCGAGATGAGGCAAGATCTGCTCCGGGATTGCTCACTGTTCTCCCAGAAAGAGGAGGAACTGGGCCCATTCGAGAGAGAGTCTGCACCTGGAAGTTGGTGCCCAGGAGGTCGCCCCTAAAGGACCTGCAAAGGAGTCTCTGTCCTGTGGCCTAGGAGGCTGCATTGCGGGTCAGTGTGTGTGTGTGTGTGTGTGTGTGTGTATTCAGTGACTACTAATGGACCCCGCTGTGTGCATATCAGGGGCAGGGTGGTGGGGGGACCCAGGCTTTGCAAGGCCAGGTTCATACCCCAGCTCTGCAGCTTCCAAACTATATAAGCATGGAGAGTAAGCTTTATAGCCCTGGGTCTTGGGGTCCTCAGCTGAAACAAGGGGAAAGGCCAGGGGTGGTAGTACACACCTGTAATTCCAGCAACTCCAGATGCTGAGGCAGGAGGATCACAAGTCCATGGCCAGACTGGACAGCTTAGAGAGACCCTATCTCAAAAACAATTAAAAGGGCCAGGGGTGTAGCTTGGTGGTAGATGCCCGGGGCTCCATCCCCAGCTCTCACAATTACTGCATGGATAAGAAACACCTGGCACAAGGTCTTGGCTGTGGCAGGTGCTCAGGTGGTGGCTTCTGTCCTTTGTGGCGTGTTGGTTTTCCCGTGGATGTTTCCACAGGCACAGTTTGGGTTATCCAGTGATTGTGCCACGTCTCTCTCCCAGAGTGACCCTTGATCAGGGGCCACCTGTTTGCATTTCTGTTTTTGGAAGGAATTGTAAGAAAGCATCAATGGCGAGTCTTCTCTGCTTGATGCTGTGGAGGGTAGAAGCAGAAGGTTTAGCACATGCGCGCTAACACCCTTTGCCCGCTGGGGTGGACGGCTGTCGGTGAGAGCGGGTCTCTCCCTGAGGTGGGCTCCAGATCCCCATCTTAATTAGCTCAGCAGATATTTACTAATGTCCACTGCGATGCAAGACGAGCGACTGCGACACAGGCTTGGAGGTGGTTCTCGCAGAGCAGCGCAGCTGTGGGAGGAGAGGACAGGGCTGCTCAGCTCTGGGGGTGGGCGTCCTCCCAGGGCGCTGGCCCCGGGGCATGGCTGGCTGGGCCTGTTTAAGGCACTGGGAGACCAGAAGGCCAGGTGGGAAGACAGGTTGGTGGGTGTGGGGCCCAGGCAGAGCCCCTCGGGGTTTCCTGGTGGGCATCTGAGGATTAGGTCCTCGAGGAGAGGGACAGACAGACAGACTGGACTTGCAGGTGAAGGCAGAACCCTTCCTGTGGATCTGGGGGGCCTGGCAGCAGGGGGCCATTGTGAAGCTGCCAGGCCCCCAGGGCAGGCCACAGTCACCAGAGTCCCCAGGCTGGGAGCAAATGGCCTGACCCAGTGGATGCGGGCAGTAGAAGGCTGACCCCTGTTTCCATCAGAGCTGGGAGAGTGGGGAGCTGGCACCCAGTGGCCGGGATTCTCAGGGAGGCCCACTGTGGGGCATGGGGGGAGCCGGAGGTGCCCAGCCCCGGACAGCAGCCCAGCCATGCCAGGGAGATGGCGTGGTCCATTGTCACAGTGACTGATGGCATCTCCACCGTCACAGCCCTTCAGCAGAGCCTGGTGTCAGAGCCAAGAAGCTGGAAATAGGATGGGAAGCCCAGAAGTGCTTTCTGTGCCAGGTGTAGGTGCATGCGCAGGTGGGAAGGTCTTTCCTTTTTTTGTTTTAATATTTATTTTTTAGTTGTAGTTGGACACAATGCCTTTATTTTATTTATTTATTTCTATGTGGTGCTGAGGATCGAATCCAGGGCCTCACGCGTGCTAGGGAAGCGCTCTGCCACTGAGCCACAGCCACAGCCCCCCACCAGAAGGTCTTTTCTTGAGGCCCAGAGTGATCCAAGCAAACCCAACGGACACTCTCTTCCCCACCCAGCCCAGGATTGAATTTCCCAAGGCAAGGAGTGGATTTCACTAGCGTCTCCCCAGCTCCTGGCATAGCGGCAGGTGGAGGTGCTCAGATGGTGGCTTCTGTGCTTGACCTTCATCTAGTAAGTGTGCAGAGCCCTGCTGTGCAGAATGGTGAAGGATAGATACGTAGGTGGAAAACACTATGCTTTTTTGATGGGAATATCCCTAATGGTCAAGGTCACAGTTTCTTGGGGAAAGGAGAAAATGAGATTGAGATAGAAAAGGTACTTCAACTTCATCTCAATTTTGTTGAAATCTGAAAAGAACTGAAGAAAATGGGAACTATAAATATTTGTTAAATCTGAATGGTGAGTACATGGGATCCTATTATATTAATCTTTGTAATTTAGAAAATACTTCTGCTCAGCGTGGAGGCACATATCTGTACTCCCAGGCAGGAGGAGCTCCAGGTGGGCACCAGCCTGTCTCAAAATAAAAATTTTTAAAAAGAGATGGGGGAGCTGGGGTTGTGGCTCAGTGGTAGAGCATTTGCCTGGCACATGTGAGCACTGGGTTTGAGCCTCAGCAGCACATAAAACTAAACACATAAAATAAAGGTTTTGTGTCCATCTACAACTAAAAATATTTAAAAATAAAACAAAAAAACTGATTTGTAGCCGGGTGCAGCTGCACACACCTGTAATCTCAGTGGCTCAGGAGGCTGAGGCAGGAGGATTGCAAGTTCAAAGCCAGCCTCAGCAAAAGCAAGGTGCTAAGCAACTCAAGAGACCCTGTCTCTAAATAAAATACAAAATAAGACTGGGGATGTGGTTCAGTGGTTGAGTTCAATCCCCAGTACCAAAAAAACAAACAAACAAACAAACACCAAACTGATGTGTACCTGGGCACAGTGATATACGCCTGCAGTTTCAGCCACTCAGGAGGCTGAGGCAGGAAGGGGTTCAGCCCAGGAGTTCAAGGTCAGCTTGGGAAACGTAGCAGGACCCTGTCTCAAAAAAAAAAAAAAAGAAGAACCCTGGTTTATTTCCTCCCCTTTTTTAAAATTCCTATAGTTCAGAGCAATTATTTGTAATTATCATTGTGGGCTCTGTATTTCATGGTCAAGAATCTCACCTGCTTCTTCTGGTGGCGTTACATCGAATTAACTGCACACTCTGGATTCACCCCTCCAGTGTGACAGGATTATGAGTCTTTGTTCGTATTTTTGAGACAGGGCCTCTCTGTGTTGTCCAGGCTGATCTCAAGCTCCTGGACTCAAGTGACCCTGCAGCCGCAGCCCCCTGAGTGGTAAGGTTACATGCACAAACACCACGCCCGGTTTAGTATTGTGAATTTTGATTCATTGTGGTGTCAAGGGGGGGAGGGGGGACAATATACATTGTACACTCCAAGAGTATGTTTAAGTCTGAGTTCTGTCTCTTCCTCGCTGTGTGACTTTGGCAAAATCATTTTACCACTCTGAGCCTCCCCTTGCTCCATAGCCAAACGTGGAGGACAGCCGCTTCCCAGTGATGGAGAGGGTAAGTGAGTGTTCAGAGGTGCTGAAGACAGAGACACTCTTGCAGGGCAGATGGTCAAAATTCAATCTCTCTCTTCCCATTAAGGGTTTTCTCACCTTTATTCTTTCTCCTCTGGTCCTCAAATTATGCCAGCCTTCAAGGCTTGTTCAAATACATCTTGTCCAGTAAATTGCTTTCCACTGCCAATGGTTTATATGACTGACAACTTAACCGGAGCTAAAGTTTTCACCTTTCTTCCTCTCTTCTTTTATTCTTCCTTAGGTATTAAAACTTCTGTCAGGCCTGGTGGTACACACCTATAATCCAGAGACTCGAGAGGCTGAGGCAGGAGGATCTCAAGTTCAAAGCCAGCTTCAGCAATTTAGCAAGTTAATTGCCCTAAGCAACCCAACACAATACTATCACAAAAATAAAAAGTTAAAAAAAGTGTGTGTTGGAGGGGGGGACTTTGAGGATGTGGCTCAATGGTTAAGCAACCCTGGGTTCAAAACCTGGTACCAAAAAAAAAAAAAAAAAAAAAACCTAAATGCAAAAGCACCATTTCAGTCCTTATTGTGGGGTGAAGAAAGGCCTGATGGAATGGAGGTCGACACCCCAGGTTCAATACCACTGGGTAAATTTGGGCTCCATATAACTATGAGGGCTTCAGTTTCATCAGTAAAATAGCAACAATAATTTACCTCACAGGGTTTCTAGAAGATCAATTTAGATATTTTGAAGCACAGAAGGAGTTGAATGAACATCATTGAGTGAATTGAAACTTCTTGGAAGAATGAAACTCTTTAGGAATCCTATGTATCATTTTCAACACCCCCAGGGGGTGTCTAGTGATGTGCCCTGGGTTCATTGGCTGTCAAAAAAGAATCTGCATGCTGGAATATTCTACAGTCGCCCAGATAAAGACTAAAAGAAATAATATGGCTTATTCGGGTTTTAAGCAAAATTTCTTCTTTGTTCTCACCAGGATCGAGATGACCACAGCCACCACTCTGGGAGATGCCACCTTCTTCTTGAACATGACCACCAGGGGAGAAGACTTCCTGTACAAGAGTAAGGCCACCTTGGCATGAAGGCTGGGGAGGGCTGGGTGGCCAGTGCCAGGCCAGCTCCTGGTGCAGAAGTCCAGAGCATGGGCTCTGGAGATGGAGTGCCGGGTCTCAGTCCCTGCCTACCCCTGGCCGGCTGTGTGACCTGGGCACACAACCTCTGACTGGGGCCTTAGTTTCATCAGTAAGATGGGGATATTAATGAAGCTGCCACACACGGGTGTTATAAGGACTCAAACAGATAATCCACATAAAAGTTTAGAACAGCCTCTGGTGCAATAGCATACACCTATAATCCCCACAGCTCGGGAGGCTGAGACAGGAGGATTGCAAGTTCAAAGCCAGCCTCAGCAAAAGCAAGGCACTAAGCAATTCAGGAGGCCTTGTCTCTAAATAATTACAAAATAGGGCTAGGATGTGGCTCAGTGATCGAATGAACCTGAGTACAATCCCTGGTACCCCCACCAAAAAATCCCATCAACTCATAAGGGAGTAAATTAATGGAGGAGGACATACTTGGGGAGATACTTGCCAGGAACAAGGGGTCCCCAGAATGAAAAATTTGAAGATAGCTCTTTCAGAAAACCAACTGATTATATAAGGAGAAGCAGGGGACCCTCTCAGCCACCTCAGTTGGCTGTGTGTATAACTGTTCACACCTCCACCTAAGGGACAACCTTCCCCACACAAAAGTACAGTTTTCCCCAGTGACAGCTTCAGGCTGTGGTACCTGCAGGCGGCTGGATGAATGACAGGCTGCGTCTCTTCCTTGGAGACCCAGAAGGAGTCGCTCTCAGGGTGGGGTCCCCCAAGTTATCCTGCTACTTGCTGGGTGGGCAGGCCTGCCGAGCCCTCTCTACAATCCCTAAGGGAAGTAGAGAGAGTGACACTAGGTCAGATGGGCATGCTCCTGTTTTTTCTTAACTAAAAGGACGTGGTCCTTCAAGCCTTGTTGGGGCTGGGGGGATTGGGGCATGGCCACTCGCAATATGACTCTGCCCTGGGGTCACCAAGGAGTGATCCAGAACGTCACTGTCTCTTCTCCAAACTCTGCCAAAGCCAAGTCTATTCTTTTGTTGTTGTTGTTGTTAATATATATATTTTAGTTGCAGGTGGACACAATACCTTTATTGTTTATTTTTATGTGGTGCTGAGGATCGAACCCAGCGCCTCACACATGCTAGGCAAGCGCTCTGACACTCTAAGCCACAACCCCAGCCCCTTAGTGTATTCTTAGAAGCCCCAGCACAGCTTCAAACATTTCCTGTGATACGGACAGCAAAACACCCTCTCCTTGTTTCAATAATACAAAAGTAATGTGATTTTTTTTGTAGATAATTTTGAAATTATAAATACAAGCTAAAATGGAGGAGGAAAAAGACCTCATTGACCTAAGAACCACGGGTCATCTCCCTGTGTCTACATTACCAATGAGACCATGTATGTGCATATTAAATCTCCATTAATTTTTAAAAATAACTTGGTAATCCTATATCTGAAAAATCTATCCGCCAGGCCTCCCAGGATCCTGGTCTGTCTTGACAGGGTGGCTCTTTTCACACGTGTGTGTACTCTGAAAATTCCCCCAGCTTATGATTTGTACTTTTGTGAATGTACATCATGCTTTTCCAAAAGGTTTACTAAAGTCAAAACAAAGCAAAAATCATGTACAAATATTCATAGGAAGAAAGAGCAGAAGGGGACTGAGGAGGAGCAGGCCAGCCACCCTCCACAGGACAACGTGGCCCTCCCCTCCCTGTGGAGTCTCGTGTGGAGACTTTCATTAAGGTTTTCAACCTCTGCTGGATAGTCTCTGCTGTGAGGAGCTGTCTTGTGCTTCGTAAGATGGTTCTCATTATTCCTGACCTCCACCCTCTAGGTGCTAGTCACAATTCCTTCGTCTGTCCCCTGCTCCCAAGTTGTGACAGCTGCCCAACATTGCCAACTGACCTTTGGTGGTAGGGTTACTGGATAAACTTTGGAATTCGCATTTAAATGAGACCTTTGGACAAATAATAAGCAAATATTTGGTATAAGTAAGTCTCCAATTTTGCCTGGCAAAGACCTACACTAAAATATTATCTTTGTTTACATTAAATTCAAATATAAATTGGTGTCCTAGGCAAGGAGGCGAGAGGGGGATGTCGGGGTCCCTCCCTGTTGATCCCAGGGCAGAGCCACATGGAGAGTGGCCACACACCTCCCCACCAACAGGGTTTGAAGGACCGTGTCCCCCTTCCCTGGCGCAGAGGGCGCCTCCCCCTCTGCTCGTCTGACTGAGCGCCAGTGGCCCCCTTGGCTCCTCTCCCCTCTGCAGGTTCTGGAGCCATTGTGGCCGCCATTGTGGTGGTTGTCATCGTCATCTTCACCGTGGTTCTGATCCTGCTGAAGATGTACAACAGGTACGGGGGCCCTGGGCTTTGTCCCCTTCAGTGTGGGAACAGGCGCTGGGCTCCATCACATGCTCAAGGTGGCTCAGCCCTCAGGGGCCCAGGGGGGATTCAAACCTGTCCTTCTGGTTTTGGAGAGAACGTGCCCACCGTTACATGTGGTAACCACTGTTAGCTTTTTGTTGCTGTGACCAAAACACCTGACAACTTAGAGCAGGAAAAGTTTATTTCAAGTTTATAAATTTCAGAAGTCCAGTGCGTGGTCAGCTGGGTCCATGGGGCGTGGCAGAGGGAAGCTGCTCACCCCCTGGCAGTTGGGAGGCAGAGCAGGGGGAAGGGTCTGCAGGGATGATGACCCTTCCAGGGCACAGTCCAGTGACCTGCCTCTGCCAGCCTACAGCCACCACACCGTTTAGTCACACCAGGGCGAACCGATTAGCTTCAGCTCTCATGATCCAGCCGTGTCACCTCTGGGGATTCCTGCAGCAACAGAGGAACTCTGGGGGGACACCTCATATCCAAACCATAACGATAGCAACGATAACAGGAAGTGAAGAAATCGGGTCTATCCCAAACCAAGAAGTGGCATCAAGTCAAACCCCGATGTCGACCTCCCTTCCTCTCCTTTGTGGCTGGAGCTCTGGGTCCCTCTCCCAGATTGACATTGGTTGGACACCCCAACTCACCACCTGCTGCCCACCTGCTGCTGTGTGGGCTGGAAATGGAGGCTTGGGTGCATCTTCGTGCTGTCAAAACCTGTGTCTCCACTCCATGATCTTTAAAATGGAAGGATCTCAGAGTGGGATGGTTGAGTTGGGAACATATTGGAGAAGGCCCTTGTTCTTTATAGGAGCCTAAAGGACCGAAGTCATGTGATCAGTCTACCTCGGGCTCATGATTTTTAAGAACTCTGAGCACATGCAAAGAGAGAGAGAAAAAAGACTGATCAGAGAAGAAACCAAATGGGATAACTTTTTAACAATTGGTAAATCAGTGAAGTGCATTGGGGTACTAATTAGAATATTTGTGCAACTTCACTGAGGATATAAACTTTTAAAAAACACTTATGTCAACAAGATAAAATATCATGTAAATGTTAGAATTCCTAATTGTTAATTATTGACTTTTATGGCATAGGAAGCGAAGATAGGATATACCTCTTAAATACATTCCCAATGACATAAAAAGCTTTTAAGTTTGGCCCAACAGTGAATGGCACTTGCCTGTTATCTCAGCAACTCGGGAGGCTGAGGCAGGAGGATTGCAAATTGGAGGCTAGCCTCAGCAACTTAGTAAGACCCCATCTCAAAATTAAAAATTAAAAAAAGGGCTAGAGACTTAGCTCAGTGGTAAAGCACTCCAGGTTCAATTCTAATACAAAAAAAAAATAAGCATTTACATATTTCTAGCAATAAACTTAGCAAGCCTATGAGGCTGCAGAGTTTAATTCACACTACACCTCTGAACAAAAGACAGGTAACATCTTCATTTTGTTGTGAATATAGCCACTCGTCTGACACCTTACTCATTCATTAACATAAGCCAATAAAACTAAATAAGTAAGTTGAACAAAAAAATTGAAGGTTCAGACTAGCTGATGTCTGAGGTCCTTTCCAGTTGTGAAATTCTGTGGTCAGCAATTAAGCCGCGTGACTTCGTGATGATCTGCACTAACCTTTTCACCAGCACCCTAGTCACAGCCCATTCCCCGCCGCAGGAGGGAGAAGACCCTGCCACACGTGCCCCTGTCTTTACAGGAAAATGAGGATCAGGCGGGAGCTGGAGCCCAAGGGCCCCAAGCCGGCTGCCCCTTCTGCCCTGGACCCACACAGCAACAGCAGCCAGCAGCCTACAGCGGTGACCTTCGGCCCGGCTGATGTCCACGTGGAGACCCGGTGACCCCTGCCCTGCGCTGTCTCTGCCCCTGCCCAGGGAGCTCTCTGCAGAGTGGAGACCCAGCAGCACACTTCTCCGGCGGCTTTGCCACGAGTCCCTCCGGTCGGGTGGACAGAGGCATCTTCCACGCATCCCTGTGGCTTCAGGGGGTCCTTAACCTCATTCTGGCCTGACCCAGCCCACCTGCGCCCACGTCCCCACTGCCGCTCTCCCAAAAGCTGTGCAACGTTTTTGTGTCATCTGATGAGGTGGCGCTACACTGAGAACCCATGGATGTGGGTTTGGCGTTCTGCCCACAAACACGTTAGCTAAACAGACAGACAGACAGACAGGCAGACATGTAGTCCTGACTCTTCTGGTCAGGAGTTATGGGTCAAGGAGTGCTTCTGAGAGTGTCCCGGAGTCTTCTCAGATGAAGTGCCCTGGGCACAGCTTTGCAGAGCAAAACACTGAATCCCCTCATCAGGCACAGGGGAACTAACCTGGACTAACTAACCAGAAAACCAACTTGTTAATTTATAACCTGTTCCAGGACTGGGTGACCGCTAGCCTGCTAGCTCATGATGATTGGTCAGCACATTTTCCCCCTTTAAAGTTAAAAAGAAAACAGAATTCTTCTCAAAAGTTTTGCTTTGTTATTAAAGCGTCAGCAGAAGGAGTAGGGTGACCTCGAGGAATATTAGAGGTGAATGTTGTCCCATTGTCCCTGGGCTTGGGATGAGCCTGGTGGCTGGTCAGGGTTCTTCCTCGGGCTCCAGGGGGACTGGCCCGACACTGTCTCATTTCTCTGGATTCTAAACAGCCCTGACAGTCCTGTTAACCCCTTCCCTCCAGCGACCCTTATTTGGAGATGGACTAGATTCCAACTCTGTTACTTCCGTCCTTCTTGGTCACCTTGCAGAGAACTGAGACATCCAGAGCTCCACATTCACACAGCATTTCTCTGTAGAGAGCTCATCTCTCACCCTGAGCTGGGAGAACAATCTGCATATTAGGGACAACATTTTGGGATTGAGAAGTCCTACTTTAGGGTGGGTGACCTTGGAAAAGTGACCACCTTTCTCTGTTCAACGGGGTGGAAATGGAAATAATTGCCTGGTGGGAGTCAAAGACCCAGTAAAGCAGCCTGAGTACAGCGCCTGGCCCCCAGTAGACAATTAGCAAATGGGAACCAGCATAATTACTGATGGTGTTGGGTAATGATGTACGAACATAGGTTTGGTTATGTTTTAATGATCCTGAAATCAGAACATGTCTTACAGTGGGTGGGTCCCCCATTTCTTTTTTTATTCTTTCTGTCCTTTTGACTCAATTATACATCTTATAATTGATGACATCTTGGAAACAAGGTAATAAATATTGTGTCATACAAAGTGACATAGTGTGACATTTACCCTCAAGATCTAGGAGTCTCCTCTCCCTCTTGGGGTTAGAATTATCTTTTGAAATTGACTGGCAATGGGGTAAGAGGACTGGCCCAGGTCACACAGGTCATTTATCTCCCTATAAAAATACTCCTTTGAATAGCTCTGGAGACTATCCACCATCTTTTCTTCCTTCTATGTCACAACATCTGTCAGTACCAAGTACTCTGTAATGTGCTTTCACATGAATCAGCCCATATGGTTTAGTTTTCCCAAAAGCCCTGGAAGGTATTATTTTGTCCATTTGCACGTGAACATTTCCAACTCAAAAATAATCAGTATTTGTCCAAAGTCACACAGCCGGAGTTGCAAAGACAGGACTCAAAACCAGGTCCCTCTCTGTGATAGCACTCTGACCTGCCATCCCGACCCAAAGAAGCACAGATCCCTCTGTAAGCTGAACGGGGGACAGGCTTGTCTGTGGTTACATGGAGCCCAGGGCCTAGCTTCCAAGCTGAAGGCAGGGGCAAAGCCGTTTTGGCAACAGCCTTTCTGAGGCCGTCCAGCTCTCAGGCCTCCTGCTTCATTCACTGCTGAGACCCTAGGGTCAGGGGGGAAGGACACCCAGCCAGGACAAAGTCATTTCTTGGAGGGCTCAAGTCCCAAACAGGTATGCTCCCTTCAACATTTTCTGCTAAAAAAAAAAAAGGTTTGGAATGTTTGAGGCCTAAACCCTACTCTTCTCCCCAGTGGGGTCTCCCTGGGGCCAGGCTCCTCCAGGTCTGGTTTTGCTGTTATTGCCACCTGGGGTGGAACCAGCGCCTGCACAGGCTAGGCAAGTGCTCCCCCTGAGCTGCACCCCGCTGTGTTTCGCTAAATGGAGGTTTGGACATGGAGGAGAGAAGGGGGACAGGGTGGTGAAGAGGAAGCAAATAAAAGGATTTGAGGGTCTTGTTTTTAACTCATGCAAATGACTCAGGAAGCATCCTTTAAGGGCTCCTGAGGACAGGCTGAGGTACCACCATGTACATAAAGGCGGGGTCCCTGCTCTGCAGGTGCTAGGAGCACCCTGTCACCCGGGACCCTGCATCACCGTTCTGGATTTCCTTTCTGACGAGGTGCCTTGCTTGACTGAGTAGATGTTCCCTTATTTGGCTACTGAGTCAAGAAAAGGTATTAAATGCTGAAAGAAAAAAATTAAAAATAAATAAAAAGTTTAAATCCAACATGTGTTGAGTTAATTCCAATGATATTTAGAGCTAACAAGTGTCTCTTCCAAAAACCGCCTTTCCCTGACAATGTAAATCAGGTTTTTGGGGAACTTCTGGACTCTTTCACAGACTTCTGACCACTGAGGGGAAAGGCAGTCCCCTTCAACAGACCTTTCTGTGAGTCACAAAACGTGTCGATGTGCTCAGATATGACAAGTGGAACCCCATTTCACAGCCTGCAGATAGAAACCAGAGGCATCGAGATGCCAAAGTTTGGGGACCTCAGGGACTATAGGACATTAGGAAAAGAAAATCAAATCACCAATAATGATATTTACCATAAAATAACGTCCCGCTGTGTGCCAAACACAGGGGAGGCCTTTCACACCCAACAGTTCCTTTGCCCCTTTATCAGTCCCACCCGTAGGATCCGCCATTAGCCCCATTTATGGATGAGGAAACAGGCTTAGGGCGGTAACTTGTCCTTGGGTGATGCAGTGGGCACTTATCATGCCTTTGGTGACCACTGTCCTGTTTGGGGAATCCTCTACGCATCAAGGTCACCTTCTGCTAAAAAAAAAAAAAAAAAAAAGCTGAGACGGTCGGATACTCACTTTCCCAGCTAGAGAGGAGGTCTGTAGCACAGGCTCTGCCAACCGGACTCCTGTCCTAGTGTTGAATCTAAAAGCTGGTCACACAAAGGGACAGGAACTGTGCAGAATCTGCCCTGGTGGCAGGTTTGTGGCACTATTTCAGGAGTTCCAGTGGCCGCACTGCAGCATTATCAAGGGTCCAGACCCCGTGTCCATGGGGTGGCTCTGTGGGCTGGGCCCAGCAAGAGCAGCAATGGTGCAGGTACTGACGGTGCCTTAGAGTGAGTTTAGGCATCAACACCTGGCTCTGAGCTCTGAAGCTTTTCTCTGGTCTCTGGTCTCCGGTTCTGCTTAAATCAACACAATCAATTCCTGCTGCATGTAGCTAATAACCCTATCACTGGGGGACACCTGTTCGTGGTCACCCACCTGGGAAGTGGCTGGTCTCCAATCTCTTGCTCTTCCCATATAGATGTTCCTAAACCAGGTCAAGTCATCAAAAGAGTCCACAAAAGCCAGGCCCCGTGGAGCTGGTCTATAACCCCAGGGACTCAGGAAACTGAGGCAGGAGGATCAAAGTTCAAGGACAGCCTCAGTATCTGAGCAAGACCCTGTCTCAAAATTTAAAAAATAGAAAGGGCTGGGGATGCAGCTCAGGGGTTGTTATGGTTTGGATGGGAGGTGTCCCCCAAAAGCTCATGTGTGAGACAATGCAAGAGGGTTTCTATAGAGGAGAAATGATTGGGTTATGAGAGCATTAATACAATCAGTGAATTAATCCCTGGGGGTTAACTGAGTGGTAACTGAAGGTGGGTGGGGTGTGGCTGGAGGAGGTGGGCATTGGGGCGTGGCTTAGGGGTATATATTTTGTATCTGATAAGTGGTGTCTCTCGCTGCATCCTGGTCATCCCATGGGCCACTTCCCTCTGCCACGCTCACCCACCATGATGTTCTGCCTCATCTTGGGCCCCATGGAATGGAGCCAGCTGAATATGAACTGAGACCTGTGAAACGGTGAGCCGCTAAATACACTGTACTCCTCTACAGTTGTGCAGGTCGGGTCTTTTAGTCGTAGCAGTGAAAAAGCTGACTAACACAGAGTAGAGCATCCTAGGTTCAACCCCCAGTACAAGAGAGACAGAGAGAGAGAGAGAGAGAGAGAGAGAGAGAGAAAGAAAGAAAGATTGATTCCAAAGAGGGAAGTGAAATCAGAGAAAAATAGAGTTACCTTCGATTACGGGTATCCCAGAGACCTTGTGATTTTGTGAATGTTAATAAAAGGGCATTTTAAAAGAACCTGAATAAAGGAAACCATCAATAACATGAAGAGAGAGCCTACAGAGTGGGAGAAAATCTTCATCACACTCACATCAGATACAGCACCGATCTCCAGGATATACAAAGAACTCAAAACACACACACACATACACACACACACAAAAAAACAACAACCCACAAATAACCCAATCAATAAATGGGCTAATGAACTGAACAGACACTTCACAGAAGAAGAAATCCAGTCAATCTACAAACATATGGAAAAGTGTTCACCATCTCTAGGTAATTAGAGAAATGCAAATCAAAACAATTGCTCTAAGATTTCGTCTCACTCCAGTCAGAATGGCAGCTATTATGAATACAAACAACAATAAGTGTTGGCGAGGATGTGGGGGAAAAGGGACACTCATTCTTTGCTGGTGGGACAGCAAATTGGTACAATCACTGTGGAAAGCAGTCTGGAGATTCCTTAGAAACTTGGCGTGGAACCCCCACTCCTCGGTTTATACCCAAAGGACTTAAAATCATCATACTACAGTGACACAGCCACATCAATGTTTATAGCAGCTCAATTCATAATAGCTAAACTGTGGAACCCACCTAGATGCCTTTAACAGATGAATGGATAAAGAAATTGTGGCATATAGGGGCTGGGGTTGTGGCTCAGCAGTAGAGGGCTCGCCTCGCACAATTCTCAGCACCACATAAACATAAATAAATAAAATAAAGGTATTGTGTTCAACTACAACTAAAAAATAAATATTAAAAAAAAGAAAATGTCACACACTCTCACACACAAACACACACACACTGAAATATTACTCAGCCTTAAAAGATGATAAAAATTATGGCATTTGCAGGTAAATGGATGGAGCTGGAGACTATCATGCTAAGTGAAATAAGCCAATCCCAAAAAACCAAAGGCCAAATATTTTCTCTGATATGTGGATGCTGACCCACAATGTGAGAGGGGGTGTCTAGGGAAGAGTGGAGGAACATTGGATTGTACAGAGGGGAGTGAAGGGAGAAGAGGGGGTCAAGGGGTAGGAAAGATAGTAGAACGAGACAGACATCGTTACCCTTGGTTGGTGTATGATTGCACGAGTGGTGTGACTCCTCATCATGAACAACCAGAGAATGAAAATTTATGCTGCATTCTGCTGTCATGTATAACTAGTTGAAACAAATAAAAATTTAAAAATAGGGCTGAGGCAGGGACTCAGTGGAAGAGCGTTCGCCTGGCATGCCTGAGGCACTGGGTTCGATCCTCAGCACCACTGAGGCTGAAAGAATAGTAGGATTTTTTTGGTAAGTAAAATTGTTGTTGGTTGTTTTGGTACCAGGGATTGAATCCAGGAGCACTTAACCACGGACCCACATCCCCAGCCCTTTTTGTATCTTATTTAGAGACAGGGTCTCATTAAGTGGCTGAGCACCTCACTAAATTGCTGAGGCTGGCTTTTAACTCATGATCCTCCTGCCTCAGCCTCCCAAGCCACTGGGATTACAGGCATGCACCACTGTGCCCAGGTTTTTTGTTTTTTGGTTTTTTTTTTTAATTGAAATACGACACAAATAAGCACACACAGAGATTGTTGTTTCCAGTTGAGGGTCCATACAGCAAGAGGTGCTATTGTGAACAACTTGGTGGTTTGGTTCTCATCATGTACACACAGAGAGTCTCTCTCTCTCTCTCTCTCTCTCTCTCTCTCTCTCTCTCTCTCTCTCGTGCATGCGTGAACATTTCAGGTAGAGGAATTTCTGGGTCGTAGGGTGTGGGTATATTCAGCCTTCATCAGCAGTGCCAAGGAGCCTCGCTAACTTACATTCCCACAATTGGTACATGTGCAGAACACTCCAGTGCTAGAGAACTGTCAGAATATTTAATTTGAGCCTTTCTGAAGTGGGTGCAATGATTGCTTCTTGTGGCTTTGTGTAGCCTGATACGTAATTGAATTGATCGCTTTTCCATATGTTTATTGGCCATCTGGATGTCATCTTTTTCTTTTGTTTTGGTTTCCTTTGGTTTCTTTGCAGGGCTGGGGATTGAACTAATGTCCTCTTTTGTGCAGTTACTTTTCAATCTTTCAGCCCAGTTTTTAAAATATTGCTGTCTTCCCTTTTCATTATAGATTTGGAAGAGTTTTATACACAAAGTATATAAAGCAAGTTCTTTGTCATCCTATGGCTTGCCTTTTGAAGAACAGCAGCGTAAGCTATAATTCATATCCATAAAGTTTACCTTTTTTAATATTTATTTTTTAAGTTTTAGGTGGACACAATATCTTCATTTTACATTTATGTGATGCTGAGGATAGAACCTAGTGCCTCGTGCATGCTAGGGGAGCACTCTACCATTGAGTCACAACCCCAGCCCTAAAGTTTACCTTTTAAAGTACACAATTCAGGGCTGGGGTTGTGGCTCAGTGGTACAGCACTTGCCTAGCAAGTACGAGGCACTGGGTTTGATTCTCAGCACCACATGCAAATGGATAAATAAAAAAGATCCATCTACAACTTAAAATATTTTAAAGTTTTTTAAAAATACACAATTCAGCCAAGTGTGGTAGTGCACGCCTGTCATACTAGTGGCTTGGGAGGCTGAGGCAGGAGGATTGCAAGTTTGAAGCCAACCTTAGCAATTTAGCAAGGCCCTAAGAAACTTCGCAAGACCCTATCTCTAAATAAAATATTAAAAAGGGCTGGGAATGTGGCTCAGTGACTAAGTACCCCTGAGTTCAATTCCTAGTGCCAAATAAATAAATAAATAAATAAAGTGCACAATTCAGTGGTGTTTAGTATATGTCATCAAAGAATTGTGAAACCATCTCCAGAATCAAATGCATCATCCCAAAAAGGAACCCCACGTCCATTAGCGATCAGTTCCCATTGCCCCCTCCCCAGCCCTTGGTAACCACTAGTCCGCTTTGCTCTGTGTGGATTTACCTATTCTGGACATGCTATATAAAAGGAATCATACCAAATGTCACATTTTGTAACTGGCTTCTTGTGTTTAGCACATTTTCAGCGTGAATCAGTATTTCTTTCCTTTATAGGACTGAATAATATTCCATTATATAGACATACCACATTTTTTTTTATCCATTCACCAGTTGGAGGATATTTGGGTTTTTTCTGACTTGCAGGGCTATTAGGAATTCTGATGCTGTGAACATTATGAGTTTTAAACATTTATTTTGAAGTCTCCTGGGCGTGCTGCACCACATAATTCTTTGTCAAACTGAGACAGGAGAAAAAGGTTAAAATGGACAGGTAGGAGGCTGGGCGTGATGGCACGTGCCTGTAATCCCAGTGGCTTGGGAGGCTGAGGCAGGAGGATTGCAAGTTCAAAGCTAGCCTCAGCAAAAGCAAGGCACTAAGCAACTCAGTGAGATGCTGTCTCTAAATAAAATACAAAATAGGGCTGGGGATGTGGCTCAGTGGTTGAGTGCCCAATCCCCGATACCAAAAAAAAGGACAGCAGGGAATTCTGGTCTTTCAAGGTCAGATTTCTGCTCACAGGGGGCTGAGAAGCTACCTACACAAGCAGGGCCTCATCAAGGTCAGGCTGACTCCTGTGTAAGCAGAAAAAACTGAGAGTGAGACATCTGCTGCCTGGGGGACCCCCGTCAAAGAAAGGGGGCCCTGTAACCTGAGTGGACAAAGAACTCATGAAGAGGTGGTGGACACTGAGCCACTCACCCCGGGTTGAGCAGGGCTGGGTGGTGGTGTTGTGTGTGGGGTCCCTTAACTCTGTAGGTTCCTCTAAGCCCCAGACAAGAGCCACTGTGGTATCCGTCCCTGGGGACCCCTCCTTTCTGGGAGCTCTGCTTTCTTCCTTTCTGTCACTGTAATAAATCCTGTTACTTGGTTGTCACCTTGTGTCTGTGGATTTCATTCTTCAAGTTCATCAGACAAAGAGCCCAACTGCACACTCTGAGCTGCAGAACCTTTTGAGGAAGTGCCAACAGCTGCGCCATTGAACACCCCCGCCCGTCATGTCTGAGGGTCCCAGTTTCTCCATGTCCTCACAACACTGTTATCACCCATCCTTTTTATTACAGCCCTTATATGGGTATGAAGTGGCATCTCACTGTGATTTTTCTCTTCACCTCTTTTTTTTTAAGGCAGGGCCTCACTATGTTGCCCAGGCTGGTCTCAAACTTAAGGGCTCAAGGGATCCTCCTGCCTCAGCCTCCCGAGCCGCTGAGATTATACACATGCACTACTATGCCTGGCTGGCCTGCAGTTTTGATGAGTTTATTGTTGTTGTTGTTGTTTGTTTGTTGGACGCTTTAGAGTTTCTACATATAAGATCACATCTTCTGCACATGGGGATGGTCTTGTTTCTTCTTTTGTAATCCAGATACCCTTGATTTCTTTTTCTTGCCTGCTTTCTCTGGTTAGAACTTTTAGTATTCTGTTGAATAGAAGCTGGGAGAGCAGACAATCTCGTCTTCTTCCTGATTTCAGGGGGAAGCAACCAATCATGCACCATAAAATGTAATGATAGGTTTGAATTTCTCGTAGATGGCTTTTAGTGGATTCAGGATGTTCATTTCTATTCCTCATTTAAGTGTTTTTATCAGGAAACAGTACTGGGTTTTGTCAAATGGTTCTTCTGATCTGCTAGATAATCATGTGGCTTTTATCCTGTATTCATTTGAAATGGTATATTACACTGATTGATTTTCATAGGTTAAATTAACCTTGCTTTTCTGGGATAAATCTCACTCACTCCTGGTGCAAATTTTCTTTTATATGTTGCTGGACTCTGTTTGCTATATTATATTTAGGATTTTTACATCTGTATTCAGAAGATACATTGGTTTGTAGCTTTATTCTCTTCTGACATCTTTGGTTTGATATCAGAGTAACACTGACTTCAATAAATTAGGAAGTTTCCATCATTTTCTATTTTTTTTTTTTAAGAGCTGATGTTAATTTGTCTTTAAATATTTGGCAGAATTTACCAGTGAAAAAGTCTACCACTGAGCCACAATCCCAGCCCTGGGTCTGGACTTTTCTTTATGAGAAATTTGGTGGGGGGGGTTCTTTCGTTTGTTTTGTTTTTGTTTTAATTACAAATACTAACTTAAGCTGGGTGCGGTGGTGCATGCCTGTAATCCCACCAGTTTGGGAGGCTGAGACAGGACCATCCAGAGTTCAAAGCCAGCCTCAGCAACTGCAAGGTGCTAAGCAACTCAGTGAGACCTGTCTCTAAATAAAATACAAAATGGGGCTGGGGATGTGGCTCAGTGGTCAAGTGCCCCTGAGTTCAATCCCCAGTACCAAAAAAACAAAAAAACCCACCAAATACTAATTTAATCTCTGTTTTATAGGTCTATTCAGATTTTGTATTTCTTCATAAGCCAGTTTGGTTAATTTATGTCTTTTTAAGAACCTGTCCATTTTATTTAGTTACCTTGTTCATTGACATACAATTTTCATAGTAGTCCTTTACAATCCTTTTTATTTCTGAAAGGCCAGTAGTGATGTTCCCACTTTCACTCCTGATTTTAGTAATTTGAGTCTTTTCATTCTGTTTTATTTTCCTTGTTTAATTCACGTAATGGTCTGTCAAATATTTTTTATTGTTACAAAGACCCAACTTTGTTTTTTGTTGATTTTTCTTTACTTTTTTTTTTAACACTGTGTCTGACTTTCTAAATTTCTAACTGCATTTTTATTTATTTATTTATTATTTTTTTTACTTGATGATGGATCTTTATTACTTTTTATTTATTTATATGCTGCTGAGAATCGAACCCAGAGCCTGACACATGCTAGGCAACCACTCTGCCACCGAGCTACAATCCCAGCCCTTTGAGGGCATTTTTAAACAAGTTTTCAATCTAAATGTTGTTTTATCCATGTTTTTCTTTATCATCCATGCTCTTTGTATCCTGCTTAAGAAATCTTTGCCTACTTAAAGGTTATGAAGATTTTTCTGCTGTTTTCTTTCTTCTTCTTTGTCTTCTTTTTTTTTTTTTTTTTGGTCAGTCCTAGAAATTGAACTCAGATATGAGCAGCTCTACCACTGTGCTATATCTCCAGCCCTTTTAATTTTTTTTTTTTTTTTGAGACAGGGTCTTGCTAAGTTGCGAGGCTGGCCTGGAACTTGAGATCCTCCTGCCTCAGCCTCCTGAGGCACTGGGATTATAGGTGCGCCCCACCACACCCTTTTCCCAAGTTTTCTCCCAAAAGTCACATTGTTTCCTTTCTTCTCTCTGGATATATGATCCATATGAAATTGATCCTGGTATGTGTGGGAGGGAGGGTTATGGTTTCTTTTCTTTTTTTTCCCACGTAGATATCCATTTGACTCGGCACCACTTGTTGAAAACAGTGTCCTTCCCCGACTGTGCTGCAATGTCATCGTATCATAATGGAGTGACTGTAGATGTGCGGTTTAGGAAGAAGTCACGCTGACCGGAATTACAGCAGAGATGGGGAAAGAGAAGGTAGAGGAAGTCCTCAGCGTCAAGGAGAAACGCTCCCTGTGCGAGGTCCTTCTTCCCAACCGCAGCCAGGCCTCAGAGTTAGACAGGGGGCAGGACAGCGTGGTCTCTGGCCCTTCTGAACTTACCACCTAGGAAGGGACAGAGATGAACAGTACAACACAGACCAAGCTTTTTGTGATAAGTGCTAAAGCATCTAGCTCCGCCTGGAGGGTCATGGGAAGGGAGGGGACAGTAGGCAAAGCTCCTCAGAACTAACAAATAAAGCTGGATGTGGTGGAGCATGCCTATAATCCCAGCGGCTCAGGAGGCTGAGGCAGGAGGATCGCAAGTTCAAAGCCAGCCTCAGCAAAAACAAGGCACTAAGCAACTCAGGAGAGCCTGTCTCTAAATAAAATACAAAATAGGGCTGGGGATGTGGCTCAGTGGTGGAGTGCCCCTGAGTTCAATGCCTGGTACCAAAAACAAACAAACAAACAAACAAAACCTAACAAGTAAACTAAGAGTAAATGATTGAGCAGGAGTGAGTCATAGGAAGAGTGAAGGACAGAGAAACTTCAGTTTGACACAAGTTTGAAGGAGATAATGGGAAATGGGCTGGGAAAATAGACTCCAGTATGAAAGACCTTCAAAGCTTGACTGTTTTAAAGGTAATAGGGAGCCACGGAAAGTGCTTCAGCAGGGGAGTGACTAGATCAGATCTGTGCTTTCAGGAGGTCAGTCCCATCACACAATGTGCAGACTGGCTTGGAGTGGGAGAGGCCGGAGGAGGGAGAACAAGTGAGGGTCTATTGCAAGAAGTAACAGGCTCATCCGTGGATCTGTTGGTTTGTGAACGCCTGTTGGAAATAGCCCTCTAATTGTTAAGTTTTGTTCTTTTCCTTTTTCTAAGTAGCTATTTGTGGGTGTACAGTAACCCAACAAAAATGTCTCCAGAAATCCTCTTGGGCCCACTGGAAGGGGGCACACAGCGGGGCCATTGTCTCTGCTCTATGGCCCTTTGTCCCAGGACACCCATTCCCTCCACAAAAAAAATTTCCTGGTGGAGAAGCGAACTTGTGGTTTTCCGAAGATACTCCTGTCCTGGTGTGACAGTCTGTCCTCATTTGTAAGCAGCAGGTAGAAACGAGGCTGGCCTTTGGGTCTCTGGTGTCTTGAGCCCCTCTGTGCATGATCAGGGAGGGGGAGGGTCCCTCTCTGGGGCCCTCCCTGGCCCTGAGACCTTCTCTTGGGTGAATTTCACCTGGGCCCCTGATGCTCTTATGGGATGCGACCCTGCCTCCATGGGGCTCAGAGAAATACAACAATTAATTCATTTTTTCCAAGTTTTCCATTCTTGCCCTCGGAGGTGCACGGTAATGAAAGAGAAGGAGGAGGAGGAGGAGGAGGAGGAAGAGGAGGAGGGGGGGGGAGGAGGAGGAGGAGATTAACATATGAGTATTTTCAACTTTGAATTGAAGGGTCCTTGAAGGCTGCTCTGCATGATAAGAAGGAAGGATCTCCTCCCTGGGTTGTGCACCACCCACTCCCCAGCCCCTGGGGGAGATGTTTCTTCCAGTGTCTTCAGTTCATGGCCCACCGGCCCCTTGACATGTGGTGCCTCTCTTGGTTTATTATTTCCCACCTCATCCTTAACCCTCACTCTCCTTCTCCACCATCTACACACCCCTCTGATTTCTTTTATAGTTGTGTTTTCTAAATGGGCTATTTTTAAAGTCTTTGTGTGAGAGCCTTATGGCTACAAGTAATAGTGTAATAGCGGGGTTCCTCCTGACGAAATTTGATCTGCTTTCTGTCTGGAATTTGATCTGCTTTCTGTCCCCAGCACCCCCACTCCCATCCCCTCCTCCCACTTCTCCTCCCTCTGTTGATCCTCCCTTCTCTCTTACATCTATTTATTTATTTATTTATGGTACCAGGGATTGAACTGAGGGGTGCTTAACCACTGAGCCACATCCCCAGCCCTTTTTATTTTTATTTTGAGACAGGGTCTCACTAAGTTGCTGAGGCTGACTCTGAATTTAGGACTCTCCTCCTGCCTCAGCCTCCTGAGCTGCTGGGATTACATGTGTTCGCCACCAGGTGGGGCCACCTATTTAATTATTTATTTATAATGTTTTTTAGTTGTTGATGGATATTTATTTTATTTATTATATGCGGTACTGAGGATCGAACCCAGAGCCTCACCCGTGCTAGGCAAGCGCTCTGCCCCTGAGCCACCACCCAGCCCCCACTTATTTGATTTTGATCAGTGCTCTGCACAGGCACATACCAGTGGGGCTCCTGTGGCGTATTTCTGTGTGCACACAGGGTGATTTTGTTCAGTTCATTCCGCATTTCCTCCCCTCCAGTCCCTCCCTCTCAGTCCCCTTCTACTCCGCTGATCCCCCCTGTGTCTCTGTTACTCCACCCCCGTCTTGTCCCCTTACTTTGTTGTAGCTTCTGCAAGTGATTTTCTGAGTCTGGCTTATTTCACTTAACTGGGTGTTCTCCGGTTCCATCCATTTACTGGCAAATGCCATGATTCCACCCTTCCTGGTGGCTGAAGAAGACGCCGTTGTGTGTACGTGCCACATTTCTTGAACCCATCCATCTGTTGAGGGGCATCTGGGCTCCTTCCATCATTTGGCCGCTGTGAACACTGAAGTGGCTGCGTCACCGTAGTACATGGTTGTTCTTGTGCCCTGTGACTCATTACATGTGACACATTCAAAACAAGCAAATAAAACTCTCCCTGGACCAGGAA
The DNA here is from genome assembly GCF_021218885.2 of Marmota monax. NCBI lineage: Eukaryota > Metazoa > Chordata > Mammalia > Rodentia > Sciuridae > Marmota > Marmota monax. The sequence continues at coordinate 22,211,242 of NW_026694432.1, read as the reverse complement.
GGGCCGGGGGCTCTGCCCACCTCTGTGCTTTCCTGGACAGGGACCTTGTTCAGAAACCTGGTCTCTACGTGCTGCGCCCGCTTCCCCTTCCTGTCTCTCTGGAGCCCTCTCCACGTGGCTGTCACCCCGCCGTGCACGGAGCCATGCTTGCCCCCCCACCTAACCCCGACCCACTCCATCTGCTTCGACCTGGGCACAGCCTTCCCCTCCTGCCTCCTTGGAAGCACCTCCTTGGCTCCCCTCCACCCTGACCCTCCCTGAGTGTGGCCTCCGGCTCCCTGACTATCTGCACTCATCCCTTGGTGACCTCATCTACTGTGACTTAAATGCCATCCTACAGTCCCAGTCGGGTGGCAGACCTCTCCTCTAAAGCCTAGACCCGTGCTGAGGTGCAGCTGGGGGCAGAGCGCTCGCCCAGCCGCTGAGGGCTGGGTTCCGCCTCCAGCAAGGGCGAATTCCAGGCACCGATGCCCAGCAGGCGCGGGAGTCCCCACCTGGGGATCTTCCTTTCCCCCCAAACCTACTCCTCCGGCTCTCCTGCTCACCTCTCTCCTGCTCTCCAGAAACAACTCCGTCTTTCGGCCAGTTGGTTGTTAAGGACAAAAACCCAGCAACACCCTGACCTCCTCTGTTCCCTCACATGGACACTCACCGATCACCATCTGCTCTGTTTTAGAATGAAATACTTTCTCTCTATCAGTTCTTTAAAAAAATATCTTGTCTAAAGGAGTCCCTATCCCCAGGCCTTAAAGATATTTCTTTTATCTATCTATCTATTTATTTTTTCCAAGTTCTCTTCTCATCTGGCACCATTGTCCTGGATCAGTGATGTCCTCCTATCAGCTCTCCCAGCCTCTACCCAGTGACCATGCTGATCCTCTGAAAATAAGCTATGTCATTTCATTCCTTGGCTAAAAAGCCTCTAATGGAGTCTTGTTTCATTCCAAGCAAAATCCTAAGCATTTATAGGAAGGGAGAAGGTCATGGGATTCCCTTCTCAACTCACTGCATTCACATACTGGCCTCCTTGATGTTCCTGGAATATGCCAAACACACTCCTACCCCAGGACTTTTGCACCTACAGTTCTTTTTGCCTGCCACTCTCTCCACTTACATATTCATTGTAAATTCCTATAAATTTAACATAAATGGGAAATGAAATGATACATATTCTGTTTCTTACTGAACATATTATTTTGAAAAACTAACTATATTGCTGGATGCAGTTCATTTTTTCTGCCCAAAGCATGGCATTCCATCATGGGCCACATTTTTCCTCCCCATCCCCGAGGTGGGTGGATACACAGTGTGCCTCCAGCTCCAACTACATACGCAACGTGAGATGGACTTTCTTGAACCTGTGTGAGACTAGTTGTTTTAGGGATGTGTGTTTTCCAGTGGTTAGTGTCGGGGATGGTCTACAACTTAGGAGGCTTAGACAAGCACGCTTCACCTGAATAAATACAGCCGACAGGCCTGGCAGGGAAAAAGCACATGTAATTTATGTCTGCATTAGCAACTTGTGGAAGATCTTGCTTCTCCCACATCCTCCTCAGCAATCTGAATTGGGGGCAGTATTGTGGATATTCAATATTGTCTTTGTTGTGTCTATTTTCATTTCTCTGACTGCAGGTGCGAGCTGATGGTTTGGGCTCTGAGTCTGTAAGGCTTGGGGGAAAAGGAAAATTGGCTGTTCACTGAGGACGAATAGAATGCATGAGGTCTGTTCACCTTCGCTCCCCAGGTATCTCCCCGCTTCCTCCAGGATTAAGTGATTTCCTTATTCTGTATTTATCATTAGCAGTGATTCCAAAGGTCTTTATGTGGCAACACTTTCGGCCGTGAATAAATATTTATTCCACTTTTTAAGTGACGGGATAGCTAGAGATAAAAATTCTAGTTTCAAAGTTCGTTTCCTTCAGTGCTTTGAAAAAATGTTGCTCCCTTGGCTTTTTGTATTCCAACTAGGAAGATTTTTTGTTGATAGTCTGCCTTTTCTTCCTAGGAGTGAGTCCTGCTCTCCCATATTTTGTATTTGTAAAATTCCAAAGAATGAATGCACCATTTTTTAAAAATATTTTTTTAGTTGTCAACAGGCCTATATTTTATTTATTTATATGCGGTGCTGAGAATCGAACCCAGTGAATGCACTATTTTTTAAAGTGACTCTGAACGCCCTCCGGCTGGAGAGCCAGCACGTCACAATGCTGTAGGACAGCCTGCCTCTGTGGCCTTTCCTGCCCTTCCTCCATCCTGTTGCCCAAAGAAACCTCATTCCTGAACATTCCTCACTTAGAAAGAATAATGTTGTCATAAGTGTATGCTTTCCCGAATAATACATTGCTTAGTTTTGCTAGTGTTTTCCAGCTTTTGATAATGAGTCTTCTGCAACTTGTATTTAGTTTCAGTTTTGTATTTCTAGTTTCAAGTATCCTATTACTTGTAACTCTATTGTTTTTTCTTTTCAACTCATATTGTTTTGAAATATAGTTTAAGGTAGGAAAGAAAGAAGGAATTAAACATAAATTTACTATGTTCACATACGAATATATGACCAGTGAAATTCCACGTTATTTATAACCACAAGAATGGGATCTTAATTAGAATAAGTTATATTCCATGTATGCATAACATGTCAAAAACACTCTATTGTCATGTATATATTAAAATAAAAATAAAAAAGTAAGTGTATCTGGCAAAAAAAAAAAGAAAAAAGAAATATAGTTTAGGGAGTAAATGATATAGCTCTGGGAAAGAGAGTATCTGGAGCTCTGGGTTTGATCCCCAGCACCACCCCCTAAAATGACAATTTATATTTCTACCATCCTGGTGATGGTATTTAGATTATTTCTAGGTTTTTGGTTTGTGGGTTTTTTTGTTGTTGTTGTTTTGTTTTGTTTTTGCCAATAGGAAAAATAATGCTATGTATATTTTATACAAGTCTCTTAATACACATGTGCAAGAGTTTGTAATGGAAATACTGTATCATAAGATTTTCACATCTTTTATTTTATTTGGTAATGCCAAATGGTTTTCCAGAACGTTTATTGCAGTTTACTCTTCTTCTAGCTATATAAAAGTTCGGGCCAAGTGCAGTGGCACACACCTGTAATCCCAGAGGCCCCGGAGGCTGGGGCAGGAGGATCATGAGGTCGAAGCCAGCCTCAGCAATTTAGTGAGGCCCTAAGCAACTCAATAAGACCCTGTGTCTAAATAAAATATAAAAAAAGGGCTGGGGATGTGGCTCAGTGGTTAAGTACCCCTGGATTCAATCCCTGATCAAAAAAAAAAAAAAAAAAAAAAAGTTTTGACTGATCCACAGCTTCAACAACAACAATTTGAATTACTGCACTTCTTAATTTTGAAAAATCTAATAGATATAAACGGATACTTAGGCTCTTAGTTTGCGTTTCCCAGGTGGCTAGAGAGGATGAGCATCTTGTCATGTGTTGACAGGTTCTGGAAAATGCCAGTTCAAGCCTTTGCCCATTTTTCTATTGGGTTGTCTCTTCTTTAAAAACAAAATGTAAATATGAATACTTTCTCATTATGGTAATAAATTGTTGCAAATATCTTCTCTCAGACTGCAGCTCGTCTTTGCACTCTCTTTGTGGTACATTTTGAGGAACAAACATTTTTGTTCTGTTGCTGTTGCAGGGCTGGGGGTCAAACTCAGAGCCTTTCAAATGCCAGGCAAAGAACAAACATCTTTAATACAACAAAATGTCCAAATTTTTTTTGCTTTTTTATGGTGTTATGGTTTGGAGATGAGGTGTCCCTCAAAAGCTCTTGTGTTAATGAGACATATTCACAAGTGAATGATAGGATTCTGAGATCTAGGACCTCATCGGTGGATTCCAGGATGGGTTAGATTAATGGATTAACTATGTGAAATGCCTAAAAAGTACCGGGTGGTGACCAGGTAGGTGGGTGTGACTGGAGGAGGTGAGTCACAGTGCAGGCACTTGGGGATTATATCTTGTCCCCCAGCTCCTCCTTCTCTCTCTGTTTCTTGGCTACCATGAGGTGATATCTGTCCTCTGCCAGCCTCTTCTGCCATGACGTTCTGCCTCACCTGCGCCCCGAGAATGGACTTGGCCAAACATGGACTAAACCCTTGAAACCATGAGCCAAAATAAACTCTTCCTCTTCTAAGTTGTTCTTGTCAGGTATTTTGGTCACAATAATGAAAATTGGACTAATACATATGGTTAGCATGTTCTTCCGTCTTGTTTAAAGAGGTCCTCCCTATCCCTGGACCTTACAGACATTTCTCTTAAAGTGTTTTTTTGGTTTTTTTTTTTTCAAGTTCTGCCTTTCGCATTCCTGTCTTTAGTCATTGAGAACTAGCTTGTGGGATCTGAGTACGGGACGGATCCAATTTCATTCTTTACACATATGGAACCAATTGACTCGGTGCTACTTATCCTTTCCCCAGTATTTACAATGTTCTCATACAATATTCTGTTTTATGTCAGATTTTCATGTCCATGTGGGTCTTTTCCTACGCTACTGTGTTTCTCTGGTGTCAATCTGTAAACAGATGCTGCTCTTTCCTCATGAGGGCCAGGCCTCCCACCCTAAATATCCCTGTCGTGTCTTAACTATCCTTGGACATTTATCTTCTATAACAATTTTGGAACCAGCTTATAAGTGCTTCAAGAATTCTGTTTGTATTTTTAAGGAATTTAATGGAAGATAAAAAATAAATCAAGAGAGGCATGAGGGTACCTGCCTGGAATCCCAGTGTCTTGCAAGCCTGAGGTAGGAGGATCACAAGTTCAAGGTCACCATGGACAATTTAGCAAGACCCTGTCTTAAAATCAAAAATAAAAAGGGCTGGAAATGTAGCACAGTGGTTGAGTGTCCTGGGTTAATTCTGGGTACCAAAAAACAAACAAACAAAAAGACAAATTTGAGGAAAAGTGAAATCTTCATAACAGCACACTACCACTCACACCTCTCTGGCCCTTTATATTATTGTTGGCACATATTTGTATATGCATGTGTTAAAAGTCCAATTTATGCCAGGTGCGGTGGTGCACGCCCGTAATCCCAGCCCTTTGGGAGGCTGAGGCAGGAGGATCAAAGTCAGCCTCAGCAACTGCAAGGTGCTAAGCAACTCAGTGAGACCCTGTCTCTAAAAAAAATACAAAATAGGGATGGGGATGTGACTCAGTGGTCAAGTACCCCTGAGTTAAAAAAAAAAAAAAAAGTCCAGCTGATATTTCTATTAATTTTATTTTGAAGTCAATTGATGTTTAAGGAATTTGGGGGGCTGGGGGGTATAGTTCAGAGGTAGAACACTCTCCTAATGTGTGGAGCCCAGGATTCAATTTCTTGTGATATTGAGACTGAACCCAGCAGTTGTCTACCACTGAGCTACATCCCCAGCCCTTTTAATTTTTTTAATTTTTTAAATGCTTTTGCAGTCCTGGGGAATGAACCCAGAGCCACACACATGCTAGGCAAGCACTATACCAGCAAGCTGCACTCCAGCCCTTTTTATTTAATTTTGAGACAGGGTGTTGCTGTGTTACATAGGCTGATCTCAAATTTGTGATCCTCCTGCCTCAGCCTGCTGAGTAGCTGGGTTTGTAGGTGTGCACCACCACAAAACTGTTGGAAACCAAAGATGAAGAGAAAATATTAAAAACAACCAGAGAAAATGGATACATCACAGCAGAGGAATAATGATAAGAATGATGGCTGATTTCTTGCCTCATTGGAAGCTAGAAGACAATGGAACTAGAACTTTGAAGGCTCAGACATGCCAGGCTGCACTAGCCATCTACTGTACTACTCACGAGATCAGTGAGCTACAGGCATGACGGGGCCGGGGGCGAAGAATTTTTTAAAAAGAAGGAACATAGATGGCTTTTTAAAAAATATTATTTTTTTAGTTGTAGATGGACACAATACCTTGATTTTATTTTTATGTGGTCCCAGGGATAGAACACAGTGCCTCACACATGCTAGGCAAGTGCTCTACCACTGAGCACAAACCCTGGCCCTGAAAATAGATGGCTTTGAAAATAAATATTCATATACTTATTTACCGCTCCCAGTGTTCCCTTTCTCTCTCCCTCCCTTCAATACCACTAAATTTCCAGCTGCTATCACTTCCTTTCAGCCTGCAGAATTTCCTGTGGTGAGGGTCTGCTGGTGCCAAATCCATTCAACTTTGACTTACTCAGAAGTTTCTTTACTTCATCTTCATTATTTATTTATTTATTTATTAGTTTTCGGTGGACACAACATCTTTGTTTGTATGTGGTGCTGAGGATCGAACCCGGGCCTCACGCATGCCAGGCGAGCGCGCTACCGCTTGAGCCACATCCCCAGCCCCCATCTTCATTTTTTAAAGATGTGTTCACTGGATGCAGAATTATAGGTGGACTTGTTCTCCTTGACCCCTTCAAGGTTGCAGTTTCGTTGTCTTCTAGCCTCCATTGAGGTGAGAAATCAGCTGTCCTTTTCTAATTCCCCTGCTGTAATGGATCCATTTTCCCTGGTTGCTTTGAAAATTTTCTCTTTATCTTTGGTTTTCAACAGTTTGTCAATGAGGTACCCAGGTTTGATTTCCTTTGTATCTATCCTCCATAAAATTTGTTCAGTATATCATAAGATTATTAGATTTCCAACAAAATGGAAAACCATGACATGTAGGGAGCAGAAAGATAAGTCAACAGAAAGAGACCCACAAATGACCCAGACATTGGGAGTTAATGGACAAAGTATTTGAAACAGCAATGATGTATTTGTTCCAGTGTCTGCAGGAAAAGACATAAATAGTGGCTGAAAGAAATATAAGAAGAAAATATAAAATATAAATATAAAAGAACCTAATGGAAAATTCAAAATGAAAATATAACATATGCAATTAAAAATGCTTTGACTGTGATTAACATCAGGTTGGATATAACCTAGAGATACTGGGCATTTAACCCAAGGGGTCTTTAGCACTGAGCCACATGCAAGCCCCTTTTATTTTTTGAGACAGGATCTCACTAAGTTGCTGAATTGCTGAGACGGACCTTGAACTTGGGATCCTCCTGCCTCAGCCTCCCGAATGGCTGGGATTACAGGTGTGGATGGTGCTCAGATTTGGTGAACCTAAAACAGTTCAATAAACATCATTCCTACAGAAAGAATAACACAGTGAAAATCAGAAAAAGAAAAAGGAAAACTGGTTAATATTGAATTTTTATTTTAAGCAGTAGTTTACCATGAGTTACTCCATTGTGAGTTCAAGTGCTGAGGTGGCATGGCTCTGCGTCTTCTTTGTACAAGTAAGCAGCCACCATCTGCCTGGCACAAAGTGATAAATAAATCAACCATGCCAAAAAGAACCCACATCTATAAACTTATCAAATTAATTAGAAGTACATGGAAGTGTGGGCTTATCAAACTCATATCAGAAAAAAACTAGGCCTACAAAGTTTTCAAACACACCAGACCAGTGAAGGATGCAATGTCCTCATTGAGGCCCATAAAAGAGGAGCACCTAAGAATGGACACAGTGACACCTTGACCCTGTCATCTGGTCACTCACCATAAGTCTTACCCAGGAAAATGGCCACAGTGAGGAACCTCTGAATCTATCATCTGGCTTTAAGAAAGTGCTGTTCCTCCTGCCTGGGATGACCACGTGAGTCCCACTCCAAGCTGGCATACCAAGCTGACACAGTGAAACTGCCATCTATCCAGACCTTGGCCTAGAATGAGTCCCCATGCTTTGACAGCTCTGGGCCTTGACAAGTTCTCTGGCTGGGTCCTAATCTTTCCCGATCATCTACAGTGACTCTTTGCAGCTCTCTGCTCTCTACCTTTGCTCTCAGTTTAGCCGCCTGAACCATATATGTATAAAATTGTGTGGCATGTGATTTGTGACTGAGTGTAATAGATATTAGAAATTAAGATTGTAATACAAGAACCTGTGATTACCTGTCTTACGACTTAGCAGATGACCCCCAAGTATTCAATGAACTGCCACTCATGAAAGTAGTGTGGCCTGTGGATTTACTGTTGTTCAATAAATCCTGACATTGTGGAAACACCAAACACGCTTGATCTACGTTAATATCATAGCATGCACACAATACCAAGGTGTCCCCGTGTTGGTTTCTTCTGACTTTCTTTTTCCACATTTTTTACTGGTGCATTATAGTTGTACATATTAATGGGAGTTGTTACATATTTGTACATGCACACAACAATATAATTTGAACAATATCAATCCTGAGGCTTTTTTCCATGCAAAATAACAACTCTGCTTCAAAGGAAATAACACAGTAGTGTATTCTGAGCTAAATATAAGTTACCGTGATCCAGGAGCACAAATTCAAGTTACCCTGAATGACATGTTCCATCATGGAAGAGGTTTCCTGAACTTTTATAGTTACAGAACAACAAAAAAAAAAAATTCATGAATAAATGTGTTTATAAAATACACGGGTGAGGCCATCAAGTAGGCAGGCTACTGCAAGGCAGGTAAATCCCTTCTACAGGATTTAGGGGTTTTTTTTGTTGTTGTTGTTTGTTTTGTTTTTAGTACCAGGGATTGAACTCAGGGGCACTCGACCACTGAGTCACATCCCAACCCTATTTTGTATTTTATTTAGAGACAGTGTCTTACTGAGTTTCTTAGCACCTCACAATTGCTGAGGCTGGCTTTGAACTTGCAATTCTCCTGTCTCAGCCTCCTTAACCACTGGGATTACAGTTGTGTACCACCACACCCCGCTCCCTTCTATAGGATTTGGATATTGTCATTTTATTTTCAATACTGGGAATTGAATCCAGTGGGGCTGTATCACTGAGCCACAACCCCAGTCCTTGTTATTTTTCATTTTGTGTCAGGGTCTCACCAAGTTGCTGAGACAATTGTTCTGCCTCAACCTCCCAAGCAGCTGGGATTACAGGTGTGCAATGCCTCAACTCAGAAGGTGTTTTTTTGTTTTTGTTTTTGTTTTGTTTTGGTATCAGGACTGAACCCAGGGGTACATAACCATTGAGCTACATCCCCAGCCCCTTTTATTTTTAGACAGTCCCATCAAGTTGCTTAGGGCCTTATTAAATTGCTAAAGCCAGCTGATCCTCCTGCCTCAGCTTCCCTGATGGCTGGGATTACAGATGTCCACCACCATGCCCGGCTCAGATGTTATCTTTATTGAATTCTTAGCTTTGGGGTTGCTGAAGGCTAGAGGTGAGTCAAGTTTAATGATATATTGCAAGAGTTTCATCTAGAAGTCATGAGGATGTTAGGTTAGACACAGAGGGTGACAGTAAATGGCTTCTAAAAGGGACTAAATATAAGCCAGAGAGCCAAGATCTACACCATTCCCTTTGTCCAACAATCATGATGCTCTAGTTAGCCAAGGTCAGTCTGTAGGATCTTTAATACAGATTCAGTTTCTTCAACTTCAATTCACACCTTTCTCCTCGGCACTCAGTTCCCTGTGTCCTCATATGGTCTCTCCTCCATGCCTGTCTGAATCCCAGTCTCTTATTTATTCTGTTCTTGTGGTAGTGGAAATGGAACCCAGGGGGACTCTGCCTGCATCCCCAGTGAGATGCATCCCCAGCCCTTTTTATTTTTTTCATTTTTCATACAGAGTCTCTCTAACCCACAATGGGCTCAAACTTAGAATTTTCTTGGTTTAGCCTCTTTAGTAGCTAGAGATGCCGGATGGATGTGTGTCACCTGACTCTAATCTCTTATTAGGGCCCAGTCATATTGGATTAGGGCCACTTAATGCCCTTGTTTTGACTTAATTACCTCTTTAAATGCCCAATCTCCAAACTCAGTCACCTTCTGAGATATCTACCACAGTCAGGACCGCAGCATCTGAATGAAGAGGGCAAAATCCAGCCAGTAACAGCCTACTACTTATTGTGGGATTGAATCATTAACATAAAGCTGTAAAACATTAACATAAAGTATTACATAATATGCCCCCCCTAAAATGTTAATTGCTGTTATTATGAGAGCCTACAGAAAGGAAAGATAGTGTTCTCTTAATCCAGAGAGAAGATAGAAGGCAAGAGGGAATTCCAAGTATGTATGGCTCCCTGTTCCCCATCTGACGGGGACTTCTCTCGATCTTCCAGCCCTTTAAAAAAAAACCAAAAAAAAACTATGCAAACAAAATGTCTGAATATAAGATCAATGGAGGCCTTCCAATGGAATAACAAGCAAAAACAGATGGCTAGATTTTTCTCTCCTGTCTGTTGCTATTATCCTCCTGGCTTGCTGTAAACTTTGAGGACTGTGTTTCTCATAAGAGAAGAACACCGTGTCACAAAATAAAAAATTAAAAAGTCTGAGGATGTTGGTGTGAGGATGGCCTTGGGCCTGAGCTAGCAACTCCATTTTAAAACTCCAGTTTGAAACCTGCAGTCTCACCAGGCTCGCCCAACAGAACCCTCCAGTATGGCCCTCAGGCACAAACAGTCCCTTCTCCCCACCCTCATAAACCCTGAGTGAAGCCTCTGGCATTCTGTCCTCCCCCCAGGTAAGGGGGAAAGGTGAAAAGATCAGGGTGGGGCCACCAGGCCAGATGTTTTAACCCCAGGGTAAATGAGGACACTGAGAGACTTGGTGGCAGCTGATAAGGATTGAAAGTGGGGGGGTCAAAAGCCCCCAAATTTGGTGTAAATAGTGGAGCCAATGAACAGACATTCAGCCAGCCGACACTGATGCCCTCATGCTGAGAGCCTGATGAGGACCTGGACTTACATTGCACCTCTTCCTCTGCATGATCCTCTGCATCTTCCTCACTGCTCTCAAACTCTCCAGCCACATCTTGACCCTGGCCAGAGCCACAACTTCCTCCTATGACCCTCTCCTCAGCTGGCTGTCAGCTCCACCCCAGGAGAAGCCTGCCTTCCTGACCTGATCACCATAGTCTTAGGGAGTGTGCATCTGCTGGACTTAGAGCCTAAGGCTTGAGACTTTAGATCTGACACTTGAGCTTAGTGCACAGAGGGAATGTCTGTCAAGAGCCTGTCATGATTAAGTGTGTTTGCAGGGCTTGGAATTCATCTAGAATTGTTTGCTGTGAATTGATTATGTCTATTGCAAGGCCAAGCATTAAGGATGGTTATTTTCTTGATTAAGAACCTATGGAGTGAAATTGTGTTGAGTTGTTTAAATTAGAGTAAAGTGTCAACAAAGGCAGAAGCACGTGGACATTCTTTATTTCTCCCCCTCAACTGCATAAGTCACACCTTTTGCCATAGTGACAGTTGGGGGGCTGGGTTGTAGCTCAGTGGTACAGCGCTTGCCTAGCATGTATGAGGTGCTGGTTTCGATTCTCAGCATCATCCCATATAAATAAATAAAATAAAGGTCCATTGATGACTAAAATGTGTGTGTGTGTGTATAAAAATATTTTTAAAAGTCTAAGGATGTAGCTCGAGGTAAAGAAAGTGCCCCTGGGTTCCTTCCTCAGAACCCTTCTCCAAATGATGAGCACCAAGCAAGTGTTCAGTATAAAACAATCAATCAAACTATATACTCTTGTGATTGTATACTTATTTTCACTAACAAGTCCAGCCCTATCAGAGGTACATTATCATGAGAGGGTGGAACGCCATCTAGTGACTCATGTTAGACTAGGAAAGTATGAAATTCAAAAAATTTGATGCTATTTCCATGTTTTATCTATTTGATATTTGCATATGCAGAATGATTAGAAACCTAACAGTGTGACAGCTTTATATATTAAGATAAATCCAACTAAGCTTTTATTTTCCTTTATTCAAGAAATTTCTGGCATTTATATAGTTAAATTATGAATTTTGATTGATTAAAAGAATGGAAAAGCAATAAATGAAAGTGTTATGTAATTACCACTGACAATGGAATAAATATGAAGAGGGCCACAAGGATTTAAGAAGCAGCATACATTTATTATGAAAAAAATGATAGTGCACTTATAATTCCCAGCACCAAAACCCAAAAACGTGCAGTATGATGACTAGCAGAAACATTCTGTTGCTGTGGAATGATTATTCCTGTACTATAATGCTTACACTTAAACAATTTGATGATTGAAAGTTTCTTTTTTGAGGTATGGGGATGGAACCCAGGGCCTCATAAGGTGAGGTAAGCATCCCACCACTGAGCCACAACCCCAATCCATTAAAACTTGTAAGAATAAAGTTGTAGTCATAATTGAAAATGAGGGGAAACTTTAATAGGTGCTCACTTCACTTACTTTTAGTTGACTTTAAAACTCACTAATTTTGCTGGGTGCAGTGGTGCACGCCTGTAATTTCAGTGGCTCTGGAGGCTGAAGCAGGAGGATCCTGAGTTCAAAACCAGCTTCAGCAATTTAGCGAGACCCTAAGCAACTCAGTGAGATACCAGGGATTGAACTCAGGGGCATTTGACCAACTTAGAGAAAGGTCTCTAAGTAAAATACAAAAAAGGACTGAGAATGTGGCTCAAACTTAAGTGCCCTGGGTTCAATCCCTGGTGCCAAAACAAACAAAAAAACCTCACTCAGCAATACATAATTAGTCTCTCATTAGCTTTGCTGTAAACACCTATAAAGTGTGGATCATAATAATAATATTGTCAAGTTATTTTTCAAGAACTTCTACACTGTTTTTGTTGAAACCACTAATTCTTCACTTGGGCCTGCACAGGTATCTGATGGGCAACCTCTTTGATTAGAGGGTCCAAAGCTTTACCCTCAGATCACACTAGTGCTACTGCTACCATTTTCTAAATTGTCCTGTGAAGAGCTTTGGAGATTGATTACACACCAAGACCGCTCATTTCTTCTAATCACTTTTCCTTATGCCTTAAGGCACTTTTCCTCCCATATCCCTAAACCCTATCTTGGAGAGGCAATTTGAGCCTTGTTCTCCCTTCTCATATGCTTAGCTGTCTCATGCATAAACTCTCTTATTTTATTTTTCTTATTATTAAAACTTTTTTTTTTGCATAAGCTTTCTTTTGCAAAATGTCATGGAACAGGCCTGGTTCAGTAACATAACTGTTGGTACATTTTCATACTCACTATTTTTTGTGGTGTCGGGGGATTGAACTCAGGGCACTTGACTACTGAGCCACATCCTCAGACCTATTTTGTATTTTATTTAGAGACAGGGTGTCACTGAATTGCTTAGCGCCCACCTGGCCATTGGTAAGGCTAGCTTTGAACTCAGGATCCTCCTGTCTCAGCCTCCAGGAGCCACTGGGATTACAGGTGTGGGCCACCACACCCAGCTTCATGTTTTTTGATAAGCCTTGTTCTTATATCCTAGAGGTCTGTTCTATGATGGTAATATTGATCTTTGGCACAATATTGTTTTTAACTCTAAATTATTATGCATCTGGCCAAAATGCCCGCCATTATACAGTAATTAGAACCTATTGTTTGTCAAACTCTGGTTTGGGTACTGAGGATAGAGACAAGAGAATGGCACAGCCCGGGTCTTCAGAGCTTGCCTTAAGGAAGATGGGGCAGAGATTAGCATATATGTAATTAGAATATATATACAAGCATAGGTGAAATATGCAATCTTGTTTTGTGAGGTCCGAAGTCAGGGATTTTGTTGTATTTCTTTTGGTTTTGGTGCTGTGGATTGAGAGGGTTGAATCCAAAGCCTTGCACATGCTAAACCACTGAGCTACTTCCCCCAGCCCCAGGCTAGGGTTTTTATGAGGCTCAGTAACCCTCTAAAAGATATTCAGATAGTAGGTATTGAGTTCCAGTAAGCAAAAATGTTTCCTGGAAGAGATCATTTCTAAACTAAAGTCTAGAGAAGAATTAGAGTTGACTAGTTAAAGGATTAAGGATAACAAGGCAAGGTAGAGAGGGTACAGGGAGAGGGAAGGAGGGAACAGTGGTTTCAGACCAAGGGGACAGACTGTGTGCAAAGGTCCTAAGGGGAGAGGCCCCTCTAAATCTGAAAGTGGCCCCCAATGATCCTCCCCTGCTAGTATTCATGTCCTAGTATAGTTTTCTCCAATGCTGAATGGGTGGAGCTTATGTAACCAATATTTTGAAAACTATAAAAGATATTGTGGCTTCTGTCTGCATCTCTTTTGGATCATTTGCACCCATTGAAGGAAGCCAGCTGTCATGTCATAAAGAAACCAGCCACCATTAAATGTGGCAAGGAACTGAGGCTCTTGCCAATGGCCCCTTTGGAAACATCTAGTTCCAGCTGACTATCACCTTGACTACATCCTCTTGAAAGACCCTTAGCCAGAGCCACCCACCTCAGCACTCCAGACTTCTGATACACAGAAAAAGCATGAGATGACAAAAGTTTGTTTTAAACACTGCAAAATTTGGGGAGTGACTTGTTGTGCAACAATAGATAACTAATACACTGGCCAGTATGTTCAAAGACATCCTCCAGAGCAAAATGCATGTCCTTATCCATCGACATGAGTTACTTGGTAGATCTGTGCTCAGCTTTTGAGGTATTTAATGAAGATTGTTAATCCTATGACACCCAGAAAACACAAAAGCAGAGTTGAAAGGAAAAGGCAAATTACAGAAGCACAAATAGCAATGATAATGTGAAAGTGGTGGGAAAATCTCAAAAGCTGCAGCTGCCTACGGGAGGATTAGGAATGATGCTGAAGAATGGAGGAAACAGGCAACTGAAGGTGCCGCGTCCGGCCAAGGGAGCCGAGTCCGGCGAGGGACGGCGAGGTTAAAAGACACACAGGACACCAAGGTTCTTCATCCAGGAGTCAATAATAATCTTTATTGCTAACACACCTTTTTTTATACCCCAAGCAGCAGAAGTGGAAAACTACCCAAAAGCAGGAGGGAGGGGGGAGAAATTTAGTTTCAACATCTATTATTGTCAGGTACCGAAACCTCCCTTAACAATAAGTCCATCAGACCAGAAAAGGTCAAGGCATTCCCGTGGGATACATATGTCTCAGACGGATAAGCAGGAACAGAAAAACCGCAAGTTCGCCATGGCCTTGTGAGCTGGCCACACTGGCATGCAGAACAAACTAGTGGAGGTAGGGCTCCAGGGGCCAAGGTGGACCTGTTGCCAACAAGTCCCCCTCTTTTGTTTTTTGCATGCCAGTGGGAATCAAGTAGCCCCTGTCTTAGGTCGTTCACAGCCCTTGCGATGCTTACCCGTCTCTGGGAAGGCCCCGATTCCCTGTCTTAGGTCGCACAGCAAGCGTGAAAGTTGCCCGTCACTGGGTACTACAAGATCAGCTCAAGGTGTTATGACCTATCAAGACATTATTGCGGTAAACGCTTAACCGTCTCCACCCACGGGACCCATGACCATCACCACCGAATGGCAGATGTGATTGGACCGAGAGATTAGACAGCAAAGATCCTAGTACAGGAAAGCAAGAGGGAGAGGTATGCATAGAGAAAAGATATGGCAGGAGTTTTTCTTTTAAGGAGGACACTCATCTTCGGATCGGTCTGAAGTATATCTCAGAGAGGCGATCATCCATCTTCAAGCGTTGATAGTGAACCTGTATCGGCTTAGAGGCTAAGATATTAATTTGATCCTTAATGAATTGTACTATCTTATTTACAATGCAGGGTCCTATTGCCACTACTAGAAGGAGGCCTAACAATGGCCCCAATAAGGGAAGAAGATAAGGCAAAAATCCATTAAGTCCAGTCCAGAGAGGGTTCTCAAATAATTCCCTCCTCCTTTTTTCTAGGTCTTCTTGGAGTTGTTTAATTTTTGTGCGAACTATGCCAGACTTGTTAGCATAAAAACAGCACCTCTCCCCAAGGGCTAAACAAATTCCCCCTTGATTGGCAGTAAGCAAGTCTAAACCCTGCCTGTTCTGAAGAACTACTTCTGCTAGGGAGTCTATCTGGTCTTGTAGGTCCTGAAGAAGTCTCCACTTCCCAGACCCCTTTTGTATAACAAAAATAGGGGTATTCCAAGGGGAGGTAGAGGGCACCACGTGTCCTAACTTAAGCTGGTCTTGAACTAATAGGGAAGCGGCCTGTAATTTGTCCTTAGTTAGGGGCCACTGTTCTACCCACACAGGGTCATCTGATAACCAAGTAATGGACAGTGGAGGCGGCCGCACTTCAGTGGCCCCTAGGATAAATTTTCCAGTCCTCTCCGGTCTCTTCCCCGCCGGGTAACCTGTTCTGCTGGATCCACGGGTGATATTTTGCCCTCATGTCTCTTTCCTAGTCCCCTTCCAGGGATCCATCCCATGTCTAGCATTGCATCATTAACAAAGTCATTATTTCCTTTCAAAGTCTGGGTAGTGAGAATAGCCCCCATTTGATGAAGCAAGTCCCTCCCCCAAAGATTCGTGGGGAGTCCAGTCACCACATAGGGCTGGAAATGGCCACTATGTCCTTCGCCATCTCTCCATTTTAAAAAGGAGGCACTTCTTTTTGGTCGGGTCTGTCCTATCCCCTGTAATATGGCTGAGGGACTCTGGAGGGGCCAGGCAGGTGGCCATTGTTTTTCAGAAATGACAGAGACATCCGCCCCCGTATCTAGTATTTCCTTGAAAGCCTTGTCCTGTATCTCAATGGTCAGGTTGGGAAGCGAATCCAAATGAGCTACCCAAAAGGCCTGGGGAGTTCCAGTGGAGCCAAAGCTGCCGTCGCCCTGGGACCCCGGAGGGTGTGCCCAGGAATGGAAGCTAAGGGCAGCAGCAGCAATTGAGCTATACGCTCCCCGGGGGGAAGAATAACAATTCCTTGGGTAGCTTCTACTACTATTTTTATTTCTCCCTGATAATCAGCATCAACAACCCCCGTAAGAATCTTCAAGCCCCACTGAGTTGCGCTACCTCGTCCCAACACTAGTCCCACCGTCCTCTCTGGCAGGGGTCCAAAAACCCCAGTAGGCAGCGTCTGAGGTCCCATTTGGGGAGTTAATACCGCTCGGGAGGTGGAACTGAGGTCCAGTCCTGCGCTTCCTGGTGTTCCCCTGGGGAGTTCCCGGATAGAAAGGGGTTGGTCAGTGGGAGGCAGCGGAGACGCCCACTCCCTGGGGCACTGTTTTGTCCCTGCACTGCCCTCCGGGGCCCAGGGCGGGCCCCTGCTCCCGTTTCCCGACGGTATTGGGTTACCCTGGATGTCAAATTTTGACCTGCACTCACTGCTCCAATGATTTCCTTTATGACATCTAGGACAAATTCCAGGCATCCCTCTGCCAGCACCCTCGCTCTTTTCCGGGCAGTTTCTCCTTATATGTCCCTCTTTCCCACACTTAAAACACCCCTTAGAGCGGGTTCCCCTGTTATCAGCTTTTTGCATTCCAGTCTTAAGGGCAGCAGCCAAAACCTGACCAGTAATATGAGGCCCATCTATATCTTTGCATGCTCGAATCATGTCATCTATACTTTTGGCCCGGGAGGACTTAATAGCATTTTGGCAGTAAGTGTTGGCGTTTTCATATGCCAGTTGTCTAATAAGTGGCATAGCCTGTTCCAGATTAGGGAATATTTTTCCAGCAGCCTGCATTAGGCGGGCTATAAAGTCTGAATAAGGTTCAGAGGGTCCTTGAGAGATCTTGGAAATTTTTGCTTCAGTCTTAGAAACGGGCAGGGCTTTCCAGGCATGGACTGCAGCTGAGGCTATTTGAGCATAAACACCTGGGTCGTAATTAATTTGTTGGCCTATGGTGGCATACTGCCCAGTTCCTGTCAACATTTCAGCATTTCGCCGTTGATGGCCCGCATTCAGGTTAATCTGAGCCAGCTCGCGGCACCTTTCATGATATTCACTTTTCCACAATAAGAAATCCCCTCCAGATAACACAGCCCTGCAAAGTTGCTGCCAATCATTGGGTATCAGTTGACTGGCTGAGAAGGACTCGAAGAGGGTCAATGTGAAAGGGGCATGAGGTCCATAATTAATGACTGCCTCCTTAAGCTGTTTTATGTCCTTGAAGGCTAGGGGGACATGGGCTCTGGCCGGCTGTCCATCAGCATCGGTGTTTTCAATCATTGGAAAAACCTGAGCCGCTCTAGAACCCCAGTGGACCCCCGCCCGTCTAGTAGGGGCGTCCTCATTCCAATCAGGATTATAGGGAGGAGGTGCGGCAATTGAGGGGGCCCTAGGCACCCTCACATTTGCCCTTTTAAGGTGATGTTCTAGTTTCTCTATCTCCCTTTCTAATCCCTCCTCTTCCTCAGAGAGAGAACTGAGGTCCTCAGGATCATTTTTGGGCTTAGAAATCTGGAGGTGTTTCTTACCCCCTGAGCCCGAGTCCTCAAGAGGACCCTTATCCTTTAAGGATTCTGCCATTTGCTCCTCCTGCACCTGATTAAGGGCCTGTTCACATTCAGCAAGCTGATCCTTGATCTTTACTTTATCTGTTAATAAAGCATCCTTTACCAACCTCCATAAGGAAAAGGTGGCAACTGGGACACTGTCTGAGCCCCGGTCCCTCAATAATTTCTGAAGGTCATGCCTCACCAGGTCCCAGTCACTATTATTAAGAAATCCTCCTGTCAGAAACCAAGGACAAGCCTGGGCAATAATTTCAACGAATTCGGTTGCAGTCTTAGTTTTTATTCCTGTTCCTTGTGTATTTAACAGCTCTTTCAGTTCGTTGGCCAGACGAACCTTCGCTGTTGAGTTACCCATGGTACGTACCCTGTCTCTTTAAAATATCTTTAAACCAATCCTCCCCCTTCTTTCTTAGAAGGTGAGCCCCGTCCGCTTACCCCTGCTTTCCGGATCTCGGTGAGAACCTCCAATTGCCGCGTCCGGCCAAGGGAGCCGAGTCCGGCGAGGGACGGCGAGGTTAAAAGACACACAGGACACCAAGGTTCTTCATCCAGGAGTCAATAATAATCTTTATTGCTAACACACCTTTTTTTATACCCCAAGCAGCAGAAGTGGAAAACTACCCAAAAGCAGGAGGGAGGGGGGAGAAATTTAGTTTCAACATCTATTATTGTCAGGTACCGAAACCTCCCTTAACAATAAGTCCATCAGACCAGAAAAGGTCAAGGCATTCCCGTGGGATACATATGTCTCAGACGGATAAGCAGGAACAGAAAAACCGCAAGTTCGCCATGGCCTTGTGAGCTGGCCACACTGGCATGCAGAACAAACTAGTGGAGGTAGGGCTCCAGGGGCCAAGGTGGACCTGTTGCCAACATGAAGGAACATGTCTACCATCAAGAGCAACCTGCAAGCAATGAGGAAAAGCCACCTGGGAGATGGAAAAGCTACCTATGCCTAAGACTCAGCACCAAGGTTGGATGCCTAGAGTTTTTTGAAGTTCAGAGTTTGACAAGACCTAGCAAAACAGCCACTGGTGGTTTGACCAAGGATGGCTTTTTGGCTTTAAGACCTATTTTGATTTTTATAACATCAAAGTGAGCAGGAGTTGGTGTCTATGAAAATCTTCAATGTCAAGTAATTCTCCACTAAACCCACAGGGATCATTAGGAGGCAGATTTTCCAGTGTAGACTCCTACTTGTACAGAGGTTGTTAACAATTCAAAGAATACAAACTTGCTTATGAGTAGAAAAGCCTTTGAGAACGGAACCTTAGGCCCTGATTCACACATTCATTTAAAAAAACATTTATTAAGCTCCAAGGTTGGGCAAGATCCATGCCCTCCTAGAGATTAAAAAAAAAAAAAAAACAACAGAGAGAGGATAATAAATATATAGCCAAAATAAATGATGTCAAATAATGTAAAGTTCTATGGAGAAAAGTAAAGCAGGGAAGGATAGAGCAAGGGAACTGAAGGTATCTGCTACTGTTGGAAGGCTGGTCAGAAAAGGCTTGACTGTTGGGTGCAGTGATGCACACCTGAAACCCTAGTGACTGGGGAGGCTGAGGCAGGAGGATCACAAATTTGAGGCCAGCCTGGGCAACTTAGAGAGACCCTGCCTCAAAATCAAAATTAAAAAAAAAAATTGTGGGGGACAGGGGTACAGGGATTGAACTTAGGGGTGCTTAACAACTGAGCCACATCCCCAGCCCTTTTTAATTTTTAGTTTGAGACAGGGGTTTGCTAAATTGCTTAGGGCCTCCCTAAGTTGCTGAAGCTGGCTTTGAACTTCTGTCTCAGCCTCCCAAACCACTGGGATTACAGGCGTGTCACCACACCAGCTCCCAGCTCAAAGTCAATATTTTTAAAAAGGGTTACAGCTGTAGCTCAGTGGTGGAGCACCCCTGGTTCAATTCCCAGTCCCACCAAAAAAAAAAAAAGGAAAAGGCAAAGGCTTGTCTGAAGAGGTGAGAGTTGAACTGCTTTTAGTCACTGTAGGCTTATCGACACACAGACTAAGAACTGCCATTCTAAACCTAACCTGTTCACAATTAGACGAGTGTCTACAGTTCAGTATGTATGCAGCTCAGAAGTGAGGGATGGAGAGAGAGATGATTGGCTTGTGCAGTAAATCTGGAGAAGGGAGAAATCAGAAAATGCTTTCCAGGTTGCAGCAACTAGTTTGGGCTTTACCTAGAGGACTAGGGGAGCCACTGGAGGGTTTTAAATTGGAAAGTGACAGGATCAACCTAATCTTTTAGGCTGGGTGTGGTAATGTATCCCTGTAATCCCAGTGATTGGAAAGGCTGAGGTGGCAGGATTGCAAGTTCAAAACCAGCCTCAACAAAAAATTTAGTAAGATTGAGATAGGAAAAGCAGAGAGGAATACAGAATCTTAAGGGAAATACCCTCAAGCCTTTGAAATGCAGAATCAAGCCATTGAGATGCAGAAAACAGTTCCAAGCCTTGGCCCAGGCCCTTATAAAATGAGGGAAATATGCAGGGGCATGAAAATTGACAGGAAATTGCAGCTCTATCCTGAATCTACCTCTAGTCCAGCCCCTGTTACAGCCCTTCTATAAATATTGGACCCTCAGCCCAAGTCAAAAGGCAGCCCACTTTCTCCCTTGCATGTGTATCTTCCAGACAGAGACCTCGGTGTCTCTGTCTGGCTCTTGCTGACATTCATTTCCTTCATGTATGCCAAGAACCCCACTGGTCCCTCTCCTCTGGGAGTTCCTTGGACCCTTCTCTGGAGACATCTCTTCTTCTGTGACCTGCCTCAAATTTTAAAAAATAAGGCTGTAGATGTGGCTCAGTGGTTAAGCACCCCTGGGTTCAAGGATTTATTATAAATAAATAAAAATATAATCATCTTAGAAAAGCACTGGGGATATAAAGCAAGGCATCAACTGATATGGCAAAGATACAAAAGGCCAAAAGGAAAGAGGCACATGAACTACCATGAAATTGCCAGATTCACCAGCTATTGAGTATTAGGAATCAGGCATGGTGATGCCTGTGATCCTAGCAATTTGGGAGGCTTAGAAGGATTGCAAGTTTGAAGCCAACCTCAGCAATTCTGGCAGGCCCTAAGCAATTTAGCAAGACCCTGTTTCAAAATAAAAAGTAACAGGGCTGGAGTTCAAATAAAAAGAACCAATAATAAAGTGTTTTTGGGTTAAATCCCCAGTACCAAAAACCAAACCAAAACAAAAAAAGCATTCATAAAAAGGGCTGGGGTTGTAGCTCAGTGGTAGAGCTTGCCTAGCACATGTGTGGCACTGGGTTCAAGCCTCAGAACCACATTAAAAAAGTAAATAAAATAAACGTGTTGTTTTCATCCATAACTAAAAAAAATAATTTTTTTAAAAGAGAAAAAAAAGACAAGATTTAGTGGTTGTGGAAGGTGAAGAGAACAGTGACAGGGAGAAAAAGGTGGCCTCATTCATTAAGAACAAGCAAAAATGCTGAGGGCAAGTGGATGGAAACGAATTCAGTGTGACACACGTTGAGTCTGACATGCCTATAAGACATCCAAGTGGGGATATCAGCAGGAAGTTGAAAATATTGGTCTGGGACAGACCTGTGCCTGATATACATAGATCTAGAATATAAAGGAGAAATGAAACCAAAAGTAGAGGTGCATATCAACTTTTGTCAGGGAAAAGAAAGGGTTCAATGACAAAATCTAAAAGAGCCAGGCAGCTTGGTGCACACCTGTAACCCCAATGACTCAGGAGGCTGAGGCAGGAAGAGTCAAATTTTAAGCCAGCCTCAGCAATTCAATGAGGCCCTAGGCAATTTAGAGAGACACTGTCTCTAAGATAAAAAGGGCTGGGGATGTGGCTTCACTAAGACAAGGGCACTGGGTTCCATTCCTGGTACCACGGGGGGGGGGGGGGGGGGGGGGCTAAAGGAAAGCAATATTAACAGGACTGGCAGCTGCAGGGCAGGAACAGTAAAAGGTCAAAACAGAATGGCTAATCAGAACACGGAGAACAGTGAGATATGGAGAATTACGATTTCATAGTTCCATCTGGTCATGTTCTGCGGAGGCCACTAACTTCCGAAGCTTTCACTCAACAGTTTTATTGAGCTTTTACTATGTGCCACTGGTTTGGTTCTGGTGTGTGTGAGGGGTGGAGGGGCCACATGAGTGAAAAACAGAAGAGGCCCCGACTAGAAGCTTACATTCCAGTGCAGGGAACAGACAATAAAGTTTCGAAGGCGGGACAGCACCTGTAATCCCAGCACACTGGGAGGCTGGGACAGGAGGATCACAAGTTCAAGGCCAGCCTGTGCAACGGGGCAAGACCCAGTCTCAAAATAAAAGAACCAAAGGGTTGGGGACGTGGTTTAGCGGTAGAGCAGCCCTGGGTCCCACACCAGGATCCCTGCCCTGACCCCAAGGCGAGGACCGCTGTGGGGACAGGCAGCCTCCCGCTGAGGGGGGACCCGTTAGAGGCCTGTGCAGATGCGCAGGCCAAAGACGGGACCCTGAGCCTCCAAGAGCGAAGTGGGGCGGTTTGGAAGTGGGAGGCAAAGGGAAGGAGGAGGAGTCGAGAATGACCCCAAGGCCAAGGTGACAGAAGCAAAGACCCTGCCACCGGACCCGAGGCGGGCGGGAGCGTGGCCTGGGCTGCGGGCTTGCGATGTCTATCGGAGCTCATGGACAGGCCGACCGGGCGGTGCCCGCAGCGTCTGCACTCAGGGCTGAGGGCAGATGTCGTCAGCACAGGGAGGACAGGGAGGCTGCGGGCGCCCGGCGGGCGGCAGGGAGCCGCCGCGGCTGCCTGCCCTCCCGCGTGGATACCCGGCGGCAGAAACCGAAACTCAACTAATGGACGGTCCCGGCTCCTCCCAAGGCCCAACAGAGACGGGGCTGGAGTGCAGATGCCAAGTGTACACCGCGCGACCATTTTACAGCGAACTGGTGAAGTCGTAAAACCCGCACAAGTCACTTTCATAATGACAGGGGAGGCCGCAAGCTTCTCGCTTGCGCACGGGCCGCCTCACCAGCGTCACTCTGAGATAACAGCCTTTCTCTTCAAACGCTTCATGGAGCCCTAAGGGCGGGAGGCCTCCGTCCCCACTACGGGTCGAAGAATGGGTCAAGTCACATTACGCGAACAAGGCTGGGTCACGCGCCACAAAAGGATTCGCGAGGCCCGGCGATGCAAGCACTCTCCCTCCTTCTCCCATTGGCTAAAGTCGTCGAGCTCGCCTCCCCCATTGGCTGCTAAGAAGCCTCGGCCGGGCAGAAGAGGGCCCCATCTGGTGCGCGTGCGCAGGCGTGGCGTGCCCTCGGCGCACTGAGCAGGCGCGGCTTCGTGTTGGCTGGAGGAGGCGGGTGCAGGGGCACGCGCTGCGTCCCGGCGTTCTGCTCCCCTCCGCCGGTCCCGCCCTCCGTCGCGGCGGCGCGGTGCACCCTGGGATAGGGAGCGATCTCCGAGCGAGGCAGCAAGATGGACGCGGGATTCTTCCGCGTAAGTAGAAGCGCGGGGATCTGGGGTGAGGTGGAGGGGCTTCTCGGTAAGACCCCGGAGGAGGTCTAAACTCGGAACAGGGTAGCCCACGAAGGGAGGCCTCGGAGACACTGAGGATCCCCGGTGCCGGCGGACGCTCCCCACGGCGCTGCGGCGGAGACCGGTGCGCCCCTGCGCAGTCTCCTCCTCCGGGATCGTCCCCCCTATGCGGCGGCGGCGGCCGGAAAATGGCGTCGGGAATGGGCCGAAGCGGTACCTCGCCGCCCGCCTGGCGGGGCCTGCGGGCCAAGCCCCGCGCTTGCCGCCGGGTCCTGGGGCCTAGCGGAGCCCCGAGGAGGAAGTCCCTAGGGGGAGGCCGGCGGGAAGCCCGAGGTGACTGGCGGAGGGAGGGCCCGGAGCGTAGTGTTTGGGGGTACGTTCCAGAAGAGCGTCTTGCAGGAGGAGGGCAACCGAGGGTGTTTAGCGGCTTCTGTTGAGGAAGCGGGCTCTGTCCTCCCCCCAGGTCCGAAGCCTTCGCGAAGGCGCCAGGTCAGAGTTCGCGGGAGCTCCCGCCCAATTTGATAGCCCTTTAGGGAGGGGAACGCAGATAATTTGTAGTCGGAACATTTGAGTCGAAGGCTCTTAGAGGGCTGAGGGTGCAACGAAAAGTAGGCGCGTGTAGAGGCAGGTTACGGGGTGAATCCACTCCACTTCCCGCCCTCCGCCTTCCTCCCCCTCCCTCCCCCATTTGTTGGCCTCTTTGGGAGTCCGCTGGAGAAAAGGTGACTCTTAACCTAGGCTCTGCAGGCGCGGAAGGCACTTTGTCGTAGTTGGTTTTCCCGGCCCAGACTTCAACCATTTTTCACGCTCCTGCTGGAGTCATATTGCATTCCTGTTGGAAATTAGCTCCAGATCGAGGTCTGGATGGGTGTGAAGGGACACTTACAGGACTCAAGTTGACTACCAAGGATACCTTCAGGGTTTGCATATTCTTTTAATGCACGGTAAACCATATGTAAAGACCACTGAGTCCAAGCTAAAATCTCCATTTGTGTAATACAAGTTGATTCTTTCCCTAGAGCATATAATTTGCTTTTTGTGTGTGTGCTTAAAAGAAAATTTGGAGGAGAGGAAGGCCAGGGCATTAATAAAGAATTCTCTTGACTGCAAATCAGGCATTAGAATTCTTCTTAGCTTCAGATTTGCCAACTAGTTTTTCAACAAAAGTTCTCATCAAAAGTTGGGATATCATTCTAAGCATTTAACTTAAGACACTTAGCCAGTTATTTGTTCTTGGTCATGCAATCAAGTTAGTTACTTAGGAATCATAGTTTCAAATGAGCTTGTCAAATTTTCACACTGCTGAACTGTCCGTTTTGTAATTTCTATCAACGAATTTGGTAGTGACTACTCATATCCTATGGTGCAAGAGTAATATTTTCAAACAGGTAAAAACCTGTTCTTATGACTTTTGTGAAATATTTCCAGTGGAAAGAAGTTCCAATTAAAAAAAAAAAACAAGGTGGTTGATACTGTAAATTTTAAGATGACATTTGCTTTTTCTATTGGTTAAAAACCTGGGAAAGAGTGCGATCTTTTATATACTATCTACAGTTCCTTAAATGTATCAGTTCATTGGATTTAAGCTCTGATTTAAAAGACTTTTAGAGCATTTAGTATACTGCTTACCAGGCTACTGAGTATTGCCTTTAAAGTGGAAATGGTATTTTACATTTACTGAGTGGCTGTCACTGGTACTTGACATGTATAATTTCTATGATACACAACAAACCTGGGAAGTAGATTTCATTATCTTATTCCCCTCTGCCCCCTCTTCTAAATATTTACTTTTTAGATGGGTTTTTTTGGGGGGTTGGGAACATAGTTTTAGTGACAGTGTCTATAATTCTTGAGCCCTGGTTTTATCCCTAGCATCACCAAAAAGTGTATGTGTGTGTGTGAAAATTTTAATTTGACATGCAGTAACCATTATAAATTTATGGAGTACAATGTGAGATTTAAACACTTGTATACAGTTTGTTATGACAGATTAGGATTTTTATCATATCACTTTAGACATTTATTATTTCTTTGTTTTATCATCCCTATTTTAGCAAGTAAAGAAGTCTCATCCGAGGTTAGGTAACTTGCTTTGAGAACACAAGGCTGAGTAGTGACAGAATTGAGACTTTTACTTCAGGTTCTTTACGTTCCCAAACAAAATTTTCTTGATCTCTTTCCAAAAAACTGGGGCCAACTCAGCAAACCAATCAGTAGAGTTCAGATCACACTGCCAGTTATTTCTTTATTTAATTGGGCTACTAGGAATGATAAAATGAAAAGACTAATTAGTGATTACTTGATAATCTAATGCAGTATTTGTAAGCTCTCATTTTTACAAGTTCTTTGCTGAAATTGAGTTTATATATTAAGGTAAATCTATTTTTCATGCATTCCAGTTCTTAAAGTTGTGAGACTATGTGCAATATAGTTCTAGGCTGTTCTTTTTTACTTTTTTCTCTGCTTTTGCATTTGCCACAGT